>NW_024041039.1:14590683-15210683 GCF_014851395.1 Micropterus salmoides
TCATACGAGTTCCAGACTTCTCGGATCTGAAGCCAAAAAACCCCCAGAATTAATACTAAAAAAAGAACTACAAACCAGAGTGTAATTTTTCCTGTGAGCATTACAACTACACTGCATTATCTCTTCAGGGCCCGCCGTCTTCACCTGTTTAAGGAACTCCTCCAAAGCCATCTCTCCCTGGGCTACCAGGAGAACGTCCTTCACCACCATCTCATTCTTCTGCAGATCCACATCCCAGATCTGTCCCAGAGTCAGCTCTGACAGAACCCAGTTTACATGCAAACGTTTCATCAGCTGCTTCCAGTGGCGGTCCTTCAGAGCCTCTGATTTCAGCTCAATCACCAACATGTTAACCTGGTGAGAGAAAAGGATTAGGTCAAGAGTTTACTAACCCTTTCTTGTGAGTCAGAATTTGTGCTTAGTGTTAAAAATATGCTGCCTGACCTTCAGGTATCCTTTAAGCAGCCTCTGGACATACTCATAGGAGGCATACTGTCTCAGTCTTGCTTGGAAGTTCTTCAGCTGGTTCAATAGAGCATCCAGGCTCTGACGAAGCTACAGACACAAAAACACCAAGAATAGTTATATCCTAAGAATTTCACAAATTAAAAATAGAGGATCAATGATCTGAATTATTATTATGGATTTGTTACCTTGCGAGGTTGTACAGACACCCATGGCTGCTCTTTCATCTGGTCGATTTGCTCCCAGACCTTTGACAGCTCGGACCAAACCTCCTTCAGGTCATGCAGCTCCTCTAGGGCCACCTACAAGTCACCACAGAGACAGAAATAAGTCATAATTAAAGTATGTTTTTTTTTAATCTTGTGCATAATGGGTTAAATATTACTCCTATTCCAAATCAGTCTCTGAAATATTTGCTATCTGTTACTTGGTCTTTTATCAGGGATTTAAATGCTTTAATTCAAATGTTTCCTGGCATTACCTGCACCCTCTCTTCACTGCCGCTGAGCAGGCCAGTGTCTGGGAGCTCCAGGGCTTCTTTGGCTCGGGCACACTTCTCCCTTTCATCCTTCAGTCGGCCAAAGTTGCCCTCATAGATCGTCAGAGACTGAAGAGCCTCCTCTGGACGCAGGTTCCCCTGGTGAAACAGATAACCATTTAGACAAAAAAAAAAAAACCCCAACAATAAATAGTTCAATTTTAAAATGTCAAACATTTGATAAGTTTATCTGTACATCAGCAAATGCTTCAACTGCTGTTCAAAATAATATTATTCTAATTTAACAATTAGCAGTCATCTGTAATATATGTTCACAGAACGTGTGCCCTAGGGTGACAGCACAGTATATTGTATTTCAAATTTAATTTCTCTTACAGCAACTGGTTTGGTCTTCTCCCAGTCATTGAGCAAGTCAGTGGTGCGGTTTTCCACAGCTTTGTCCTCCTGGACAATCTTTTTCTGCAGGTTTTCCACCTGCTGCTGGATAGCTGTATCCTTGCGCTTCATTATGTCACTGAAGGCCCCCCATTCACCTTCGATGTTGTCAATGTAGAGCCAAGATGGAGGGAACTGGAATCTCTGCTTCTCCAGCAAACGCTGTCCATTACGGAATAACTAGGGGTAAAAGGAGGGGGAATCTGATTAGGATGCTTTGTTGTTTTTCTTACAGCATGCAGTAGTACAAAAGAATGAACAGATAGTGAATGTTTTGGAGTACTTACGTCCACATTTTTCTCAAACTGTTTTATCTTGCGCTTCAGGGTCTGGACATATGTTATGAAATTGACAGCATCAGAGGTGCTAGCCGTGTCCACAGAATGTTGCTCCAGTTCTTGACGGGACTATTGAGGAAACAGAAAAAGGAGATAAGAAAAAATAAAATAAAAAATAGTTCATAGAATAATCGTCTGATCCATGTCATTTGGAAATCAGTGTTACTAAGCTGGTCAAAAAAATGTCTCAATCATGTGTGTTAACCTTGGAGATCTGGGCATGGAAGTCCTGCATGTTGTTACCAAGCATCTGACCAAACTTGCTGAGCACTTCTTTGTGCCAGGAATCATACTTCAAGTTCACCTTGGACTGGACCTGTATGTCAAGGACAGATACAAACATTTAATGAGAATGAATAAGAAGCCCATAGACATACAAAAATATACTTATACAAATGTACAAGATGGAGCAGCAAAAGACGTTACAAATAGAACATAGCATTGTTATAAAACTAATACTACTAAATAATAGGGTTTATGTAGAAGAGACCTCACGCTTCCCTTAAAATGATTATAAATGTAGTGATTGTCTAAAATGTAGTTTTGAGTCTTCTTTTTAATAGACTATTTTTAATAATCATTTGAGAAATACTTTTACAAATACAGTCCCTACAACTGTCAATCATTTTTACCTTGCCATAGTCGATGACTACAGGTCCAAACTCTTTCCGTGTCTCTGCATTGTCAAAGGTCCCACGTGCTTTGCGGATCTGGACCAGCAGGGCCTGCCACTTGCTGAGGTCTTCACCCAGACGGTTGTAGATGTTCTCAGCTTGCATGTCCCATAAGCACTGGTACTGCAGCCACACCTGGACAGGAGCAACAAAGAAAAGAGATACAATGTAATGTAGATGCTAGTGTATATTATGCACATGACCGTACAAAAGAAAACAGTATTTTTCCATTTCTTTAAATCCATACTTAAAACCAAGGCATTCTATCAGCAGCTAATCAAAAGGTATGATAAAGCATTTATTTTGTGTTATAACAAGATGACTTTTACCTTAACGTACTGCTCCACCTCATTGACAATATCTTCCACTGCATTGTAGGCCTCCTCTAAGGCTGCAGGGCCATCTGGCATCCTGGTCAGGGCGTTTCTGTAGAACTTCTCCTCCTCTGAAAGCTCATAGTGGACTCCCACCTGGTGAGGAAGGACAAATGTACTTAGATTAAAGCAACAGCACAAGTGTAATAGGACACAAAATCCACGTCTCCATATTTCATGTCAGAAATAAAATAAAATACATTACTTTGTTCACACTGCCTTGCACCTATATGTTTGCATATCCCAGACAATCTGCATTAGAGGTGTCACGATTCTCTATTCGATTCAAACCTTTTATTCATCACCATTGTTAGACTATCGAGTCTTTCATTTACATTTTAAAATTCTTTAAAAAGATGATACAGGGTATCAACTGTTCAGACAAGGTTACCTGGTATCTCTGGCTCTGGATCCTGGGAAGGGAAAGTATGACCATCTTCCAGGCAAACATCTCCTGGTAAAGCTTGTAGCGGCAGTCTTCAATCGGTGGGTTCAGGTAGATCACCTGGTTAGTAATCCTCAGCTCATGGACAACATTCTGGGAAAATAAATTATTTGTTGTTATAATAGCCATATGTGTCCAGGAATCCAATGTTTTATAAGTAATGTATAATTATGAAAATAAAAAAAAATATGACATAAGGCAACACAGTCACAATGGCTACCTTGATCTTGGGCTCCCCTCCAGGTTTGTGGCTCACTTGTGGAGCCTCTGTGTCCATGTCCACATCAGCTTTGTCCTCTAGCTGGCCACGGAGGACCTGGGTCCAGGCCTTTAGGCCAGCCTGCAGACGCACTCCCAGGATACGTTCAATCTATGAAAACAAAACGATCATTAAAACCTTTCAGGCCAGCCACATGTAAAAAAGATTCAGAGGTTGAAAGTATTTCATTCGGACTCAAAACAGTTACAACATAACTGAATCAGAATAACAAATAATCCTTGGATTGTTGTTTTGTGGTGCCCACCTCAATGTCGAGCTTGTTGACCCAGATGGGCAGATTGGAGTAAGAGTGGAGATTGAGGTCATCTACCGCTTTCTGGACTCGGTTGAGGATATCAGAGAAAGTCTTGTTGTCAAACATGCAAGTGTCCAGAGAGCGAACCTCAAGATCAATTTTCTCCTCAATCAGTAGGAGGTCATCCACCTGGAAACATACAGCAGGGGGGGGGGGGAACCCATTAGAAATTATGTTTGGGGCAACTTAACAATCGCACTTGTTCAGTTTATATGTAATCATTGTAACCAACCTTCTCCTGGAAGTTAAATACAGTCTCAGCCAGCCTCTGAACATAGGGATCCAGCTTGTAGGACTCCCAGACCAGAGTGATGCCTTCAGTAATGAGAGCCTGAACTTCTTTCTTAAGCCCAGCCACCAGCAGTGAGATGGAGGACCTCTCCTCCACTTTCTCACAAGTGCGCTCGTAGGTGCGCACACTCTCAATCAAAGAGATGGCAAATGGGTACAGCTGGTTAGCTTGGTGGGCTTTGTTGACGATGGCCAAAGGAACACGGAAGCTCAACCACTTGAGGTTGCGGACCTCTTTGGACAAAGTGATGATCTCTGGGAGGAAGTTGACTTTAAGCTTCAGCATATTTCCGGTACGTCCACGGGCACGAGTACTCTCAATGGTGAAGATGCGGCCAGACACACCAAGGTTACGCTGCTGCACCTTATATTTAAAAACAAAAAAATTAAAACATTGTAAGAGACAAAAAAATAGAACATTTTATGATGTCGAATAACATTTTAAAATACTATCCTATGTCTATGACCAGCTCCATACCTTGCGAGCCCAGTCATCAAATATCTCTTGAGTATTGAGTTTAGCCCTGAAGCTATCTCCATCCTGCTTCAGCTTCAGCCCCTCCACATGGTTCTCCCAGCCTTTTCCCAGAACATCCTCCACTCTTTTCATATACGCAGTCAGCTGACGGTCGATCTGCTTGGCCCAGATGATGGAGCCAGACACAGGTGGCAGGTCTCGGACATGGCTCATTTTACAGGCCTGGCTTTGGGGATACTGCACTTTGAACTTGTCATGCAGCGACTCGATGTCATCTTTCACACGCTGGATGAGCTGTGTCTGGTACTCCCGGATAGCACCACGGATGTGGGGACGGACAAAGAGGGCATTAAAGCGGGAGAAGATGCGGAACATCTCGTTGGCGTTCTTAGCGGTTCCCAGCTGATCGCGCAGGCGGGCAGTGATACGGGTCTCAACGCGGTCGATACGTTCATCATAACGCTTCATGGCGGCTTCCCAGGCTTCCATGCCTTCCTTAGACACATCCAGGCCATCTACCTCTTTGACATTCTCATATGCCAGGTTGACCTCCTCGATAGCATTGGCATCAGCAGCATCAAACAAAACTCCAGCTACTTTCATGTCTTGAGGCTCAACTGTCTCTCCAGGGGCATGTTGTGGTACGGCAGAAATCTGGAGACAAAAAGTAAAAAAAAAAAAACAGTTATTAATTCTTTTGTCAGGATCTACAAGAAAACAGCAAAACAGAAACTAATGGCAAGGCATGTGAGTCAGTCCAAGTGTGGCCATTACAGACGCTGTACTTTACCTGAGGCCTCAGCACACGGACGATGACAGCCCTCAACTGCTCATGCTGCCTTCTGAAACGTCTCATGTGATCCAGACGTGATTGGAGCTTCCTGTGGGCGGGGCTCAAACGCCACACCATCTTCAGGTTCTCCTCTCTCTTTCTCTTCACAATGTCCCTCAGAAGCACCTGCAGTTTCTCGTACTCATCCTCCCATGTCTGGAACACCTCAAAGCATGCCACCATCACCTGCACAAAGTTTTTAAAACGACATTTAGAATGAAGTATAAAAATTTGAGTAGCTAAAATAAGAGGAAAAATATATTAGGTTTTATGCCAGAGACCCAACCACACAAACCTTTTCGAATTCCTCATAGGCAACATGCATGAGCTTCCTGGTGCCCAACACCTTGAGTAGCTGGGAGCTCAAGTCCCTGGAGATGGCTTCTACTAGACGCAGTGCTCTCTGGATAGGGTACTTGGTGTTCCTAATCTTTTTCAAGTGAGTGAATATGGCCATCAGGGCCTGGCGGATCTTATCGAGCTCTGAAGCAGAGAGCAGGTCATTGAGAGGGAAGTCCTTCATCAGAGGATTGTAGTCATTGACGGTTTCCACAGCCTGTTTCAGACCTGTGAGAAGTAGAGAAAGGATAAACAATTACTCATACTGTACTTGATACAATACTGTCAGTAAAGGCAGCAGAAGTGAAATAAGCCAAAGAACATGTTTTTCCAACTGGCTGTCACTCACCAGTGTCGGTGTCAAAGCTGACAGTAGCATGGAAACGTTTGCCGTGTTTGAGGATGTCCAGTGTGAGCAGAACTTCAGGGCTCTCTCTCTTCTCCTGGATCCTGTTGAGGGCTCTCTCCAGATTCAGCCAGAAGCTGATCTCTTGCAAGGCTGTGCCTGACGCTGGGTCACGATCGAGTTTTGTCACCTGATATAGGTGGAGGAGACAAATACACTCAGTGTTGAGTATGACATTTTTCCCCATATACCTGTTGTATTATATGAATTATATCCACCTTGTTTTGTTTTCATTTGTGATAGAAATATGGGAATGCCAATTACCTTTTGGATCTCCCTGATCCAGCGGTTGACTCCAGATTGCAACTGGTTAAGGAAGGTTGGGTCCTCCACTTTGTCTCCAAAGTCAGTGACCTTGGGCTTCTCCCCACGCTCATAGCACTGCTTGGCGATGTTTGTGATGATGGGGTGGATGAGCAGGCTGATCTCAGGAATCTCAATATTCTGCTGCAAGTGAAGAAGGCCCATCTCCAGCTCAGCAATCTTCTTCTCCACAGAGGGAGCCATCTTATCCCCATCTCTAGAGGGTTAGCCCAAAGATTATAGTATAGATTAATTCTCCATCAGATTATGATTTAGTTTATTAGACGAAAGTTTTTATCAAAATACAATAGACACATTTTCAGGATTACCTGTCTGCCTTGCCAGACTCTCGGATGTAGGACTTGAAGAAAGGAGCGACAGCATTGCTGATGAATGAGTGGAGTGTCTCATAGGGAGAATCCTCACTCAAGGTCAGAACTCGAACTTGGGTTGATATGGGCTTGTCTGCATCAATGACGCCTGTCCTCTTGATCAAAGCCAAGCTGCAGGGGAGAAAAGAGTGAAATTCGCAGTTCAGAATTAACAGAACTTAAGTGGAAGCTGAGTGCTATTGAGTAAACTAAAAGTAGAGAAACAGTACTAGTTTTAGATGGCTCATTTACCTGTTGGACTTGATCCCATAGTGTATGTCAATGCTGATGTTATAAGTGATGCACTCCTTCTCCTCCTCTCCTTCATCTCCAACATCCTCTGTAAAGTAAACAGACAACTCTTTAAATCACAGCTGAACTAGAAACTCACTGAAAAACATTAGTATTTAAAAATAAATAAATTAAACTCAACATCCTGCAGTTGTTTTGAGGTTCTTGGCGCGCACCGATGTCCAATCCAGAGTTGTAGTTACGTGACGAGAGGTTGTCAAATGTTATTTCTCTAATCTCAATCGTGCGGTAACCTCTGGGTCGACAGTGAAACCATGCAGACGGAACTTAAAGCTGCATTCTCCCTAACGGCCAGCAGGGGGCGAGTTCCATTAGAAATAATGGTAAATGTTGCTACTTCTCAGCCTCAGTAAACACTTTTAAATTAGCTTATAGTCCGAGTCGCTAGTTTCAAGTCTTCTTCAACACAATATGATGTTCATTCAGTATATTATGGTCCTATTTAGGGGAAAATAGACGATAATGCAGCGTATGCTTTTGGACGGGACTACCTTGTGATTGACAGGTCGCTACCATGGCAACCTGTTCATCGGGATAGGGATAGAGGCGACTTGTATCCGCTGCTCTGTGTTCATTTTTCATAAATGGCTGTCAGCAGGAGAGCACGTCATGTTTGAGTCTTAGTATGTTTTGTTTTAAAAGTAAACTGTGTTGTTAACCTTTTTATTTATCATCATTTTAACTGTGATTACATTTGTTTAGTTTTTTTATATGCAGCATGTATTTAATAAACGATTAAACACTTTTGGAAGGAGGGACAGTAAAAATTGTCTTCGGGCCAGTAAGTTTCGGGGCCAGTTGCAAAAAAGTTTAACGTTAAGCCCTGCAAGCTGTTAAGATACATTAAGATTCTCCACTCCCAAGTAAAACGTGGCACAGGAGGAGTTGAGTTTATCGGAGTATAATAGGCCATGTTACAGTAGGATGACATAGCAATCTGACACTTTCATCTACACCCATCCATCTGTGTCCTTTACACGTGAGGTTATAGCTTGCAGGAAATGATCTGCAGACCATCTGCAGAGATGGTAACGTTACTCTCTGCATTGCAGTATAAGTATTCTTAGTGCAAAAAAAAATGGGATGGGCTGGGGCACCGACTCTCTCGGTGGGAATCCAAAACCTGCAGTGGTTGATCATGTGCAGTATCAGGGGAACAAGGTTCAGAGCTCATAAAACATTAGGAAGGGCAAGCGGCTCAGAAGTTCAGGATTAATTCGCCTGGAGGAAACTGAAGAGAATGTGTTCATTGACAGAAGCTGGTTCACATGATGAAACCCCAAGGTGGCGGTGCACACAACATGACTTGCAGTTATTACAAAGGAATCATTCTCTGAATTTCTGAGATTGGTGCTCCTGTCTTATCAGGACTTTGTTCTTTTTCACGTTGTTGTCAACAACTAAATATTACCGTACTTTGAACATGAACACAATGGTAACGCTGACTTTCGTATAATCCTACACTGCCAATCATAACGTTAGCTAACTTAACATTGAGCACCTGCATTATTGTGTTGTCATTAGCGGTTTCCTCGTCCCCACCCAGTGTGGCGTAGTTGCCTTACAATTTAACAATGTAATGGATGGAGACAGCAAGCTAGGTTAACACTGTTAACCTAAATAACCAACTTCATCTTACACATAATGTTACAATGTTAATAACAACTTGGGTAACAATGGGTTTAGACATTGCTGGCGGCAAATATGACGTTAATTGCCCTAGTAATATAATCTGAAGGACTCAAATCATATCAGCTAGCTACCGCTTCTTTTTAAATGTACCTTTGAGTGCACTTCTCTCGACCAGGATGGTGTGAAGTTGGGGATCGGCCAGAAATTTCCTCATCTGCTCCACGGCGCTCTTCTCCTCCAGGGCGGTTTCCAGTGAGGCCGGGGCCTCGCCGCCATCTTCCAGGAGCAGCGGTACCAATTTCCTTATGTGCTTCTGCAGCACCGATGTGTCCGCGACCGTCTGAACGGCCGACACCTCCATGGTGCCGGAGTTTTCCTCTGTCCCCCCACCGTCAGACATTCTTTAAAGCGGTCAACGACGAGCCGTCGCGACGTGAAAGTGAACAAAGCAGGGAGGCTGAGTTTATATAGCTCACTGACTGCAGTACCCCTTTCAGCAGAAGTGGACTGCCGCTGTCAAAAGCCTGCAACCGTGGCCGTCAGGTTTATCTGCGCAAAGGATTGTGGGACCTGTCGTTCAATGGATGAGTATTTCACTGGACTGTGCTAGCCAAAAACTACAATACCCATAATGCGGCTGAACGAATCAATTTTTTTCCTCTTTTTGTCATAATCGTGCATGACAGACAGGGGGAGAAAGGGAGTTGTCTCTCCAATGAGGCAGAGAAATCCTCCTTTGCACCAGACAGTAAAAAAAATTATAATACTTTAAGAATAGTATTAGTAATTCAGGGAGAATATAATGTTAACAAATTGTAATTGTTGTAAGCTTACAAACACAATTTCACTGGCATAACTGCATTTTTTGCAGACTCATTAATGAGATGCTAAACAGAGCGTAAAAGAGTAACGTTACCTAGTGCTTGGACTTGAGTCAGCTGAGAAGGCAGACCTACAAAGGCAATAAAGCTTGACCTTAGAGCTCCAGCAATACTGCAACAGACAGGACCCCATTAAAATATGATCAATCAATCAAGTTTTATTTAAAGTGCAAAATCACCAAATGACATACACTTTACAAAATACACAGGAATAAAATAAAAATATATTTTATAACTTTAAGTTACAAAGCTTTACCAAACAAAAAAGTCTTAAGTCTACTCTAAGTAGTGACGTTGTCCGACACCCACTCTAATTTTAGTGACACTAGGCACCACAAGCAAACCCTGCATTTTGAGAGCGCAGTGCTCTAGTGGGGCAACATGGTATAATGAGCTCTTTGAGGTAAGATGTTGCCTGGCAAGTTAAGGCTTTGTAGGTAAGCAGAACAATTTAAAATTGTATTCTGTATTTCACAGGGAGCTAGTGCACCAAACCCTGTGGTACTCCATGATTAACATTGGTATGCATGGTTGAATTATTATCGTATACAAATTGGGACCTATCTAATAAATAGGACTTAAACCAGCTTAGGTCTGATCCTTTGATGCCAATTTAAAAAAATTGTCTCTGTAATAGGATGTGGCGGTCAACAATATCAAAAGATCTAATAAGACAAGTACAAAGACAAGTCCTTTGTCTGATGCCATTTCACCAGTGCTGTCTCTGTGCTATGATGTCTTCTAAAATGATGCTGATGAAATACGATTCATTTGGTAATAAATATTGGACATGGTTGTTATCAAGCTTTTGGGGAAGGTCAATGCAGAATATCATCCTAGGTCTTGACCTACTTGACAATTCCATAAAATCCAGCATAGAAATTACATATACATAACATGGCACTGTTGCCTGTGGAATCTAAAAGTCCTAATAAGACCAAGAGGAACGTGAAGCTATGGTTTTGATGTTGTTTTATTAAATAAATAAACATGAAATAAAATCTCAGAGCATAGAAGACAACATGAGTTTGCAAAGGCTGTACACCAGAGATTAACCACATTGACCCCATTATTTCCAAGCTAAGCTACACATCTCACACACATTAAAAGTAACTTTTTCTACAGTATAAATTGGCTAATCAAATCATGTATGGCTTTAATGTAACTACTGGCCTTGAATGAGGAGGCAGCTCATTTTGTAATTATGAATGCAAACATTTAAGTACAGTATAAGAAGCCTGAGAGAAACACCCTGCAAAATCCAAGTATTGTAAAATAAACTAGACTAGCATAAACTGCATAAACAAGAGTACACTAGGGTGTCTGTGTACTTTTGTCCACTAAATATCAGCCTGCGCACACTGCATATTCACAGTGGAGGCCAATAATAAAGTATAGATATATTTACAATAGAATTAACAATATTATGATTTTGGAATTGGCGTTAGCAATGACACTTCCCTAATAATCACTCAAATTTGTGATGACAAGAAAACACTTCTTGCAGCTGATCCACTAGCAATGAATGCTAATTGACTTTGCAGTGCACTCAGGAGAGTCTACCTTCACAGATATGCTTACAGACAAGTACATGTACCCACATTGGCAATCATCCAACAGTGCCTGCAAAGCCAGTTCCTATTTTGCAGTCAATATGGTAACTCCAGTGTCAAGTCCTGCCTCACAAAAATGACACCAGGCTTCTTCTGCACCTTAGAGGACCTTTCATGTCCAGAATAACACATAAAATGTCAGTTCATATGTGGATTCTAGCTGTATACTCCCACTTTTGAGAGCACTGTACTGTGCTTTCATCATCCCATTGAGTAAAAAGGAAAAAAGAAAAAATGTTTATAGGGTAGATAAACCCCCAGCCAACCAGTACATGACCAGGAACTCATTCTTCGTCAGGGAATTTGAATTTAGCATAGACAATGAGCATGACTATGGACATGACAACACACAGTGAACCAGTCACGAGGTAGGCAATGCCCAGGAACTCATTCTTGCCACCCATCCAGGACACGTTGCTAAGTATCACCTTCTTTCCCCCGTTAAAAGTCTGAACGGGATAGTCTGAAGGACAAAATGTTAAGGATATACAGCAAAAATAGAAACACATAAAATAATAGATTAAAAAAAACATGCCAATTCTTTCACTGAATTATTCAAATACTAAACAGTATTACAGGGATACTGTATTAAACAACCGGGGGTTTTGGAAATTTTTACTTTATGTCCACTGTGATTTATTACACAACTATAAGATCATTAGTCTGCGAGTATAGAAAAGAGTATAAAGCAATGGCTGCCTGAAACAATAGAAAAATACATCCAAAAAAATAAAATTGTCTGGTTTGTATTGAAAATGATAAGCAAAAATGTAAAGCATAAATGAGTATATAAAAATGTCTTTGATGTATTTCCATAGGCCTTCAGGTAGATGGCAATCAATCCTGTGAATAAATATTTGCATAGTTCATCTACATATGCCAGAAAATTTGCATGTTTTTTTATCTCATCTCAAGAAACTCCTGAGTCACTCTGCCAGGTGAAAACAGAACTACACCCAACCGGTAAAACAAGTTAGACTAAGCTACTGCTGTTCTAACAGGACAGCAAAAAAATAAAAAATAAAATAAAATCACTGGCTGACCCCTTCAGGTAGATCTGAGGCTAATCTTCTTAAACCACACAAATGTTCTTGTTTAAAGCATACCCCTAGATTATAAGGTTAATTATCCAGACTTATATGCTGTTTTAAAACAAGTAAAAAAGTGTGTAATATGGTAAATTTTTAAAATTGATTTTCGGTGTCTGCTAAGCCTGCATTACAACAAACAAGATGTAAATAGCTGTGCAGTACTAATTTGTGTGATGGAAAAAAGATTAATTAGCAGAAATGTGAGTAATTTCTGATCGCTTTTGAGGACTCTAAACAAACACAGCTGTACATACCTCCAAGCATCATCCTTAAAATCCTCCCAAAATCTGTAATGTGTAAGGATACTGTAGGCAATTTCAAGGGAGTAGTTTCCAGGTGGCAGACCATTTGCATAAGTACTCTGATCAATTCGTCGATACAGCTTTCTGAAATTTGGCAGGGCTGCCCTCCTCATCCACACCAGGAAATCTTGATTGGTGAAGCCATTGTTAGAAGGGTCTGAGGGGTCCAAATCGTAAGCAGCCTTGGACCAAAATATGGGCTTAACAGTATCTGGAATGAAGTAAAGCTTTTAATCAGTTATCATGATTTTCAAACATGAACAATATGCTATTTATTATTATTACTACTTCACCTAAAGGACACCCTTTTGCCCACTATTTATTGCACTTAAACAAGTTACTCCTCTCATTGTCTCAAACTCCCTTCAATACAACTCCTTTACCACTTTGTAAAACTGATCAATTTTAAGCAGACTGGGAACCCCTCATTAAACACAATCTACATCCTAACACTACAAACAGAATAGACAGCAGGTTACAGTAAATTACACCAAAGATACTACCGTTGAATGCGTTTTTCAGAGGTGTGACCGTGGGGTTTCTGTACTTGATGTTGTAGTCTGTCCACCAAGCAATCCCTTTTCCATCAAAGGGAACCAGAGTCTTTGACCCATTGACATACTGAAACAGTGTGAAGGTGTCTTTAAAGAAGAAAACAAAAACAAAGCAAGAATTAATGTTCTTAACACATTAAATAAATGTCATTCCAAATTCATTACAGTCATTTAAAATGTCCTTATGTACCATTGAACATGCTGTTTGCTATAGATCCACACGGTACAATTGGTTTGTTGCTGCTGTCATACATATAGGGAGCACAGGAGTTACTCGGTGACTTCAAGAGAGAGAGAAAGAGAGAGAGAGAGACAACATGAAGTACTATTAGTAGGTAATATAACCTTTGCCCATATATTTAATCTTGGTGATAACAAGTCAGTTTGTACTCAACTAATCATATCTCATATAAGTGTTTTTATTTCAATTGAGATCATATAGATTTGGTTTTTCTTTGAGTTTTTTTTCCCTCCCAATATCCCAAGTTCTTAACTCACAGTAAAGTAACTCAGGTCTCCAGACAGCTGGTTATCATCTTTGGACACGCCATACTTTCTGTAGTTCTGGAAGTAGTTGGACAAACCATAATAAAAGAACACTGGCCCCTGTGGAGGAAAAACGAGTCACAAAAGCACAGCCATGGGTCAGAGGCAGGAGCAGAGCTCAATTTAAATAAAACATACTGTTTGCATGTGTGTGAATGTGTTTGTGCAAAGCTCCAATGCAACCTGAAATAGACTGTCAATGTAGAAGTCCACCTTGCACACACAGTTCTTGACATCTGGGTTAGAGCACATGAAGCATGGTGAGGTTTGGTTAGTGCCAGTGTAGTCGATCTGTGTAAGAAAGAAGAAGAAAGATTATTAATTATTGATGGCTACAACACCTGTCTCATAGTGTTACTGACACCTGCATCTTTAAACTCAAGAAAATGATATCTCTCACAAGTGACAAGTCTGTAAGCAGATAGCGGTTTTGGACCTTACACTATTTTCTTTCTCTCTGCACTGAAAACACAGAGTTTTGTTCATTTCAACCCATCAAACACATTTTCTACAGTCACTCTTCCTCTCTTTTGGTTGGTGACCCTCAATTATCAGCGTGAAACCAGACTGATTTGTATGTCCAGGGGTCACAGTCATACCTCCAACACTGTGATGCTCTGTGAAGTGACGAGGAGAGCGACGCCAATGCCAATGAAGACCAGGCCAATGAGGACAAACCCTGGGATGACAATGCCAGCAGAGAGCATGGGCTGCCATGCCGGAAGCCTCTGCTGGGTGAAAGCAGTGTTGTCAGGCCGATTTTGTGACTCCTTCTTTTGCTTCACCATTTTCTCGATTCTGTTGGATAGATTGTTAATCAGCAATCATTAATGGTTTTTAATAATATACTCTGAACCTTACAAGTGTATTATATAATAGCCATGCCAAACAAAAACACTCCCTATATGAGCCTTAACTTCCCTGCTCTGATATTTAAAGACCTCCCTGTTTCTGTCTGTTTACGTGTCTACTCTCACAATGAGTTTTATAATGTAAGACGTTCTAGAGAGCTGCAACAGGTATTATATCTTATTTACAACACATTATATGCACACCACAAACCTAAAAGGCTTCATATCACACACAGAAATCAACTTAACTACCAGCAACACCCAGATTAGTCGGAAAAAAAAAGCATAGAAAGGACCTCACTTTCGCTCATTTTCAAACTCGCTGGTAAAGAGAAACGGTAGAAGTGAGGCACAAACATATATTCACGAATAAATATTAGGTGCTAACTTACTTACACGCAGTCAGCTCAAAATGGAGAAACAAAAGACTCAACAAAACATCGGTGCTGCTTTCCTAGATAGTAGGCGCGACGGAAAAGCTCACCTTTACCTGTCTACCCCGCTCACCTTTCTTGCCCATCCTGTTTCGTTTTTTTATTTTTTTACAGTCTGACGTCAGTTTGTTTGCTGCGATGGGATCAGTTTTGTCGGTTCTCCACACGGAAGATAAACGGGGCGGAAACGCTACATCCTGATCAGCAACAAAATGCAACTTCATCACAAATTCTTTTAACTTTGATACCTAAAAATAATTTCCCGATGTGTTTGAAAAGCATTGTGCACGACTAAACGTAAACTTAAATAAAAGATCCATTGTAGCAGTGTGGAGTAATAAATCCCCACCTTCTTTTGGATTGACGGTTAGTTTGACCAATCGTTTCGCTGAGTGGTGTTAACTAACATGTTCGATCCACCAATCACGAAAGAGTTCATTGAAAGGAGACCCTGCGACTGTGCCGTCTTTGTGTTGACATCTTTGGAGGACTGAGAGGTAATATTAATATTTTCAACATTAATGCAGACCTTTATTTCCTAAAACAATGCTCCCTGATCCATTGTCAGTTTATCAGTGCAGATCCTTTTCTTTTTTTCGCTAGATCGCACCTGTTCCTGTGCCACTATTGGTGCTAGCCAGTCTCATTGTTAGCGGCGTTAGCTAACGCAGTATAATTTTGTAAGATACATTTGAAAGGAAATACATTTAGAAGCGTTTCAAACATATGTTTGCAGAACAGCTAGAGTTGCACTTATATTAAAGGAACATGATAGTATATCCATATCTGTTATAGACAAGTTGCTGACAAGAACAAAGCTACCGTTAGCTAGCGCAAGCTAAACATTGATAGCAATACCGTTCTGCTGCTAGCTTTGCTACTAGCAAACGTTAATCCATTTGGTCAAGATAGCAATCAACTACTAACGGCCTCTGCACAACACAGTTTTTTGACTAACAGCTGTTTGTTTCAAATGAACTAATCAAGTACCAGGTTTCGTACATACGGACACGCGTTCATCTACTTCAGGTTTTCTGAATTGGATAACTTATTAAAAGCGCTGATAAACAAGTGGGCAGCAGTGAAATACGTTTTATCTGATTGCCTTGTAATCTTCAGTGGATATTTGATAGCGGGTTTTTAAAAAAAATGTTTAGCTAATGTGAAAGGCCAACCTTTATCATTCAGTTGGTCCTGTTCGTAACCATATTTCTGGTTCTGTCTTCATTTCTTAGTGTTTGAATGGATATTACCAGGTGCACGGACAAATGGGTAAAACAAGACAAGGTTACTATAACCACGGAACCCTCATTTCATAAACCATGACATTCATGTACAGTTAACATTACTTAAATCACCCAGTGATACAGACTGTGACATTTTTGGGTTGAAGCATTTCCCAAAGCCCGAAAGTATTTGGTGGTTGTTAGCCTTTTGTAGCAGGTGCATTCCCTGCCCCCAACAGCAAAGTGACCATTTGACCTCGCGGTTTTAAGCGAATTTCTAATAGGAGTTAATTTGTTTAAAAACCAATGGAAAGTGAGTGAAATAACCATTTGGCATATATTATTTAGGTTTTACATTTAAACTAATAATAGTTATACATTTCAGTGAACATAGTGCCATAACAAATGGCACAAACAGTTGTTTGTTTTCAGCACGCACAACCCACACTTCATCATGTTCATATTTTCTTTTAGGAGTTTTTGTAATTTTTATTTCATACTGGTTTGAACATTCAAATTTCAACCATTTCATGTATAAAAAAAAACAACAATAGATTATAACATGGGCAGTTGAATGTTTCACTTCAGTGGGTTTCATCTCATTTCTGTTCACCGTTTGTTCAGGAGAGGCCTCCAACATCCTCCATAATGCTGTCTAGCAAAAAGTCAGACGCTGGCTCCTCTTCCTCCTCCTCATCGTCTACTGCAGGAGCAGCAGGAGGTGATAGAGTCCCTGTTTCTGATGCCCAGACTGGTCCGTCAGCCTCAGCTGCAGGCACTATGGATGCAAAGAAGAAGGAGAGGTCGTCCCCTAGTGGGGAACCTGGAGGAGCCCCTTTGCCCCACCAAGCAGGCTCTGGGGGGGCAGACCAAGATTCAGCTGAAGTTCGCAGGACAAGTCGTCGCAAGCGAGCAAAAGTAAACATTTTAGGGTTTAGTTTCCTCCCTGTGTACTCAGGGAGGAAAGAATGCTGCCAAAAATGAAAGGATGGGTGAACATTTATTTCAAAAATTATATCTATTTTATTTTATGACCATTTGTTTGATTGAAAAGATCAATACATGAAGTGCAATATTGATCTGTACCTTAAGTCCACATGTTCTCCCCTGCATGTGTGTCCTAGTGGAAATTACACACACAAGTATTTTCTCATAGGGCTAGGCAATAAAACAATTATCGTCATATAATTTTCCTCAATAACAATATAACAAATATCCAATAAATGTTTGATTAAATTCATTTGAATCATGAATGAATTGGCACCTAATTTTTCTATAAAGATATTTATTTTGTTGAGGAAAAGGGACCGAACATTTTTTTACTTTACTCATGCATATTTGTTGAAAAAAAGATTCTATGATAATTGTCTTGAATGTTCTACCTCAGATTTGTTAAGTAATCCACTGTTATGTTTTCACCATAAATTAACCATCTGGTTTCTTGAACGTTCACTCAGGAGCAAAAATCAGCCTTTAAACTTGAAAGAAATAAGGATTTGGTGTTTATTATCAATATTGAATGATTTGAAATATTTTATCCTGATAAAAAATTTTGCAATATCACCCAGCCCTATTTTCTCATAGTCTTTGCATCGTGATGTTCATGGTATTTGTTTGTTACTCCCATAAAGGTTTTTGGCGGTTTTAAGCGACGTGGGAGTGCTCCAACCAATCCGAGGTAATGCTGGTTTTAATGATGCTTTTATTGTGCCTACTGTTGCAGGTGGAGTACCGCGAGATGGACGAGAGCCTGGCCAATCTGTCGGAAGACGAATATTACTCTGAGGAGGAGAGGAATGCCAAGGCTGAGAAAGAGAGGAAGCAGGTCATCCCTCCTCCGGCTCCACCGGTAGAGGAGGAGAATGACAGTGAACCAGAGGAACCATCTGGTGAGTCTGGAACTTTGATGATGTTTGATAAAGTTTCAGACTCATCACATCAAAGCAGCGAAATGAAACTTTTTGTTGAGGAAATAAAATGCCTCATTTAAAGCTCTGGTTAAAAGCCTGAGATTTTATTTATACAGGAATGCAGAGATTGTTCTTTACTAACAACAAGGCAAACAGTCTGATAATTCATGTGTTTGATTTCAGTTTGGAACTCATTGCACATAAATGCTCTTTCTTTCGGTCTTAAATTGGTCCTAAATGACACTTAGTGCTGTTATTAGGTGTGGAAGGAGCTGCCTTCCAGAGCCGTCTTCCGCATGATCGTATGACATCTCAGGAGGCTGCCTGCTTCCCTGACATCATCAGCGGTCCCCAGCAGACTCAGAAAGTCTTCCTCTACATCCGCAACCGCACAGTAAGTGCCAAAGTCAACACATTACGTTGTGTTCAAAAACTAAGCACTATGGAATCATTCTTTTAAACATATTCATATTAACCTCATTCAGCTCCAACTGTGGCTGGACAACCCTAAGATCCAATTGACCTTTGAGGCTACAGCACAGCAGCTTGAAGCTCCATACAACAGTGAGACATTTAATTAAACATAATTTTTTCCTTCATTTTATTGTCTTTATTTTTTGAAAAAGATTGCGGTCATACAGAATTTGAGATTTATGTGTTTTTGTTCTCTTAGGCGATGCTGTGCTGGTCCACAGGATACACAGCTACTTAGAAAGGCATGGACTCATTAACTTTGGCATTTACAAGAGGGTCAAGCCTTTACCCAGTAAGTTCACTTCATTCAGTGCACTGGTAAAATAACAGTAGCCATATGTTGGTACAATTCATGTATTCTACAGTCCACTTGGTTGGAAGGCAAACATGTCTTCCCCGCCAAAAAAGAACAAAATCAGGTCTATGAAAGTGGTTGTTGAATATTAGGAATATACTAGCTATTCTGGCTTGTAGACAAAAGCATTTAGAGACATTGACCTTGGAAGGGTCAGTGGTGTAACGCTATCCTGCTTGTTGTTGCAGCTAAGAAGACCGGAAAGGTTATAGTCATTGGTGGAGGTGTGTCTGGCCTAGCTGCAGCCAGGCAGCTGCAGAGCTTCGGGATGGATGTTACAGTATTGGAGGCCAGGGTAGGTCACCAACAGGGTTTCTGTTAATCTGTTATTTCAGGTATATTTGTGATTTTGTCCCTTGTTTTGAACCAGCTATTAGTATAAATAACTTTATGATTGTCAAACATTTGCTGTATTTTTTTGTAGTAGTAATAATAATAGCATTGTGAGATTAGTGCCACCCTATATACATGTCAAATATACAGTATACCTATATTGTGTTGGGGTTTGGATGATAACAAATGGAATGACTTAAGGCCCATTTATACTCCCTGCGTAGGGTCCACGTGCGCACGTACGCCGTAGGCTACGCGCGTAGGGTCCACGCGCGTAGGGTCCACGTGCGTAGGGTCCACGTGCGCACGTACGACCGTAGGCTACGCGCGTAGGGTCCACGTGCGCACGTACGACCGTAGGCTACGCGCGTAGCCATGCATTTATACTTGTGCATAGGTGTGTCCGTCATTCTGCAATTACACCCCCAAACGCTAGTCGGCAGTAGCGCTACAGCGTCCACTGTGTTGATTTTTGCCGGCCGAGCAGGCTAACTTCCGGTCGGTCTAGCACTCCACTAATGTAAATGGGGGTAAAATTGTATATGTGCGGCTGGTGTAGCGTTTTCAAATGTTACCGACCGAATGGATCACATTCTGATAGCGAAACGAGTCATTTCGTTCGGGTTGCGACGGTCAAATAGATTGATTCACTGTGTTACAGCCGCCGTTTTGGCCACTAGTAAATGGTACTTTAAAGCGTGTAAAAACTTCAAACCATGTAAAAACCACACAAATATGTTGTCAATATGTAATCACCACTACTCCTGCTAAATCCTTCCATTTTCACAATCTTTCCCGAGTATACAACCAGACCAGCCATATAAAGGCTTATGTATATAATTACTATCATTATCTAAGTGCTCATTCATACAGTAGCCTAACGTCCCTATCCATGAGTAAAATATTAATATCAAATTTGCTGTAAATATACTGAAGTAATAAGCTTGACACACTATATGAATAAACACACTCTTATTAAAAATTCAACCAATTTAATAATACTCTGGATCAAGCCACCAAGTTATTAAAAGAACTCCAGCACAGAGAGAGGAACAGAGAAATAAACACACAAATGCAGCAGTTTGGCAGTTCTGGACGTAGAATGGGCCACATCAGGTCCAGATTCTGCAGACAGAGAAACACACGAGCACATCGTTCTGAAACACTGCAGGTTGTTCACCAGTCAGGAGCTGTGAAACAACAGCACGGCTCTGTTAGTAAATAAAAAGGAAAAGTTACATTGCGTTCTCTGGCGGACCTGGATCAGCTGTTAGCAGTTTACAGGGCTAACGCTAACATTGCTACGTTGCTGTGTTTTAATGTTTTAATGACCGGGTCTGTTTGTTTTGGAGAGGAGACGACCTCGGAGGTAATTCGGCTCCAGGTAGAACCCTGTCAGGTCTCTGAAGTGGAGCGGACCCAGAACAACTCTCATCAGCTGATAGCTGTAATGTCAAACACTAGCAGGACTAAAGTTATGGTGCGGCTGTGTTAAAACTATAACTTAGCACAACATCACTGCGCTGTAATAACGTTATGCTTTATAAAATGTCACATAATTAACAAAATAGCTATATAATGTCAGTCCAGTGACTGTTACCTGACAGCCGACCTGCCTCTCATTCTCCGGCGCTGGCAGTCACTCAGCCTGCCGAGTGAACGAAAGACTGAGGAGGACCCATGTGAGCGGTGAACGAGTCGTTCATTCCTGCTCCACAGTAGCTGTCACATGACAAATGAACGACTCAGACCCAGAGACCCACAGTTGAGTCGTGAAATAATCAATTCTGTTTCCTGTGCTGACGGAGCCCTTGCAGCTGACGTATGACGAGTGAATGTAAGAGTCCAAGATCCTTCACGCATGCGTGAAAATGAACGGATCACTCACTGAGACAACCCGTTCCTCCCGAGTCATACACACGATTAGGTCTTATGAACAAAATGTTCTTTGAACGACACAACACTAGTAATATTGCATGTTTGTAATTGCCACAAGTTTACTATGTCACTGTAGAAAGTTAGAAGGTTTTTACATAATTTCTCCATGCAGGACCGTGTTGGAGGCAGAGTGGCCACATTTAGGAAGGGCAACTATGTTGCTGATCTGGGAGCCATGGTGGTGACAGGGCTGGGTGAGATTTAGATCCAGTTTATTCTTTTTTTTTTTTTTTTTTTTTTTTTTTAAATCTGAATATCAAAGTCAGAAGTGTTTACATTTTCATTCCATGCTAGAGCTACATCACATGTTTTTAGTAGTATAATAGTAGTAGACCTCCTGAAACGATTTAGCTTGTATGATTAGACAGAACACTCTTGCACTTGTCTCTAATGACACATGATTTGAGGTTGTTGCTTTTAACAAAGTCAGATTATAGTCTTCTCCTCTTAGATTCTGCAGTCACTAACATCAACATGTAGAGGGTGCTGTTGTCCATGTTTGTGTTGTGTCATCCTCAATCGTGTGTGTGTGTGTGTGTGTGTGTGTGTGTGTGTGTGTGTGTGTGTGCTTGTTCAGGAGGGAATCCCATGGCAGTGATCAGTAAGCAGGTTAATATGGAGCTGGCCAAGATCAAACAGAAGTGTCCACTGTATGAAGCCAATGGCCAGGCTGTGAGTATAATGAAATATAGTTTACAGTAAATTAACCTGCCTCTTGTCCATTATCCTGCCATACCCAAGCTCCTTGGGGTATTCCCATTTAAAAGAGGTGGTATTGTGCTCATTTTCAGGTTCAAAATCTTATTTAGGAGTTGTACCAGAACAGGTTTACATGGTTTAATTTTCAAAAAGCACCATATTTTTCCTCATACTGCACATTGCTGCAGCTCCTCTCCACCCTGTGTGTTGTACGCACCGCTCTTGAGCTACAGAGTGATGATTTTTACTTTTACAAAATTTTTGTTGGGAGTTGCACATGCACAGTTCCCAGGTAAGGACTACTAGCCAATCAGAAGCAGAGAAGGGCAGGTCGTAAGAAACAAGGTAGTGTGATCCAAATCAAAGACGCTTCAGACTGCGACCGTAGCCTAGCAGATGGTATAAGTTACTCAAGTCCACAACATCATTGTTCCACATCTTACCATCAGGACTAAACGTTGAACTGTTTCCGGTGACGATCTAACGTTATGCTGCCTTGCCGAAAAATGCTACCATAGCGCAAATCGATAATCTACTCGGCCCTGCTCTGTTTTCCGTTGCAGATAGTACCCAGAGATAGTACGTAGCTTGTCATCATAGCGACGCCACACACAACTGCCGCAACGTAATGTTCAATGCGACACACACACCAGCGATCCACACAGCTTTCTCTTTTTTAAGTTAAAACGTTTCAACATTACTCAGAATGTAAAGACAGATAAGCGGTATGAAAACCTTTCAGCTGTGTTTTCCTCTTCCGTTGTTGCTGCAGCGGTCCGTGTGACGGCGGGAGCAGAGGGCTCTGTGAGCGGGCAGCTGGCCGGCCTCACGCTCCTCCCGCGGCTTGGCACAGGCTTCCCCCACAGCCACTTGCGGAGCTCCTCAACTCCAGAAATATTCAAGCACGTTTTTGTTCCGCCATCACTTCTCGTAAAACTGTCAATATTTGAAATCAACACAGCTGATTTCTCACCTCAAAACTTCTCAGAAGTGGATTTAGTGATGAAATTCCATATGAAAACTGTAAAATATAAAACTTTCTGTTGCTGGCCTCTGTCTGGCGCACGCAATGATGATGCAGTGAATAGTGAATATTCTCTCTGACCAATCAGCATTCTGTCGTGTTTTCACGTTATGTTTTAGTATCCCCTCAGCTCGCTTGGAACCTCCACAGAGGTGAGGTGATATGAAAAAAAAGTACCTGGAAGCAGGTACAGGTACAACATTTCTACAATGGAAACCCAAACAAAGTCGAGCCAAAGGGCCTCCACTCAGACTAGCTTGGTTTGAGGGCGTGCCTGACCCTGCGCAAGCTGCTTGGCAAGCTTTATGACGTGTTTTCATTGTGATGTCACAAATAAAGAAAGTGAAGGACTGGACTACATATGAGCTGTTTTCAAGCGGTTCAGAGCAGAGCTTTCTGTGGGAGATGGGAACTCCCTTTGGGCTGGACTTTGGGCTTTTTCACTTTGCAAACCTGTTACATGCACAAAAAAGATATATAACTCAATAAAGGAGAGGGAAAAGGCCTAAAAGCACAATACCACCTCTTTAAACAAGTCGAATCCTGAGATACCTTGTGAGTGATTCAGTTGTTATTTGGAAAGATCCCAGGTTTTATCGTAAAGCCAAGAAATCACTTGTGAGATGGCAAAAGGCTAATGGCAGCATGGATGTGATCAGCTGATGCCTGAAAAATATCTGCCTGCTTCAGTCATACTAACATTTTTAGCTCAACATTAGGTTAAGTTCACTTACAAACCGCCATTAACGCGTGTGTAGCTACAGCTGCATTGGATATGTGTATCCACATTAGATTTTTGAAACCAGGACCTTGTGGTGTTTATTTCCTTCAACAGAAGATGTTTATGGATGCACAATGGTTCCCTCTTGGCATGGAAGCGCCCTGTGTCTGGGGGTTTATAGCTGTTTTCGAAGCCTGTTGTTGTCCTGAGGCAGGGATCTGGCTTTTTGTGAGCCACAAAAACACAGTGAATGGTGGATTCATTTAACTGCTTGTCTTTGCGTGTCATCAACAACAGCTCCAGTTCCTTTCCGAACAGAGCAGAACAGAAAACAGATATAGCTTCATGTAATTAAATTGGAAACAAACAGTGTTTTTCCCCCCTCATTTTTGTTCTGTCCGTCAAGTGGCAGCAACAGTAGTAGGATGTTTAGGTTCATATTCAGGGCACTTCCACTTTAGCAGAGACTAGCCAGCAGGGCTCTTGAGGCATCCACATTATACATGTGTAACTGGTTTCCTCTTTCGCAGGAAAAGGCGAATTTAAATGTACATGTTTTACTTTTGTGCAAACCTGTTTGAGGTTAAAGTTGTGTTTACCTAATATGTTCTCTCTCTCTCTCTCTCCCCCTCAACCCTGCCCCTTGTCTTCTCAACCCCTTCCATGTTTATCTTTTGGTGAACTTCTAAAGGGTGAACGGTGCACAAGTGTATGTATTGGTTTATTTACGTAATATCTTCCTTAACCAATTCTTAATCACTTTTAAAAGTGAACATTTCAGCTCCATCCATTTAAATTTTACTTTGTGTAACTCATCATTTTTCACCCATGTAGGAGATGAAGAGAGAAACAAATGAGCAGCTCGTGTTAAACCTTCATCTTTTAGAAAAGGAATTACAAAATAAAAGTGACATTTTTTTATTAAAGGGAAGAGCCGCACAATAACAAGTTTGTTCATGTACTGCAGTTCTGTTTAGATTTCTGAAGTATTTTCAGAAGTTGCAAACAACATGTATATTTTTATTGTGGTAATACATGCACAGTAATACATTATGATTTTAATAATAAGAGAACTTTCCAATATTAATGATACCTTATCTCATGTAGAGGCTACTGTACAAATAATCAAATAACACCACTGACAAGAGTCTGACTAGATGTAGGTTGTAGAGATAAGGATTTGTAGTGAAATACACTCTATTCAAATTGGTGGAATATACTAAAATTAAAAGCCCAATCCATGATTGATGTACAGCACCCCCCCCCTTCAGATGGTCGGAGTAGAGCTTGTGCTGCAGACCAATCATGGGTTGAGACTTGAAATGTCTGGTTTATCCTAGCATGATGTTTATATTGAGTGAGTTTGGAAGCATGCTTTAAGTCTCTTACTGGGAAAGTGTCTTTGAGGGGCATGGACAGCATCATTTATGCTTCTTCTGCTTATATCAGTGACTTAAATGCATGACCAAGTAGTTTAGTAGGATATGGAGTGATGTATAAATTATATTAAAACAAAACATGATCAAGCTTATTGTACCACTTCTAATCATTTTTGTGCCTTTAACTTTAGTTGGCATGCTTTTCCTACTGTTTATGGAAAAATACACTCAAATATAGATTCCATCACTGCTGGCGTTAGTGTGACTGATGATCCAATGTCCTTGTTTTGTGGTTGCGTGTGTGTATCCAGGTGCCAAAGGAAAAAGATGAGATGGTGGAGCAAGAGTTCAACAGATTGCTGGAGGCCACCTCCTACCTCAGCCACCAGCTGGACTTCAACTTCCTCAACAACAAACCTGTTTCTCTGGGACAGGCCCTGGAAGTGGTCATACAGTGAGTATGGTGTACTATACATGAACTCACACAAGGGGAGATGGTGACAGATGTGTCCTTCACACGTGTACCCAAAGAATAGATGTATACAGATACACACAAACACTTATAATCATAATCGTGTGTGTGTGTGTGTGTGTGTGTGTGTGTAGGCTGCAGGAGAAGCATGTAAAAGATGAGCAGATAGAACACTGGAAGAAGATCGTAAAGACTCAGGAAGATCTCAGGGATCTTCTCAACAAGGTGAGCACAAGTAAAGCTTCCTAAACAGATTTCATAATGCCATCAACTTTGTGGTGGCAGAATTTCCTCCCAGCGCCACAAGACTTAGCTTGCAAACCCAGTAGTAAAGAAACTGTGCTTAAAGACAGTAGAGACTACTGATGATCGAGATGATGAGAGGGTTAATACCACTCTCAAATATGAAGCCACAGCCAGCAGCCGATTAGCATAAAGACTGGAAGCAGTGGGACAGCTAGTCTTGTAAACTAGCACCACTAAATGTCACTAATTTTAACTGTAATTTACTGCCACCACAATGTTGATTTGGTTTTACTGTGGAGTTGTGCATTGGAACTTTTTTCACAGTCATGACAGAACACCAGGCTAGCTTCATATTGAGCGTGTTGAGTGGTATCTAGAAAACAGTGTCATTTCCTAAAATGTTGAATTATTCCTTTAAGACTACTTAAAGGGAAACCTTGGCAAGTGGTGAAGGCATTTTAATTTTCCACTTGTTTTGTCATTTTGGTATGAAAAAAAGAAGGACCAGAAATCAGACTGTCAACACTTAATTGCTGTAAAAAAGTCCTGCTCAGATTTGGCAAACATCTGTCAGCGGTGTTGTCAGTTACATTTGCTTGATTGATTCTCTAAGAGAGTTAATAGATGGGGTGCCCTTCCAGGTTTATTACTGACAAACTGATTGCAGTCTGAAAGTGCCATTATGGTAAAAGAAGCATGCTTAAGATTTCAATTTCAGGTTAAAAAAATCATGCAGGGAAGGCAGAGAAGCACTTGCAAGTTGACCTGAAGTAAAGTGCTAAACCCTGCTCTTTCCTCTCCCCCTGTTTTCCCTCTCCTTTTTATTTTGCCCTTTTTAGATGGTGACCACTAAGGAACGGGTTAAGGAGCTCCATCAGCAGTATAAAGAGGCCAGTGAAGTCAAACCACCCAGAGATATCACAGCTGAGTTCCTGGTGAAGAGCAAGCACCGCGACCTCACCGCGCTCTGCAAAGTGAGCTCAAACACTGTTTCAGAACAAGAAAGAGGAATGTCATCATCAAAAAATCTGACGAGCGACATAGAAAGTTACAATAGACTTACATCTCCTTACACTTACCTACAGATATTTACAAGCTGCAGGCAGTTATCTAGACTGGTTGTTGTCCAGAAGAGATTCCTATGTGACACTTTCATTACTTCCTCAAGTCCGTTGCACCAGGCAGAAATCAGGCTGCAGGACTTAAAAATACTTTTAGTCAAAGCAGTTAAGTTTAAATACTATTTCCAAGTGTGTTTGTGGTGTAGTGGGTATTACATAGCGTCTGTGTTTTCAGTTGCTTTAGCTTGAACTACTTTGAAGCAATATTAGCTTTCCTGGGTTGACTATTAAGTGTACCTGCAGGTCAAAAGGTCGACCACCACAGTTTGCAAGACAGAAACGTTTGTACTTGTTCTGAATAATTAAGGCTTGCAAAGATCAAACAATTTGTAATAGTATTATAAGGCAGCAGTACTAGCATGTAAAATGGATATTTTATGGACTACTAAGGTCAGGGTGGATGCCTCACAGAATGTTAATGCCATGCAATCCAAGTAAACCAGACAAGCTGTGTTTAAGTGGTTTAATGCCTTGGTAGGATGTATTATTAGAGTCAATGCTGCTGTTTTATTTTTGGTTCAGATAAATCACCTCCACTGCTGCTATGTGTGTATTTTAGAAGGAGGTTTTAGTTGGTTTAAACACAGCTGGTGTCTGAACTGGATTTGTCTGCTACCCATCCGCTGTCTGAGAAACCACTTCAAGGCCTTGAATCACTGTCTGACTGTCTTTATGTCTGCGGATATACACACACATTTTCAGCAAGACAGGATGAGCATTTAAGAGAGCGTGTGTGTGTGTGTGTGTGTGTGTGTGTGTGTGTTTGTCACATGCATGACTGCACCATATAACAAGATTTTAAAGCCAGTGAGAGGATAGCTATGTCAGGATATTTTTGCTGGGACATTTCCCAGTATTCTTGCCATTTTTCGTGTTTTCCCAGGTCATCTTGCTAGCTTGGAGGCACTATTAGGACGTTTGACTCAGTGTAGCTGTGTCCTGGGGCGGTAGGTGGTATTACCAGAATGTGCGCTGCTGCTATATTGGGTTCTATTGTGGTGAACTGATGAACAGGTTGAGTCAGCCCTTTCTGTCGAGACTGCATGTCCTTTCTACATGACCTGAAACCCTCAGGGTGTGTACCTTGTACACACACGCACATGCATGCGACACACGCTCACTTAGTTAAAGACATCACCAGCTCCTAAAGTCTGACACCAGTTAAGCTTGCTGTGAAATATCATCATTGAGTCTTATTTGTAATAGTTAATAAATGAATAGTATCAATATTTTCCAGCAGTGATACTATATGGATGTAATGAACATGTGTGTACATCGCCTTGCTATCTGCCTTGTAGGAATATGATGAGTTGGTAGAGATGCAGGTCAAGCTGGAGGAGAAGCTGCAGGAGTTGGAGGCCAATCCACCCAGGTAACCAATCCTTCAGCATGTTTCAGCATCATCTCCTCAACTGCTACTCCTTCTCTGCACCGGGACAACTTACCAGATGTTAAACAGTAGAGAGGGATAAGGGTGAATTGTTTACACACACATTAAGTAATTTATCAGAAATTCAATTCAATACATCCCTGATCCGACATGGCCACAAAGCAATTATTTGAATCCAGCTAGGAACAAAGGCAGGAGCAGCTTGTTCTGTGCTCTGGTTTGAAACAACCCCTTTGTGATGTAACTATGCAGATCTCCACAAGCCGCCTTTTATTAATTGGAGCTATCCAGGATAAGTATGCTCGACGGCCTATGTGAAAATAATCAGTCCGTTAATGATTATAAATAAGAATTGCTTGTTGGAGCCCTGCAGCCCTTAGCAACAGATGTTTACCTGTGCATGTCCTGTGGCAATTTTAAGATTTTGTTTTTTAGTTTTCCGTTAATGCTGTGTTCAAATATGCATTATTACGTTATTGCTCTGTTGAGTTAAACTTGTGCATGAGTAAACCTGTCCCCATGATGTCTGAATAGCTGTCAGGATCCATTACCATGTCTCTTTCCTTTACTTCTTTCCCATAGTGATGTTTACCTGTCATCCAGGGATCGGCAGATCCTAGACTGGCACTTTGCCAACTTGGAATTTGCCAACGCCACGCCCCTCTCCACCCTTTCTCTCAAGCACTGGGATCAGGTATATACATGTAGACATTTTGAAATGTTATAACTGTGTGATACTGATTGTCCGTTCTTGCAGTGCAAAGTGCGTAAAAAGTTATTGCTAGATTTAACTATGAGACACTTCTGCCATTCTGTTTTGTTACATTAGGAGGTTTATTGGGTCAGGTTTGTATCAGGTTGTTAATTTATCCACAGGATGATGACTTTGAGTTCACTGGCAGCCACCTGACAGTAAGGAATGGTTACTCTTGTGTTCCTGTGGCCCTGGCTGAAGGCTTGGACATCAAACTAAACACAGCAGTGCGGCAGGTTCGATACACAGCCTCTGGTACGTGCACAGAGCCACGTGTGTCTTTTACCGCTTTTGGCCACGAGTTCCACTGTAGATCTCATAACTAATGTGCAATGTGTCTTATCTGTTCATTCTCCAGGTTGTGAGGTGATAGCAGTCAACACTCGCTCCACAACCCAGACCTTCATATACAAGTGTGATGCTGTGCTGTGCACCCTGCCTCTTGGTGTGTTGAAGCAGCAGCCCCCTGCTGTGCAGTTTGTTCCCCCGCTGCCTGAGTGGAAGACATCTGCTATACAGAGAATGGGCTTTGGCAACCTCAACAAGGTTGTATTTCTAAATAAGCATACTGTGCTTGCTTCCTTCTATCCTGTTATCATTAACCAGTTCACCAAACTACACAATCTCATTCTGATTCGTCCAGATTCTAGATGTTGACCAGCTGTTTGATATAGTCAAGATGGTCCCTAAGTAGTCTGATGTTTACATGGGAGGCTCTACTCCGTACAGGATAATGTGTGCCAAGTATGGCCTGCCACACTTTGTGCAAACCAGCGCAAAGTCTCCAGTCTTGAAATAAGTTGTCATGTTCACGTCCGGTCTTAAATCATGTAGTGTGTTTCTGGCAAGATGGAGGATGTGGTCCCTTCGAGAGCCCTCCTGCTACTGTTTCTGCTGCAGTGTCATTATGCCAGGAAGTTGACCTTCAGTGGTAGAGGGCCAAAAAAAGTATTTGAGTGTGTTCCTTGCAGGTTCATATATCATTGTCCAAGTCCGCAGCATCCAGAATGAACACATCCCCTTCCTCCTTCCTGTTGTTGTTGTTGTTGTTGTCCCCATAAATCACAATAGTGATTAGTACCAAGCTCAGACGACAGGGAATTCCCTCCTTTTCGCTAAACCGCCTAGGTGATGATGTTTTATCTATCCTACATCTGAGCTCTGATGTAGAATGGAGGGTGGGATTAAAAGGGTGGCATGGACAGTGTGTTTGCTAAGTATAGGAGTGGAGAGGCAGTCAGAGCCTGTTTGCGTGGGAATGAATAATGCTTTTTGCCAGTGTGTTCGTAATCCGATCAGAGTGCTCATTCTGCATCACTTCTGACCCACCAGCTCTCCTGTGCACTCTCTCTCTCTGTTGCTGAGCATCATCTGCAGCAGGGTAGTTTTAACTCCTAATTCTACTGCAGCACAGAGAGAGAATACTGCATTATTATGCAATCTGAGCTGCAGCTAATGCTGTATCTCCAGCAGAGGGCGCCCCACCATTCACACAGTGATAACTATGAAGCAATGCCAGTAAATGTGCTGATCCTGAGATGAACTTCACAGGCAGTTAAGCTCTTGATTAAAATAAGCACTTTGATTGTTGTATGACTGTTTGTTTTTATTTTGTGTTCCTCCCCGTCTGAAGGTGGTGTTGTGTTTTGACCGCGTATTCTGGGATCCCAGCGTCAACCTGTTTGGTCATGTTGGCTCCACCACAGCAAGTCGAGGCGAACTCTTCCTCTTCTGGAACCTCTACAAAGGTGACAAAGATCCCTTTTACTTTCACACTGTTGTTGTAGATACTTTGACGCAGAGCTATGTGGTACTGAGATATATTTCATGTTCATATATAATGTCATATACATGCCCTTCTCTGATAGATCCATAAAACGCATCTGTAACAAACTGCCTTTCCTCTTTTCAGCCCCGATCCTACTTGCTCTGATGGCTGGTGAGGCCGCTGGCATCATGGAGAACATCAGCGATGACGTGATTGTCGGACGCTGCCTGGCCATTCTCAAAGGAATATTTGGAAGCAGCGCCGTACCGCAGGTACACGACTCTCCCACTTTGCTGATATTTTCAGTGCTGACATTTGTTTGTCCATATTTCACCACTTTCATCTTGATTACTTCTTTAACTTCCACATACCAGATAGTTTATTCCTCTCACAATATTTATATAATTTGACATAGCTGGCAGTTGTGTTCATTTACAACTTCGTTATGTTTGTTGTTTACAGAAAAGTAGTGGTGGATTGTATTTTTTAAGCTCCATCATTAGTTTTATTTCTCTGGTTTTTCCATTACTGTAAGTGGAATGTCAACTTAATTCCTGAATTGACCCCCATAACCAGCACGACTTTACACAGCGAGCATATGTGAAAGGCACTCATAAGTGGAGTCGTATCCAAACCACTCGTCATTATAAATCATTTGCTTATGGTTTCAAATGGGATAAAATCATATGCATGGAAGCCAGCGTTGGAACTGTTTGCCAACCAGCTGTTTACAGGTCCCTCCGATATCATCATGGAAACTCCTGAAAAGTATGTCTTGTTGTTTGTTGTCATGGCAGCCAAAGGAAACTGTGGTCACTCGTTGGCGTGCAGACCCCTGGGCGCGGGGCTCCTACTCGTACGTCGCAGCAGGTTCTTCGGGTAACGACTATGACCTTATGGCACAACCCATCACACCTGGCCCTGCTATACCGGGAGCCTCACAAGTAAGCACACAAACTACTAAAGAATCGTGTGTGTGTGTGTGTGTGTGTGTGTGTGTGTGTGTGTGTGTGTGTGTGTGTGTAAGCGAGAGAAAGCAGGGAGAGAAGGCATCCCGGGCCTGACCACGATATTTAACCAAACCAAAGCAGAGTAGTTTATTCTCCACACAGATGTTTTTTGTGCTCTTTTGAAGTTTGCATGCTGATTGATGTGAACAAGTCATATTTATGCGTTGACTGATGAGTTCTGGCAGTTTACTACCGCACTTTTTCCTGTCTCATCAGTCCCCCTATTTTCTTATAATTCCTTATTATGTTGGGACAATCCAACATCGATCTCACTGTGGTTTTCCTTTTCCTCTCAGCCGGTCCCTCGTCTCTTCTTCTCTGGGGAGCACACTATCAGAAATTACCCTGCTACAGTCCATGGCGCCCTGCTCAGCGGGCTCCGTGAGGCTGGACGCATTGCAGATCAGTTCCTGGGTGCCATGTACACGCTTCCCCGACAGGCCACTCCCACAGCCGCCAGCAACCCTCAGCAGGCTCAGCCCACCCCCAGTGTCTGAAATTGCCTCTCCCAGTTCCTGCCAACTCCAGACTGTCAGACAAACTACTGCATTTTTGAGAAAAATACATGTAGTAATGACTTGAGGATTTATTTTCTGGCTTTAGGTATGATGTGAGATTCCATAACTGGAGCATTTCAGTTCCTCAGACTTTTATTTTGGGATGTTCGTGACTGTACACATTTCCAGCAAAATGTGGAGACAGATGTAACCCACTACAGAGACTGTGCTATGCTAAAGAATGAGGAATCAATCCCAATTTTATTACATAGTAATGTAATAAGTCATCTAAGACTTTATAAATATGTGACTTCCCAGTCTTAAAAACAGAAGCATGGCATTATGTTTGGTACTCAGAGCGATTCAGTGTATTTGATTCCATGCGAAGCATGTTTGCAAAATCCAGTGTCTATTTATGTGCCCCCGTCTAAATACTAAATGTACACACAACCTAAAACCAGACATCGTATATCTGTTTATCTCTTTCCCCCTGGTGTCGTTCCAGAGGGCTTGTCTTGGTGGTCTTAAGGCTTAAAAACGTTGCTATGGACTGTAGCTGTATGCCTCCTAAATGTACTTTCTATTATTGAGGTTGCAGAGTGTAGTGAAAATAGTTCGTATTAAAAGCTGAAAAGACAGATGTTGAACGAATTGTGAATGTTTTTGTTTCCATTGCAAGTATTTTATTATGGTTGTCATCACATACTTTTTTTATATTGTTGATTTGTTTTGTTATTAAAAGAAGAAAGAGATTACATCTTGAAATCTCAGCGTTTTTCTTCTTGAAAATGAAAAGGGTGGGTATGCAGACTTAATTTTTCAGATTTTAAACATAGAACAAAGTGTTTTATGTCCTGTTGTTACCTGCAGATGTGTAGTTTTTGTACTTGTACATACATGTACAAAAGTACCATAGCTGCTTATTTGACCCCCCAATGACCCTCCTTCATTGCAAGTCTGGCTGCTTTCCTGTGTGTGTGTGTGTGTGTGTGTGTGTGTGAGTGAGGGAGTGATGAGGGTCCCTGGCAGCAGCTCCACATAGTGGGGGATCTGATGAATGAGGGAGCAGATTAAAATGGTCAACCATGAGCTATGAGCTTTTCTGTGGAGTTGTATTTCAGGGCTCTGTGCCCCTCTGTTTCCATGCACTCTTGAGCGTCACAGGCCTTGTTTCCCCCCAGAGATGCGGTTATTATTATCGTGACCAAAGGAGATGTTTGATGTAACAACAGTAATTTGAGCTGGGGTTTTGGACTGGAGCACTCGGGTATTTTCACCTCCCTGGTAAACCATAAGCTCAGAGCAGTGTTTAACTGTTGACTGGTGAGGTTATTTTTCATAATAGCCTCAAGCCCACATCAACTGATTATTTGAATGAGAGGCAGAGACAGCTAGTTATAAAAATCCTTTGGATGAGAGACCACAGCATGTCTGAGCACATCTCATATGATTCATAGGTGTGGGGTGGAATGTATACAGGTACAAACACCTCCCACATGCTGTTATGTGTATTTTGGACATTATCCATAATAATCAGATATGTAGAAATACAGAAATGACATATGCACTGTATAATTGTTTCAGCTTATGTGAGTATAGTGTTTTAGCCATGCTAGCGGATGGCTCTAGGCATGGCCATGTCAGTCAGTCCACAACTTTCACCCAGACTGAAATATCTTAAATGCTATTTCATGGATTCCCATGAACGTTTGTACAAACATCCTACTGATTTTGGGGATCCCTTGACTCTAGCACCACAATCAGATCAAATCATTTCACTTTGTCCAGTCCTTTGGTTTATGGCCAGATACCTAGCAAAACTAATGACATTCCAATTTGCCTCATCTGTACTTTTAATTAAAACACACTAAACTATGATGGTGAACATAGTAAACAAAATACCTCCTAAGCGTCAATGTGAGCATGTTAGCAGGCTGATGTTAGCTTTTAGTTCGAAGCACAACATAACAAAGTCACTAGCGTGTCTCTAAAGTTTTGTCTTGTTCACAATATGAATCTGTTCTGTAAAATACAGAAATACATGAAATCCCAAACATGTACAGTTATCAAGCTGGTGAGAGTTCTTCAACACTGCATGCTGGACCTCAATAACCCATTGGCTGTATTCTCACAGTCAACATCCCCCTCAGCCTTTGCTACGTATATGACACCTGTTGTAGGCAGTGAATCCTCTTTCTCACTCTCACTCCTCCGTCTTCCTCCTACTCTTGCCTGGAGTGCCACTGAGTCATTTCTATGGTTGACTTCACAGCACTAATTCAGGTCAGGCACCAGCGCTGAGGCTCAGGAGTACCAGGGTCCAAACAGGCACCACTGTGTTAGGGTAGCACCTCCCCACATCTGAATTTAGGACAGATTAAACCCCTCAAGCAGGAGACAGCATTAACCCCTGACTCTCAACTGTTTTGACTCATGACACCCCACAAACAAATCAAGGAATAGTCCTGATTCCTCTTTAGCAGTGCTAAATGGTGAACTCTGATAAGGGAGGAGTTTTATTTTTCATGTGCTACTTTACTTGACATTTTATCAGACATTTTAACTTGTCATAGTAGGTAGAGTACAGCTTAAACTGATAAACATGGCCGTGTTCAACAGTAAAATGCTACTTAACCACTGATGTTCTAATCTAATTAGGAAATACATTACATATTCAAAGGAAGTTTTTCAGTACAGTACATATTGCTGATAACACTTGTATTTTTACATCCTAACATTTTGAATTTATTTAATGTAATGAGAGAATTTTTGTTTTTGTGGGATCTGAACACTTCTTCCACCACTGTATGTATGTATATATGAAATAGACCTTCAAAACAAGTCTTTGTGGGAAGTGAACAAAACTTGTCAAAATTAAATCTTACTTTTATAGCAAATATGTTTAAAATTATAGTAGAATAGTAGAGCAGATTAAAAACGTTGCCAGTTCATTTGATTTTGGATTAAGTGGAATTCTTGGCAGAACACTTCAACTGTGTCAAAGGGTGTCTTATATCAGGAATTCAACTCTTCTTTTATTTATTCAGTTGTCTAAATGTCTAGATAGATAAAAGAGAAATATAGGTAATCTATAAATATATATACACAATTTGATACTCCTGAGATTATTAATGTAAAGCTGTGAGTCCAAGAGCTGCCTCAGTAGCCTCAATAGACCATATTGCAATGCAGCTAAGCACTAACATGTCTCTTGTTCTCAACTTTGGCTCCATCACTCTCTCCACCCATACACAAAAGGCCATGCAAGAGTTGTACAAAACTGATCTGGGAAATGTAGGAAACTACCAAGCAGCTTGAGTTTAAAGTGGGTAAAAATTCAGTGGAAAACCTCTCCTGAGATGCACTGCGCATTACTGATGGATAATAAAGTAAATGAGGGTCAGAGGTGTGTAAAAAAAGTTTTATCAGAATAAATCCTCCAATCGACACATTCTAAAGTAAGCTATAGGAACAGAAGTCCTGGCTTTCACAAAGCGAAGCGTAGCTGTTTAAGAGAAAGTTGTGTGTGCTGACCTTGCATTCCACAACAGCTTGTGGTTTTCCTCTTTGTACCTGACAAATTTGCCTCGTTTGTCTGCCTGCTTATTTTGCATACCAGTCAGCTGCTGTTCTCTCTGCTCAAACCAGTGGATTGGACGGGGACACAGACAGACAGACAGACAGAGCGAGCACCGCTAGGAAATCAAAACTTGCTGAGCTTGTTCAGCAAAATAGCATGAAAGAGATTAACATCCATGGTAGAGTTTTACGCACGATCAGCTACGCACACACATACTGAAAAAAGGTTCCAACATGGAGACGTGTTACAAACAGGTTGGTTTTTTATTTTTATTGGAATACATATGGTTTGCTGTACAGTTGGCAGCTTCAAGAGACCTACATGCAGAGTGCGCCAGCCACAGTAAGGTTAAAACATGCACAATGTATTAAGTCTAAAACAGAACAAAACAAAAGTAATAATAGCCTTCCCACACAGTCCACCTGGCATTGCTGACACACTTAGAAGCAATAATGAAATCATAGAAACCCTTATGATCTGATTTCATCACATACATTTTTGTGTGTTGACACCTCTGTTTGTCAGTCTCCTTCTGCACACAAAATTAACTTATAAAACAAGCAAACAAAAACTGGTTGATTGTAGAGGCCTGAAATTCTTGTATCTCTGCATGTATGTGTGTAAGAGAGATGAGATCCAGTTATATTTTTTCTTTATTTAAATTCCTATTAGATTATTCCTATTAGATTATTTGTGTGCGTCAATATATACACGTGTGTCTGGGGTCTGCACACTTCTTTCTTTGGCAGCACTTACAAAGATACAGCATGGAAGATGTACAAACCCTGAATTTATGAGCGAGGGAGAACAGAGTAGCGAAGAGGCCGAAGCACTGAATGGTCCCCAGTAAAAATGGGACGACACATGGTGAAGCACTCAGCACTGCCGACCTGCTCAGCTCTGATAAAACGCACATCGCTCTCATTCTTTAATGACTATGACATAACCCTGGCCTCTCTCTCTCTCTGATCCATGGTGTGCCGTCATGTCTCCAGGTCATGAGAAATGTCTTGTATTAAAATAACAAACACAAAATACAGGAATAAGTACTCTCCAGGAGTGTAATAACAATGATGAAGATACATTATCTTGTGACATTATCTTGCAAAAAATATCATTCTTAAAATCAAGATGGACAAATACTTAATATATTTCAATAATAAAGGCCCACTTTACAAAATTACAAGATTTTGCTTAAATAAAATCTATCCGATATAGCTTCCAAAATAAGACATCTTTTGTTTAACAAAGAAATAAAAACATACATGACCAGATAACAAAAAAAGAGAAACCCCTTAAATTGATTATTTCCCCTTAGTTTCAGTTTCTTAGAGACAGGGTATCCATCTGGGGAAACATTGGCATTGTCTCCAACTGTAAATACTGTGGAATGATTTTGGCACAATGTTAGAAGGCTGAGATGCGGGCATAACAGGGTGCCATAGCTCAGAAAATATGTTCACACATGATTCACTCACTGAGTGCACGCCAATTTCCTTTCTGTGTGAGTTGATGCTTAAATATTCTAATTTGGCTGGTGCAAAAACACATAACATAACATACACGACTGGTACATTCAGCAAACAGCTACTGGTTAAAATACAATTCTGGGATACAGAAGAGGGAACTTTTTGACAAAGGGGACTAAGGAGTCATTAGTCGTTTGAGGTCTTAAAGTTAAGTGCTGGTTAAGTGCAGATTATAGCCTATGCCACACAATGACACCATGACCCTGGCTTCACAATGGAGGCCTTTGAGGACAAGGGCCTACTCACTGCCCGAGTGCCACCACTCCAATCTCCACTAAGTACATTCTAGTCTACTTTATAAAAAGGAAAAAACAATGACTTGTAAATAACGGATGTTTATACATACACCAGCAGAGCCTAAGAGGATTTCTGTTAACTCTTTAGTTGGTATTTGCAGCAGCAAAGCTGAGGGCAGCCTCTTTTCTCTCCACTGCGTAACTACCTCTTGTCCTTCTAGGAGTTTTCAATCACATCATTCACAGCCATGTCCTAAATATTCTGCTCCAGCAGCAGCCATCATACTGATTCTCCGATTAAACAAATGATCTGCAAAACTACCATCAATTCAGGGAGGAGGAGTGACAAAAACTCGTAAACAGCCCCCAGCTGCTTCTTTATAGTGCCACAAAAGCCATAGAAGTCTGGAAACCTGTAAAGTCTTCACTTGAGTCCCAGATGACCAGTCAGTACATTCCACCATGTCAACACTATACAGGCTCTCGCCACTGGAAGCAATGGATAAGACTTATAACGTGCGAGTAGTGGCATGTAGCCCAAAACACATATCGATAGAAGCCTTAACTGGTCCAGAAAGGTTTCAATGGACGGAGTGGATGTAGAGTCAGGTGTTCGTGTACTTTGGGGCCTTGTAAGGAAGAGAGGCAGCATGCATAGCGGAGGACGCAGTTTCAACTTTGCCCTTTAAAAAGCGTTCTTTGAAGCCGGTCTCCAGGAGGGAAACCCTCCGACGCGTCATAAAACTTACAGTTTCCGACAGCTGGGCTCTTCCTGGGACCCCCAACTCAAATACTCTCTTCATGGTGATGGGTGGGTGTGTGTGTGTGTGTGTGCGCGTGCGTGCATGCGTGTGTGAGAGAGTGAGAGTGAGAGAGACTGAAGTAAAATAAAATTAATGACAGAGGTTGCACAGAGACTGTAGGATTGTCTGCATCGTAGACTATTTATTTATTGGGCAAACTTTACAGGGACAGTAAGGCAGGGTGAGTGTGGAAGAGGGCATGTGCGTTAGCATCATCAAGTTTCTATATACAGTAATCCTGACCTACAGTGATGTCAGCCTCGGGTATATATAAAAAAAAAAAAAAAAACAAAAAAAAAACAACCTATCTCCGGCCCTTCGTGTGCAGCTCTGACAAACACACAGGCACATATGTCATTCAACAGCTTCTTACTCGGGGATCTGCAGCAGCTTACAACACACCGGTTTACATGTCCAGCTTTAAAACTAGAGCCCTCACTAACATATTAATAACAACGCACACCGATGGACGACCACACCACGTGCATCTCTGGCAGCATGAGCACAGGCAGAAGTGGACATTCGATACCCTTTCTGTTTTAATTATCCCTAAAGTGGACATCACTGCCAAGCTGTCTGTCTTCCTCCCTCCTGTATTTAGAAGCCCTGAGTCAAGACGTAAAGACAGGATTAGATGTAGCCCTGAACTCTGACCTTTCAGCTACCCAGGGAGCTGCCCATCACTATCTGGTGACAGGCCTCTGGCCTTCAACAAAACAACTCTCTGAACCAGCAACACATAGAACCACTGTTTAGGACTAGGCTTTCCTTTTAGGAAATGGGAATCCAAGGGAGATGCAGAGAAACAGAGGAAGGAGGAGGAAGAGAGGAAGAGAGCGGGAGGGACATCTGACTTCTCTGAAATACTAAAAGGAAAATTGGAATCGGTTGAAAAGATGAGATTGGGGATGAAATGGCACTCCCTCTTGGTAAATGAGATGAGTGGTAGTAGTAACAAATACAGAGAAAGCACAGACTATATGATCATCAAGTCATTGCATGTGCACTGAGAGCTCAGAACAGTATGTCTGGTCTGTTTTTGCTCGATCATAAAGCCAGCAGTGGCCATGAAGAGGCCACAAGGCAATCCTTCCTGAGGCTGCGCTGCACCCTGCGACTCTGACAGACAAATCCAAAGATATAGACACAGTGTTTTGGGCAGTGCGGTCTATATTCCTTAAAAGGTTACTTTGAAGTTAGGTTTGAAAAGAAAAAAAAGTAGCTTTTTCTCAGGGAAACTTTTTGTGACATCCCTCAGGGAGGAGTTCCCTCTGAGAACCTTTTTAATTTAACGCTTAAACCAAAACTCTTACAATGTTCAATACAACAATCCTTCAAATGTAAAAACTATTTAAAAAAGAACCTCACAATTAGTATTGTATGTTATTTATCTGTACAGCAAGTTTTAGGTACATCGTGCAAGTCTGAATCTGTTGGGACTGAATGTATGTCAAGGCACAGATGAACATACTGTAGATATTTCTAGAAAATGGTAAAAATAATGGACATGAACAATGTGCATTCTGAAGATAACGTTTTACTTTGAACTTGGAGCAAACTTGTCACTACACAGTCAGGGGGGGGGGGGGGGGGGGGGGGGGGTATTGTTTGCATACAATGCTCCTGCTTGCATAAACAGTAAAGTGACAAAGCGGCGACAGACAAGTCTTCTGCCACCGGGCAGACCTATTCACAATACAAGACCAAGTACATATATGAAGAAAAATAAATATTACAGCTAGATTGCGGCTGGTAGAAAACAGGAAAACTGAGAAATGTATTCAGACTAAACCAGGCCATCCCCAGCAGGGTCTGACCCAACGCAGCATCAAAATCCATAACAGCAGAGGAACACAATGGAGAATGGGCTTTAAAAGTCCAAAGTTCTTCAACAGATCCCATGTGTCCCAAGTTGTCACAGTTAAGGTTACATGATCTTGTCAGATAGACAAATAATGCAGTCATGTTGGATTGGTGCGTCAAGCAATTAGTCATTCTCAGCTGCATTCAATAGCAACATTCATACATTTTTTTGCGGGATCAAAGTTTACATCGCCTGTCGTACTGAAATGAATATCGTTTGTCAGACCTTAAATCCAGCAGGAGCCTCTTGAAAGACTCAAACATTACAGACACGTTTCTGTCATAGATATGCACCACCTTATTTTATTACTGGCCACTACTAAATTGGTTTCTATGGCACCCCCATTGCTGCAGTGGCCCCCACCAATATGAGACTGCTGCAACAAACCAACCACAAGTTGGTATTTTATAATGTAACAAAATAATACACCTCTATAGAAATAAGAAATGGAAACAAGCTGGGACGATTCGCACGGCGAACCCAGTCACACACACACAAGCTGGACTGTCAGTTCCTTGTGGTTAGAAGTCTTGGATCTTCCTATGACTGGCTGGCATGTACAAAGTATTTACAGCAGCACTGAAAAAATGTTCACCTTGCCAGGCCAGGTTTGCTGGTAATCCGAGGTCCAATGTTCAGTTAAAACAGAAACTCCATTTTGCTTTGGCTCTCTCAAAATACATGAACAGCTGTAAAATAAAGCACCATGAAAATTGTAGCATGTTTTGAGGTTATAAACAATGCTCCTCCTCCCCAATTATTATTATCTTTCTACATGTGCATTGCGTTTCATTGCATGCAAACTAAGATCTTTTTGCAAAAGGGAAAATATAATGCAGAACAGGAAGCGAATTACAAAGAATCATAATAAGTGATGAAAATGGCATAAAGCATCAATAAGGTTCCAGTCTGTTAGAAGTAATGTGTGCGTGCTCTTTAAATGCAGCCAACCAGCAATCCTTTAAGCAGACAGCATGTTGAGTCACAATCTTTCAAGTGCTCTTCATTTATTATTTAGAAACATGCAAATGTTTGCTCAACATCTAAGACCCCAAATTAAACCCAGTTTCAGGCCGCATGCCAGAAAGTGGTGACGTAAGTTCAAAGAAACCAAAAGTTAAAATGCGCATGTGTTTTGTTTTCTTGTTGTTTGCACGTGCTTGTATGGTTTTGAGTATATACTATGTGTGAGAAAATCAGGAAAAAGCTAATATGGCTGTCAAAGCAAATAGGAGTTCAGTAAGAACAAGTGAATATGATGGTACGTGTCAGCCAAGATAGTAATTCGCTTCCTGTTTTTGGTCGCATTTAAGGTAAAGATTCTTTAGTGGGTAAAGGATTCTGCATGAAGATAAAGATGCATGTTAAACATCATACTGCTGTTGATTGGGTTGTTTTGTCAGCGATGAAGAAAGGTTGAAAATTCAGCTCCACTGAGGTCACTGCAACGGTCCTCTGAGAAAGGCATGTTCAACGTGCGAGTCCATCTTCCTCTGACTCTCTTTAAACCCTCTCTGGCACGCAGGAAAATCTCCAGCCTTCCTCCAGCATGCCAGCCTCTCCCTTGTCACGTTTTGGGATTACACTATAATACATCCAACACAAGAAGCAGGAGAGGATACATGGGCTTGTGAGGCGACCTCCAAAGCACTGTACAGGCACTGTCTTTCCATTTATGCCTCTTTTGGGACAGAGAAAGTTCAGCTTAGGAAGGGCCATTTACGTCCCAGCGTAAGCTCAGAGTCAGAGTAAGGATGTCTGTGGTTTGTTGTTCTATATGGCAACAGGCTGTAGATGTTGACTTTTGGAGATGGTGGTAATGGTGTAGTCACTAGTTAATGGGAGACTGATGTCTGGCCCTCCTTGTGCCATTGAGAGCTTAATGGAGCGCTGTTAAGAAAATTGAAGAGAAAGATCTTACTTAATCCTTCATATTTTAACACAACTATTCATCTTCTTTAGAAGAATGATTGCTCAGACTTCAGACTAATTATGGGGAAAATAGAAACAATGTTTAATTCCAATTTAAATGATTACAATTAATTTCCAACAAAACTTGGAGAGTCTTTCAGTCAGTGCACAGCAGGTCAGCTGAACATGTAAAAATGTGAAATTTGTTAGTATAAAAGTCACTGTGTATGAACAAAAAAAGTTTCCAATAATAAATGAAAAATGAATGAATATTTATTTGGGTTTAAATGGAGCTCCTCTTTCAAGAAAATCCAAAATTGCCCCCCATTTAATGTTAAATAGCAAAGTTCTTACCAGGAAACCGCTGAGGAATCAGGAAAATACTTGGAAATTATGGACAATGAAGTATTTCTCTCTACACTTTTTTCACAGGTTTAGCTACAATGCAGTTCACTAGGAACTCCCTTGCTCAAGGATGCCTCAGCAGGGTGGATAGCAACTGTTACATGCAGTGATCTGGGCCTTTCCAGTCGGGTAATTCTACTTAGTAAACCACTACACTGCTGCCACCATGATGGATGTATTAAACCCAGTGCTGTAAAATGTGCTACAGCAGTGCTGGCTCAGCTTAATACTGCAAATTTGCTTTGAAACCCCCTTAAGAGATGAGAACTCACTGCAACAGGGGTAATTAACATCAGTTTCCTTTGATTAATGAGTTTCAGGAGTCAGAAGAAAGAAAAGAAAAGATCTGAGAAACCACCCTCTCCTACCTGTCCAAAGCCCTGCTCAGACACAGTTGGTCTAATTGGTTGGTTCAGAGTGACGATGGCTCCACGGTCTGCTCCCCGCTCCACTCCTCCCCTCGGCTCTGGCCCCTGACCCTTGACCCCGACTGGCCCACAGATCGCCTCTGGTGGAGGCCCCTGCTGTCTTGGGCGCCCGATCATAGGAGCTCCCAAGGTGGTGAGGGTCACTGCTGGGCAGCTGCCGCCTCCAGGAAGCTGGGCTATGGCCCAGGTTTGGACTGGGCTCTACGCTATCAGCAGCCTGGAAAGGTTAGAAAATTGAACATTGTTGTTCACAGTCTGAATTGGAAGCTGTAGCAAGTACTTATATAAGTGGATTGGTTTGGCATTGGTTTGGTCAGAAACACAAACACTATAATAGAGGTCAGTTCTTTCAATCCCATATTCTGAAGTTGTGTGTAGGAGCTCTGAGCATTTTGTTTGGACTTTTGTATTAAGTGGGCATATACATGCTGTTTATGTTAACTGGTGTGTGACAAGGAAAGTCTGCCAAGTGGACTTCTGCCAGAGGAAAAATCCCCAACCAAAAACCCCAAACATGCCCCAAGCTGAGAGATTTATAATTTGGTGGGCTGACTACAACACAATCCTAAGTTACTAGTCTGTGGTGGCTACAACATCACGTCCCCTCTCATAACCTCAGTAACCCTGCTCTAAGAAAGCGAGACTTAGATGACGATGCAGTTCCTGAAGCAAACAGAAACAGCACGCCACTCCTGTAATTTCAGCTTTAAAAAAGCACCATAATTAGTGACATTTGGTGGGTTGGAGTTGGCTTCTGATGCCGTTTTAGAATGCATTCTCGCTAATTGGCTTTAATGGAGCCCTGCTGGACTGCCTTTCTCGGTCTCCAGGGGTAACAGACAGGAAATAAGTCACCAGCAAACCCTGCCAAGTAGGCATGTTCAGTGTGGTCACTTCCTGCTCCAGTCACCGAGGGGAGGAAATGGCAGAGTGGCATATTCTCCTTCTATGGTAAGCCGCTGCTGCAAGACCAGGGGCTTTCACAGGGTTACCATGTAATGTACTTCCAGTGTTCCTTCTACACTCAGCAGGAGGCATGTACATTGTTCAACACATTTTAACAGACTTAAAATAACAAAAGATAATAAAAATGCACGTTTGTGTAAATATTAGGTATGTATTAACCGAAAACTAAAAGAAATAGGTTAGAAATCACTGCAAGTGTAATGCACCATAGAACTTAACAGCTTTTAAAAGATGTGTGGCTTCAGTGGAAGGAAAATTAGTAACTTCTGTGTGTGCCAATGGAGAGATTTTTCCCATGTGGCTGAAAGTTAATTTAAGAAAATACTTGGGCAAAAGGAACGACAGCCTATAATATATGCTGTTAAGTAAGTTGATGTGCCACAGCAGAGGAAATCTACTGGGAACAGCAAGTGCTGTTGTCATCACAGACCTGCTCCTGCACATCAGATCAGAATGCCTTCAGCTTGGAAAGCCCAGCTTTATAGGCTGCTATAATCAGAAATAATAAATCACAGCACAGCATGTTGATTTGACCTGACAAAAAAAGAAAAGGTGGGACTAAGAAAAGCAGTGCTGTTAGGCACATATTTCCAACTTTAAAATATCAAATGAACAGAATTTAAAGGAATCAGGGCTCTCAAGTCTCACGTATTCACCATGAGACACACGCATTTCAGTCAGTTCACACGCTCACACGCCACACCTTGTATTTCTCACGCTGAGAAGTTAGTTAAGAGATAACATCCTCAAATTTGTCAATTAATCATTTTTGTGCCGAGTTCATAGCATTATCTGTAACCTAATAAATGCCAGAGCCGTCAAGCCAATCAGACATAAAATGGGTTGTTTCCAGGTAAATTCCGTGATCCCGCTGCAAGCATGTTCGTTACCAGGTGCGTGCACACACGGAGTGGAAGTTGGAAGCACAAGACCCGTTGGATACGGTAACTGTGGGTATTTATTTTTTGCATTTTGATTTGCATTACGATTCACTTGCTTGTGAGAGTGAGAGCAGCTGAAGCTGAAGAGTAGGCTATGACAAATTTGTGCTAAATTTTTAGAGATGATGCAGTCAAAAACTCTCCAATGTCTTTGCAACCCTTTAGCTTAGGCTTTTTTTATCCAGTGGTGAGCAAAGTAACTTAGGCCTATTCAGATCCTTTAAAAACCAGTAGCAATACCTCACTGTAAAAATACTCAAGTATTTACATTGTACACAAATACTGCATTGAAAAAGTTAAGTTAAAGTATATAAGTAGGCTATAAGCAGAAAAATGTAAAAGTAGCTTAAAATAAAAGTAGCCTACTCAAAGCAGAAAGAAAAATGTCCCATATACTATTATATATTATATCATTACATTAGTATTCCTCATGGATTATTGTAGTTGGTTGAGGTTAAACTATTTTGCATCAGACTGCAATCAATGATTCTTTTTATTATGTATTTATCATACAATATTTCCCTTTGAGATGACGTACAAGTAGAAAGTGGCATGAAAAGAAAATACTGAAGTTCAGTACACATACCTTGTGTACTTAAGTACGGTACTACTTTGTTACTGTCCACCACTGGGCTTAGCTTTGGCTAAGGACTAAGGAAAGGACTAGAGATGTTTTTCTATATTTTGGAAAGCTATCATCCATCATGATAGTGAAAATGGCTGGCCTTGAGCCACAGTGCTTCAAGCGGGAGCCCCCTATACCCCAGTCATCAAGGCATTAAAATGTGCAACAATCAATTACAACACAAAACACCATTCATAAGCTAAAATGTGTAGCCTACTCACACACACACACACACACACACACACACAGCTTGGCATTCATGCGTAGGGGCAAGTTCTGCCATCCTACTGTAGGCCTATGTGTACAGCACTACTACACACATAGCCAAATTTCTTTTTAGTTTTAATACATTTGTATTTTTGAATATAAGTTTATATATAAATAGTATTTTATCAGATTCACCTGTTCATGTCAATTATGAACTATAGGTAAAATTTAACTGCTAGTAAAACCTTGAGAAAATTGGCTGGGGCCGAGAGGCCGCTGTAGCAAATATTTGAGTGGCTCCTCCTCTAACACGTGTTATCTCACTCCAAACTTTGATAAAACTTGAGAGGCCTGGGAATAGTTTTAACAATTCTTGGAAATACGCTTATTTTCTTTCCCACTGAGAATTAGATGAGAAGATTGCTAAATCTCCTATATGTGTGTAGGAGATCTGTAGTTGGAGCCGGCAGCATTATAGTTTAGCTTAGTATAAAGATTGGAAACAGGGGGAAAAAGCTAGCCTGGTTCTGTACCAATCTGACTATCAGTACTTCTAAAGCTCACTTATAAACACATTATATCTAGTGTGTTTATTCTGTACAAAAAGTGTAAAAATTACAAGTTGTGGGCTGGACTATTTGTAAGTCAGCCTTTATGCTAAGCTAAAGCTAACCGGCTTCAGCTTCATACCTACCACACAGACATGTGAGTGGTATGAATCTTCTCAACGAAGAAAGCGCAGAAGTGTAAAACTATTCTTTTACTGCTGTTGTAGGCTTTATGTGTAGATACTTTAATCTCTACAAATACATCATTCAGCTCATGCACTTTTCATGAGAAAAGAATGGCTCATTCAGTTTCCAAGAGTTCACTTTGAAAATCAAAGAGACACTGTGAGATGACTCTACTCTAATACCAAATGAAGGCCAGCCGATTTAACACAAGGAGCGTGTCGGAACTTCTGCAGAACTAATTATACCCTTGCTTTAAATGTGTCTGTCTCGCGCAATTTTAAGGAATGGTGTTGTCTTGCCAATCCAAACTCTTAAATCACTTCTCCAGCAAGACAATTCTCTTGACACTCCAGGTGAAATGTTCCAGAAAAGGTTTGGTTTGCCAAGATGATGATCTGTTTATTGGTTATGATTTCTAAAAGCCTTTTTCCTTTTTTCCCCCCCTAACAAGTCATTGGTACAGTGTTACAGATTCCAGAGGGCTTTTTCTGTGCGGTTCACATAGTAGAGGAACTCTGATCCCACACTTTACCTTGTGGCCACTGGTTTTCGACTCAACAAAGGATGTTTTGGTATCTTGCTCATCAGCCATATCTGCCCTGCTGACCAAACACAAGTTCATGGCTCATTCATGTACAGTCTGAAGTTTCCTACTGCTACTGTGGGGAGTAATTGCTACAGTGCTGTTCTGTTCTGAACTCTGAAGTGTGGAGTGACTGCTACAGAAAGGAAGAACTCCCCATTCTAACACTGACCTGCTGGGTGTATTCATATTAGAATTTTGGACCAAATCCTGTATGTAGGTCCATTATGTGCTACAAGTTCTGCTCACCTTATCCATTATCAGAGCCTTAACAAGACTAAATCTACATCTATAAGTATAAGATGAAATAAATGCCTGTCAGCTAATGGTAACATGATCACAATGACAATGCTGACGTTCAGCGGGTATAATGTTTACCATGTGTACCATCTTAGTTAAGCTTGTTAGAATGCTAATATTTGTAAGTGCAGCTCATGCTGATGGAAATATCATTAATTTGACAGGTATTTTTTTAAAGCATTTGACAAATGCAAATATTGTCATGGTGATGCTATAGGTACATTCAGGGATCAACAAAATCTTCATCCTCTCGAAAAAGCCATGCCACTAGACTGGCAAAAAGAAGTTTACTACATTAACACTGATTTGGACAAAACAGAGGCAACAGTAAAGGTTGCACATCAGCCATAGAGTCGGACAATGATAATACGATCATGACCATTTAACTAGATAAAAAGTTTTAATTCTCCGTGCCACAAAGGCCTGAATAAATGACTATAATAATAATTTATACATGAGGTTAAAAAAGAAAGCAAATCAATAAGCTTTTCCCAGGTTGATCCAGGGTTCTTAAAGGAATTGGGAATGTTGTCTCCTCCTTAATGACTATTGATTGATAGTGCCTTAAAAAGGTCCACAGTAAGCTGATTTTCAGTCTGCTATACTCTCATCACTGGGAAGCATTTGATGTGAATGGTCATAAAAATAAATTAAAGCCATGTAGACAGGATATTACACATTTGTTTACATCTTAAACAGCTTCTATTTACATGCAGAGTGCAACTTAAATGGATCAAGCTTTAGTCAAAGATAGAGTAGTACTGATACTAAGTGAAAGAATGATCAATGGGACGTCAGTTACCGATTACATTCCTATTCCATCAACCCATGTGTTATCCTGTATTTATCCAAACCTCTTGGGAATGGACGCAGTTCAGACCACTGACATGTTCTGAAAATCCAAATCCAAGATAATCGGCTGTGCTCCAAGACATGCTTCAAAGCCCAATTATGAACTTAAGTATGTTTTGTTTTTTTTTGTTTTTTTTTACACTGTAGCAATTTTTGTTCGTAATTGCTATCCAAATGGAGGGACCGCTTCATGCATCACATGAACAAGGTTTTGCTGTACCACAGAGTCAATAAGTGGATTTAGGAAATTCCCACAACAAAGTGCAAGAATTGACAAAATACTGAAGAAGTGACAACAAGAAAGGCAGCTCATCAGATCACTGCTTATTTACCACATCAGAGAAAGGGCAGGGGACTTTTTCAAGGGCTCTAGGGTAACCAGGGTCAGAAAGAGGATGGTTGCCATCCTAAAAATGCAGAGATGGGTTCAAGGCCATGTAGTAGAACAGATGTGAGCACTGACCCTGACAGAGCTCCTCAAATACACAACTTGAAGCCACTTTGTTCATGTCAGGGCTTGGATGACAAATTAAATAGGGGGATGGGAGAGAGAGGAAGGGAGGGGAGGAGTCAGAGACAAAACAATGGTGGCCGTCTCCTCATACTCTGCCTACTAGTCTATATCAGTGATAAAAGGGGGCGTCAAGGGTCGAGGCTCAGTGTTAGACAGATTTTATTAAGCCTATTGAGGATAATGAGTGTAAGGTGCCATGTTGGTAATTACAGCCATCTTAGTTGCTATTTGTTTATGCAAATGGCTTGTCTGCTGGCAATGAGACCCCAGCTAAAAGATCTGAGATCTGTGTTCGTTGTCTTTGTTGTTCCTGTAGCATTGCGAAGAGCAGTGTGAAGAACAACTTGACCAGTTGATCATCTAACCCAGTACAGGCTGTGCAACTTCGTATTATAATGTGAAAGGTACGGCTGACTGTCATTTGAAATTTTTTGAGACTAATATTAATATGATACATATGTGAGATTTGGTACTGATACCAATATGATACTTTTCTCAATACCTTACTTAAAATAAATATATAAATAACACAATCTTAGTGAAGGTTCTCAAAGGAAGAGAACCTTTGAAGCTGTAAACTGGCCACAATAATAAACCCTAAACAGTACTGCACGACTTTGGTAAGAACACAACCCAAACCCCGTAACATCCTGATGTCCTGGTCCTGACCTGGTCAATAACACTTTAATGCACTACTTCTTAAAGAAGACCCCCTAAATCATAATGTAAGCATAACAACTACAAAAATAACAACATGTGTATAGTATACTGTGTTCAGTCTTAAAAATAAAATCACTTTTCACAATCACCTTCTACAGCAGCTGTATACATGCAAGACAACTGAACTCCAGATCATTTTATTGTCTTATTGCAAATGTGACCCAAGATGATGGATGAGATAGCAGACATTTTTCATGTGTGTGTCTGTCTCCTTGGCAACTACCAGTTTATTAATAGGGGAAAACACAGATCTTACCCAAAGGCCTCTTGTCTAGTCTTTCAGTTTGTCAAACTGACAGACTGACGATGTGATGATGTTATTGTAGCCATGAAGCCCACTCTGTAAGCAGTACTACAACCATTTGACAATATATTATATACCAATAGACAAGTTAATACTGTAGCCCATTAGTAGTTTTCACCTCCTCTTTCTAATGACTTGTATAAACATTTACAGTCCATTAATCAAATTGTAGATATGCAAACAATCTTACATGTTAATGCATAGGCACACATATACATCAAATCAGATCAGATTAATCTGGCCCTTTGTACATAAATTAGTTGTTTATAATGTAGCTACACAATCAGTGCGTCAGGTTGTGCTTACAGTGGTGAACGTTTTGCAGTACTAGATGTGAAAAGAAAACCAAAATATCTCAAAATAACTAATTGCAGAGAATAACTTAAATCCACGTTAAATCCACAAATATAAGCTCTCGCACAGTGACATGTTTATACAGTATTAATCCTATGTATGTACTACATGGAGGTGAGTAATCGAACAGCTATCTTCAGTAATGTTTGCGTAGAATAGCACTACAGCCTGGCAGGAGCACAGACTATAATGTGGTGGCACATTTAAATACAAGAAAGTTATTTTCTTCTCCTTGAGGTTTTCCTAACCTCCTTTTCCCCCTGTTGAGGTCCTTTTCATTTGCATCCTCCCTCTTTTTTTGTCCCACCCTTTTCTCTTTGTGCTTACTGGGGCAGCAGGAGTGGGGCCTACAGAACTGCTGTGCTAAGCTTGAAGTCGCAGAGTTTGGCGTCAGGGAAAAAAACAAGCTGAGCTCTAATGCAAAGTGGACACACCAGGAGCTCAGCCCTGCGGTTGTGCTTTCTGGACTTTTACCTTCAAGACAAAAATTATTTGCAGAGCGGTGCAGATAATACTTTCACCTACATTGCGATGTAGTTATTTTAGAAGCCACATTATGCAGTTAAAGCTCAGACACACGTTTAATGCCAGAAATGTTACTTTTAGCTTCTAGTGATGCTTTCTGTAAGTGAGTGGTTGTCCTTCCATATTGAAAAAACACAAAAAATACTCCAGGCATGTAAAATTACCAAATTTTTTTCCAAGCCTGTTTTATGCTTACCACTTGATGAAGAACACATCTTATGAGAGCAAAAAAGTGTAAAGACCCAAAGTTGGTTGACCTACCTGTGGTTGTTGTGGGTATGATCGGCTCCAGGACTGAGAGGTAACAGGTGCGTGGGGCACGATCCTTCCCAGGCCTCCTGCATCCATGGTGGGAGACTGTGAGCCTTTGACTCGGCGAATCCCTGGTTCTTCCACTTCTCTGGTGTTGCTGACCACACTTTTGATCCTACGCATGTACATCTGGGACAAGGGGCAAATTATTAAATTAAATTATGCAGCTACAAAGTAGTTCACTCATATCTTCCAATTTATTATTCATTTTGTGTAGGGAATGTACTCATTCTCAACTCAAGACTTTGTCTCATTCATTTATTTATCATCTCACCTCTGCAGGGGACGGCTTAGCTCCCTTCTGTACCTCAGCATTTCCGGCAGCTCCAGTTCCGCTGTTCATCGTTTCTTCTGTATCGAAGGTGGTTGCCCGGTAAGCCCTCCATGTTGTCATGGCTTCTGCTTCATCATCCGACCCACCATCAGTCATCGTCCGTGTACCCCCTCTTCCCCTGCCTGTCTCATCCACTGATGCAGTTCCCCGGTTCTTCCAGGTGCTTCTTACAGTTACATTCTTCATGTCTGGTAAACTGTCTTCTTGTGAGTAGTTGCTTTGTCTTTGGCGTCTCCAGCTGGTGACCGTGGTGGTGCTACTGCTGCTGCTGCTTTCAAAGCCTGATTCGGTGTCATTAAAGTCTGCGGAGGTGGTGTCCGGGGACTGGAGGCTGAAGTTGCTGCGTTGGCAGGACAGGTGGCTGGTGGTGGTCTCCACTCTGGAAATGTTGTGGAGTTTGGACCTTGATGAGGAATCATTGTGGTCGTCTTCCCCACAGTCCTGGTCCTGGCACGGCCGCAAGGCTATCTCGCTCTTGGGAATGGAAATCTCATATGGGACGGAGATGCTGCCGTGGTGCTCACTGCTGGGGCCTGGCAAGAAGTAAAATGATATCAAATATTTTCTAATCATTTCAGAAATTAAACAAGCTGTGTCCTTAATAATATATTTTTTAATTTTTAGATTATGACCAAAACCCTTCAACAAATGACATTTCCATTAGCCTAAGCTGTACTTGTGCGAAATACTTCTGGAGTTAGCAAATAAACGTTAGCATGATAACAGGCTAAACTAAGATGGTGAACATTATACACGTTAGCATTGTGATTGTGAGCATGTTAGCATGCTAATGTTAGTATTTATCTCAAATCACCTCACCAACATCATTGCCATTCTTTATATGAATCATCATGTGGTACTTCAATTAATCCATGAAAATGTAAAAAACCTTTTCAACAACTTTTACTATCTAGAAACTAAAAGGAATTTTTCCTTTGAATGCATTGCACTTACCGTTAGCATGCAATTTTACTGCTTAGTAAACATTCTACACCATTTCCATAACGGTTAATTATGTGAACAAGTGTTGAACTATGGGCTCGCACAATGCCAAGACAGGATTTCTAACACCGATAAAGTGAAGTTTGTTCTTTTGTGAACAATTGAAGGAGCTGTCTGAACAATTGAAGGAGCTGTCTTTACTGGAACATTTTATTCAGTTATTGTTACAGATCAGATTGTTTGTGTAAAATGGCTTGTGTTCACTGAAGTGAGACTGGTTTGTGACTTGTGAAAACATACCTATGAGGATGTTACTGGTGGAGGTGTGGCGTTCCTTGATTGGCATGTGTTCACTAGACACACTGCTGCTGCGACTGCTGGTTCTGGAAGAGCTTGGATCATTGGGGTAGATGGTTATACTACTGGTCATTTTACTAGTGGTGGTCACAATAGGTTTGGTGGACATTTTGGGTTTGCCATTTGTAGACAGTGGTTCTGAAATCATCACTTCCTTCCTGTCAATCTCGACAATCGCAGGCTTGATGACAGCTTTTGACCTCAGGGCCTCACGTGGGCTGCACACTCGCTGGATCTCAATCCCTGATGTCATATGCGCGGGCCCCTGGTGGCCTCCCTCAGCTAATGGTGTTCTGTTTTGGAGCTCCTCATCAAACGAGCTCCTGGTGGAAGAACCCTCTGAATGCGAGTCATGGACATGGGAGTATCTAGAATATCTGGAGGTTCCAGTCCTACTGCTTAGAGTTGTAGTAGTAGTCTCAGTTACAGGCTCTGGTTCAGAGGGCCTTGAACCAGTAGATTCTGTTTCAGAGGCAGATGAATGACCTTCTGATCCCTGGTCATTGGGCAGCAGTGGAGTGACGTTGGATCTGTAGGCTGTGTAGGATCCATTGGCTCTGGACAGGGTGGGGACAGAAGAAACTGAGACGGATTCTTGAACCTGGTCTGTTGATTCCTGATCTGAGGCTGCGACTGCATCCTTCTCTAAAGCAGAGATACTGTTGATGTTACAGGAACTTTCAGGAACTACATCAGAGTTGTTTGATTCGCTATCACTACCAATGTACAATTTTGAAAACTTTTCTACTCTGCTCTTTTTAGTCTCCCCATCTGTCTGTCTGTGCGCTGTTCTCAGTGGCTTCTGGTCATTAGCTGCTGGAGGGTAGCGACTAAGAACAGACGCTTTTTTAATATCACCAGAAGATGTGTTTACAGAGCAGAGAGCGGCTCCTCTTGTCTTTTCATCAGTTCCTCGTCCTGTGTCTCTTATTCCGTTATCAGATGAAATCGTAGTAGATGGGGTTTTGGGTGTCCTTCTACTCTTGTGTGCAGGACTGAGGGCTCTCCTCACAGACTTAGGAGAGCTCTCCTCGGAGTGGCTTGCCTCTTTGCTCCTCAGCTCTCTCTTATGCTGAGGAGAGAGCTCCCTATTCCTGTGTTTGGGGGAACTCGGTTCGGAGACAGTTGCAGCACTCCTATATTTGGGCTTCTCTTGTCTGAAACCTCCCTTCACAATAATCTCTTCATTATCAGCTTTGCCATTCTCCAGGACCTTAGCTGGAATGTTGGGGCCAATGTTGGTGCTTCCATTGCCATGTTTATCCACATTTCTGGTTCCATTTCTTCCAATCCCACCTTTTCCGCACAGCTGCGTCCTGAGCTGTTCCACCTGCTCGCTCAGTTGGCGGGTCCGGTTTCGTTCCATCTGGAACTTCTCATGAAGTTCGCCATTTTTGGACTCTGAGCTCTTTAGATCCTCCTCCACTATCTCCAGCTGTTTCAGGCGGTTCTTCAGCCTCTCTACTTCCTGTGTCAACTCCTTTACTTTGTTGTCCTCCTCTTGTGAGCCCTCAAGACCGCTGTTCTTCTCATTCTCAGATTTGTTCACAAGACCAATGTCATCGGCCATCTTCAAGTAGTCAAGACTCTTCTTACGTGCCGCCAGTTTACTCGTGAGGAGCCCAGTGGTTGAAAGCTCATCCTCAATTCGTGACCTTATGAAATCTGTATGACCAGGGTCTGCCGACATGCCAAGGCGGTTCTTTTGCTGCTCCAATTTTTCTGTTAACTTTAGAATGATCTTCTCGTCCTCTCTCTGTTTCTCTAGTAGCCTCTTACGCTCACTCATAAAGGTATGGGTGAATCCTTTGAGTTTCTCAAGCTCCATGGCCAAGGCCTGCTCTGCTCTTTCCAGTTTTGTCTCAGACCCCTCCACCTCCTTCAGACGTGCTTTGAGGGCCTCCAACTCAGACGAGAGCTTCTTGGTCAAGTTCTTCTCTTCATTGAGGCTTAGGCAGAGCTGGCTGCAGTCAGACTTGCTTTTCCCAAAGGCTTCTTCCAGTTTCTCCAGTTCGGCCATCCTCTGTTGTAGACGTTCAATCTCTGTCTTTAGCGCCTTTGTCAGGCTTTCCTCCTCTTCTAGTTTCTCTCTGACTGTGCGGCAGAGGTCCTCAGCTTTGCGTACCTCCTCATCCTTACCCTGGATCTTTAGGAGACATTTCCTGAGGACCTCCACATCACCTAGCAGGGATGAGTTGCTGCCTTCTGCCTGGATGATTTTGTCCTGTAGAGGAGAGAGCAAGTTCAACCATTCATTAATCTATTTATGCAGTTTCAGTTACAACTCTTTCCACACATTGCTTTTGAAATGCACAAACAAAAAACCAGTGTCAAAAGTCGACCAGTACTGACCTGCAGGTCTAGTAGCTCATCCTCAGACTTCTGCAGCTTGGTGGTTGCTTCTTCCAGTTCATCCAGTTTTCGCCCAAGACTCTGTAGCTTGTGCCGCAGGTGGCGATGTGTCATGTCTTTATGGTCAGACATGACTACAAAATTCTTTGTGTTATATCTGTTGTGTTTGTTTCGTTGTTCAAATTACTTGATGATAACAGGTCCACATGTGTGTGGCAGTGATATCAAGTCCCTTAGGTTCTTCTTCTCTTGGCCGTCTGTCTTGTTTTGTTTGACTGTCACTTTAAGACTTTGAAATTCCCTCAGAGTGGTGTTTAGTAGGCGAATCTGTCATCTGTAGGAGGGACAGAGGAAATAACACTTAGTCATCCATAATTTGTCAATGACAGTCATTTGCATTCTCAAGAGGTAGCTCAGCAAGCGAGGAAAAGGACTGCACCCTGTAGGAAACTAGTACAGTCATCACACTGTGTGATTTTACACTTCCATCTAATTGCTGTGACACAAACTATAGGACAAGACTAAATGAGGCCAAACACCAACGCATGTACAATAAAAATACACTTGGACACGATATGGCACATGCAGAAACAAATCTCACTCTGGCTACATTTTTAGAACAATTACACATATGAACAGGAATTACTTTCTCAATCACCATGAAGTTAGTTGACATCCTTTCATTACAACAATTAAATATTATCGGTGGTAAAGTCACCAATCAAATGGTACATTAAGAAGACATCATACACAAACTGTACCTCTCTTCCTTTTTTCCCCATTTGCACCACCATGTATTTCACCTTGCCTGTCCTTTGAATGAGATAGGGGTGGTACTCCTTACATGTCTGCGTGAGTATGGGGGTTTCAACATGACTGCACAGGTTTGCCCACACACACACACTCACACGCACACACTTTGTAGTCTCCCTGCTGTTTTATCCACCATCGATTTATGCTTGCCTGCCTGCTTCTGCTGACAGCAGCATATCTTAATAACACTGGCCTCCATCGCATACCCCCATCTGCACTCATATACAGCCGCCACCATGGCAACTACTCCATCACAGGTCCATCACAAAACTAAACCATTCTTGGTCACTTGGACTTACTGATGTGATGATAAAAGAATAGTGTTTCACTCTGTAACAGTGACTATTCGGCAGAAATAAATTAGCTCTGATACAAGAAATCTCAAAATCGCAAATAAGGACATGGAAGCTGTGTTGTTCCTTGCCTTGTTAGTTGGTACAATTATGTAAGAAGTTGGATCATATGTATGTTTCTACAGCCAGTACAATGTGCTAGTACCAATCTGTGGACCAAACATGGTTCTATGTGATGAGAACAGAGATTTTTAGCACACCACAGAATGCAGCATAGCCTTCATAAGTCTAACAGCTCAATCTTCTATCTCATGCATGATTCAGGTAGTGGGCTTTCGTTCTCCTAAATCCTTTTGCTCCCCTTCCCCCCTTCATTCTGCTAAGCTTCCCCCACTGACCGCGAGGGAAAAACGACCTCAGGGTAGGACATAACATCTGCACACATCATCACTTATCGACCCCCCGACAACCAGATCCATGCCCCTGCTTTCTCCTTGTCTACACTACCATGTTCAAAGAGTGTCCTTCTGAAGCTATGAATCACTACATATAAAAACTACTGTATTTTTCTTAACATTAAATAACTTTAACTGCTGTAAAAAACATCAACCAATGCATTAAATTTGCTCAATCTTTTGATCTGCGTAAACTATGTGCGTACATTGTATACAACAAGGTATAACTTGCCATTATGGTTTACTTCAGCATAGTTTCATATAGTTTCTATCGTTTCACTGTAAAAAGCCCAAACCACTCTTCCCACATTTCATTAAATGTCTTGTTGAACATAAACCAAGGCAATAAGCTTTGAAAGTCAATATGGAAACAATTACAGTAAGAAAAGCATAATTTGAACTTAAAAGCGTTCAGCTGTAGTGTTTTAATTATTCTTTACTTTCATGATGTCTAGTGGTTTGGTAATCTTCTCAGTGGAGTACAAGACATTAAGGAAATACAGCAAAGTATGTGGACTGAAGAGGGAGTAGGGAAAAAGACAAATGGGGAAAACTGCTAGTCTAGCTATTTACTTGAATGCCAAAACACCTTAGTCAAAGTAATTTTGTGTTGCATTAGCTTTGCCCAGCTGTGGCTTGTTAAATGAACTGTAGACCAATTTTTCTCTGTATCATGGCGTAGTCACTGTGATCCAAACCTGTCCTGACTGATCCTGTTCCAGTAGAGTACAAATACTATGAAAAATCCCCATATATCCATTAAAAGCAGAGATCGCTCAATGGCACAAAAGTATTTAGCCACAGATCAATTCTTCATAGCAGCACTGTGCAGCTCAGGGAAAAATGTAACTACTGAAAAGGTAAGAGAATAACCTTTTTGCCTCAGGAGAAAACATTGATTCCTTGGACATCAAAACTAGATGGTACTTTTTCCCCAGTTTGGTGGTCCTACTGTCCTGACCCGCTCAATAATGAAACAACAACACAATGAAACAACGTTCATTATTTTGCCTTTAACATATTTTTTGATTATCGTAGGGTTAGGTTTTGGGCCCTTACATGATTTCTGAAATTCAGCAATTATGAGAGCAGCTCTTGTTGAACCTCACCGTGGTTAATACTGGTGTTTCGGTAGGTCCAGCTACTCCTGTTTTGGCAGGCTGCCTACCTCTCTTTTTACTCTTTCTTTATTTCTTTGCCAGCTCTTTACCTCCCTCCCTCCCTCATCTCGCTACCTCCACTTCTCTTAGACACGCACACCAGCACGTCCAAGTGGGCACTTTTAAGAGGCAGCAGTGCGTGCAAAGTGACTCTGGCAAGGGCCCACCTCTGCCAAACCAATCAACATACCTGATTCATTTATCGCAGGGCTGCGGCCTCATTAGCTACAATCGGGTCAAGACAGGAGGGAATAAGAAGGGTAGTAGGTGAGATGGAAAGGAGGAGAGAAGAAACAAGAAGATACAGGGCAGTAGAGGTAAGGGCAAGAGAATAAAGTTGAAAAAATGATGGAGGAGTACAGGATGTCAGCATTTAGTCTTTCTTCCATTTAGGTCCATGACCCACATTCTGTTATTCCTTTATTCCTTTGATTTTCCACACCTTATGAATCAGGAGGATATTCCCAAGTTTATTATTGGTCTTCAAGACTGTGACATTGAAAGCAAAAAGGTGTGGAGCTGTTTGGCTGAGAACAGTATTTGCAAACGTGGAGAGGGGACGCAACAGAAGGAATGAAGTATGGAGTGAGGGGAGTTGCTGAGGTATTTTGAACTCAGCAAATTTAACACAGTTTTATTCCCCTGTTCTGTGCGTTGTTTGACAATTATGAAAACCTGGAGTGGGGCAAAAGCTATGAGGCAGGGAAACAGACCCCTTTTATGAAGATGCATTCCTAATGATAGACTAACCAGGGCTCTGCCTGTCCCTCACTCTGCCTGCCTGCTCTGTTCTGCTCTCTGCAGAAGCCCATTCCTAACCAAGGCATTGTCTGGGTTTTATGGCCAGGGTCTAGGGAGTATATAAAAATGTTTCTACAGTTTTGGAGTCCAGATTTCTTAACAGATTTCTGAGATTGTCTTTGCCATTGTGTTAGCATCCTGAGTGAAAATTGTGACTATTTGACCAAAGTCTGAAAGCAGGATGTCTTCTAAGCTTATACACAAAGCTCACAACCCCATATCTATTAAAGAGAACACTGAAAAGAGCTTAAACCAAGCCCTGGCTAACTATACTTTATGACTCTATCACCTTCCACTTCCTGGAATCTGGACAGGCAGTTCCCTACTTGACCTTTCACAAATTTCTGCACTCTTACTGCTGTTGTTAGGAGAAGCAGGGTACTGAGACTGTTGATCGGTAGCAAGAGCGTAGGCTGCCAGAGTACAGTTAGTTTGAGATGACCTCTAACCACAGAGCCTCATAAAGTTAGTGTGGGTGTGAACCAGCTGAAGAAAGCAAGGTAGATATAGGCCCCATCCACACTACTCCGTTTTAGTTTACTAACGGAGAATTACAACGATTACGATCTCCGTCCATACCAGCGTTTTAGCTGCGTTTTGGAGTTGCTCTCCCTCTACATTAAAACGACTGAAAACGCACAGTAGTGCCCGTTCAGGTACACTGGGCATGCGCATGCCAGTGTAAACTTGAAGCAGATGGTCTATTCCGTAGTTACAGAAGTTTTGGCGAAATAATAAATAAATACAGAGAAAGAATCAGACCATTTTTTTTTTTTTTTTGCATGTACCAATAACGAGCTGGGACTGTTGCTGAATGTAACACGGGAGTGTGGCGTCAGAAAACAAACTGGGAGTTAACAGCGACATGCACAGTGCAAGTGTAGGCAGATGAGTGTTATTTGCACGGTACAGAATATTTTAATAAAAATATGATGTCAAAAACCCAGCATCGTGTTTCTGCTTTGCAAGACCCAATCAGAGAGCCAAGCGTGAGCGGCTGCGTCATCGTCTCTAAAGTCCTCCATTTTGGTCCGTCTTCGCTAAAACGCCCTCCGGAGTTTTGAAACGCAAACGGGGTCGGCAGCATTTCCAAACTTCTCCGTTTTAAGTCTCCGTTTTAAGTCTTCGTTTTCGTCGTTTTAGCCTGGACGGGAGGTGCAAACGTAGCAAAAGGTCTCCGTTTTAATTTGAAAACGCAGTAGTGTGGATAGGGCCATAGAAACAATACCAGTAGCAGAATGGGAAAGACGATCAGGAACATGGGAAAGTAACACAAGGAAATCCATCCAGCCAAAAGAGGCAACTGCCCTGGGGCCTCAGACTGAAATAATATGTTATCACCTTAAAATCACCTTCATTAAAATCCAGTTTTAATGCCTTTATTATTTTAGTATAAATCATGCATTTAACTTAATGTATTTGCGCTTAATTAAATTACAATTTGGAAACAAAAGAGAAATTGGGGGGCTATAGAGACATACAATTTATTTTGCTTTGGGGCCCCCTTTGGGTTAATAATGCCCTGATATATATAATCCATAACCAGGTTCAGTTGCAAAGCTGCAGTTCCAGTTAGACCTGTGCCTCCTCTCGTCAAAAAAAAAACAAACAAAAAAAGGTCAATGCCAATATATGTGTATAACAGCTTCTGCAATGCTGGCATGTGTGCCACCTTCAGGGAGTGTTATAACTGGAGTTTAAGGGTTAATTTCTTACTTTTTAAAGGCAAAGGTTTTGTTAACTGTTTTTTTTATTCAACACTTCTGTAACCTGTACTCACTCCAGTATCCCAGAAAAGATGCTCCACACACAGGCCAACAACATCTAACAGCAAAACTGTATCTGTGACACTCTGCAGTCACCTCAAATGCACCTATTGCTTTCCTTTGCTGTAGGTGGCATAGGTTGGCATGAGTAAAATTTTTCACACAAAGACTAAACAGCTGTCTCTTGTAAAAAATCTCCTGCTAAATGTGAATTTGTGAGTCTGTGTGTGAGTTACATGACTAGGTGTTTCAAATTTAAAAAGAGAAAATGAGGACTGCGTGGAAAGACCGATAAAGCTGTAATGGTAGAGACATACAGTGATGCATGCAAGATAAGGGGAAGGACAAAGGAACAGAAAAACAGAGGGGCTTCATTTTGTCTTAGGACTTGTAAGTAAAATTTTGTTGAAGAGGTCCATCCACTCTGCTTGCGCTCTCTCTCAAACACACATGCGCACACACACACACACACACACAAACCAAGGTTACAATCATACACCATATCATTAGGGCTTTAGCCACTCTCTTCCTGCCTGCCTGTTGCCTTCAGTACATTCTGTTCTCTCCAAGAAAGAGAGAATGAAGGAAAGAAAAAGAAAAAATTCCCCTCTCTCTTGCACTTGACGTTAGGTTGGAACTTAGTGGTTTGAAGCTCTTCTGCCTCATAAACGGTAGTTAATAAAGGGCCAGAGTCCAATCAAAATACCTCAACCACATCTTCATGTAGGGGGTAATTGCCAGTTTGCATGTGAATGTGTGACAAATATTTTGCGTGTGTGTGTGTGTATGTGAGGAGGGACGACTGCAGTGGATGGATGCTGGCGCAGTACTGGAAGCCACAAGATGGTGGAGACCTGATGCTTGGCCTGCATTTTTCCGTTTTTCCAAGAAAGAGAAACCGGCATTCCATAATGTTCAGTGTGCTGTCATGTTACTTTTTTCTCTGTTTTTTTTTACCTCAACCTTTAACTTTTGCACCGCTTCTGGAAAAATGGTAAAGAAATGAAAGGCCGTGTTACATTTCAGCAGAAAAATGGATAAGGAATTAAGGTCATGTAGCTGATTCCTTAGAACGAGCTGAAATGGGATGGGAATACCTACTCCTCTCAGATTTTTCCTTAAGATCCTAGGTGAAATGACCACTTATAGTATAACTATTGAAATGTGGTTAAATAGTGGGTAAACAAAACGTCGTCTCTGGTAGAAAAATAGATTGTTTATGGAAGAGGACATGCAATTTAACCACAATACCACTATAACAACAAAGCAGATGCTGTCTGCTTGTCAGGGCAACGTCACTCAATGTTGAGATGCTCTTCAGTGACAGTAATTGCTTCTTCATTTCGTCCCTTTCACCAGTTATTTCTCCTTTCAAAAACTACACTGAAAGTGAAATACAAATTGAGTCGATACATAACATTTTGCTCCATTACTCTTAACGGTCTTTCCCCAAAGACCTTGCTGCCAATGACTGGAAATGCTCAGCATGGATACTTAGCTTCATTTCAGTTTGAATTTCCTGTCATTTGTTGTTAACAGTCTGAACTAATTTTCGATTTAAGAGAAACAAGTTGCTCTTTATTTTGAATACTCGCAGCGAGTCACAAAACCAAAATAAGAGAAAGCGAAGGAAGAAAAAAGGAAAGCTTGTCTAGCTTGGTCATACATCAATATTATTGTGTAATAAAACCTATTTTTTACATTTATTCAGAAGTCTTTAGACTACAAAGCAGGGAGTTTACCCCATCAAGACAAGTCTGACAATTCCAGGTAAACTGCTGGATTTATAACAGATTACAAATGAGAGCTAAAAGAATGGAATTTATCGACTGATAGAAAATGAATCTGCAACAATCTTGAAAATGATAGTCTTTCATTATAGTAAACTGATTATCTTTGGGGATTGGGAGTTCTCACATATATGGTATTTACTGTAAGTTGCAAAAAAGGTGGATAATTAGCACAACCAACTCAAACTGGGTACAGGTGCAAAATAAAATAAAAAAACATACAAAAGAAAAAGGAGACGTTGTCTTCACAAAGGCATTTGCCAGCTCCCCATTAAAAACTTTTATAGATGCAATAAATAAGACACACACACAGAGTCAAAATATTGTAATAACAAATTAGATTGTAAATCTCAATAACAATGCAATATTCTTTTGTGTCCCAAAATAGAAAGTGAAATAAGGCTAGTGAGGTCAAAAGTATAGCTTAGGATGCAGTTTATACTAATGTCCTCATGACAAACACTTACGTGAACATCAGAGTCAGATTTAGTTTAAAAGCTTGGCTGGAAAGTAACAGTCCTCTCTCCGGTCCTAGCCCAGTAACCCAGAGCCTTTTTCTAGGTCTCTCCTCCCCTCCTCCCCTGTCTGTCTACATCAAGAGTCTTGTTGCTGGGGCTTAAAACCAACACCCAGCTTATGCGAGGAGGCATGACAAGAGGATGAGAAAGGGAAATATGGGGAGGGGGATGAAAAATGCCAGAGAAAGTTGGTAAGAAAGCCATGGCAGGATGAGAGAGAAAAACCAGAGGACAGTGTGTGACCTGTCAGCTTTCATGCAAGAGTATGATGGTTCTACATATACACTATATTTTTGGCTTCTCTGTTTATGACCCAGTTGCAGATGTAACTTTGATGAGGTTGAATCAAACTCAAAGCCCTCAGAGCTTTTCGGCTCTGCTCCTGATCTTGGTGGCAAAGCAGGAAATTAGAGCATGTTCTTGATCAGAAATCAGCACTACACACAGGATTATATGCAACAGCCACGGAAGCAGACCAAGAAGCAGAGCAGAGCAGGGAAAGGATCTTGGATACTCTATTTAAAAACAGAAGCACCCAAAAATACTAGCCAGTTAGTTGCTAGCTAGTCCTCAGGCAGATCTGCAGCCAAGGAGATGTGGAGCAACTGAAATGTAATCAGTTACATCAGTTATACAAAATACCACAGCCGGCAGCATCTTGGATGGATGCTCACTAAAACAAGTTAAAGATTGCTACACTCACTACATTTCAATTCTACTTCCAGTACCTCTTTGTTTGAACACTCGCCCACAATTGGCATGGCAGGTGATACAGTTATATTCAGTCTAAGCAGGTTGGATTGTATTGCTGCTGGTCTTAGGCTTGTGTGTCATTTAGTGTGGCAACAAACAATTGTTTTCATTGTTGATTAATGTGTCGATTACGGTTTTGATTATTCGGTTTATTATAGAAATAAAATACTGGAGTCCATCCCAGTTTCTCAAAGTCTAAGGTGACATCTTCGAGTGTATTGTTAGACCAACAGATCTTGTGTGTCAACATGTCTAATGCCCATGTGGATCCACCTGGACTCCCACTTGGCTCTGATCACAGTGTGCTTCAAAAAGTGTTTGCAGTCCAAAACTTTTGACCCTTGATGCTTTACTACAGATGTGTGGAAGGTGTTTTCATTAATCTCCTCCTTTTCCTCTTATCAAACTCAAACTCACCTTCTGCTAAGAATTAATTTAAGGTGTAATAGTGTTGCAATGGACAGCCATACACAGACTTTCTGGATTGCGTAATGCAATACTTTTTGATTTGCTATTTCAATTCATACATTTTAGGCAACGCATCTGCAAATGTTCAGTATTTCGAAAGAAACGAACACTGCAAAGATGACAATGTTATGGTATACTATATATTTCAACACAACAGTAACCACCGTCCAGTCAGTGCCATTGACAAGACACTGATATATACATCTGGAGTTGGTCCCCGGGCGCTGCACAGTGGCTGCCCACTGCTCCCTTGAGGGATGGGTTAAATGCAGAGAATGAATTTTATAACATGTATGTGTAATGTGACAATAAAGGTATCTTCTTCTTCTAAGTTAAAAAATGTTAGCCCAAACCTGTGTGTCCTTTTTCAGACCATTATTAAATGTCCACAACCTTATTAACTGCTGTTTCGCAACACTCTTGTTATTGATTTAAACAAACAGATTTATGTCCTGTGCGACTTGCCGTCATGTTTCCATGAAATCTTTCCTCCCCCCTCAGCATGTCCTCAGCCTGCTGCCCTCTGTGTTTGGGGTCAGAGGTCACTAACACAAACTGCAAACTCCACACAAGACACTGGGGCAAACAGGAATGAGACCCTGATTAGGAAAGCAGATTGTGCTGTTTTCTACTGCAGCTAAGCCAAACTAAATTAAAAAAATAAAACTCAAATAAAAACAGAACACACATCATCGATACTTTCAATATGGAAGAGACAATACAAATGTATTAACAACAAATTAGTTACTTAAGATTTGTACACTGCATGTGATCAGACAGGAACCAGAGTAAAATAAATGCATTAAATCAGTCACGCTCAGTGAGTAATGAGTAAAAGCCACGAGCAAGCGTAAAACCTTATTATAGCAGCTGTATTAAAAAAACATGTTTTACATGATTACCACTGATGTACACACAACAATAAGAATAATAAATATTTGTCAAGGCCATAAACATGGACTTTAAGAATTTCAGACTTAAAGGATCAGTAAACTCTTGACTTTTTTGTGTGAATGATTTGCTAACTTGTGGAATTAAACAACAGTAACTCCCAGTTGTGAAGTGATAGACAGGGAGACTCCAGTCTCCTTTATCAACAACTAGCTCAATGTCTGTAATGCATATGACGATAACAAAAATCCTAATTAGAAAGCCAATGTAATGTACGCTGATTTAAAGCACTGATTAAATGATTGATATAAATGGTAAGAATTTGAAACAAAAAAGGTAAGTTACAAAAATTGCTGAATAATGCTGTCACATACTGGACTTTGGCTTCCAAAAAGTTTGAGCGAGGCAATGTTTCAACACTATGGGGTCTGGAACTGGCCTAAATATAGGATGGAATGTGCACAAAACTACCTCTGTTTGTGTAAGTCACAAAATAGTGTCTGGCCGATAAATAAATCCACGTGCAAATAAATCAACCGCTATTAAAATGAAAAGAGTTTTTTAAGGTAATTTAGGAACACAACAAAGTCTGTTTACAGGTCTTGGTGATTTTTTTAGACTAGCTGCTTGAGGCTACATTAGCTGCGACTAGCATTAACACACTTGAATCTCCAAATGAACTGTCAATAGTTGAATTGTATTATGGGCAATTTAAGCGCCAAATTTTAAACAAGGTAGAAGAATGTGTGTAATTAAAAACACAGCATCTCTATGAACAATAGTATTCTTTAAGGCATCCTTAGCCTGTCTGCATTTATGAATATTTCACTTTTCTGTTTATAAGTTCAAGAATTAATGTTTAATCAAAATTTTTAACATGAATAAAGAAGTCCTAAACAAAAATGTAAATTTGAACATCTATAATTCCATGAAAACCTCTGACTATCTTCAAACTATCTGCTGAGGACGATCTTGTAATGATGATCTGGTTAACTTCGAAGGACAATCAGTTTGAAAAATCCAACTGAAGAGAACCCCTTTGACCTCCCATTAACACAGCCTTTTCTGTCAGGACCAACACTAGCTACCTATTTAAAGATATCCTTAACAGCTGTTCAAGTGCTCTCAGGTATCAGTAGACGTCAGCAAAAACTTTAAATGTGTGAACGAGATATATGTGCAGTTGTGTGCAACGATGAACTGCTCAGGAAGGAATGTGTGTGTGTCACCGTTTCACACTGATAAGAGAACATGAACACATCACAACATGATGACACTTGTTAGAGTCAACACTGGGTAAAGAACAGTCTGTGTGAATAAGTATGAGTCAGGCAGAGAAAGAATGGGGCGAGATAGACAGACAAAAGTTATGAGAGACCTATAGAGTGATAAGAACAGAAAAGGACAGACATTTTACTTCATACTCATCTACCTACATGTTTCTCTCTTTGAGAGTTAGCAGGGTATCTCAAAAAATCTGGTCTAGAAAGTTAGGCAGCTATTTCTTAACATTGTAAGATTGGCAAAAATTATTATAAGCGCTTTTCTCTTAAACGACTGCACTTACTCTCTCGGAGTGCTTTCTAGCTGAACTTTAAATAGTAAAACCTCATGTTGGGCTATGCTCACAAACATGTGAAATATCTGTGAAACAAACAAAACAAAACGTGATGCTTCATTTACAGTCAGAAGATAACAGAGCCGCACGCTGTGTCTGCAGCATCTGCAGAGTATCACTGGCAGGGATTGTCTGCAGAAACACAGAAAATGTGAGAAATCCAACTATACGCCAGGTGTCAGAGACCGCACAAATTCATTAACAGGCTTATCAGAGTGCTGAGGTGAGATTTATGGCGAAAATGCTCCCATTTGTTCTTTACATACTCATCCCAGATAGTCTGGGTTAAAGAATGTAAAGGACCTAAATCAAGTAAATGTTGTTGCAAAAAGACACATAACACAGCATCAAATCATGTAGTAAACTATATGTGGGCAATGATAAGGTAATTTTAATTTAATGATGGCAGTGTTTTTGAATTTTACACTTTCTTTCTCAGAATTGAAGGAATTAAGTGTAAAATTGGAACTGGACGCAATTGTGCATTTTGCCATTTCCTCCAGTAAAAGGTCAAGAACACCTTATTGTTATTCATTATTTTCTTTCCTCACATTCTCCATTTCTCTCTCTCCAGTTTACCAACATTGTCACTGTCATTGTCAGTCCCCTTCGATGTGACCTCTTCCTTTAAATATCACCCCAGCCCCCCATCTCTGCTGCTGCATTCCGCCCCCGTTTCCCTCCCTTGCTCTTCATCCTCATTCCCCTGCCTTCCTGGTGCATTTATATGTCCATCCCATTGTTCTTAAGAGAGGAGGCGATGACGGCTAATCATCAAACTCTCCAGTGATGACGGATTGGGCATTTTATCAGCCTACAAACACTATCGAATCATACACATCAATAGCTCTTAACATACAGGCCTTCAACCTTCTGCCTGGCTGCTTGACATCCTGCTCATTCACTGCTTTCCCATCCTATCACAGAGTACACACACACGCACGCACGCACGCACGCACGCACGGCAGAGCTTGGCAGTGCTTCATCTTTGCTTTGGCATTAGCTGCCTTCTGCGGCTGAATGGAGACCTCAGTGGCTCTATGATGAGGGAGATACAGAACGGAGGGGGGGGGGGGGGCGCATTTAATACTGCGAGGTAAGGAAAAGAAAGATACAGCGGGGGGAAAATAGACAAGGAGGAGAGAAAGAGTGAGATGAGGGGAGTGAATCCACAGAATGCAGAGCAGGTAGCTGCCAGAGTGGATTACTGCAGCAGGAATGCAGCACTGGCTGCAGGATAGAGGGAAGAAAGAGGAGATGAAGAGAGCAGGAAAGGTGGCAGAAGGTAAAATTATGAAGTTGTACATCAAAGGGGAGATAAAGGCATACTGAATCATACAGTTACTACTACTAATTGTCCTATTAATGTTAGTCAACAAAGAAATTTGACTGTTAAGGCAAGGAAAAAAATAACTGATATGCTGAGATACTTATTTCACATCAAGCATGCAAAATGGGCTCACATGAGCTTTGATATCGGAGCATGTAACAGGACACTTGGATTTAAAAATCACCATGGATTCTGAAATGACCTGTAGTGCACAGTAAGTGAGACACTATTTGTTGTCTCACTTTTAACAACAGCAATTAGTTAGTTTGCATGAAGGGCAACGTAGCTAAAGAAAAAGTCACCAATATTTTAAAGAGTTGCACTTTATAGGAAAAGTGTGACATTTTGGGGGGAAAAAGTTTTCTTGCAGAGAGTCAAGTGGGAAGATCAATACCACTGTATATACCACTGACTGTACACTGCATGTGAAGCTGCAGTCTGGTTAGATTAGTATGGGGACACAGCTAGCCTGGCTCTGCCCAAAGGCAAAAACATGCAACAAAAGGCTGCAGGCTGGACTCTAACTTGGGCCACCGCTAAGCAAATCTAGGCTAAGCTAGCGGTTAACATATAACATAACGGTCTCCGAGCTCAATAGTTAGCATACAGACATATCTATCTTGTCGTTTAACTCTGGGCAAGAACGTGCATAAGAGGGTTTCCAAAAATGTCAGACTATTCCTTTTAATATGACTGCGTTATGTTCACTCAGTGGCGTCCGTTTTTAAAGGAATAAAGCCCCTAATTTTGAGAAACTCAAATACAAGTGTGACATGCCTATAGTAGCAGGGCACTGATGTGAGAAGCTCCTTTTCCTGTTTTACAGCTCATGCAGGATGTCAACTTGCATCCGGAATAATAAACGCATGTAAATGCAACTCAGTGAGGACACACAGATCACACCTTGGCCACACACTGACCTTAAACTGTTATGTGAGTAGACGTCTGAGTAAGACACGGTAAGACCGTGACACATATACCGTCTCTGCTACTAACCTGGCCTAAGACTACACGCACCAGCAACGGTCCCTGAATGTTTTATGCATGTGATTGACCCTTATGTTACAAAGTACATACAGTACAGCATATATGTGTGTGCCACTCCTTCAGGCTACAGGCAAGGAAGTGCGGCGCCGGCATTTGTGCCCAACGGGAAATAGACTCACAAAGAGCAGAGGAAGGCGGAAGAGGTGGGGTGGTGGGAGAGAACAAGAAGAGAGGTGGAAAAGTGAAGGAAGCCAGAGGAAACATTTGAAATTCAGAAGATTATCAATTCTGGGAATTGATTTTCTCTGACTGGGTAACCGGATACAAGCAAACACACACACTTGCATACAAAAAGCTATCAAAAAGGTATCTCTAGCTTTTAGAAGGCCATGTTTCTCTTTCGAATTTTGTCCCCTTTTCTCAATTTACACGGCATTAAATGACACTATCAACATACATACATACATACATACATACATACATACATTTCTAGGAGTAGATCAACGTTTCGGGAAAATTTCTACATCTGTTCGAGATCTACACCACTCACACTGTCTGTAGGTTGAGCACACAGCTGGAGCGAGGAGGCAGTTAGCTTAGCTTAGCATTATCATATGCTTTTCCCTCTGCTGCTGGAACCATGGGGAAACAGCTTGCCTGCCTATCTCTCCTAAAAACAACAGTTTGGGGTTAAAGGTGGAGTTATATGCCAAACAACAGCTGGTCACAGTGACTTCCTGGAGTCTTGTCATCATATCAAAGTTGCCAGACAAGTAGCGCTATGACTGGAAACGCTCTGCACAGAAGTACTAGGGAGATGGATAAACTGTTACATAACTCCCCTAAAACCACAAACTGTCATTTATATTTTAGATTTTTGTGTACACATTAAACAGACATGATACAATGTGTGAGATTTAGGCCCCATCCACACTACTGCGTTTTTGAATTAAAACGGAGACCTTTTGCTAAGTTTGCACCTCCCGTCCAGACTACAACGGCGAAAACAAAGACCTAAAACGGAGAAGTTTAGAAACGTTGCCGACCCTGTTTTGCGTTTCAAAAGTCCGGAGGGCGTTTTAGTGAAGACGGAGAACTTTAGAAACGATGACGCAGCCGCTCACGCTCGGCTCTCTAATTGGGTCTTAAAAGTCATGCAAAGCAGAAACACGATGCTACTGACCGGGTTTTTGACATGGTATTTTTATTAAAATATTATGTACCATGCAAATAACACTCATCTGCCTACACTTGTACTGTGCATGTCGCCGTATTTACTTTGCAACAACTCCCAGTCTGTTTCCCGCTGCCACACTCCAGTGTTAATTCAGTAACAGTCCCAGCTCCTTATTGGTGCATGCAAAAAAAAAAAACCACTTCTGTATTTATTTTTTCTTTCACCAAATCTTCTGTAACAAGGAAGAGACCATCTGCTTCATGTTTTCACCGGCACGCGCATGCCCGGTGTACCTGAACGGCCAATAGATGTGCGTTTTCAGTCGTTTTAATGTAGACGAGATCAACTCCAAAACGCAGCTAAAACGTTGGTGTGGATGGAGATCGTATTCGTTTTAATTCTACTTTTGTAAACTAAAACGGAGTAGTGTGGATGGGGCCTTAGACATGCTAGTAGGTGTGTTTTTGAACTTTGGTAAATGTTGTGAATCCCCTTTGGTGTTAGGCTAAGCTAATCACCTCTGTACTTAACACACAGACAATTTTCTCTGAGAGAAAATTATTGACCAATCCTATATCCCAAAATATTTAACTATTCCTTTGAGTAAAGCGCATCGATTGCATATAGTACAAACCCTACTTTAGGGTACATAAAGTGTAATTTGTAAATCCTACACTGCAAAACTCTACTATTATTGGATTTAAGACATTTTGATTTGACATTTAAAAGGTATTTTATTTAAATTATATATGATGACTTTTGCCGGTGCCCCAAAATGTGTGCTGAAACAGGAAAGAACTCAAACAAATCAACATTACTCAAAACACAGAAAGGCATAACTTACATTCTAGATACATCCCTTTTATCTGTCACATTAAGCTCCTTGTCCCAGAGTCTCCATCCTGTGGTTAAAAAAACACACAAGCAGGACACAAGGTTAGTAAAAGTGGTCTCACTGGTCATCATGATATATCAAGAGACACACACTAATGCCATCTTTCACCATTGTTATGTTTGGCAGTTGGCAAGGCCCCGAGCCTGTGGCCGGGCTGACAATGCAGTCACTGTAGGGGAGACTGTTCGCAGTCAAGCTAACGGGCTAAGAATGAGCTAACTGCTCAGATATGGGATGCATTCAGTGGCTTTGCAATAGACTCGTGCATGAGCAGACAAGCAGTGTTTGGCCACACAACAGAAGGCTCTATTCAGTTCTCTGGGGAGGCACTGGTACACTCACAAACACACATGCACCATTATCATAATCATCATCATCCTAGAAGCTCTCATCTGCTTCAAAACATGTGCGTGGTTAAACACACACACACACACACACACACACACACACACGCCATCTCAAACTTGGAGCATTCCACTACAGTAGCATTCCATATGTTTGGTTAAGCACAGAGAATCCAGATTTAAGACTCGAGTCTGGACTGAATTTAAAGGATGAGAGAGGGAAGTAGAGGGAGGGGAAGAAATGAGGAGGAGGAGGCCTGTAGGAGAAAGGGAACATTCCTGTTAACTGTAAGCAGCAACGGGATACTGGTTCAGAAAACATACATTAAAGAATGAACTCCCAAGCTCAGAATGGAAAGATTGAAAATCTACTGTTTCAAGACAACTGAGCAAACTCAAGCTGCTGATTAAGACCATGTAAGACGTTAAAAAGCTACAGAACAAGTGAATATGTAGGCATTTAGTTGAAAGGTTTTGTCACCTGCATATTTGGCATTTTACTGCAACAAGGAGGAAGAGGAAATGGGGAAAGAAATATGGTAAAAACTGCCCATCAGATCGACCAACAGTCCAAAAACAAAGATTTTCAATTTACCACCACAAAAGACTACAAAATCTGCATTTGAGTAGCTAGAATCATTGGATTTTGGGTATTTTTTGCCTAAAAGGTGACTATAAAAGATGAAATTGATTGAAATCGATTATCAAAACTGTTTCAGATTAATTTTGTGTTGATCAACCAATTGTTTCAGCTCTAAAAGCATAAAGTGATGAAATCTGTCTTTCATAGTAATCACTAAACTGTTCAGAAAAACTTACTGAGAAAGCAGATAGGCAAGTGATGTGCTCAAAGACACTTTGATCATGTAAGTAGCTTCTGATGGACAGACAGAATCAGTGTTTTAGTTGCTCCTGCCACTCTCAGTTCCTTTCCGTCACCCTCTCCATTTGTTCCTACACATCTTGTCTTTACAGGAAGGAGATAGTCCTGCTGCTCCGCTCTCCGCTCTGTCATGTTAAATTCATGAAGGTAGCAGCATGACACCGGCACAAGGTTTTGCTGAATCATCAACAACGCTTCTGCACTGAACCAAATGTGTAATTCCGCTGCGTGCAAAGCCAGCTCTTTTGTGTGTGCTTAGTGATAAATAAAAACTCATTTTTAATTTCAAATATGTGATATTACAAATGGGATTTGACACACTCTTAGCAATCCAGAAGACGCCAAATACCCTGGTGACCAGAGACCACATGTTTGTCTGTGTTTGTATGTTTTGGTGTGTGTGTGGGGAGTGGGGTCTGTGCTATTCATTCAGACAGTTAGCCAACCCATAACCAAACAAAACTAAAAACAGCTGCCACCTTCTCATCCCTTGCTCCCACTTGCTTCCCTGTCACGCACGCTGCATGTCAGGTTGGGGAGGATTCATTGCATTACTCAGCAGAATAAACTGAAACTGTGTGTGTGTGTGTGTGTGTGTGTGTGTGTGTGTGTGTGTGTGTGTGTGTGTGTGTGTGTGTGTGTGTGTGTGTGTGTGAGTTGAGGCTGGGCGGTATATCGGTATAATGAGGTATACCGATATAATTTCAAAAGAGATAAAATTAGACAATACTGTTTATACCGATATAGTTTGATGTTTAGTTAATTTATAGGTTTCCATAAAGTCCTACCGTCGTTTGCTCGTCTCTCTCTCCCTCACCGCACAGCCCCGCCCCTCCCTCTGCATCTGCACGCAGCTATCTAATCACAAAGTCTATAAAAACATGGAGGGAGAGACAGTGCTGGTCAACCCTGCTGAAGACCTGGCTTGTAAAAAGAAGAACTATGGTTCAGTTAGTGTTTCCCCACACATACACTTTACTTCGGCGGGCCTCCCAGGTATATCTGGTGACACATTGTAGCATTTTTCAGAGAAACACAGAGTTATTACATTACAAGTCGCGACACGGTGGATATTGTACAAGCACCGAACAGGTAAAGTGATGTTACAGTGCAGATGTCATTCGCTAGCTACCACGTTAGTTTTGTTTTGAAAGGCTACATTGTTAACACGCCTCCACAACATGCACCACAGCTGCTGCTGTGAACGGAATCGCAGAAGGAAAAGTCCAGAAGACAAGTTCTGTTTTTTCCCGGCGACTTTATACAACGTAGCCTACTACTGATGGAGAAAGTTACCGGACCAGACATACAGGGAGAGAGAGAGACGGAAAGAAGCGGGGTACACTGACGTTTTTACTGCAGAGGTATGTTAAGAGTGTGAAGAGAACTGAAGGAGGCACTCACTTAAATAAGGTGGAGAATGAAGTATAATTAAAAGGGTGAAATAACAAACAAGTTAATTAATTAGTTATTTCCTACACACTGTATATTTATGTGTCATGAAGAGAACCAGTGAACTTCCTAGTAGTTCAAGTCATAGCGACTGACGATAAGCATATTTCCGCTGATCTACATGTATCAAGATTTGGCAAATATATGCAAAATCACACATAAAATCATCACACCAATAGTCTGAGTAACGAACTGTTTCACTGTTACACCAAACTTCTTTTGTTCCTTTATTATTATAGGTTGCTCAGAATCATTAATTTGGAGAACAGCGTTTGTAGAGTGATAACATTATAAGTTCACATCATCACAAAACGATTATATTATATCTTATGGTTATAATTGTATTGTTTTGACATACAGAGTTCAAAAAGAGATATCCTGTGACATTTAATTAAAATATCATACTAAAGGAAGGCTGTTGATACGTTATCAATGTATGCTTTTGATTATTTATGGTGTTTTCAGACTAAAAGCAAAGAGAGCGTTCGGGGCTGTGAGTTTACATACAAAGTCAATGAAAAGATGGGGGCAGGGACGGCGACGCAAAGGCAACGCGTGAGTTGAATATTTTCAACTCAAGCTAGGGCTGGGCGATATGGCCTAAAAAATAAAATCTCCGATTTTATTTACTTTAATTCAATTTACGATTTTTTCCGATTTCCCCCCCCTACTTAAGGAAAGCAATAAGGTTTGTTGGTCAGTGCGGCTTTGTTCATCGCGGAGAGATTTTCATATTCGGCTGGATGTCTCTGTTTCAGGTGTTGGAATAGGTTTGTGGTGCTGCTGCCTTTCACTGCGATAGGCTTTAGGCAAATGTTGCAGCGTGGTGTCTGTTGTTCCACATCTGTCGCAGCAAACCCATACCAGTTCCAAACAACAGATGACTTTATTCCTTTCTTGGGAACAAACTTCCCGCTCTCACCGGTAGCCATTTTGTCGCTTGCTGTTGCTGTTTAGTGTATGATGTTGTCGCTATGGGAAACGAACACTACGGAAACCCCGGGGAGCCAAAAATGTGCTATTACACAAAAACTCGATTTACTTATTTTTTAAATCGCCCGCAACAAAAAAATTCGAATTAATTCATTCAATCGATTTTTCGCCCAGGCCTAACTCAAGCGAAGAAGTCGCATGACGCTGAGTCGCGATAGCCTATCAGTGTTGAGATTGTCCGTACGTCACCGAGGCTTCAGAGCGTTGTGTGGAGAGGGCCAGGCAGAGCGGGGGATTAAAAATCTTCTGGCCGGCTAAGAGCTGCTAAACTTGGAGAAGAGGAGCAGGGAGCAGCGCTGCAAACATTGGACAAATAAACACCCATAATCGGTCGGATTCTGCTCTGACAACTACGCCGTTTACTCGCGCGGGAGGAGCTCGGAGTTAACTGCTTTTATTAAATTAGCTTTTTACTTTAGTTTTTGGGATTTCAACATTGATTTATCTTCACTGGAGCTTCTCAGCAGCTAGCTTCCATGCACATCCGGTTCCAGTGTTGTTGTTAGCGTTGTTAGCTCTGTCGGACTACGACTTCATATTTATATCAAAACCGGACAAAATTGGACATTACTTGGAGAAAAGAAAGCGAGGAGGTTGAACTACCTGGTGAGTTCAGAAAACATATGTCTGTAACTTTATTCCAGCTATCATTGTACTTTACTGTAACCCATAGCCATGATGGATCCAAACTCCATTCAGAAAACAAACATTTTAGAAGTTGTTGTCCTGCTGTCTTGCTGACAGACCTGACAAAGCATGAATTCATATGTTTAACAAATCTGCATCATGTTGTAGTTATTTCGGAATCAGTTTAATCCGTTTATTCCTGTTTAATCACAGCTAAATATTTACTTTGGGTTCATACAGGTGTAGTAATGGCGAGTTGTGTTTATTCACGTTATGGCGTTAAAATCACCTTCTTGCGTTGTGTGTGAACACTTGCAGCGAATGTACTCACGCGAGGAAATTGTCGCGACGCGAAAATTCGCGGTTGGTCTGAAAGCACCATTAGGCTTACACTTTTCAAAACACATACAGTACACATGTGAGGCCACACACCGATTCCAATTTGGCATAGTGTCTTGCAGGAGATGCTTTAACCCAACATTGATCTGACGGGTACCAACAACATGAGAAAATACCAAATTAATTTTGGCAGGCACAGGTGCTCTGCAAACCTTCAAACCACAGAAGATGTTATATTCATCATCATTTCCACAGAGGAGAAACTCTGTGTCTGTCCATTAGTTGGTCTGAATGGTAATGTTTCACAGCAAAATGGATGCATTCAAATGCAGCGTGGAGAAAAAAGTGTCAAAAGAAAAGGGCAGAGGAACCGTGTCGAGTGAAAACAAGAGAGGAAACGAAGGAGAATGAAAGAAGGGGGAAGAGAGAGATCACGTTCAATTTCCTCCACTGGAGAACATTTCAAGGCCTGAAACCCCATCCTGGGTTCCACTGGCCAGGCGGGCCTCGTTTGCATGGGAGCCCATTTCCTGTGTGTGATTAGCAGAAGGAGAGTGTGCGTGTATGTGTGTGGGCAAACTGGGGTTGCAGTTCAGAGAGGTCTGGGGTGTTTTGTTGCTTGGAAGGAAAGGAATGCCCAAATCAAACACAGTGAACAGGATGCCTTGATAGAGAAAGCGAGAGAGAGACAGGACACAGAGATGCAGAAAGTAGCAGACAGAAGGAGCTAACAAAGAAGAAGGAGGGAAACCCCAGAGAGGATAGAGCAAGAGATTGATTTTCATTTGCTGCCACTGAACACTGCGAACAGCATTCCTCCTGTTCCTATTTGCATTTCAACAAGGTGCAGTAAGAATTCTCTACAAGCGGATGAGCTGTTAAATGGAAAATCATCCACATCTTTAACTAGACTGTAAACCTGCAGAACCTGTCCTAATATCTAATGACTTGCAGAGCTTCACCCTCCCTGTTCCACAAACAGCTGAGGCATTCACACACTACTGCTGCTGACGACACAGATTAATGTTTTTAATTCATACAGCCATTTATGCAACAACAGTAATATGAAAAATAGCAATGTCACAGAACACCTTTTTAGTCCACACAGCTCAACAATATAGGAATCTCCCAAGGTCAAATCCACTGTTTAGCATAAAGAAGAGTTATGCTTTGGCTACATTGAATGAGTACACCTTTTGCTTTTAAAATTTCTGGTTGACAAGGGTTACATTCAAATTAACAGAAATTTCATGTTAGTTTGACTTTTTGTTTTTAATACACACATGTTGAGGATACCAGAAATATGTGTAAGCTTTTGGGGATTTTTTTGGAACTGGGGAAGGGTGTTGCATTAAGCAAGTGAACCTCAGTCATGGTGTGTATTTTATTAGCTAATTTCAGTACCCAATATTTCCCAGCAGTTTCAAAGTTCAGTTTCCAAACACTTCCTTGTGTTGTGTGTGTGCGAGCTAGACCCTGCCCATGTAGGAGCAAGCCAATCTTTGACTGGCAGAGCAGAATTGATAGGCTGCTATTGTTTCCTTTTAAGGTCAATTGTGTCTGAAATGCTTGGCATGGCTGGGAGTGCAGATGCAGCTGGCTGGCAAGACGGATAAAGCACTAATTTAACTGCATTTTTCTGTGCAGTCCACACCTAGAGAGAGAGAGGAGAGAGAGAGAGAGAGCGAGAGAGAGAGAGAGAGAGAGAGAGAGAGAGAGAGAGAGAGAGAGAGAGAGAGAGAGAGAGAGAGAGAGAGAGGAGAGAGAGAGAGAGAGAGAGAGAGTCAGCGCTATACCTATTAAAAGTGTGTTACTTGATGTTGAATGCATACTGATCACTCTTTTTTTTTAACACAAACACATACGCTTTGATTACTTTACGCTTTAACGCTTTAATTACTTGTTTAATGAAAGTATGGGGTTGATTGTTCTTATGTTGTATGTATGATGCTTTGGCAATATTGTTGTTACACATTCATGCCCATAAAGCTAATTTGAATTGTGAGAGAGAGAGAGAGGGAGAGAGAGAGAAATATAAAACATTTGAAGAGGTTTAGACAAAAAAAAATAAAAAGCAAGATATGACTAGAGGGTGAAAACAAGGAGGTAAAAACTACAACGAGTTTATCCAAGTGGGTGGCCAAGACTCACTTTGCCACGGGCATCGAGCTCTGCTGTACTCTTGTTTGTCCAGGCAGTCAAAACACACCACCACATGTGGTAGACCTGTTTGTCAAGGTCCACAATAGGAGGGTATACACATATAATAAATGTCTACCCACACCTAAACTTGTCACAGCGTGACAATCCACGCTGTGTAAATCATCCCACGTTGATTTCGACGCCAAATTGCTTGAGCATGATACTGTACCCACTCACTGCAAGTTGCTCTGAATAAAGGCATCAGCTAAATGTCTAAAATGCAATGATTAAATATTCTGCTGAAGAGGGAAGGAAAAGGGAGGGGGTACCGGACGGCCAGACCGGCTTAGCTTTCAAATAAACCCAGACGGTGGGAGAAAGAGAGGGAGCCGGCTGAAGGCTGGATCATAAAATATGCCTGGTATTCCACAATGTTCCACAGTGCACAAATGAGCCACTCAGGGACTTGGGGAGTGTTACGGGATTCCTGTGAGGCTCCTGTGTCTGAATGTGTTCACATGCACACACGTATATACCCACACAAACACACAACTGTGCGTGAGCCAGACATTCAGCACTATACCTATTAAAAGTGTGTTACTTGATGTTGAATCCATACTGATCACTAAAACAATCCAACAAGAAAAGAAAGCATAGAATAAATAGGTAAAGAAATCGTTTTGGTCAAATGGTGCCTTTTGTTATACATTTATCTAAATGTTAGCTGCAAGAAGTGCAGGGCACATAAAGGGACCACCAGAGGGGAGTCGATGACTTGCTCATGGTCAGAGTCGCTGTGTTTCTCTCTGCTGCACTGTAAACAAATGGAAGAGCAGTGTATGTCTAATCACGGTGAGTGATCCAATGTGTTTAAGTTAATTCAGTGACGTTCCAGTAACTCAGACTAACTACTGAAACGATCAATATTTAGATGTTTACAGGTTCTCCCATGTGAGAATTATCAGCTTTTCCTGGATTTACATTGTAATAATATGAATGCTTTAGGGCTTCGGCCTGTTGGTTGGACAAAGGAAGAAATTTTAAAATGTCACCACCCGGGACTTTTAACAACTGGGATAACATTTTCAACAACTAAAGAATGAGTTGAGAAAATAATTGGCACATTAATTGATAATGAAAATAATAGTCTGTCGTAGCTCCAGAGCCCATGGTGATGAAGACATCACCTTGGGCTCTGGGAAATGGAGGGTATTTCTTCACTATTTTCAGACATTTATTCAACTAAACAATTCGTTGAAAAGACAGTCAACAAATTAATCTGTTTAACTACTCATTAGTGGAGCATCCTAGAGTCTTTGTTGCATGTCATACTCCCCTCTCCCTACCTTTGTTTCCTGTCAGTCTCAATAGTTGTTTAACAAAAGTGAAAAATAAATAAATTGTTGGTGCAGCTCTCCTCCGAACCCAAACTACTTCTTCAACTGCTACTACAAAAACCTTGGACATGAAAGGGTTTCAAGCATGTCTGTTGAAGTAAAAGCTACATTTTAGCCAGTCTATTTTTATGGCCTCGCTGTGGCTCGCATTGTGCTGCTTCACTTCCCCTGGTTGGGACAGTTAGCACGAAAAGGAGCTCCAAAAGCAATGTTGGCATGGAGGGGAAAACCAGCCCTCAGTCCTTCACAAAAGACAGCGGTACAGAGATCTCCTCCAAAATAAAACCAAAGCAGTGAAGAGGGGGGAAATAGGGGGAAAGAGGAGGAGAAATAGAGGCTGAAAATAGCCTAGCAGTCGGGGTCTGTATGCATCAGCACCACAATGATGAAAGTCTGAAAACCAGACTTGCTAATACATGGATGGATGGATGGATGAACTGAGGGAGGGGAGACTGTGGGAAAGAAGAAAAACATCTTACCAGTTTAGTTTTAAATGAGGGTAGGTGAAAACGAAGGATAAACAAAAATGGGGACTTAAGAAAGTCAGATAAAAGGTCACAGGCATGAAAAACAAAAGTTGTGACAAGTTGTTGAAAGCTGATTAGATTTACCAACCCATTGTAGCACTGTCTACAAACTAAATAAGTAAAAGGGACAGAAAATAAAGTTAAGCAGACACAGAGCACAGAAGACAAAACAGCCGAGAGAAACAGCAGAAGGGGGAAGTGAGCAATTGCCAGGTCGCCATGGCGTCTGAGCATTCCTCTCTGAGAACATGTATATTTTCTGATCACAAGAAAATAATCTGCGGGAGGAATTTTATTTTGAGAGCCGCCCTGTAGATCCAAGGATTAGAAGAGGTCAGGCAGGAGTGTGTATATCCCTCACACAGTCAAGGTGCATCACCAGACAGATCATTTGTAAAGGAAGAGCACAGAAGGATCCAAATCCGGGGTGCTCAAGTCACGTACAATCAACTGAATAAACACCCACGCCCACAGCTACACTGTATACCAATAAAGTTCATTTATGAATGCCACTTAACACAGGTATGACTAATCCAAAGTCATTTTTTCTTTTCCTCAACTTCTCAGTCTGTTCCCTTGTTTTGTTTAGTCAATTTCCTCTGTTGAAGTGAACGAAAAAGAGCCACCTCAGGGGGGGTCATGGATGTTGAGTGGACCTAAAGTTGTATGGTTCATGTGTATGGTTCATGTGGTGACATAAACAAACAAAGTGCTCTGATGCTAGCAAAGCTATTTTGCTAACCTGAATCTTGTTCGCCTATATTGTTATCCACTTTTGCTGGGGTGGGGGGGCATAAACATTTTTTGGCTTCTAAAGGGGGAGAACCACTGGCATATAAATCAACTCTACTTGATGAGCAACACCCTTCCGGAAGATTTTCCTGCATCTGGTGTTTTGCTGATGGTGGTGGAGAATTCGGTTTAGAACACATCATCCAAAATCTCCCATAGGTTTTCAATTGGTTTGAGCTCTAGTGACCCACATCATTTTAATTTTAAGCATGGGTGTTTGTCCTCCACTCATTTATTCTGTTTTTTCATTTTATTTGTCACGTTTCAGGTGGTTGCCTAATCCACATTTTGCTGCCAAGATCAAAACATAAGAGATCAGACACATCAAACCACAAGACAGACAGCAGGCACATTTGATGTCGTCTCTCTGGGCCTCACCCAGAAACAGCAGCACAAGAGTCAGGACAGTAAGCACGTAAGCAAGTAGACATATTTGATATTCTAATTGTTTGCTCTTTTATCAGTTTAGTTTAGTGTCATTTTGATTTGAGACAAAGTGATCACTATTTTCAATATAAAAAATGACTAAGCCATGGATGTATAGAACAAAAAGCAAATGTTTTACAGAGAGAATTAAGCGCAGACGTTTTGGCCGTTTATGAATAGATCTGTACACTTTACTCCAACCGGGCCTTCGACACAGACCCGAGAACTCACAATGAACCAGACCTCTGCTGAGCACTGGACTGGTACCGCCACAGTGAACTCCTGCCAACAACTGTCACGTCAGTCAGTAGCCATCCGACTGCAAATAACAGGCTAAAGCATCATAAATTCTAGGGGAGAGACATAGTCACTATAATGCCACGGAAGAGAAGTTGAAAGTAAACACTCATTAAATTGTAGTGATGGTACCCAACACACACAAACCCTGCTGCTGGGTGAAGAACTTTGGTTCAACATTTAGCCTTTTATGGACATTATTCAGGGTTACAGATTTGGGGGGTGGGGGGAGGGGTTAGACATCTGTGTCAGTGTGTAGGTGGCATAAGGTGGTATTTTTGGTATCTTTTTACGACCTGGGTTAGAAGCTTTTTAGCCACCAAAGGCAGGTATGTGTAGTCTACGCCATCTTCTACCACCAGCATCACGAGACTGATAGGAAGTAGAGCGTGATGTTCAACTTACTTCTCCTCCCTTGATCATCGTCTAACTGGCTGCTCAGCCAGATCTCTAGGAAGAAGAATGCATCTTGAACCAGACTGGAATGGCTCCTGAAATATGCCAAATATGCCCCTGACCCCCCTCCTTTCCTGAAGACGTAGGTCTGCTTACTAGTCCACCCTCCTTCCCTTCTACCCACAGCATTCCTGCGCAGTATGCAGCACCGAACGCTCGCACACTTACAATCACAGATGACCCACTCACATAGAAAATGTTAAGAACATTAATAATAACACAAGTTTCCACCTAGCTGACCCAGACATGCCTTTTAAGGGTAAGCAGTTTAGATTTCTCTTTTCATTAACTTCCAAAAATACTCCTGGACCAGGCGGGAGAAGGGGGAGTGACAGGAAAAGGAGGTGGTGGGGGACTCGTCTTTTGCAAGGCAAAAAGCGAGGGAGCAAGGCAAGATAACAATCAGAAGGAGAAAGGGGAAATGTTGGCCTGTTGAGGTGTAGAACACCTAAAAAATAAAAGTGTGGCTGAGGAATTTACAAGAAATGTCTTAACTTTAGCTCTTCTCTGTTAAAATGTCTCAGTCCCTTAATCCCCCTCCCTCGCTATGCTTCCTACATGCTTTTGAAGTCTGTTTCCTTTGCACCGCTTTCCTCTTTTCTTTTCAGGATCGACGAGGTAGCCATTTTTGAGAAGCCTGTACAGTGTAGGAACAAAACAGGCGTGCAGGGAACCTTCTGTGAAACAACTTATTGGAGGCTGAAATGTCTAACAGAAATCTAAATCCCACACAGGAACCAGTTGAAAAAAAAAATAGAAATCCCAAAACCTAGAGGAAACTTGTGTTTCAGGTCAACTGGACAGCATGTAACACAAACACAGTAGCAGCCACAAACACTTTCTGGCAGGAGTGTTTTGCTAAATAAACTGGTCCTCAGCAGGGAGGGAAAGGGGTGTGACAGAAGAAGTCAAAATTTGTGTGTATGAACCTGAAAATCATAAAAATTGATAACAAATTTATTGTGATAACAGGTTATCAACCATGTTAACGCATGGGACAAGCTGCAATGAGATTGCATCTACAATAATGTCATTGTTTGCAAAAGCAAGACAGAGACGGACACGAGACTTCAAAAGGATGACTCGTGAGAAATCTTTAAAATCTGAAGACTAAACTAACTGATTCACAGCTACCTTTAGCCTTTACTCATCAGACCTAATGAAATGGAAGCAGTGGCAAAGCTGTAATGACATCAGAAATACGGGAATCATCAATCAAAAGTACCCCAGATAATAAATTCTGGTGATTTACAGACTCAACGCTACGGACTCAATGCTGCATCTCTCTCAACTCCCATGTGATAAGGAAATTGTGGATGGTTGGGAAGCCAAAATGAATACCAGATGATGAGCTTTAGAACATCACATGGTCAACAGCAGGGCAGTTGCCTGGTTTTAGGGGGCTACAGGGGAGTGATGGGTGTTCATAAATTAAAATTCCTAAAATATGGCCCTAGGAGGCAATTTGGAAGTCTGGTACAGGTCTGCAACGGGTAATTCCTGAAAAACAGTAATAGAGGAGTGTGGCGGAAAGCCAAGAGCAGTAACCCCACCCGGATTTGAACCCGGGTCTACGGGGTACCAAACATGCAACTTGACCACAATGCCAAAAAGCCAGGCTCGTTGGTATGGCAGTCACAGCGCATACTCAACCGTAGTGACGGTCCATCACAAGGAGCATTAAAGACACTTCTTTCAGCACACTTGTGTCCAGTACACTTATAATTTGTCCAAAAAGAAAGATGCTTGAGAACAGTCACATGTTTTAGTCAAGTGTAAGCAAAGGTTTTATAGTTTTTAACTTCTCAGGCAACATGGCAGAATTTAAATTTAGCAACTGAAAGGTCGTATACGATGTCATGCTATCCTCTTGGCTTGGTAGACATCCAGCTACATATACTCTCATAGGAAAATGATTTACAAACGTAATTAGGAATGTACAATTACAGATCTCCACTGTGCTGTGAGGATTTCTTCATAATGACTTAAAGGAAAGGCAATGTCCGTCTACCAAAACTGTTAGGTTGCCAGCTTGTCACACATAAAAGAATACAAGGAAATGGAAATGTGTAATCCAGAGTACCAAGCAGCAATGGGGGAGCAGAGGTCGGAGTACAGTTTTAGTAAATGTTTCAAAGACACGTTTTTCCTCAAACTTAATGAGTCATTATTGTCAGCCTCTCTGTGGCAGAGCTTTGATATTTATTTCATGTTTGTGGCAAGTGTACAAAGTTTCATCAATTAAACAACAGCTTAATTTGCCACAAAAAGTCCTATTTCATAACCACCTGGTCATGTAACAGGTTTGATAACTATTCAGTGACTCAATACAATCTTTTACAGGTCAATAAATACCAGAGACGTCACTTTGGCAGACTGGTTAAATTGGAGTCTTAACTAACCAAATTTCACAATGTTGCTGAACATTAGGACACAAACTACAAAATACACAAAGATAAGATGAGGGTAAAACATTGTTTTTATTGTTTGGGATCAATTTTGAAGCCCTATAATTTAAAGAAAAATGAGTTGTCAGGAGTGATCCATGATTCACTTATCCGTGTCATGTAGGATTGGCCAATATGGCAGTTTATGCCTTTATACTACATAAATTGTGTTGACCATCAGAGGCTTTGCCATATTTGTCGTCAGGCCTTTAACTCACTGGATTCATCAAAAAACAGACAATACTGTCTAGTTAGGCTATCCATCAACATAGAACAGAGAAGATACACCTTTTTACAGAGAAAATTTCTCTGTAAAAGGTGTATCTTATTAAACACAAAGGCATTATACTGCAGTTCACTTGTATCAAAATCTGGCATACTGCATAATACAATAATTTAACAACCTGATAAGAAATACAAACAGATCACATGATTATCTTCCTACTGATATCTTTTTCCACCTGTTTTGATAGAGAAAACATACTTAAAGTCAGTGCTCTCATGGATATCAGCTGCAGTACTGGACACAACAACATCATGTGCACCTGCAGCCTTCCTTGCAGAAGATCTCTGTGATTAAAATGTTGTTTCCCAATCACCTGCAGCACAGCAGAGTGGTGAGGCCTCAGTCTGTGGCCACGGCATCGCAGGACAGAAAGCCCTCCAGAGCAGTTGGTAATGATGAGGCCATTTGGCACGCTTTTGAGGACTAACAAGCGGGATTTATTCACACTCGCACATACGCAGAAGAAGTTGTATAAGCAGAATTCATTCGTGCTTTGACATGGAATTCTTGAAGAGTGAGAGCATGTATCTGTTGCTCTGTGTGTCAGTGTATGTGTTAATGACAGCCTCAGCGAGGCGTGTAAACACTTGGAGCTGAGATGTACTTCTGGCTACTACTCGCTGAGTGATTGACACTCTCAGCCTTTAGTATCTGATGACAAATCGACATGGCTGGGAACAGCACTGAGGAAAAGTGCTTTGGCACACAGACATACATACACACAGAGAGAACCCTCAAAACACACACAAAGCTCAAGTAGTTTGAACTCCAGCTGAAATCACAAAGCCCTGCCCTGTCACTGGCCTACCACTGATAAAAAAGCTGGCAAGGAGGGCAGGAAGAGGTACTGGAAGAGAGGGAAAAAAGCGAGAGAAAAGGAGGAAGAAGGGAGAAGGCATATGTACAGTAGACGAGAGACAAAAGTAGAGGGAGATGATGAGAAAAGAAAAGGTTTAGGGTAAGAACAGGTCTGAACGTCTGGCTCTAATGACTGTACACATTACACATATACACATTGTGGTACAATTAATAGTTTGATGTAAAAATTGAAAAAAACTGTGAATATCACAAGTTCCCAGAACCCATGAAGTGGGTGTGCATGGTAACACTCCACGTTCGGCAGATCTCTGTGTATCCTGTGTGTGAGGCCGAGCGAGTGAGAGAAAGCGAGCGGCAGAACGTGAAGCTGAAAGTTAGCGGAGAAATATATTAACAGTAAGTTTCAGTCTGGTAGTAACAGACTGTATATAAAATGGGTAGTAAACGTGCAGAGTAGGTCACTGTGTGTCCGTTAATAAAAGTCTGTAGTTTCCCCAACGGCTGGAAAAGTGGAGGCTGTTTGCGCAAGCTAACATCTCCCCTGTCCTTCACACCAGAATCCGGACTTTAGGAGACAGCCTTCAGCGTCACAGCCCCCACCCTCTGGAACTCACCCCACAGAGATCCGAAATGCTCTCTGTCTGGACACTTCAAAAAATCTACTAAAAACCCAGCTCTTTACCAAGGCATTCACTCCTGAATGACTTTTTGTTGTTCTGTCACTGTAACTATGTGTAAAGCATCATTGGGTCCTGTGAAAGGCGCTAAAAAAATTTATTTATTTATGTAATGTTACCTAAATTAGTAACGAAGTAGTATTAATTATCGGCTATATGTCAGTACTAACTAACCTACTAGTCAAGGGTTGAGAACATCTGGTACAAGCTTAGACTAAACTGGTGTACAGCTCTGTCCTGTATACATATTGTACATCCTGATAATTATAGGCCTATTTAAATTTTCAGAGGAGTCTGACAACTGGTTGTTAATGAAATGAGGGAACATGGAGCTGAGATTAATTAAGTAAATTAAGGATGCAAACTAGTCCTTTTAAGCCAATTAGGAGATGTTTCTTTTGGATTTTAATCGTGAGGTCCCCAGAGATTCCAACCCCTAACGGTTACTGGTTAATCATGTTGATTTATTTTTGCTAATTTCAGCATCACTAACCAGAGATCAGCAACATAAAAAAGCCTAAATACGCAGACATAGTGGACACAGTACACAAGCAGTTGACATGTACGCTTCTACCTCTGGGGCTGCAGATTACTTTCTCCATTAATCGAATCATTTCGTCAGAATGTCCGTGAATAGTAAAATATGCCCGTCACGTTTACAGACACAAAAGACGAAGTAAAAACATAAGAGAAGCATCTTGTGTTAATCGTCTCAGCTCTTCCTAACTCCAAAAACACACTGCAAAGACAGACAGTACACAGACTCATTTAAGCATCTTTATGGCATTAAGCCATCCTCCTGCAAGTTTGCTAACAGACAGGCAGCAACTGCAGCTGGCCTGCGTATTGTCAACAGCAGCCTCTGTCCCGGATACTGAGCCCATTATTGCATTATCACAAACACACACACTTACACACACTGACAAGTACACTCACAGGCTGTGTGTGGGCTTTAATACAAGTCATGATACGTGATTCATCTGTACTATTTCAAGGAGGCCCCCGAGTCTACCACTAATAATAACCAACGCCAACATCATCCGGTCCAAATTCTATCCCAGCTATCCATTACAGCTTATTAGGACATGTAGGTTACGCTGCAAAGGACACTCGTCTGCTCATGTGGGTGTTAAAACTCACCTATTAGCTGAGCGAGATAAAATGAATCTGAAACTATTTTAACACTGATCGCTTACTTTGTCATTTGTCATAGTAAATTGAAAATATTTGGGTTTTCAGCGGTTGGTCATGCAAAACAAGCTATATGTATAAATCACCTTCAGCTCTGGGAAATTACAATGGTCTTTTTCACTGATTGATGATTAAGATAATAGTTGACAATTTCTAAATACGAGTTTTCCACCCAACTATGCAATAACAATATCCATTTTATTTTCATGCACTTGCAACACAAGACGCCAATGTCCATGTACTGTAATTCCACACTGATGTGATGGTACCACACTAACAGCAGGGGCTCTGTGCATAAACCTTTATGTGCGCAGTGGCAGTAATACTACCATCGACAGGCTGGGTTTGACATTCCCAGTGGTTGGATTCTCCCAGGCAGAAACCTCAATATTTTTTAATCCCAAGAGCACTCATTTAGCCACTCCGTAATCCCCAGGTCCAGTGCTTAGTCTGATAATTACCCTTACTGGACACCCATAATGATTAGTTTTTGGTTTCACCCAAAGCAGTGAAGGCAGTTTCATAGGGCGGTCGCGGCGTTATGCGGAGTGGAAAACCAATCATGCGCGGTATAGCCCAGGTTGTAAAAGAAGAGCGAGGGGTATGATTATTACTTTGCTGGCAACTCCTGGAGAGGACATGGTGTAAACTGTCTTTGTGTAACTTTCACTTGTCGGCATCAAGATCACTCAAAGGATTACAAAGCAAATGGTGGTTGGGGTGGCACTCCTACTGTGTCAACATTAACAGTTATCATTGCACCGAGCAATCATGCTCAGTTACCGGGGTGAAAGTCAATGGGGACATAGGCTGGGAACGATCCCTGCTGAGGCGCAACGCAACCAAACCTAACATCGGAGCATAATTTCCAGTGGATCAAGCAGTAATCAGAGGAATTTTAGACATCTCACTCTTCACTTTGCTGGTACTGTCATTTAATTTTCCCTTTGCATTTCTCTCAACATTTCCAAACTGACAGCATGAACTGCAGACATTCCCACCATGACAAGCTGCCATGTGCCATGAGTCCAGGAGAAAAATGGGTTCATGGCAGCACAAGCTGGTAGCTCAGCTGGTATAATCTACAGCTGGGAGGGGAGCCTTACTGGAAAGTCATCAGTGATTTTTTTTTGTCTCCTTCATGTCTGAAACAGGTCAAGGCAGGTTCCCTCCATCTACTTCCCTCTCTGTGCAGCTCTTTACGAGCCCCACCTGGCAGATTAGTATTCCACCACTACAACTACCTTTTCTGCTGTTGACACACACACACACACCCCTCTATTACTGTTGGAGGGAGGCAGCACAGGGCACATACTGTTCAAACTATGAGCTCTGCCACCTTAGTTTCATACATGTATGTGTGGGCCTATGGAGCGCAAAACATTCCACCTCATGTGAAGTAACAGAACAAAGATGTCTTGCTCTTTGTTGATTCAACAAATCATTTGGCTGAAACTTCTGATTATTTTTGTTGTGTCAACTTCAATTAATATTAGTCTATAAAATGGCAGAAAAGTGTAAAAAAAAAAAATGCCCATCACAGTTAAACAAAACTGAACAAGACATCTTCAACTGCTCAATTGCACAATTTTTTGTCCAAAAAAACCTAAACATTCATATTACAGTCACATAAACAGAGAACAAATACATTTGAGAATCTGCAACCACAGAATATTAAACTATCAGTTGATTATTTAAAGTGTTGAGATTCATTTTCTGTCTACCCATTACTAATTTCGAGTAGCCTCCTAGCTCTTAGACTAACTCACAGCACTAGATCCAAGGCGAATTCATTTCTTTCTTGCAGTTACACTTAAGTTGTCCACCATACAAAAAGGAACATGTGCACAATTCATTTATCATTAGAGGTTCAGAATGTCAAAATAGCTTAATCAAACGTGAACTCATTCAACATACTAAAGATCTAAATACAGATGATGTTCAACATTCCTTTACAATGTAAAATCGCTATAATATCCTTTCATTGTTTGTATGTGCCCTCCACTAGTCTATTCCTGAGTGAGTGTAATGTCCTTGTGACTTTTGTGCTCAGTTGTGATTTTATAGTGTGATTAGGCTAACCCTGAAATATTTAGGTCAATCAATATCCTGTCCTGCTATGCCACCTTTCATGAACAACTGCAGTGTCTATATATCTGCCATATCATCCAGAATCTCCTTTCTGTAAACATACTCTATAAGGTGTAGGTAATACATTGAAATATATTTGTGCACATGAGTAAACACAGTTTTAATGCTTCCATTGGAAAAGAGGGCCAAAACAGTGCCTTTGGCAGTCTGGTACAAATTCTTCATGTGGCTGAGCCTGAATGTCAACAAAAGAAACATTTTTACTTCATTCATAAAAAATTCCGAACGACTTCAGAAAAAGGGGGAATTACAGTTTGATTAGCCAAGTTACATTTTGAGACAGCGCACAAGATAATATCCTTGCCAGTGTCCAAAACATAGTCCACATGAACGCCAGGAGCAATGTAACCAGCCTACAATTAACAAACACTTACATATGTTTTAATGTTTTCATGAAACCCTTGTTGTGAACTATAGCTTGTTATGCAGTAGCCTATATGGAAACCACCGACGTTATTAAGTGCGTAGACACAAGCGAATCGCAAACACGTAGCCTTCATGCCACCAAAACGGTGAAACATTGTAAAAACTGCGACGTGTTAACACAGTGAGGTGTAGGCTACGGTCTATGCGCGGCTACAGTTTAACCACCTGAGCTTTTCGCCGCAGTCCTGATGCTTCATTTTGGCTACAACAAGAGCACAGGAGGAGAAGAACCAGGAGGAGGAGGGTTGAAAAACTTGCCGCAGTTCAGACTTCTGCAGTCCCGACTGACTGAGTCCAACTCAGGAAGCCGCTGTCTGAACCCCTTTCCATGTACCCGTGTTCCCTATCCAAACCAAAACACACACAATAAAGACTCCAACTTTACCTTAGCTGGTCCACCGCCAGGTCAGAAAAACACGACGGTAAATCCACAACTTCACACGGTTTGAGTTCATGCAGACGGTTGGACTCGCTGCTGCCGACACGACGAGGACAAGTTCATCCACATATTTTCACATACAACCAGAGTTGGTGGCGACAGGAGGGGGGGGGGCTGCGTTTCTGGTTTCTCCCTTCCCCTAAATCACTTTCGTCCGTCCTTTCCTCTCGGATATTCCCCTCCCTGGCCCGTCTGAGATCAAACCATCACATTCCACCGCGTCCTTAACAATGAAAAAAGGTGGGTTTTTCCTTTTCTGCTGCCGGAGGACCCACCCCTCGGGATGACTCTGCCCGGTCTGACCGCAAAGAGAACGCCCTTCCCGGCTGCGAGGTCCCGCCTCTCTCCCCCACATAACATACGCAAGACTGGCCGGTGGGGAGAAATGAATTCTCGCTGAGATTGTGTGGATACTGAGTAAATGCATCTCTCCCACCCCCCCATTCTGCGCACACACACACTATAGCCTATATTTTTGAACTGTTTGAATTAATATTATAGCACAATTTTTGTAATACCATTGGGACTACAAAATGCCATTAACAACTTACCTTACGCTTCCCACATTGTGTAGCCTATCACAGTTTAAATCATAAAGTCCCCATAAACTCAACAAGTAACACCTGTAGCAATGTTACCACAGTCTTAAAGTAAGCAAAAGGAGTAAAACATATAGATAATATCACTATAAATTTATTTTCCAGTAGTGCAGACATATTATAAATCTCCACTGTATTGGTATAACTCTTTTTTTAGTTTGTGTACACTGTAATGCTCATAAAACACCCAGGAACTGCAAACTCACTGCCACAAAAATGCTGATTATTCTGCATATAAATGTGCAAATTCCACAATTACTGTTGTACAACTTTTATGGTGTCAGGTTTGTGTGGATTTCAAGGCAAAGTTTTTTTTTTTTATTGAGAAGCAGCCTAAAATGTATGCAGCTGAGACCCTGGGCCCCTGTTTGACAACGATGCGTCCTAAAGAACCCCCAGGTTCTCTGGATTTGGGAAATGTGACTTGGTGTGGACTAAATATTATACTAAAGGTAATTAATCCTCTGAAGCAAAAAATGTGTTTAAAGTAGTTTTACAGCTACATGCCTCAATGTATTTATTAATACACTACAGAAACAAGTTTTAAAAAAGCATTTTGTTTTAAGGCCCCCTTTGATTGGAATAATGTATTGTCATTAAATCCATAATCTCTTTTGGATTATTTAAAACCAGACATTTTTCTTATTTGAAATCTAGTTACTATTGCTTCTAATGTTTACTTTTATAATTAGGAATTACAAATTTAGTCTCTGTGTTTTGTTTTGTTTGTTTTTTGGGGGTAAAATGTAATGATATGTTATGACTCTCTTGAAAATGAGATATAAACCCCTTTATAAACCCAAATCGAACTCTTTTAAAGACCCCTGGTGGACCTGCTTTAGGAAAGTTTGTTTTAGGCTATGTAGAAAACCAGAGGATTGTTGTGGTAAATACATTAGGCTAAATTTCATACAAATACAGTCACGTCATCCTATCTAACATTTTGTCTCTGTGATAGTGTATAGTACAGGAGAGCTGCTGGTTTGTTCCACAGCTTAAACCAGGCCATATAATTTTCTTCCCCTGAGTTCAAACCCACTGCAGCTCAGACTGCCTGACCTTCAAGACAGACACATGGATCAATCTGTGCTGTCAATCGGTGCAACCTCTCTGCCATCCTGGATATGAAATACTCCCTGTTTTTTACTGGTGCCATTGCGTGTGCTAACTTCAAGTGCACTGCAGTCATAATAACTGTAACAGAAGCATATTGTTTTCTATATGTATTGCAGCATGATTATGGTGTGGCAGTAAATTCTTCATTGTGGGTCATTCGTCTTTCAGTTGCGTAACTCCCCCTAACTCTTATGAATGTGATAGGCAGCCATCCATCCAGGTAAAGTCCTGTCCATGCAGACACACATACGCTCTCACACACAGTTGAGTGTTTGTTTTTGTATCTCTTGAACAGTTTAGACTGATTCTTGCGAAACGCTGCTTTAGTCAGCAGCAGAGCCGTCGTTTTAGGTTTTATTATCAAAACTGAAATATATACTGCCTGGTCGCTATTCAAAAGTAACCTCAGCAGCATATTGTTGCTCTCTGTGAAAGGGTAAAAATACTGTTACATGGTGTCAAAAGCCTCGCGTTCATCAGTGACCATGACAAGGTCTTGTGTGATGTGTAATTAAAACAGTCCTTTGTGGAGATTCTCACAGTCAAACCTTTGTTTCCCCTCCTCCCTCATAAAAGGTCATACCACTCTAATCATGTCATTCAACACAATGGGATAGGCAAGGTATAAATAATGTTACGGTGTTGCTCTCTCCAGGTGGGGAAAAGGCCAAAGATACTAAGCAATCAAAGAGATATATCCTGTCAAGAGGCTGCTGCAAGCTAAAGACAGAACCGGGCATGCCCAGACACCTAAACACCACAGCAGGAAAGCAAGGCGGAAGGTGTTTGTGAATATGAATGTGTGTGCACACGTATTTCTTTATAAACTATATGTCTGTCTGTATATTTCTTATGGTAATATGTCTTAAAAGATAAAGGCACAGTGTGAGAGAGAAACATAGTTTTGGGAGCTGTATATTATGGGCTCTTCCCTCAGTTTCCAGAGCTACTGTTCTGTTCTAGACATTAAACCAACTCTTGATCTATGGAGAAGCAAAGCACAGAAAATCCATCAGGGCAATAGAAACAGTGGGATGTATATATAAGTAAAGACAGGCATGGAAAATGCCTCTTTTTTATGAGAATGTGTTTCGGCCATGTTTCATCCGTCTTGAGAGGGTTGGCTCATGCACAGATAAGTTTCTGTCACTTTGGGAATTTGCCTTAATACATCAAATGATATAAATGCAAATGCATAATACAGACTGCAATGCACACTCTAATGCATAAGGACGCTGTTGCAGGGAATGTAATCACCTACAGCACATACTGTAGCACACCCAGGCAAGCTGATGCAGGAAGAGCAGTGTTTAAGCCAACATCCTTCCTAATCACAAACATCCTTCATCACCCAGCAACATTAACTAACTTGTTTTTTTCCCAATAAGAATTTGTGGATGAACAGCACAAATTATAATCAAATTATCTCACTGATTGTGTTTCAAAATAAAGCCCCCTGTGATTTTGCTGTCTGTGGTTCACATTGTAGGTATTTTATCTTATCCAGAGCGACTTGCGGTGGCTGCAACTGCAGACTAATCTATAGTAATCCTGTGTTGATCAACCAAAAATGCAAGCAGCCAACAGTACAGAGTGCAAGGGTCAGGTCAATTGTCACCTGACAATATTCGTTTGACTACAAAATGAGCATGTAAAAAATAAAATTAGACCGCAGTAGGAGGATTTAATGCCACAATGTGACTTATACTTTGTGTATTTTTTTCCCCAGCACGGATAAGGATTAATGTGCTTAATTTGCTGTCCTCTTAGAGTGGGTTATGGCCAGTGTTCAAACAGATGTAACCCTGATGGATCAAAATGTGGGGCAGCTTGTCATGGAGGGAAACATGCACTTATCCGATGCCATAAAGCACTGACAACATTGTGCAACAATGTGTAAACTAACATCAGTGTAGCGTGGCGTGCAGGTTTGAAGGGGCCCCTTTTAAAGAAAGCCTCTCTTCTGCAAGGCTGTCATGTGAATCTAAATCGTTTAAAATCACGACAGTCTCACTCATGGGTGACTTCCAACAGCTTTTACTGAGTTTTGATATGTGAGGTTTTATGTCTTAACTTGGCAATACACAGAATTTCCCAGGAGAGAGAGAGATGGAGCTCCAAATCCTTTGATAGGAATAAAAAACTCTTGTCTTACTGTCAAATCCTATATTATCTCGAAGTACAGATGCCTCAGCCTGTCTAGCTCACCCTCCCATGGCCCTCTATTTCTCACTGTAGGGGGACATTCCTCAGACCTCAGCCTCTGGCATGCAGTAAATCTGCCTGAGAGAGACCTACACTCTCTGGTCTGCCAAGAACCCTCTGCCAGGCAAGACGTACAGCTAAACACTACCTATTTATCAGTTCTCAGCCTCATACTTTCTCTCTGTTCTTCATAAGTGGACTGAGCATACTGCCACGGCCTACCTGTCTGTATGATATCCTACTGGGGTGTTTAATGTCTGCCAGAGGAAAAATGCCATGGATCAAGGTGAGGTGAAGGAACAACTGTGAAAAGGTGTTAATGGGACAAGAAGAGCTCTACACAGGTAGCGCCCTCCCTTCCTGAGGAATGCATGACTCTGACTTCTGACTATATAGCTTATCCATTAAAAAAAAAGCTATTGAGGTCCTGGCAGCAGTCCTTCTCTGTGTCTCTGCACACCTGGACTGAAAGTACAACCACTCCTTGGAAAGAAGGATTCCTTGGACTGACCTGTGCAGCAACGCACAACATTCACCTGCATGAATCTGTATCTGATTATCTTCCATTTTTCCCCTGGGCCGTTTAGAGGCCATATAGAAAGGCATATTTGAGTAAAAGCATCAAGTGGCATGCAGGCAGGAGCCAGAGGCAGGTGCGCAGCCTATGGAAGAATTTGTGAAGCGTTTCTGTACTGCCAGTGCAACATGGAATGGTATATTTGAATCCAAAAGTTACTTAACATTACGCCATAAAACATTACAAGCTGGTTCAACTTAAAAATGTAGGAATATGTGAGTTAACTGAACTAGTAAATCGTCTCATGAGTTGTGAAAATGTAATTTGAGCTGCATTAAGTTCAAAAATAAATAAATAGTTTTCTGCTTGCGACTTCATTGTTTTGCTTCACTCTCATCGCTTTCAGGAGCATAGTTCTGGACTGCACACGGCTACTCCAGGCAACTGTAATTATAAAAGAGTAGTGGGTTAGAGACTGAAGTAGATACTAATCTACATCATGGTTCACATTGTTTTCATTGCTATCAGAGGAAACAGCTTGATACCGTATCTGTATGCAAATATGAAGTTACTGTCAGGAGCCTATTAGCTTAGCTTAGCAAGACTGAAAACTGGTGGCCAGTCACCCTCGCTGATTTTGTTACCTTTCAACATTGCCCGACTAGCGGTTTCTCTTTTGTAATTGTACAGATCCACAAGAAAGAAATTTAACCATATATACTGAAACGTCAAACTATTCCTTTAATATGTGTTAAAACAGAGATGTATTAGAACTACATATATTTCAAGTACTTTCAAGTATTTTGTAATTGGTATTTGACAGGGCTGATTCTAATGTAATTTGTAACAAGATACTTTAGATTGGAGAAATTTTGTATTTTACTTTCTCTATGATTCATAAAACATAAAAAAACAAGACCAGTTCTAAACATAGTAATATATGGCTGGACCGCGTAACCTTTGAAGTTACAAACTGATCAAGTCTTTTTGCTCGATGCAACACAACCCTCCCTTTGAGAGACTTCTCATCTGCAGGAAAAATGTTTCATCCGGACAGGAGGTGGTTAACGCCAGAAATATTTGAAAAATTTGTTGTTCTTAAAGGCAACTAAACATGCTACTAATTGTAGTGGATGGGTCTCAACAGCCATGTCTTTGAATTGGACAGAAAGTTTCTACCTAGGCCTACTGTACAAGACTGGCTTCAGTCTTTTTGTTGTTGTTGTTGTTTTTACAGTTTTGCTTAGATACAGTAGCATTCTACTTTGTGCTCTTCCTTCCAGTATGGTTCAAACTCTCATCAGCCTTGCACATTAGCAAAATCTGAATGTTTTGCCATTTTGTAAAAATTCAGATTGTCCACAAATGTGTTTTCCTGTATTTTACTAAATCCAAAATACACGTTTTTAATCTTGATACAACTTCTGGCACCAGCATTTTATATTTTATTTTGACACATTGATTTGAGGGATATTTTGTAGTTTGTAACAAAGATCTTTGTCCATCCCTGTATTAAAAGACACAGCAAGTTTCCATCATGTATGTTTTTTTAACCACAACAAAGAATGATCTCTGGAGAGTTCTAACCCTCAGACAAAGCATGCTTGGAAGTATGCTAATACACTACTCATTTTTTCGAACATACACAAAGTCACATGACTTCAATAAGAATAACTAATTTCTCACATAAGCTGCTCTCCGTTTCATGACCAAGACAAATCTCACTCGCCAACTGTGGGATATCTTGAATCCACACCCAAACCACGATCAACAAGAATTTTTTTGTATACCCAGCAATGGCACAGCAAGTCTGGCAGTCATGCAGGGCACAACCACCAGAAATCTCTGCTCTCTTGTTCCACCGCCAAGCCATAATAACAGCAATAAGGTTGGGAAGACTCGTTAACCTTAATCTAGGAATTACACTGTGGCACCAGGGAGGGGAGGATGTGTTGTGTGCTTGTACACTAGTGATGCTGCTTTGAACTACACAGAGAGTTAAGAGTGGTGGTTCATGCAGTTCACACAATGCTATACCTTGAGCCTCACCTAGGCCCAAAATCACTAACACTGTTAACAGATTGAAGCAAGAGATTTACTTTGCCCTTTTTATTAGCCTCTTCCTCCCCCGTGTGGTCAAAACGCATTACTGCACACTTGCCTCAGCTGCTCATGAGCCAGAATAAAGAACCAGTTCAATCTGTTTTGAGACTTTTCCTCACTGTACAGCGCACACCTCGAGGAAAATCATGAAAGTATTTTATCCTTTTATTGTCTGATTTGTGGTCTTGTGGCATCATCATCATATAATTAATAATAAAGACACCCGTGTTAATAAATTGCATTAAAATCATTCAATCATTTTGCATGTAGTCAGGGATGGGCAGTATTTATGATAGGCTACATGGATTGAAAATACAAAATAGGATATTTTGCACTGGGGCTTGATTAGGTGAGGACATCATAAAAACGCTGCCTCTGTGTTTACTCAGTACTTTGCCCAGACTTGTTGAGATCAGAACAGGAAAACTGATCCAGAGCTGAAGAAATAAGGTGAGAAACAGTCTTAACAGTTCCTGTTGAGTTCAGGGATTCGTTTTTAGTAGCCTAGACTAAATTACGAATTTATGTTCTAGCCATTATCGTAGCCAGTATTGCGGCCACTGAGGCCCGGGCCTCCGTAACTGTATAGCGTATCAATAAAAATTATTTCTAATAGAAACCATTCATAAGACGATCAACTTTCAGAAGGCTTTAGGACCATGCAGACGCAGCTGATTACACCGCCGGAACCCCATTTCAACTCAGTGTCCAGACTTCAGGATAGAAGCTCTTGTAAGGAAAGAAAGCTTTGCTCTCAGGAACTGAAAGCAAAGCTGTTATTTGGAGTTATCTGCCTTATTTGGAGACTTTGTTCGCTTGCTCTCCAGTCGGGACAAAACTACCTCGAGGAAAATCATGAAAGTATTTTATCCTTTTATTGTCTGATTTGTGGTCTTGTGGCATCATCATCATATAATTAATAATAAAGACACCCGTGTTAATAAATTGCATAAAAATCATTCAATCATTTTGCATGTAGTCAGGGATGGGCAGTATTTATGATAGGCTACATGGATTGAAAATACAAAACAGGATATTTTGCACTGGGGCTTGATGAAATTAGCTTCATATTTTGTATCAAAATACTTATGCGTTTTGAAGTTTAAAAATACTGTAAAATACTGAGAAGTTTAGGTGAGGACATCATAAAAACGCTGCCTCTGTGTTTACTCAGTACTTTTCCCAGACTTGTTGAGATCAGAACAGGAAAACTGATCCAGAGCTGAAGAAATAAGGTGAGAAACAGTCTTAACAGTTCCTGTTGAGTTCAGGGATTCGTTTTTAGTAGCCTAGACTAAATTACGAATTTATGTTCTAGCCATTATCGTAGCCAGTATTGCGGCCACTGAGGCCCGGGCCTCCGTAACTGTATAGCGTATCAATAAAAATTATTTCTAATAGAAACCATTCATAAGACGATCAACTTTCAGAAGGCTTTAGGACCATGCAGACGCAGCTGATTACACCGCCGGAACCCCATTTCAACTCAGTGTCCAGACTTCAGGATAGAAGCTCTTGTAAGGAAAGAAAGCTTTGCTCTCAGGAACTGAAAGCAAAGCTGTTATTTGGAGTTATCTGCCTTATTTGGAGACTTTGTTCGCTTGCTCTCCAGTCGGGACAAAACTACGCTGAGAGAAGGTATTAGTCTAACTTGCTTATTTACAAAATTATATAAGTTAACACAATGTAAATTAAGTCATTAGAGAACTTTTTCTCAAATATGCTGGCACTTAAGCAATGAGCAAGCAAGCTGTGCTACCAGTCTTCTTAGATAATTTAAGAACAATACAGAATGGTTATAATAAGGAGCGGTATAAATCCGAAGCAAAATTCTATTGAATCTCAAAACGTGACATCCAAATTTTGGGCACAGGATCAAATAGTTTCTGCTCTGACATTTTGGCATTTAGCCTTTTTCTAAAAGAAATATGTTGGCTTATGATGATAAGTTTGGAATGACAAGAAGTAGGCCTAATTGTCAATTCCTAATTCCTCTTGCTCTAATACTGTGCCTTCCTTTATCAGAATATATGCTTGTGCCGATGTCATGTCTCCACACTCCACAACAATTAAAATATAGGCTATTGCTATAAACAAGGAAATAAAATCACAGCTTTCATTTAAGGACAGGAACAAACATGTGAAGATACAGAAATAAATATCCAAAGAGGGTTAACCGTATGACTGAGAACTTTCACGCAAAGAAGTAGATATGCGTCATGCACCAGATGGATTTTTCCAAAGTTCACACCTCCTTGTTCTTGACCTTTTGGAGATCTACCACTGGATAGCTTTATGGGGCAGACAGGAGCCTTGTATTGTTCTACTTCTTTTGACTGAAAAAAGCACCAGAATGCTTTATGCTGGGGACATTACACTGATGTTGATATGTTTTGTCTCCAACAGGCAGAAATGCTGACCTCAACTTCAGAACAAGTTACTGTAACATCTGGTCTGGGTTCTGAAGCCCATAACGACTCAACCTTCCTGGACTCTGAGTTTCGTTATGTCCTCTTCCCAGTTGTCTATGGCATCATCTTCATCCTGGGCCTCTTCGCCAACCTTTATGTGCTGTTTGTCCTGCGCTGCCTCCGTGAGGCTAGGGCCATGGGCGAAATCCGCATCTATATGACTAACTTGACCATCGCTGATCTCCTTTTTGTGTGTGCCCTTCCCTTCTGGATTGGCTATTATAGTCGCCACGGCAACTGGGTCTACTCAGATTTTATGTGTTGGCTGACTGGCTCATTCTTCTTCATCAACACCTATTGCTCCATCCTCTTCCTCGGAGCCATCAGCGTCAACCGATACTGGGCAGTCACCCGGCCTCTGGATGCGGCCTCTTCAGACCACAGGCGTCGTGGGATCATCGTGTGCGTTGTCATCTGGGTGTTGACCATGTCGATGGCTATTCCATTTCTGACTCTCGGATCTCCAGGGACCAAAAAGAACAACGTCACTCGCTGTTTTGAGGGGTACCAAAATGAAACTTCCCAGAAGATATTATTGGCCGGTACTCATTTTGCAATAATTGGAATGTTTTTTCTTGTCTTTTTTCTTGTCGTGGTGTGTAACTTCCTTATTGTTCGAGCGTTACTTTCTCAAAGTCCTGCTCAGTCAGAAATCAGCATGTCTGCAACACTTAATTCTATGAAGTCCACCAGGACCATGTCCTCCTCAACTAAAAGGCCCAGGGGGGTGAAACGGAGGGCTGTGCAGATGTTGTTGGCAGTGGTGGGAGTGTTTGTTCTGTGTTTCCTTCCCCACCATATAATACAAGGCCCATGGACACTGGCTGTGTTGCAGATCAAAGAGGGCTGGGGCCATGTAAAGTGGGACCAGAAGACACATCAGATGCTCAACGACGCACATCAGATCACCTTGGTTCTTATGGGCCTCAACTGTATTTTGGATCCTGTTGTTTATTTTTTTGCCACAAGGAAGTTTAGAAGGTTCATCATGGCCCACATTAAAAAGTTAGGAAAGAAAGTTAGGAATACTTATTAATAAATTACATTAAAATAACATTCATAGAAACTTGTTTAATCAGATGTTAGAGAGAGACAGGAGGCTCACAGCTCTCCATGGACAGCAGGAATCCGAGGCAGAGACTCCAGAGTGAGCAACAGCCTGAAATGGACTGATTTAAACATGTGTAATATTTGTAAATAAAAATGTAGATATCTGTTGCATCTCTCATATTGCCACTGATACAAATTACATAACATACAATATTTTGTCTATGTAATTTAATGTTGGTGGTACCAATCCCTCAGAATGTCTTTTAAGAAACTTTAATGTCGTCTTGCACACATTATCTTGACATTTGATCTTTGTATCCTGTAGGTGCTGTGGACTGAATTGCGTCAGTCCTTTTTCTCTTCCAGTGTGAACTTCAAACTGAAAATCAAATCTTTTGTGTTGCCATCTGTTCTTTGGTGTGACAACAGTGGAGCTTCTCGCTAGATTGCACTCACACACTCAACACACACATTAGTAGGTATACTTGCTGTGCCTGACATTATATCAGTAAGATATATGCTAATGAGATTGTTGTCTCCCATTATATACGTTACAGATTTTTTGTATTTTTGCCTGAACAACTTATAGATGGCATTGTGAAAACAGGGAACAGAAGTAATAATGCTTGAGGTCTTTTCCCCTCTGGCATGTGACATATCTCTCATCATAGAAAATTCCATGATTCACTGTGACAAAGAAACCCAAAGCTTATTATTATTTAGTGTGAAAGACTTGTCTTATATTTTCATTGAACTCAAGATTACATAATATACAATATTTTGTGTATTTTCATCATGAAAATCAATTAAAGGAAAATTTCATGTAATTTAATGGCTCCAAACCCTCTGTTCTCTTTTAAGAAAATGTAATGTTTAGACATAGCAATAGACATTGTACAGCTGCTGTTTTTATGTAGGTTTTAAATGTGCATTTTAAGTGTGTGTTTTTAATGAACCTTGTCGAAGGAGAATTTCTGTCACTGCTTTGGGACAGACAAGAAAGTTATCAAAAAAAAGTGCTTTAATTTTTTCTTCTGAACTGAAGATACATATTTTTAAAATAAAGACACATTATTTAAATCTTTCCACAGGTGGTGTTCTGCCTAAAGCAGGGCATTAAAAACAGTAGGCTAGAGAAGTCAAGGATAATACACATATGTACAGAGCCTAGCCATGTGTTTTTGGGTATTTAGCTTCTCCCCAGATTACACACACAGAAAAATATGTGATAATGAGATTGTTGTCTCCCATCAGCTAAATGATGCTCAGTGTCACTTTCTGACAGGAAGACTATCTCTATGCTTCATGCTTCTCTTCCTGCCTTTCAATCAGCTGATCAGGGATGTTCAGTCTTTGGCAAACCAATGATTCTTGCCACAATCTCCATCTGCTAATCATGCAGTCACAGTCAAAATTTTAATCTGTTCTCCTTTCTGCTGCTTCTAGCTGTCTTTCAGTACAATACAAATAACAATAAATTATTATTGGTCACGCAAAAAGAGTCTCTGTTGATTGACATTATAGGTACAAGGTACATACCCATGCTGTCTGATCAGCATCTTGATATGACAAACCTGTGAGGTGGATGGATTATCTCGGCAAAGGAGAAGTGCTCATTAACACAGATTTTGACAGATTTGTGAACAATATTTGAGAGAAATAGGCATTTTGTGTACATAGAGAAAATATTAGATCTTTGAGTTCAGCTCACAATGAATGGGGGCAAAATCAAAAGTGCTGCATTTGTAATTTTGTTCAGTGTATGTACAAGGCTGTATTTTTGTATTTACAGTGAGCTTACCTGCTGTTGCAAAACAGATTTATGATGCATTTTTGATTCAGTGGTACAGCTTTTGGTACCATGTATTGTACTCGAAATGTGTCCAGTGTGGCTGCATCGTGATGCTTAAAGTAAATAAAAAAGTTATGTAAAGACATATAAAAAAGCATGGAGACATCAGTACATGCCATTTGAAACATAGAAAACTATAGCAAATTACACATTTTATTAACATGATAATAACAACGAGAAAGATTGGTCTCTCCTGTTTGGTAGGAACATTTTCACCAAGCTAGAACTACAGATCTGTGTGCTTTACTATGTTCAGATTATGTTAAATAGCGTGTTCAAAATTAGATTAAATCAAACAGAGAACATAATTCAGAATCAGAATCTGGTTTATTTGTAGATAACAATAAACACAGTAAGTAGAAAATATAAAGAATAATAAACAAGAAGTACAAATGGGCTCTTTCTGAAATCCACAGAGCGTCAAGCCACAAACTTCAGGAGCCTAACGGACTGATGGATGGATGTGCAGCTGCAGTTTTTAGTGGCTGCACAATACATGCAGGGCACAACCACCAGAAATCTCTGCTCTCTTGTTCCACCGCCAAGCCATAATAACAGCAATAAGGTTGGGAAGACTCGTTAACCTTAATCTAGGAATTACACTGTGGCACCAGGGAGGGGAGGATGTGTTGTGTGCTTGTACACTAGTGATGCTGCTTTGAACTACACAGAGAGTTAAGAGTGGTGGTTCATGCAGTTCACACAATGCTATACCTTGAGCCTCACCTAGGCCCAAAATCACTAACACTGTTAACAGATTGAAGCAAGAGATTTACTTTGCCCTTTTTATTAGCCTCTTCCTCCCCCGTGTGGTCAAAACGCATTACTGCACACTTGCCTCAGCTGCTCATGAGCCAGAATAAAGAACCAGTTCAATCTGTTTTGAGACTTTTCCTCACTGTACAGCGCACACCTCGAGGAAAATCATGAAAGTATTTTATCCTTTTATTGTCTGATTTGTGGTCTTGTGGCATCATCATCATATAATTAATAATAAAGACACCCGTGTTAATAAATTGCATTAAAATCATTCAATCATTTTGCATGTAGTCAGGGATGGGCAGTATTTATGATAGGCTACATGGATTGAAAATACAAAATAGGATATTTTGCACTGGGGCTTGATGAAATTAGCTTCATATTTTGTATCAAAATACTTATGCGTTTTGAAGTTTAAAAATACTGTAAAATACTGAGAAGTTTAGGTGAGGACATCATAAAAACGCTGCCTCTGTGTTTACTCAGTACTTTGCCCAGACTTGTTGAGATCAGAACAGGAAAACTGATCCAGAGCTGAAGAAATAAGGTGAGAAACAGTCTTAACAGTTCCTGTTGAGTTCAGGGATTCGTTTTTAGTAGCCTAGACTAAATTACGAATTTATGTTCTAGCCATTATCGTAGCCAGTATTGCGGCCACTGAGGCCCGGGCCTCCGTAACTGTATAGCGTATCAATAAAAATTATTTCTAATAGAAACCATTCATAAGACGATCAACTTTCAGAAGGCTTTAGGACCATGCAGACGCAGCTGATTACACCGCCGGAACCCCATTTCAACTCAGTGTCCAGACTTCAGGATAGAAGCTCTTGTAAGGAAAGAAAGCTTTGCTCTCAGGAACTGAAAGCAAAGCTGTTATTTGGAGTTATCTGCCTTATTTGGAGACTTTGTTCGCTTGCTCTCCAGTCGGGACAAAACTACGCTGAGAGAAGGTATTAGTCTAACTTGCTTATTTACAAAATTATATAAGTTAACACAATGTAAATTAAGTCATTAGAGAACTTTTTCTCAAATATGCTGGCACTTAAGCAATGAGCAAGCAAGCTGTGCTACCAGTCTTCTTAGATAATTTAAGAACAATACAGAATGGTTATAATAAGGAGTGGTATAAATCCGAAGCAAAATTCTATTGAATCTCAAAACGTGACATATCCAAATTTTGGGCACAGGATCAAATAGTTTCTGCTCTGACATTTTCAGATGCAAAAATATTCACAGTGGGAAACGGGGCAATACATTATAATAAATAACACTGCAGGACAGCAGCATTGAGTAACATACAGGTCAATCACGCTCCTATACCTGCTGGTGTAGCTAATAAACTGCTCTCACATGCACAGATCTCTGTTTACTGATATCTGTGGTACAGAATGGACAAAATTCTAATGTAACGTGACCTGTAAATTGACAGGAAATGATCCGCAAATGTGCAAAAACTGTTTTGTGTGTAGAAGTCACTTTTTGTAGATAGAATTTTACACATCACAAATGTAAAAATACATATACATATACAATATTACATATTGTAGATAGTGAAATATTTGCGCATCATAGTACATGTTTGTGGATTGTTTTCTGTGGGTTACAGATATTAAAGTCCAATAAAATCTTCCATACCCTCTCCCCCAAGTTATTGCACAAGGTGCATGAGGTATTATATAAGGGCATTTAGCCTTTTTCTAAAAGAAATATGTTGGCTTATGATGAAAAGTTTGGAATGACAAGAAGTAGGCCTAATTGTCAATTCCTAATTCCTCTTGCTCTAATACTGTGCCTTCCTTTATCAGAATATATGCTTGTGTTGTTAATAAAGGCGTTGTCTGTTGCTAATGCGCCGATGTCATGTCTCCACTTGAACAATTAAAATATAGGCTATTGCTATAAACAAGGAAATAAAATCACAACTTTCATTTAAGGACAGGAACAAACATGTGAAGATACAGAAATAAATATCCAAAGAGGGTTAACCGTATGACTGAGAACTTTCACGCAAAGAAGTAGATATGCGTCATGCACCAGATGGATTTTTCCAAAGTTCACACCTCCTTGTTCTTGACCTTTTGGAGATCTACCACTGGATAGCTTTATGGGGGCAGACAGGAGCCTTGTATTGTTCTACTTCTTTTGACTGAACAAAGCACCAGAATGCTTTATGCTGGGGACATTACACTGATGTTGATATGTTTTGTCTCCAACAGGCAGAAATGCTGACCTCAACTTCAGAACGAGTTACTGTAACATCTGGTCTGGGTTTCGAAGCCCATAATGACTCAACCTTCCTGGACTCTGAGTTTCGTTATGTCCTCTTCCCAGTTGTCTATGGCATCATCTTCATCCTGGGCCTCTTCGCCAACCTTTATGTGCTGTATGTCCTGCGCTGCCTCCGTGAGGCTAGGGCCATGGGCGAAATCCGCATCTATATGACTAACTTGACCATCGCTGATCTCCTTTTTGTGTGTGCCCTTCCCTTCTGGATTGGCTATTATAGTCACCACGGCAACTGGGTCTACTCAGATTTTATGTGTCGGCTGACTGGCTCATTCTTCTTCATCAACACCTATTGCTCCATCCTCTTCCTCGGAGCCATCAGCGTCAACCGATACTGGGCAGTCATCCGGCCTCTGGATGCGGCCTCTTCAGACCACAGGCGTCGTGGGATCGTCGTGTGCGTTGTCATCTGGGTGTTGGCCATGTCGATGGCTATTCCATTTCTGACTCTCGGATCTCCAGGGACCGACAAGAACAACGTCACTCGCTGTTTTGAGGGGTACCAAAATGAAACTGATTCCCAGAATAAAATATTGGCTACTCATTTTGCAATAATTGGAATGTTTTTTCTTGTCTTTTTTCTTGTCTTGGTGTGTAACTTCCTTATTGTTCGAGCGTTACTTTCTCAAAGTCCTGCTCAGTCAGAAGTCAGCAGGTCTGCAACACTTAATTCTGTTCAGTCCACCAGGACCATGTCCTCCTCAACTAAAAGGCCCAGGGGGGTGAAACGGAGGGCTGTGCAGATGTTGTTGGCAGTGGTGGGAGTGTTTGTTCTGTGTTTCCTTCCCCACCATATAATACAAGGCCCATGGACACTGGCGGCGTTGCAGATCAAAGAGGGCTGGGGCCATGTAAAGTGGGACCAGAAGACACATCAGATGCTCAACGACGCACATCAGATCACCTTGGTTCTTATGGGCCTCAACTGCATTTTGGATCCTGTTGTTTATTTTTTTGCCACAAGGAAGTTTAGAAGGTTCATCATGGCCCACATTAAAAAGTTAGGAAAGAAAGTTAGGAATACTTATTAATAAATTACATTAAAATAACATTCATAGAAACTTGTTTAATCAGATGTCAGAGAGAGACAGGAGGCTCACAGCTCTCCATGGACAGCAGGAATCCGAGGCAGAGACTCCAGAGTGAGCAACAGCCTGAAATGGACTGATTTAAACATGTGTAATATTTGTAAATAAAAATGTAGATATCTGTTGCATCTCTCATATTGCCACTGATACAAATTACATAACATACAATATTTTGTCTATGTAATTTAATGTTGGTGGTACCAATCCCTCAGAATGTCTTTTAAGAAACTTTAATGTCGTCTTGCACACATTATCTTGACATTTGATCTTTGTATCCTGTAGGTGCTGTGGACTGAATTGCGTCAGTCCTTTTTCTCTTCCAGTGTGAACTTCAAACTGAAAATCAAATCTTTTGTGTTGCCATCTGTTCTTTGGTGTGACAACAGTGGAGCTTCTCGCTAGATTGCACTCACACACTCAACACACACATTAGTAGGTATACTTGCTGTGCCTGACATTATATCAGTAAGATATATGCTAATGAGATTGTTGTCTCCCATTATATACGTTACAGATTTTTTGTATTTTTGCCTGAACAACTTATAGATGGCATTGTGAAAACAGGGAACAGAAGTAATAATGCTTGAGGTCTTTTCCCCTCTGGCATGTGACATATCTCTCATCATAGAAAATTCCATGATTCACTGTGACAAAGAAACCCAAAGCTTATTATTATTTAGTGTGAAAGACTTGTCTTATATTTTCATTGAACTCAAGATTACATAATATACAATATTTTGTGTATTTTCATCATGAAAATCAATTAAAGGAAAATTTCATGTAATTTAATGGCTCCAAACCCTCTGTTCTCTTTTAAGAAAATGTAATGTTTAGACATAGCAATAGACATTGTACAGCTGCTGTTTTTATGTAGGTTTTAAATGTGCATTTTAATTTAATTGTGTTTTTAATGAACCTTGTCGAAGGAGAATTTCTGTCACTGCTTTGGGACAGACAAGAAAGTTATCAAAAAAAGTGCTTTAATTTTTTCTTCTGAACTGAAGATACATATTTTTAAAATAAAGACACATTATTTAAATCTTTCCACAGGTGGTGTTCTGCCTAAAGCAGGGCATTAAAAACAGTAGGCTAGAGAAGTCAAGGATAATACACATATGTACAGAGCCTAGCCATGTGTTTTTGGGTATTTAGCTTCTCCCCAGATTACACACACAGAAAAATATGTGATAATGAGATTGTTGTCTCCCATCAGCTAAATGATGCTCAGCGTCACTTTCTGCCAGGAAGACTATCTCTATGCTTCATGCTTCTCTTCCTGCCTTTCAATCAGCTGATCAGGGATGTTCAGTCTTTGGCAAACCAATGATTCTTGCCACAATCTCCATCTGCTAATCATGCAGTCACAGTCAAAATTTTAATCTGTTCTCCTTTCTGCTGCTTCTAGCTGTCTTTCAGTACAATACAAATAACAATAAATTATTATTGGTCACGCAAAAAGAGTCTCTGTTGATTGACATTATAGGTACAAGGTACATACCCATGCTGTCTGATCAGCATCTTGATATACCAACCTGTGAGGTGGATGGATTATCTCGGCAAAGGAGAAGTGCTCATTAACACAGATTTTGACAGATTTGTGAACAATATTTGAGAGAAATAGGCATTTTGTGTACATAGAGAAAATATTAGATCTTTGAGTTCAGCTCACAATGAATGGGGGCAAAATCAAAAGTGCTGCATTTGTAATTTTGTTCAGTGTATGTACAAGGCTGTATTTTTGTATTTACAGTGAGCTTACCTGCTGTTGCAAAACAGATTTATGATGCATTTTTGATTCAGTGGTACAGCTTTTGGTACCATGTATTGTACTCGAAATGTGTCCAGTGTGGCTGCATCGTGATGCTTAAAGTAAATAAAAAAGTTATGTAAAGACATATAAAAAAGCATGGAGACATCAGTACATGCCATTTGAAACATAGAAAACTATAGCAAATTACACATTTTATTAACATGATAATAACAACGAGAAAGATTGGTCTCTTATGTTTGGTAGGAACATTTTCACCAAGCTAGAACTACAGATCTGTGTGCTTTACTATGTTCAGATTATGTTAAATAGCGTGTTCAAAATTAGATTAAATCAAACAGAGAACATAATTCAGAATCAGAATCTGGTTTATTTGTAGATAACAATAAACACAGTAAGTAGAAAATATAAAGAATAATAAACAAGAAGTACAAATGGGCTCTTTCTGAAATCCACAGAGCGTCAAGCCACAAACTTCAGGAGCCTAACGGACTGATGGATGGATGTGCAGCTGCAGTTTTTAGTGGCTGCACAATACATGCATAAATAAATAGTTCTCATAATTCTCGCCTTTGATGTATGTTGCTTAGCAACCGTCATAGCCCACCGGCAGCCTGGTGGAACTACTTTTTGTATTCATAAAGAAATGTCTGTTGATGAAATAAAACAAAGTCAAATTGTAGTGCGTCTGTTAGCCTACTTACTTTTTGCCACACTTGGTAACCATTTTATAAAACAACGCCCCTTAACTGTGATATAATAAGTGTATACCACGGCCTGTCGTGAGCTATTGCTTAAATAACACTGCTGGGTAGCAGCACTGACTAAACCCCCTCCCCCCCACAGTCACGCTGTCAGTTATTGTGCAAGGTGCCTGATGATTAAGGATCATATCAGGGCATATAGACTTTTTCTAAAAGAAATCATTTTGCTTAGGTGAAAGAGAAATCAGTCTTCTCTGGGTCTTTTTACTGCTGAAAAGTTTGGAATGACAAGAAGTAGGTCTAATTGTCAATTCCTAATTCCTCTAGCTCTAATACTGTGCCTTCCTTTATCAGAATCTATGTTTGTGTTGTTAATAAAGGCGTTGTCTGTTAAAAGCAGGGTGTTAAAAACAATCAGCCATCACTTAAGCTACCTTCACCAACCAGTATTATACTTCATTCTGTCCAAAGACCAAAAGCATAAAACATTTAGGAAGAACTGCAGACATGTAGAAATGACAAATGAAGATGTGCCACATGCTTTCAAGTGGCTTTGTTGCAGTCCTTCATATCTGACTAACTGCCTGAGAGCTACAACTGCTGCACATCTTGTATATTCTCTATATCATATCCACCTACCTCATGTACAGTAAAATACCGTTGCACTCTGCTCCATTGGACTATTGGCTTGATGTCTACAAATGTTGTTTTTGTTTATGTTTGTGTGTATCTGTACGTGGTAGTTTGTGTCTGTTTGTTGTCCTGTTTGTTTATGCTTGTTCTGTGTGTGTACCTTGAGATGTAAGATGTAAGACCGGAATCAAATTCCTCACATACTTGACCAATAAAAGCAATACTGATTCTCTTATGTCTGCACAGACTCTTCTTGTATTATTAGACTGAAAACAACTCGAAAAACACTGTTGAGTTTTCCTTGTAAATTTGTCACTCTAATCCCAGAGAATTTTTTTTTTTTTCTAATTTTTACAACTGTAATCTCAGAATTTTACCCCTCTTGACACCAGCTCCATCATTTATTTAATATTTAATGTACAATGGTCCTTATACACCGCTGTCATGTCTCTACTTGAACAATTAAAATATAGGCTATTGCTATAAACAAGGAAATAAAATCAAAGCTTTCTTTTTAAGGACAGGAACAAACATGTGAAGATACAGAAATAGATATCCAAAGATGACTGATAACTTTCATGTAAAGAAGTAGATATGCGTCATGCACCAGATGGGTTTTTCCTACGAATTCACACCTCTTTGTTCTTGACCTTTGATGCACTCCCACTTTAAAACACAAACATACCCATTCAGTCAGTTTAACTGTCTGTTCATAATTACTGAGGCATTCACAGCATTCAAACCCTGAGAGACAAAAGGGGAGAAGAAGCATTCTGGTAAGTCGAGGCAGTGGTTTTCAGAAAGTGTGCAATATTCTTGTCGGCAGGACATACAGGGACTATAAGAACTGAGCTTAATAGATTCATTGAGACCTACCCGCTGGAAGGATATTGGTAACAGATATAAGGTAATCAAAAGTAAGCAACTAGCTGAAAGTTAAGGTGAAAAAATTAGTTTTAAGTTTGGATTTAAAGGTCTTAATAGATTCAGACTGTCTGATACCAACAGGGAGGTTATTTCAGAGGAAGGTGGCATGATAGAAAAATGCCCTGCAGCCACTGGACTTCTTTATGGGGGCAGATGGGAGCCTTGTATTGCTCTACTTCTTTTGACTGAAAGAAGCACCAGAATGACATTATACTGATGTTGATATGTTTTGTCTCCAACAGACAGAAATGCTGACCTCAACTCCAGAACAAGTTACTCTAACAGGAACATCTGGTCTGGGTTTCGAAGCCCATAACGACTCAACCTTCCTGGACTCTGAGTTTCGTTATGTCCTCTTCCCAGTTGTCTATGGCATCATCTTCATCCTGGGCCTCTTCGCCAACCTTTATGTGCTGTTTGTCCTGCGCTGCCTCCGTGAGGCTAGGGCCATGGGCGAAATCCGCATCTATATGACTAACTTGACCATCGCTGATCTCCTTTTTGTGTGTGCCCTTCCCTTCTGGATTGGCTATTATAGTCACCACGGCAACTGGGTCTACTCAGATTTTATGTGTCGGCTGACTGGCTCATTCTTCTTCATCAACACCTATTGCTCCATCCTCTTCCTCGGAGCCATCAGCGTCAACCGATACTGGGCAGTCACCCGGCCTCTGGATGCGGCCTCTTCAGACCACAGGCGTCGTGGGATCATCGTGTGCGTTGTCATCTGGGTGTTGGCCATGTCGATGGCTGTTCCATTTCTGACATCTCCAAGGACCAACAAGAACAACGTCACTCGCTGTTTTGAGGGGTACCAAAATGAAACTGATTTCCAGAAGATATTATTGGCCGGTACTCATTTTGCAATAATTGGAATGTTTTTTCTTGTCTTTTTTCTTGTCTTGGTGTGTAACTTCCTTATTGTTCGAGCGTTACTTTCTCAAAGTCCTGCTCAGTCAGAAGTCAGCAGGTCTGCAACACTTAATTCTGTTCAGTCCACCAGGACCATGTCCTCCTCAACTAAAAGGCCCAGGGGGGTGAAACGGAGGGCTGTGCAGATGTTGTTGGCAGTGGTGGGAGTGTTTGTTCTGTGTTTCCTTCCCCACCATATAATACAAGGCCCATGGACACTGGCTGTGTTGCAGATCAAAGAGGGCTGGGGCCATGTAAAGTGGGACCAGAAGACACATCAGATGCTCAACGACGCACATCAGATCACCTTGGTTCTTATGGGCCTCAACTGCATTTTGGATCCTGTTGTTTATTTTTTTGCCACAAGGAAGTTTAGAAGGTTCATCATGGCCCACATTAAAAAGTTAGGAAAGAAAGTTAGGAATACTTATTAATAAATTACATTAAAATAACATTCATAGAAACTTGTTTAATCAGATGTCAGAGAGAGACAGGAGGCTCACAGCTCTCCATGGACAGCAGGAATCCGAGGCAGAGACTCCAGAGTGAGCAACTGTCATGAGTTGTAGTTTTTCCCAGTGAGTTTGAGTTTTTGCCATTTGTTTCTGGTGTCCTTCTGTTTACCTGTTCTTCTCGTTTCCTTGTCCTTAGTGTTTATGTCTTGTCTGGTGTTCTAGCTCGTAGTCCTGTGTTGATTTGATATTGCTTTGGTTTGGTAGTCTAGTTGTTATATTGTTTCTTAGTCACTGCCTTAACTCTTGTTCCTGCGTTTTAGTTCTTTGTCCTTGTTCCTAGTCCTGTACCTTAGTTCATGTTAAGTGTTCACTCTGGTCTGTTTTGTGTTCAGTGACCTGTGTTCCGTCTGTTCCCCCGGTTGTCACTCTGCCTGCATGTCAGTCTCTCTGTTTCCCTCTGCCTGCTTCGTTAGTCTCATGTCTGTCACCTGTGTTGCCCCCGCCCTGCTCGTTAGTCCCTGTGTGTATATACCTGGTGTTTCTGTCTTGTTCTTGTTGGGTCATTGTTTATTGTCACCCAGTGTTACAGTGTGTTACCTACTACCTACTCATCGTGTCTCTGTGTTTCCCTGCTGATTTTGGATTCTGGTTTTCTCGTTTGGATTACTTTGTTTTGGACTCTGTCATCAGCCACTCAGTTTGTAAGTGTGCTTGCCTTTGTTTATTAAAACCCCTTGAACTGTACCTCCTTTGCCTTGCGTCCTGCATTTGGGTCCTCCAACCTGCTCAACTCTACCTTCACTACCATTCCGTGACAGCAACAGCCTGAAATGGACTGATTTAAACATGTGTAATATTTGTAAATAAAAATGTAGATATCTGTTGCATCTCTCATATTGCCACTGATACAAATTACATAACATACAATATTTTGTCTATGTAATTTAATGTTTGTGGTACCAATCCCTCAGAATGTCTTTTAAGAAACTTTAATGTCATCTTGCACACATTATCTTGACATTTGATCTCTGTATCCTGTAGGTGCTGTGGACTGAATTGCGTCAGTCCTTTTTCTCTTCCAGTGTGAACTTCAAACTGAAAATCAAATCTTTTGTGTTGCTTCTCGCTAGATTGCACTCACACACTCAACACACACATTAGTAGGTATACTTGCTGTGCCTGACATATCGTAAGATATATGCTAATGAGATTGTTGTCTCCCATTAAATATGTACATTTTTTGTATTTTTGCCTGAATAACTTATATATGGCATTGTGAAATCAGGGAACAGAAGTAGTAATGCTTGAGGTCTTTTACCCTCTGGCATGTGACATATCTCTCATCATAGAAAATTCCATGAGTCACTGTGACAAAGAAACCCAAAGATTATTTAGTGTGAAAGACTTATCTTATATTTTCATTGAACTCAAGATTACATAATATACAATATTTTGTGTATTTTCATCATGAAAATCAATTAAAGGAAAATTTCATGTAATTTATTTCATGTAATTTAATGGCTCCAAACCCTCTGTTCTCTTTTAAGAAAATGTAATGTTTAGACATTGTACAGCTGCTGTTTTATGTAGGTTTTAAGTGTGTGTTTTTAATGAGCCTTGTCGAAGGAGAATTTCTGTCACTGCTTTGGGACAGACAAAGTTATCAAAAAGTGGCTCAATGTTTTCTTGTCTGAACTGAAGATACATATTTTTAAAATAAAGACACATTATTTAAATCTTTCCACAGGTGGTGTTCTGCCTAAAGCAGGGCACTAAAAACAGTAGGCTAGAGAAGTCAAGGATAATACACATATGTACAGAGCCTAGCCATGTGTTTTTGGGTGTTTAGCTTCTCCCCAGATTACACACACAGAAAAATATGTGATAATGAGATTGTTGTCTCCCATCAGCTAAATGATGCTCAGCGTCACTTTCTGCCAGGAAGACTATCTCTATGCTTCATGCTTCTCTTCCTGCCTTTCAATCAGCTGATCAGGGTTGTTCAATCTCTGGCAAACCAATGATTCTTGCCACAATCTCCATCTGCTAATCATGCAGTCACAGTCAAAATTTTAATCTGTTCTCCTTTCTGCTGCTTCTAGCTGTCTTTCAGTACAATACAAATGGCAATAAAATACTTCTCATGCAAAGTCTGACATTATAGGTACAAGGTACATTTGTCATTTTACAACAGGGTTGTATCGTAAGGTGAAGTTTGTAGTTCCCTTTGTGTTACTCACAAAAGCAAACATTACGTACAAAACAAATTATAAACTTATGACGATGATTCTCACAACCTGGGGAAAGAAGCTACACTGGTGGTGCAACAGCAGGTCTATCTTTTGTCAGCAGGGTGAACAGGCTGTGGCTGGGGTGGATATACTGTCCTTTAGTATCCCTTGAGCACCTCACCAATATCACTGATGCTAGCTAGATTGGTACCAAAGGTATTGGAGCAACTGTTTGTGAGCTTTCTTTATCAGGGTGGAGATCAGGTTTTCTGACAGATTCCGAGGAACCTAAAACTGTTCATCTGTTCCACCTCAGCTGATTTAGACAGGATTGTGTGTCTTTATTTACTTAGTCATGGGTGTACAGCGTGAACAGGAGGGGGCTGAGCAAACAGCCCTGGGGGTTCCAGTGTTGCGCACTAGAGTGGAGGAGGGGTGACTGCCAGTCTAAAATATCTGGGGTCTGTTTGTGAGGAAGTTCAATATCCAGTTGCAGAGTGTGGTGCTCAAGCCCAGAGTGCTAGTTTCATGGGGGAAACGCTATGTTAAGTGCACAGATACTCCACAAACAGCTTTCCGATGTAGGCGGTTTTTCTTAAGGTCTGAAAGGGGAGTGGAGATGTTATCAGCTGTGGAAGAATTTTGCCTGGACAAGTTATTACCTGTATTGTGTACCCAGGGAACAGGTAATAATGCTTGAGCTATTTCCCCTCTGCCTTCCAATATTATGACACATTTCTCATTACATGTTAAAAAACCCATGATTCACTGGGACAAAGAAAGCCAACGCTTATTATTGTTCAGCTATCTGCTATATATACACTGAATAAAATTATAAATGCAAAACTTTTGTTTCTCCCCCCATTCATCATGAGCTGAAGTCAAACATCTACTTCACCTACTTCGACTTTCTCTATGTACACAAAGGGCCTATTTCTATTAAATATTGTTCACAAATCTGTCAAAATCTGTGTTAGTGAGCACTTGTCCTTTGTTGAGATAATCCATCCACCTCACAGGTTTCGCATATCCAGATGCTGATCAGACAGCATGGGTATTGCACTGGTGTGCCTTAGGCTGGCCACAATAAAAGGCCACTCGAAAATGTGCTGTTTCACTGTAATGGAAGGGCAGAAAACTTTAGCAAATTACACATTTTATTAACATGATAACGAGAAAGATCGATCTCTTATGTTTGGTAGGAACATTTTCACCAAGCTACAGATCTATGGGCTTTACTATGTTCAGATTGTGTTAAATAGCATGTTCAAAATTGGATTAAATCAAACAGAGAACATAAGAATCAGAATCTGGTTTATTTGTAGATAACAATAAACACAGTAAGTAGACCATATAAAGAATAATAAACAAGAAGCACAAATGGGCTCTTTCTGAAATCCACAGAGCATTGAGTCCCAGGTCACAAGATGGTCAATCTCCCACCTGCAGGGTGACTCATCTCCACCGGAGATGAGCCCACTGAGTGTGGTTTCATCCGCAAACTTCAGGAGCCTAACGGACTGATGGATGGATGTGCAGCTGTTGGTGTACTTTCAAGTAATCCACCTGGTATTGACGAATACCATGCCTAGCATGACCATGCCTAAACCACACCTCTAACCACAAGTCAAGCCCATTTGTACCTGGTCAACCCATCCTGTCCTGTTTCTCTTTTTTTTATGACAGACCATGCTTCATGCACAATTGCAAGCTTGCATAAATCTAGAAAGTAAGGCTAACAGCTACCTGTGATTACACCAAATAATCAACTCACCGTGAATCCCGAACTGCAGATCAATCCATCCGGTTCAGGAAATGATCTGTTTGAAAGCGATTCACCTCAAGCCATTATATTACAGCAGTCAGACCATGGCCGAACATTCTGGCAGAGCCGTTTGCACTCTGTGGTGCACATAGATTGGCCTCATGGGCAGCTCCACTCAAGCTGCCCTAACAAGATCTCTTCAACTCTGGATCGATCTTAGGTTTCCTATCCTCCATGCATGAGGACAATTTTGCACGACACACTCACAGCTGGCCTTTCCTTCTAGTCTATCCTTTTCCCCTTCTTCCTCACGCAGACCCCCTGTATTTGGTCTTGTGGGAAAATTGTATCCATCTGTGTAAAAGTAAATGCCATTTAATGTAATTTAATGTAATCAAAAGTGTTAGTAAATGGGCAACCTCAACTACTTGAACCAAAACTCAAACAGATGTAGGAGAAACTGTCATGGTTTTGTTTTTTTGTGGTGTTTGGTGGTTTTGTAGGCAAGCTTTTCTTTTGTGTTCATTTCCTGCTTCTGTGTTTTCTTGTCTCTTGAGTGTGTATTCCTTTTGTCATTTGTTCATTCGTCATGTTCCCGTTTTACTTTGTAGTTTGGTCTGCCTCTTTGTCTCATTGATTCTCTTAGTAGTTTGACCTGTCTGTGATTAGTTTCTTCACCTGTGTATTTAAGTGGTTGTCGGTCTTTCAGTCTTTGTGTTGATTGTTCTGTATGGTGTGTGCCAGAGTAGAGGTTGGATTACATGTATTTCTTGTTTCTGGGTTGTTCCTAGCGCCGCAGCCGTGGCAGGAGGTGTAGCAGGTTGCCCGCTAATTGGAAGATCGGCGGTTCAATCCCCCAGCTCCTCCAGACTGTGTGTTGAAGTGTTCTTGGGCAAGACACTGAACCCCAAATTGCCCCCAATTGGTGTGAATATGTGTGAATGGTAGTTCTGTTTGAGCACTTATGCTGTGTTCCAGGCAACTCGGAACTGGGAAATTTCAAACCTCCAGCTAGAAAAACTTTCCGGAATACCACTTCAGGTCGGCTTCATGTTACATTTGAGTGCATATTGTATTTTATATTAAAAACTTACATGTTATATGACACAGGGACTCTAAACCTGTGCCGAATTGTAGCAGGCTTAGGATATAATGCTAACACTGGGGGATACTGAGTAAGAAGACGCCACTGGACTCTGAGTGAATGTCTGTCTAATATCCAACCTAAAACTAACAGGGCTGAGACCTGGGTCAAGACCGTGTGGACACAGTTCTCAGGAAGATGCGGATGTTTCTTTTGTTCTAACCTTCGTTGCGTTAGAACACAGATTATGCTTCTTTTCAGAGATATTTTATTTGTCAATCAGGAGGATGAGTTGCTCTCCTGATTGACAAATAAAATATCTCTGACTAACTATTTCTCTGAGAAAAGTTGCTGGAGTATGTGTTAGGCTACAAAAGAGCTCAAAGAGTGTGAGGGCCAACCTAAAGCTAAGATGATGGTGAAAATCTTCTTGTCAACAAGTTTTGGGTATGGATGAAGGTTTTACTGCTTAAAACTAGTGATTTTAATACATCACATCATACATCACTGATGTAAAACATGATAATAACAGTGATTGTAAGAACAATCAAGGAAAACAGTTTAACCAACAGCTTTTTCAGCAGATCATTTAATTTGAGAATCTTAACTACTTTAACTGTCATATACATTTTAACACTACTGGTAAGTGTTAAACAACATAATTTTGCTCTGCATAATATAGTATAATAGTATAATACATTACACACATTCATTATGGCGACACAGAGATTTCTGTTGATTGATCAGTAGATGGCAGTGTTGGTATGGCAAACAAGGTTAATTCTGTGAATTAATGCTCATGTTACTATGACATTGGGTGAGACGCGGGGTACACCCTGGACAAGCCGGCAGTTCATTGCAGGGCAGACACATAGACAAACAACCATTCACACACACACACACACACACACACACACACTCACATCAATGGCCAATTTTTAGAGTTTCTTCCATCTTTTATAATCTCAGTTTTGTGTTTTCGTGTGTGTGTGTTCAGATGAAAGATAAATTTCATATAGGTTTTCTTTCCTGCTTCTCATTTCAGATATTCAGACTCTTGGTCCCAGAACTGGACATTTATCCCATACCAGTCCCAACTAGCTCCACAGCAATAAAACCTTTTTAATGCCTCCTTAACAGCGTGGCCCCACGCATTCTCTCAGCCTCTCTCACAGGCTGGAATTTTTTCAAGACATATCGCACTCATGGAGACTTGCTTATGGGGATTCAACTTTTTCATCAAACTAGTTAGCGTGTCCTCTAGCCTCCCATTCCCACTTTCCATGCTAATCCGAATGCTTGCAAAAACAGGAACCCACTCTCATAGCAAAATGCTTGCCCCTCACTTCAGACCTTTTGAGGTCCATTGTCTATGTTCAGGCTACTCACCCCATGGTCGATTTAACTTTTTAGTAAATTATTACTGACTTTTTTCCAGCTTCCTGAAAGCTTCCTACTCTCACCTCAAGACCCACTTTCCCACTGTAACAGAAAGGATACGCCGCTTGACTCTGGTCTCACAAGCATTTTCACCATGTCCTCCACAATTCTGGCATATCTTCAGATCACTTTTTCAGCCATTCTTTCTTCACTGGTGCAGCTTCCACAGCAGCCAGTGGCATCTCAGATCAAACCATTCATGTCCACGGTTGCTTGTCATCTCAGGCGCAATGCTCCTTCATTCACAGCAATGTTAAGGATCTCTGTCACACTCATCTCTGCTCCATTTAAATCTGGCTGTTTTAGGGAGATGGAATTGGCTCGGGTGACTCAATTCCCGAGACAGATCTCCCACACAATCTCCTCCTCCACAGCCTTCAATATATCCTTCTATCCATCCCAGACCAATGTATCTGGACAACTTCCTCCCAAATGTTCATCCCCTTCCTCACATCCATTCATCCATCCTTAATATCCAATACTTCCTCATTTCATTAAAACAGTGTTGTGGTGTGGTGCATGCTGGTGAAACTGTATATGGCAAACATATAAGGTTTAAGGTAATGCTGAGCTCTATGTGCAGATATTACCTGTAGGCTTGGCTGGTTCTTGTGTAATTCATGTACACATTTCCATCACTGTTGGTCTGCGGCAGTCCTCTCCCCTATGCAGAAAAATGTTATCAGATTGTTACACTAATTCATCCAGTCTTCTGATTCAGCTAGCTTACAGCATGCTTACAAAATGCAAACACCAACATAAATATTCTGTAGAGACTTACTTTGGTGACTTTCAGCTCCAGGATTTAAGAAAACCAAGAAATTAAAATGAACCACAGAACATTTGCTTAAAAAACACAACAGGAAATGGTGTGTGCTGTTCCTTACCTTTATAGCTGCAGTGTTTGAGGTGGTCAATGTGTTACCAAGTCTTTGCCAGCCCAGCCAAAAATACACAGCAAGGTTGATGATTAAGACCAAGAGAGAGAGGACAGAGGCAGCTATTCCAAAATTCTCACCACCTATTGTAAATAAATATATTATTTTATTAGTATCTATTGTCACTTGAATATCTCTTACTTTATTGATACTTGTATGTTGCTTAAATTTAAGTAGTTTTGGATAAAAGCATCTGCCAAATGAGTAAATGTAATTGTTTATGCATGCTCCTGAGTGCCTTCTCTTCAGCTCACGTACAGTGTGTGTGCAACACTAGCTAACATTAGCTTAAAAATGGAGCCTGCAAACGTCAACAAACAACCCACCACAACACAGTTCTAAGTCAAAGCTAACATTACTGCAAAGCATGTGAAATATATTGTGATATTGTGGGTTTAGCTGGCTAATGTTAGCTGATGTTAGCAATATACTACTGAGCGGATAATGTCAGCTAATCCAAGCTGGGTTAGTTTAGCTCTCTTCCTGGGGCGATAGTACCACTTGTAGTTGTGTTTGTACCAGCTGGTCTGGTGGGGTAGTCAGTCGGAAGATGCAGTGGGCAATGTTTGTCTCAAGGTTGACTGTAATCCAATCCCTGTGCTTCCTTTTCTGCCTTTGAGTCCAGCATTTAGTGCTCATTTCAGTTCAGAATGATGCTTGCTCACGACCAAGGCCGTAACCAGCTATGTGGTCAACGAGATCCGGACCTCTGTGATTATATGTAGGAACAAGCCTATCAATTAAAAAAATGTGAATAAAAACCATTGATTAAACTATCACTTAAATGAAGGGTTTAGGACCATGCTGACATGGCTGGTTATACCGTCGCAACCCTCATTTCAAGTTGAAAAATTCTTTCCCCATCAGTGTCCAGACTTGACGAAGCACATGAAAAAGTTGTGCATGCAACAATTGAAAGCTCCACTGTTTGCAGGCAGAGTTTAAATACGTTTTGTGAATTTCCAGGTGGGTGAAAAAGCGTGAAGCGTCTCTCTATTAAGAAAGACGCTGTGTTCACTTACACACGAGCCACGTCAACTTCATATTTAAATTTCCCGACATGCTGACAGGATCGGTCAGAATCTAATGTTAATTAATGTTCTGTGTTCTTCTACACATCCAACACACAGTCTTGGTTAATACAGTGAGACTGCCTGGACTAAAGTAGCTGCCCTCCTGAGTAGCTCCATCCTCCAGAGCATCTAAACATTTCAGAGGCTAAAAGTTTAAATCTGTTTCCTCTGTCTGTCCTGTCAAGTTTTTACCTACAGGTTGTTTGTTTTGCTGCATAAATGTCCCACAGTATTTGCTGTGACATTATTAAATAAAACGCTTAAATCACTGACAGCAGCCTCTCTAATCATTAAAGTAAACCGTTAAAGAAAACACTCATCTACAACACAATAAAGAAATAAGCTGGAAAGCTACAAGGAGCAGTACAGGTGGGCTATCCATCCATCCATCCCTCCATCGTCAACCGCTTATCCTGCGTACAGGGTCGCGGGGGGCTGGAGCTAATCCCAGCTGGCATCGGGCGAAAGGCGGGGTACGCCCTGGACAGGTCGCCAGTCCATCGCAGCCAGGTGGGCTAAAGATCTGCTATAATCATGACAAAACAGTGCAAACAGCTGCTGATGTCAAATTATTAGGCTGTAATATAAACCAGACCATCCTCTGCATTCACCACTAACCTGCTGTATTTTATGTTGTCATGTAATAATAGTGCCCATTATGTAGTCTGCACATGTCATTCCAACAGTACAGTCCTGTGATGACAGTTACATTTGAGAAACATGTAGCCTAATGTATGTTGTGAAGATTAGTATACTAAGATTCACCTGTTTGCACTACCCGATCATAGCTTGTGTGTTTGTGTTTTGCATTTTTAGTGAGCCAAGCAGTTGGGATAAAGCCCATAGTTAGGGTGTTCTTCAGCCAAACACAGTGCTTTGCCCACTGCCCACTTAAGCCTTCACTGCGCACACACACACACAAACACACACACACAAACACACACACACACACACACACACACACACACACACACACACACACACACACACACACACACGAAGAGGAGGAGCGCTAAATTCAGCTTTAATAAAAGTATTTTTTGTCAACAGGTTCCTTTGTAGGTCTATGTATTTCATTAAAGATCATTAGTTAGTTTGTGTGACTCTGTTGTGTAAATTTGGTTGTGTTTAGGTGTAATTTTGGTATGAATTACCGTAATAGGCGCCGTTAAGGGAACAAAAAAACTGGACCTCACTAATTTCTAAACCCTGGTTAAGGCCCTGCTCATGCCTAGAAACACGAGCAACAGCTGATGCAGTTCTGCTTTCATTACAGTTTTTGATTGCTGAAACACATTTCTTGAAATTATGCCTCTCTTTCTTGAAACTCTAAGCCCAAATCCATAACTTCTCACTCAATTCTCCAAACAATCCTTTTTTCAGGTCAAAATGAAGCTCTCCAACTCAAACCCATTCAATCTTGCTGAAAAACCAAACTTCGTCCTCCGACATATACACAAGCCCTCAAAAACACACACACTACAACACAGTTTTACACACTGGTGAGATAAATTCAAAACAATACTACAAAACTGGTTTTAAGTAATGTTGCTTGTGGTTTTCCACCTCAATAACAAATGTAAACATCTGCACATTTTTTATTTTTTAGTGTACTGTACAACACACCAAACAGCAAATTATTCTGCCCCTTGTCTTTGGTCTGGGACAGACCAGAGATTCTCCTCCTCCACCTCGTCCTCTTCTTTCTCTTCCTGCTCCTCCTCCACCTCCTCCTCCTCTTCCTACTCCTTTCCCACCTCCTCCTCGACCTCCTTCTTTTCTCTCTACTCCTCGTCCAACTCCTCCTCCACCTCCTCCTCCTCTTCCTCCTCCTTTCCCACCTCATCCTCCTCCTCCTCCTCCTCTCTGGTGTCCTCTGCCTCTTCCTTCACATCTATCTGGATCCATTGTTCCAAAACTGAATGAAATGACTCTGGCACTTTTATCTATCTGTTGAAGTTTCTGATTGGTGTGTTATCAGTTGTAACTATTTGTGTTTCCACCTGGGTAGCTGTGTGCTAATTGAGCTAAAGCTCTGCTTTATTGTGCAATATTGATTGGTAATGCTTTCTAAATGACCACATGGTGTAGGCAATGAGAAATGATGGGATTTGTGTATAGTTTAGTGCACTTTATTTTTTAGTGCACTAAACTCTACACAGTGCACTTTTTGAAAAATTTAATTATGGTTTTGAAATTTTGGTTCAAAAGCCTGGTGACAGTATTTAAGCAATTGAGAAAAACTGTAATAACAAGGGTTTTCTGAAAGTTACACAACCTGAATGAACCAGTATGAGTTATTGTATTATTATTATTTAATAGTTAGGTAACTGTTTTCATTCATTACCTCTACAATAGTTCTGGTTAATTATTTGTAATATGTACTGCATGCCATTATCAGTATACATGTGTATTTTTCTTTTTCCTTTCTTCTAAATCCATTTTCTTGTGCAAAATGGAAATTTTAATGTAACTTATGTGTTGAATTGAACTGTATATTGAGCATCTTTAAATAAAGCAAATCTTTCCAAACAAAGTATGTTATTTTTTGTTAAAATTGGAAGTAGCCTACTTGTGAATTGAAAACTGTGAATTTGATGGAAAGGAACAAACATGTGATATGTGGCGGTGAATATGCATGTTACACAACTGGGGGTTTTCCTGAGAAGTTCACACCCCGACTGTCGTGAAACACCACCACAGTAAGACACACACCCACTGGAAGACACACAAATGAGTCATTTTAACTGTACTTGATAGCTACTGAGGCACTCATAGTGTTCAAACTATTCAAGATATATTTGCGGAGAGGAAGCTATCTGGTAAGTCAAATGTAATTTGTTTTGCCTGTAATTTGTATTGTTTTTCTTTAAAGAAAAAGTACAAATCAAGACTGGTAGATTAAACCAAGCATGTTTAAAACTGTAAAGCTGATATAAATCATAATGAGAAACCTGCTCTGTCTTTAAACTTAACACTGAGACGTGACTTGAATATTGATGATTAATTGATAGATTAGAAGATGGCACTACTGAGTGCAAAGCTTACTTTTAATACTTAGTAAGTAAGGTATGTCCTTAGTAAGGTGCTTTTTAAAAAACAACAGTACGTACACACTAAGGCTATAATGTTCCATTTTTGATGAAAAAATAATGGACAGTAATAACACCTGTCAGTATAAAGCAATACAATTCAACAGCACCACAAACTGCAGCCTCCAAAATGATCGGATTTATTAGAAGACTGTTGCATTTGACTGCATTAGTTGTAGCTAGGTGTACCTAATAAACTGGCAATGGAATGTACTTCCTTTGACTGAAAGAAGCACCAGAATGCTTTATGCTGGGGACATTACACTGATGTTGATGTGTTTTGTCTCCAAAATAGAGAAATGCTGACCTCAACTCCAGAACAAGTTACTCTAACAGGAACATCTGGTCTGGGTTTCGAAGCCCATAATGACTCAACCTTCCTGGACTCTGAGTTTCGTTATGTCCTCTTCCCAGTTGTCTATGGCATCATCTTCATCCTGGGCCTCTTCGCCAACCTTTATGTGCTGTTTGTCCTGCGCTGCCTCCGTGAGGCTAGGGCCATGGGCGAAATCCGCATCTATATGACTAACTTGACCATCGCTGATCTCCTTTTTGTGTGTGCCCTTCCCTTCTGGGTTGGCTATTATAGTCGCCACGGCAACTGGGTCTACTCAGATTTTATGTGTCGGCTGACTGGCTCATTCTTCTTCATCAACACCTATTGCTCCATCCTCTTCCTCGGAGCCATCAGCGTCAACCGATACTGGGCAGTCACCCGGCCTCTGGATGCAGCCTCTTCAGACCACAGGCGTCGTGGGATCATCGTGTGCGTTGTCATCTGGGTGTTGACCATGTTGATGGCTATTCCATTTCTGGCATCTCCAGGGACCAACACTGACGAGAACAACGTCACTCGCTGTTTTGAGGGGTACCAAAATGGAACTGATTCCCAGAAGAAAATAGTTGCCGGTACTCATTTTGCAATAATTGGAATGTTTTTTCTTGTCTTTTTTCTTGTCGTGGTGTGTAACTTCCTTATTGCTCAAGCGTTACTTTCTCAAAGTCCTGCTCAGTCAGAAGTCAGCAGGTCTGCAACAATTATTTCTAGAAAGTCCACCAGGACCATGTCCTCCTCAACTAAAAGACCCAGGGGGGTGAAATGGAGGGCTGTGCAGATGTTGTTGGCAGTGGTGGGAGTGTTTGTTCTGTGTTTCCTTCCCCACCATGTAATACAAGGCCCATGGACACTGGCTGTGTTGCGGATCAAAGAGGGCTGGGGCCATGTAAAGTGGGACCAGAAGACGGATCAGATGCTCAATGACGCACATCAGATCACCTTGGTTCTTATGGGCCTCAACTGCATTTTGGATCCTGTTGTTTATTTTTTTGCCACAAGGAAGTTTAGAAGGTTCATCATGGCCCACATTAAAAAGTTAGGAAAGGGAGACGGGTGCTCACAGACGGTCACCTCACAGCTCTCAATGGACAGCAGGAATCAGAGCCAGAGACTCCAGAGTGAGCACCAACATCCTGAAATGGACTGATTTAAACATGTGTAATATTTGTAAATAAAAATGTAGATATCTGTTGCTTCTCTCATATTGTCAATGATACAAAATTACATAATATACAATATTTTGTCTTTCAAGGGTGTCACTTTGTGTTGAAAAGTGGACAGGAGAAAGGGGCTCAGATTAGGGGTATGAAGAGACACTTAGCTCACGAGACATCCATACAGACATACACGATATTAGGTTCACTAGAACAAGACAAAAAGATAAACACTTTAACAGTGTTTTAAAGATATCCTCAATGCTGAGATATATAAGTGAATGGTGTGGGGGTCCTCCCCCAGGAAATTTTGATCTTCAGACACTTCATTTCCTGCATTCTGGTAAAGGTTTCTGCACCAATTTCTGTTAAAGCACATGACATTTCAAAATATATAAATATAACAGAACATAATGGAATATAATGGAGGGAGAGAACAGAAAATTTGGCCAAAAAGAAACTGTCAAGATGTTATGAAAGTTACTGATTGGTGCCTGCACATTTCTGGGTTATTTTATAATCAGCAGCTTGTTTTCTTTTTAGTTTAAGTTCCTTTTTTTGGACAATGTGGATACGTTTCTTCTATATTTTAATTACATTGAATGTTTTCTTAATGTGCAAACAAACCTTTCTAAAGGCGTTTTCATTTGGCATTAAACTGAAAGCTATATTTCAGAAAGTTTTTTAACAAATTATGCTTTAAAAAAGTGGTGGGGACATGTCTCCAGCGTCCCCAGTGTAAATGACACCTATGTTGTCTATGTAATTTAATGTTGGTGGTACCAATCCCTCAGAATGTCTTTTAAGAAACTTTAATGTCGTCTTGCACACATTATCTTGACATTTGATCTCTGTATCCTGTAGGTGCTGTGGACTGAATTGCGTCAGTTCTTTTTCTCTTCCTGTGTGAACTTCAAACTGAAAAGCAGAAGTTTTGCCATGCCATCTGTTATTTGGTGTTCAGAGTGGAGCTTCTCACTAGATTGCACTCACACACTCAGCACACACATTAATAGGTATACTTCCCGTGCCTGACATTATATCAGTAAAATATATGCTATGAGATTGTTGTCTCCCATTAGATACATTACAGATTTTATGTATCTTTGCCTGAACAACTTATATATGGTATTGTGAAATCAGGGAACAGAAGTAATAATGCTTGAGGTCTTTCCCCTCTGGCATGCAGTATTGTGACATATCTCTCATCATAGAAAATTCCATGATTCACTGTGACAAAGAAACTAAAAGCTTATTATTATTTAGCTATCAGGTGTAGATATACTTTATACAGTATTTTCTATATACTATTAGCTGGTGTAACAAATGTATGATGCATTTTTTATTAAATGGAGCAGCTTTTGTTATCTAGTATTGGAAAATAGTACTCAATAAAGAAACCGTTTTTTATTTTAATCTGCTGTCTTATGATGATTAAAAATACATTTTAAAAAGTCAATTTTTTGACATATAACCAAGCAGTAAAATATATCCCCATCAACTGTACATGCGATTTGAGACACAGAAAATTGTACAGTTTTTATTTACATGTACAAACACGGAGAAGGAACGGCCTCTTAGTGTTTAACATGTTCAGATTATGTCAAATAATGTGTGTGAAATTAGATTAAATCAAACAAAGTAAATTTTTTCAAGTCATCCACACACTGATAAACTGTTTATGGAAATCCTCATCCATCAGGTTTATTAATGCTGGGCTCTAAATGCAGAAATTACCAAATTTTAGTCTGTGGTTGGACCAAATGCTCATTTTGTCATTTTTCCTCTTTGTCATTCTACAGATGTTCATGACAGAACTGAGTACACATTATCTTCATTCTTATGGGTGGAGCCCAGATCAGTGTAGGCTCGGTTGGTGTTTGTGTAATTCATGTACACATCTCGATCACTGTCAGCCTGTGGCAAACCTCCCCTGTTGTGCAGAAAAATGTGATCACATTGTTAATATATACAGCATTCATACAGACTCGGCTGGCTAACAGCATGTGAACAAACTGCAAACATTAGTATAATTGTTTTTCCTGTAGACTTACTTTGGCAAATTTTCAGGTCCGGGAATACCTTTAAGAAAACCAAGAAATTAAAATGATCCACAGAACATTTGCTTAAAATATGACACAACAGAAAGTGCTCTGTGGTGTGGTGTTCTACCTTTAGCTGCAGTGCTGGAGGTGGTCACCAAGGGGTCACCAAGTCTTTGCCAGCATAGCCAAAAAAGAATAGCAAGGTTGATGATCAAGGCCAGGAGAGAGATAGTGAAGGCAGCTATTCCTAAATTCTCACCAGCTTTTGTGAGCCGTGGAAACCGCACAGAATTGCAGGAGAAAGGCTTTAGTTGTAGGTCACAGCAAAATGATAAACAGTTGATAAATACAAACCTTTAGTTAGTTGGTTGTTTAAATATAAGATATTAGCCTACTGCAGAATTTTTTTTTTTCTGTTAAAAAGTAATTTTAAGAAGAAATTTATGAAATTTCTGTATAGAAATGCAAGAGATGAGGTAAGTTAGAAACACCGTTGCCATTGCATTATTTGTCCACCAAAGCTAACTGACAAGTATAATTTTCAAATGTAAAATTTTCTACTCACTACATGCTATATCTTAATGACAATTATTTACCAACCAAATATAAACCTCCAATAACTGATTGTTTGGCCAGTTGGGGGCATTCAGGAGATAGAGAGAAACATTAGCATTCATTTGGAGTTGTGTTTCTGGCCACCTGGTGTAAGTCCAATATTTACTCTCCATCTGTTTTTAGTCTCCACCATCTCATGAGGTAAATAGTGTAACTGGCTCTTTAGCTGACAATGTTCACCAGCTAGTAGCTAACTGGCAGCGGGTAGCAAGGATTTGAGAGGCTTTTTGCTGAAAGCTGCCTGCTGTGGCCATGAACAACGCTATGAGAGCGGTGAGATGGAACCAAAGCCTTAGAGCCTTAAGTAATTGTCTACAATCCATTGTGTGATCAGTTCCAATGTGATTGCCAGTCATCAGCATGAAAAAAATGAACATTGGGTGAATGTGCAGACCTAAAGATTTCTCCCTCATTTAATTCAGATATGCAGCAAATCAAAACAGACCACAAACCTGTCGCTGCAGGCATGGAGACGATATAGACTGTGTGGTTAGGGCTCACACTCTTCTGAAGAGACTTGGTCTCTGCACTGCAGTGGTAAAGCCCACTCTGCTCTGGCTTGGTGAGTGTCAGATCTGTACCGATGCCCACTTCTAGCCAGGTCTGATTTTCCAGGTGTTGCCAAGACCAAGTGACAATTGGCATGTTGAAAGCACTGCAGTGGAGGTGGACTTCTTGACCTGCTGCAACTGGGTAGTCTGGTGTGGCCACCAGCTGCAGAGGTGATAGCTTATCTGGGGAAGAATCAAGGATGATGGATGGAGGAAGGAGAGAGTAGGAATGAAACAGACGACAGACAGAATATATTGGTATTGCATGCATTTTCAGCCACACTAGAGGCATGGGTCTAGGGATGGCAACGTCTGTTTGTTGTTAGTTTTATCCACCACTTTGGCCCAGACTGAAACAACTGAGCAACTATAAGATAGCTTGCCATGTCCCTTTGTACAGATATTCACAGGCCCCAGTAAATGAATCTATGACTTTGGTGATACCCTGACTTTTCCTCTAGCACCACAATTAGGTTGACAACTACTGGATGGATTGCCATTAAATTTGTTACAGATTGTCATGGTGCCCATGTGTTTAGAGCTAATGAGCAAATGTTAGCATGCTAACATACTGCTAAATTAAAATGCTGATCAAAGTAAACATCATAGAGCTGTGAAGTGGGAGGAGCTATTTGGGGTGTCCCTGATTCCATTCTTTTTGAAAAGACTGCTGTGTAGTGTATAGCAGTGTACATCCGCATAGGATTATTTTTAACAGTTTCATTTGATCAGTCAAATTCTGTATTACCTTCCGCAGCTACTGTAGTTAGCCCTTGTGACTTATTTGTCAGCACTGTCACTGTAAGGATAAGTACAAGCACAAATAAATGTAACAGTATATTTGAAACCTATATTCAATTAAAAACATAAAAATCTCCTTACCTGTGCTCTCACACAAAAAGAACAGGGGGAAAAACCTAAACAGCATATTGTTTTGAGCACAAAAAGCTAATGTCGCACTCACTTCAGGCAAACAGGTACAAGAATGAATCAAGCGCTATAATCTAAGCACAGGTGAGAATGGAGGAAGTATGATACTGGCAAACTGAAGATAAGGGAAGTTTTAGGTTCCTTTTTTTATATGTTCAACAAAACAGCTGTGCAGAAATAATATAATCATTATCAATATAATATGATTCCTCATTTTTTATACAAAGCAAGCAGTAATAAAAAAATACAAAACCTAAAAACATAGAGACCAAGTTAAACAAAACCAAAGGTATAAGAGTAACACAAACGCAAATGCATATATTAGCATAAGATAATCACAATTAAACCTAATCTCACCCATGAAAGCCTTTAGTTTGTAAAATTTTTAATCTGTCAATCAATTTTATGACCTGCGGGAGAAACATTTAACCAGACTCGACAGAACCTTTAATGGTTTTTAAAATTTCAGAGCTGACGGGCAAGTCTATCAGACTCTCAACACACTTGGTTTTGAACATGTCATATCTCCGACAGTGGTCACCTTCAGGCTTAGGCTGTGATGGCAGCTAAGATTGTTACTGTTGGACAGTTTGACGCCTCTCACCTGAGGCAAACTCTCACTGGCTGCCAGAGAGGGTCAGTAGAAGTGAGTGGATTTTGTACGGTTCTGCAAAAACCAGTATATCAGACTGTACAAATGAAACCAAAACACAGGGTGGACAAAATTATAAAAACATGTGTATAATCTCATAGTCGAATACAGTAGCTGCATAACAAAAACACTGCAGTGGTGCTAAAATGCTCTTATATTTACATATGGCCACTCGTTTTCATACAGAAGATAAGGGCCACACATATTTGCATTCCAAAATCAGAATTCTGACTCTATTCTCAGATATATGACTGTCGCCCTAATCCTCTTCTGTATGAAAATGACTGACCATATGTACATGTGAGAGCATTTAATATTTCGTGAAGGGCTCACTCAAACTGTAACCATAACCACTGTGTAAGTTCTAATATACATTGTTTTGGAACAAAACGCAAACAAAGTTAGACCTTACAGTTGTGTCACTGAAATGTGGGAAGTGGTTTCTCTTGCATCACAAAGGTGTTGCTAGCTTTCTTACTGCGGAACAAAATGTCATAGGGTTACAGGAAATCGCTCTATAACACATAGTGAAGAACTTATTGACAAATACCAACATGTAAAAGACTCAATTACAAGTATGAAAGTATAAATTTTACTTTAGCACAGTTCATCAGTAGATGTACTTATTTTCTTTCTACTGACATATCTCTTTGTGTCAGGAGCAGCTGCACAGCCTTGATAAATTAAACAATTCTTGATAAATCCTGTATCACTCCATGCATTCATTTATCATGAGTCATATTTTAGTTATGCAATATATAAGCATGTGTTTTGTATTCATATTATAAAGCGTTACCATCCAAAATCCGTAATCATTTTTATTTTTCTGTGAATTTAGGCCTACTTTACAATCATGTCAAGTCAGCTTTCTTTAGTAAGTATTGTAACCAAGGTCTGCAGTTTTAAACAATGAACCTTCTTTATTTATATAAACAGCACAAATTAGAATTACATCTTTCGTTGCCATCACAATTAAACAGACAGAAAAAACAACTACTTTCATTTCCACATGGTCACTGTGACATTTTGAAATAGACATGATGAAGAAATGCATGAAAATGTCACAGATCAGAAGTGACATAAATCACATTGCTAAGTGGCATTCAAACCAAATGCTTTTAGAGCATTTACATTACATTACATTTACTCATTTGGCAGACACTTTTATCCAAAGCGACTTACATTTGAAGAACATACAAGCATCAACAAAGCATCAATACTGCACGAGAGCAGCAAATGCGGATGTTGATCATTTTGAGTATTTTTAGATGGTGAACTCTGACAATTCTTGATGATATCATCTGTACCACTAATTCCTTAAATATGTTGGTATGAGGTGGTTTTAGATAGCGTTTCACACGTACCCTACGCCCATCTATGACTTCCTCTTAATGAAGAGGAACATCTCTCTCTTTCTATGAGGGAAAAATAGACGGTGGTACTGTATAATTATCTATGTCTGTGTGTGTGCATGATGTGTGCTCATGAGTGCATATGCGTGTGTCCCCAAGTCATTATTCTTCATTATTCTTTTATTATTCATTACTCATTCATTATTCTGCCTGTACCGCTGGCTACAGTCGTGCCTGTTGGTTTGCACTGCAGACACCAGTGTGGCCCTCCTGCCAATAGATGACAGTAAAATAATGGGATGAAGTTTGTGTTATGTGTGCATGGACACATGTATTATGTTGTCTTATATGTATGTATTGCTTTTACCAACCTGGACAAATGCAAAATAAATTTTTTCATGTTATACTTTATTGAAATGAATAGTGTGAATCCATGGATATGGTGAAGAAATGTGGAGCGGGAAAGTAAATAAACTAAGCAGCTCTAATAATTTGACAGTTTTCCATCAATGATAAAAGTCAAACAAAAACACATAAATCTATAGCTGCGTTTCTACCACGGGAACTATACCCCAGAAATAGGAACCTTTAGAGGAACTTACTGCGTTTCCACCGCAGGGACCAGGGTCTAAATTAGATTCCGGGGGTAGTACTTTCTTTGCAGGTCTTTAGACTTTGGTGGAAACGCACACAACAAAAGCTGAAGGAATCTTTTAGTTTTTGTTAAAGCAAATAATATGGTGAACAGCAGGCACTGTGGTTACACGTGATGATTACAGGTTAATAATGCTAAAACAGTAATACAAGTAAACTATAAGAGAGTTATGGAGTCAGCAAATAAACTAAAAAATGAACATCAAAATCAGTCTTGAGAGCAATGGGCTCCAACGAGTGTGTTGCAGTCAGTGTACAGTGTGAACAGGAGGGGGCTGAGCACGCAGCCCTTGGGGGCTCTGGTGTCTGCTGTGCTTAAATCCACAAACAGCATGCGGATGCGGGTGTTTTTTTTCTCAAGGTGTGTGAAAACTGAGTGGAGGGCACAGGAAATGGCATCGTCTGTGGATCTGTTGGTTATGAATGCAAACTGGTAAGGGTCCAGGCTGACTGGGATGTTGTTCTTCATGTGCTGGAGAACTAGTTTCTCAGAATGGGAGTGAGAGCCACAGGACCATAGCTGTTCAGAGTAGACACTGCAGACTTTTTGGAAACAGGGACGATGGTAGCTGTTAGCTGCCTTGAAACTGACAGGAACACTCTCCTGTGAGACTGTTAAGAATGTCAGTAATAACATCAACTAGCTGATTGGCACATGTTTTTAGAACACAGCCAGGGAGTTTGTCAGGCCCAGCAACTTTACTTCTATTCACTCGCAGCAGGATTCTTCTCACATCTGCTGTGGATACTAACAGTGGCTGGTCCTCTGGAGGTTAGACTTTACAGCTGACTTAGTGAGCTTTTAGAACTTTTTCTGCTGGAAAAGATGAGAGTGGCTATGAAAGTGGTACAGTAAAGTTGCAAACCAATGGGAGCTGCAGATTCAGGGTATAATTCTCTGTAGGTTCATCACTACGAGTGGCCTCTTTCACAAGGTTCTCATCATATATAAAACTGGTGAAAGTGTGAAAAGTACCAGCTTCGTTTATCTGAGTGTGGATTCTCTATTTTCCTGAGCAGCTACAGGCCTGCATACATATGTGTTTCTTCTGAGTGAGAGCTTTAACTGGACACATGTACAGTAATCAACCACTGGGTGGTGCTCAGTACTCATAGTTTCTAGTTATTCATGCGTCAACACTTCAGAATATGTACTGTAGTCTTCATTTCAGGCATTTTTCCTGTGATCCCAAACCATCAGTCTGCAATCTTAGCTGCTTTAAATGGGTAGCTTTAAGTCATTTTCTGACCACATATTAACTGTATAACTAATGAGATATCCATGGGGCATCCATTTCCAGTGTACTGGAGATCGGAAAGTGTCACTTAACAGCAAAAATATTGAGTATGTTCTGTAAATGCACATGACATACTCATGATTTTTACATTTAGAAAGTGTAATATGTGTAATATTATACAAATCTTAATCACAGTCAGCTTCTTGGTTGTAGATTATGTAAAAAATCTGTATTAGAAGATTATTTTCTGGTTTGTAGGTCAATTTCCTTTACATGAATCCATGCTTTTGTCTACATCACAAACAGACAGTTGCTTTCTGTGTCAGTGTGGAAGTCTCTGGCTCTTGGGGTGTTTTTTAGTTCACACTTGAATAGCTGTTTCCCTCCTCTTGTGCTTTCAGTTTTGCATTCTGAACATTAGCCCTACGGGGGGTTACAGTCACTTTGTTATGAGGAAAATACATTATTATGTTGTTGAGTGGAGAAAGCATGAGATTCAGTCAGAGATTTCCTCTTGGAGACAGTTGGTCTTGATGACCTGAATGAAATATGATGACTGTGTGTGTGTGTGTGTGTGTGTGTGTGTGTGTGTGTGTGTGTGCGCGCGTGTGTGAGCAGAAAGACGAAGGAGTGCACTCATCCCTGCATCATATTTTGATGGATAACTTTCCTCCCTCCTCTTGTCGTGCATTGGTTGTCACGGTGATGAAGAGTGGCTTCCTTCTGCTTTTCAGGCGGGCGGTGGGAAATGACAGTTGTACAGGCAGCTGCCAGCATACGTCTCACTGTTCTTCCCCTGCCTCTATTACCCCCTTCCCAGTTCCATTTTTACCAGTCCTCTCCTCAACAATCCACAACACAGCATCTTAAACTATGAATATCCTTTCTTTCTCCCCCATCTCCCTCAGCTGACCTGTGTGATGCTTCAGAAATAATAACAGCACTGAGAACAGCAACAGCAGTGACAAAAGCCATTACAACACCATGCAACACAACAACAGAGGAAAGACAGCACTCAACTCCAGATGGGCGCTTCCTGTGCCAGGCAGGAAATGGCACTGGGCTCCCTTGCCATCATATTTCATTTTAGCAAAAAACAGAGATGATCATCACTTCATCTTCGGCACATCCATCCCCCAATGGGTGAGCTGTAAATTCATTTCAGTCTTTTTGTTCTCCTTCTCTGCGTGGATCCCACTTGGGTTGTTGTCAGCATTGGCGAGAAATACTGGGCATTCAAACTCCAGTATTTTGCCTCTCCCTGCTGCGGCGTCTCTCTGGGTGGAATAGAGATGATTCCATCACGGCTGACCACACACAGATGCGAACAACTGCTTGACATATGTGCTTACACACTTACTTAAATGCACATGTATACAGCACGAAAGCTCCGTTATAAACTGTGTTGCATGTTATTTTCATTTAAGAGGCACTCCACCGATTTTACTCATGAATGTCAGTTTACTTGTCACATGGAGTATAAGTCAGTCATGATGTCTTCATGGTCATTTTGAGTTCAGATTGAGCTTGGACAATTTAAATTCTTAACAGAAAACCTGAGTTATAAACCAAAGGCAGGACATAGACATTTAATAGGTGGGGAGGGTCTGAGAAAACTTAAAGCTTTGCCTCTTTGCCGTCTTTGACCAGGCTTTTTTACAGTTTAAGTTTATACGATTCAAAATCAGTGAGTTAAAAACAGACCAGGTTTGGGTCAATATAGCATCACTTTACCTAGTACTTATTTGCTATATGGGTTATTTACCTAAACTAAAATATGGTTATTTTGATAAAGAAATGGTCACATAGGTATTAGTTGTACAAACCAATGTGCAAAGCAAAACATTATTAACAATCAGTAACAAATAGTAACATGAACATTTTGTAGATTATATCCATATCATATTTAATTTGGGCAAATAACTCAGCAGTAGGCTAATTTAAAAATGCTAACGCTAACATTGTGTCAAAATAACACAACCCCAGTACTAACGATTTAAAGCATCTTTTGTGGCATTTTTCCCTTTACAGATAGGTTACAGTGTGATGCAAACAGGAAATGCTGAGTAGTAGATAGAGGGGTATGACATGCAACATGCAAGATCTGTGACAGACCCGGCAACAGGACACAACCATGAAACTATAAAAATGGCAGTGTAAATATGTTATATTAACCAGAACAGAGCCAAAAAATTTTTTTTTTAATCCAGAGTTTGGATAAGGAAAAGAGATCCAGAGCAGGGATCCTTCTTCTAGGACAGACAGAAATGCAATAGACGTCATATGAACATATTAGACAGAAATAACAACATTAACAAATAAACAAAGAACCTTTACAAAAAAGAGTATGGCAAGGAAGAAAAACTGTGAGGCCTTAAAGGTATCATGACACCTGAACACAACAGTTTCATGTGCATATGTGTTTGTGTAGTTGCATTCAGACACACGTGTGTGTGTGTGTGTGTGTGTGTGTGTGTGTGTGTGTGTGTATGTTGTGTGTTCGAGCATGCGTGTGTGTGTGTGTGTGTGTGTGTGTGTGTGTGTGTGTGCATCATCCCTGTGCTGCACGGTGCAGATGATGCACTCAGTTCTGCTGTGTAGGCCCTGTCTGGAACAGATGTTGCGGCCGCTGATACTGTCCCTGCGCTGAGTGGGAACAAATTACAGGCTTATACACTCACAACAACACACACACATGCTGCAAATATAACCTTCAGATTACAGATGGCCCCCATCAGAGGCCGCCGGCTGGATTTGGAAGATGTAAATACTGGGGGGGTAATCCAGCATGGGGCAGAGGGGGTTATAACATGAGGCAGGACGGGCACCAGATGGCAGATGTGTATGTGTGTGCATGTTGGAGGGAATGTTAAGCATGCTGAGGCACTGACACTGGGATTATGGTAGTGTTTTGATGTGCCACAGATGGACCTGTAGTGTTTTGTTCACCACACTAAATGCAGGTGGATAATAACCCTCAACATGAAACACACCCGAATCCTTTTTACAGTCTCTTTACCCACGTTGCATCACGGCAGAAGGTTGTGATCTTCCATTATTAGTTAATGGAGGCCTGTGCTTAGAGTGACCTTCAGTAGCATGTGAGCAGTAAGCTGAGTATGAGAATGCAAGTGCGAGTGCTTTGACTTTCAACCTCGATTTCCCCGTGGTGTGTGGCGAGTGCTATCAGACAGACAGGGAGGAAGAGAGAATGAAAGAAGCACAAACTGTGAAAGAGAAAAAGGGGAAACATTGTTGTCATATGAATGAGGCCTCGTTTAATTCTTTGACTTGCAGAGGTCACAAGCCAATCGAACTGGTACACCATGATACGGTTTGCCATCCTAGGGAACATTTTCTCCTGCGCATCTTTTTTCATTTCACCTCCTCCCCTCCTTCCCCCCCTACTCCCGTCTCTCACATCCTTTTTGTCCTTGCCATAATTTCATCTCTTTGCACGTCATTAGCAAGCTGGCGCCTAATGAATTTCTTATCTCTCCGAATTCAGTGGCTGTTGTGATAACGTTTATTGTGTTCAGTTTTACTATTCCCCACATCGGAGGCAGGGGTGTGAAAGAGGGAGAGAGGAAAGAAACAGAAACAGAGAGATGGGCAAATATTTAGACAGAAATACAGAGGCAGAGACAAAGAGAGATCTCACCAGTGTTGGCTTTTCGGTTTTGCATCATGCAATATTTAAATGTAAAATGTGAACATAAATTGAATGTATTAATATGTGTGTGAGTGCCTGAGCTGTACAGATGGATGGCAGCACACTGGGAGGGACACAGTAGCCTTCACGGAGAGACGTCAAGAGGAACAGGTGGCGGGAATGACAGAATGGAAACACAAAGGAGCGGCTGATCCTTTTTGAAGAGAGAGAAAAGAGACCTTGAAAGCTAAAAAGAAAATAGGATCCGTTGATTGGAAACTGATACTGCAAGGGAGTGGACAAGAAGAAGCTTAGAGATGATTAAACAAGGAGAGAAAAAAGGTTGGGAGGCAGATCGAAGGACAGAGCAGTGGCAGATGGGAGTGTTCTGGTCTGTTACTAATGTTCCTCAGAAGAATTAAAGTCCAGGATGAGGTTAGCACACACACACATGCTGTCTGCTCAGTGTAGGTGTTAGCGAGGGCCCCTGTAAACATCAGCAACCCCCTACTGGCTGTCCCTTGACAATAGTTAGTGACTTAGTGACCCGTATAACCCCCCTCGCACACCGGCATCAGGCTCCTGTAGCAGCGCATGGTCAATCCAAAGTGTCACCTCGCTAAATACGGGCGCGCACACACACACACACACACACACACACACACCACTCGCTGTAAGTGTTAAGCACATTCTTCTGACACCTTCCCTGATAACAGAATGCATGCGGGGTGTGATGTGAGGAGGAGAGAGGAAGGCACTGAGTGAGGAAAAGAGGAAAGGGAGATTGGATGAAGAGCTAATAGCAGCTGTGTCACACTGTCAGCATTAGTGTAATGTGGTGTCAAAACAAGGCCTCATTGAGCACTTGAGCTGTAGGCTTGTTTCAATGTACAATAGTACATTAGCGCTATTGTGGCTTGGGAATATGATTTCTTGTTCAATAGTGCTTTATATGATGGTTAGCATGTGGCACATTCATAGCTCCCTTTAAAAATCTGACTTTAATCTGAATTTAATGTTGTCTTCCTCATACCTTATGAAGCTTTGCTTACATCTTGTTTGTTTTTAAAACTTTTTAGCATTTCCAGAAACTACCACCTACCGCAGTTCCACTTCCTAAATGTACAGTTTTGGCAAAAAGCCTTATTCCCATAGTTTCCTCAAACTAGCAGTTGGTCTCATTGGAAATACAACAAAAAAACTTTGTTAGATATTCAAATGTATTGAATTCCAATATTACAGTCAGTATAGGTAAGACATGAGTAATTCCTCAGGACTCTCCTAAGCACAGAAGAAAATGGCTGAATGTCTAAGAGATGATATTGTGGTAGATATTTACTTATCCGTATAACACTTTCATGCCATTAATGTTGTTTTACACCCTGAGTGTCATTCTCTCTGGCCACGATAAGCCAACAGAACTGCATTAACTGCACATCTCACCGACAAATCCCCATCAAATACGGTGCACACATTGACCCAGAAACCAACCTCATGTGCTGGATCTGGACCATCTGATTAAATACATCTTTATCCTGGAATATGCACCATATGACCACAATATAAACTAAAATAATTTTGCCCAATCCCAATACAATGTACCAAAATCATGTACTAACACAGAGCCTATTTCTGTTGGTTGATTTATTAATCTTATTTATTTGGATCCCCATTAGCCACTACCAAGGTAGCAACTGCTTTCCCTGGGGTCCACACAATATGATATTGTACTTCAACCCCTTAACGCCGATTGTCATGAATTCGCATCACACCTCTTTCAGACTGCAGCTGAGATAGCGTTTGTATCCCCCCAATGTTCATATTCGATACGTACCTGGGAATCTTTTGCAAGCACTTTTTTCTCGTTTATACCTGTTGTTGCTAATTTGCATCATACCTACATCATACCTGAATTTATATCTTTTCTATGTTTTATTGGCAAATTCAAACAATTTCCACTTATTTTAACATCAGCTTGAAAGAAAATGTGTCAATGGGTTAAGGGTGCATAGTCCCAGCTTGGGCTTTTGGGTCCCAATTGGGGCCCAGGAGGCAGTAGCGTTCTTGGACAGTTGTTAATCCAGCATTGCTGCTGTAACTAAAAAAAATACTTCTACTACAGGAAAGTAATGTTCACTGCAACCACACAATAAAATGAGGCACGGACAAAAATTTAATATTGAATATTAAACTTCATCGACATCTTTTTGGTGCTTTTATATCTTTTATAAAGAAAGAGATATGTTTTTTTTGACAGTATTTGAAAACCACATTGGTCTAATGTATGTGAGATTGTGGAGTGATGTTAAAGAGCAAGATTGATAAATGACAGACTGTACAATAAGGCATCATCAGTGATGGTGTAAACTGGATCTCCTCACTGAGATCCAAAATGAAATAGAAAAGATAAAGTTCTTGTCTATTGCTTACTCTGAGCTCTGAGTCACTGTGAAAGCTTCTCTGAACTAGAACTACATGCAAGGACTTTTTTTATTGTCATCATGTTAATTATATACTGCCACCTTTGTGTAGTTTACCCAAACGTAATGTCTGCAGCATTTGCTCTTTGAAAACACCAGTAGCTACTCTACTAATATGGTAGCTTAGCCTCCAAAATACCTTGAAAGCAGTGTGATGTTACACACTAATTTATTCTCTAATACAGGTACGGGTCAGGTTATACATTACCAGTGATTTAGTTAGACTGTCAAATAAATTAGCTCTTGTGCTTTGACCTCTTTGAAGGAAAGAAAATGTAACTCTTAGATCGATATGTTGAAGGACAACAGGCAATGACTGTGAAGAGAAGTGACACATGTGAGTAAATCTCTCCTGAAGTGAAGGTCAGAAAGAGATAAGCTGTGTGTTTAGAAATTATTTTATCCCAAGTTAAGGCTGTGAGGAAAGGGGAGAACGTCTCTGGAGAGGCTAATGCTGGCTTTCATGCTATCATTAGATGCCAAAATTCCTCTTTGAAGCCATTTTACATCTAGCTACTGAAGAAATTATTCATATGAGGATGCAGAAAGGGACAAGTTAAACCAACTCATAAGCCTGTGGTGAGCAATCTTTTTACACACCGTGTGTATCTGTGTGCGTATGAACAGAGGCCCTGCCAGTCATCCTTCATGAAACCTTAAGTTGTACATACAGATTTCCACATCATCCTCATCATCTTTTGTTTTCTCACAAGAGATGCTTACACTTCTTGTTCAGTTCTGCACCAGCAGCTCAGACAGCCATTGTACACGAGGTAGCAAGTCTACAGACAGACCCAGAAGCTTCATTACACTCCCAGTCTCATCACAGTACACCCAGCCAGAAAGCAGCCACCGCGTTGTTCTGCGCTGCAGTGCTTGCCAACACTCCACATGTCCTGGGCATGGCTGAAATGGGCGCGGCCTGCCGAGAGACGCTTAACTGCCTCAGCAGGAGCATGAGGACTGGATTCTGTTAGCTGTCCCCACGCATATGGCCCTGTTTTTCATTTTTGGGTGTACACAGTGGAAAGTAGAGGAGAGAGAAAGCGCTAGAGCTGTGGAATGGATAAGGAGAAAGTGACAGAAAGACAAAGGCAAGACAGAAGGCTAGGTTGAAAGAGAGTGATGGCCAGGAAAAAGAAAAACTGAGAGGCAGAGATGGAAAACCATAGTGGCAAGAAATGAGTAATTGAAGGAGATTGAGAGAAAAGGGTTGAGAGGGTGTGAAATGCAAGAAGAGAGTTTAATTTGTTTTTCGGCAGTGTCGTGCCGTCACAGAAATGTGTTTACCAGCCCCTACTTTGCCATTAGTGACACTCGGGCGCTCCTGTAGAAGAAACCAAATAGGTTCATAACTGCCTCATGTATCCTCCAAATGTCCCCATGGCTCTCCGTCTGTTGGACTGTGTCCATCCGTATGTCTCCTCTCCTCACTTCATCCATCCCCTTCTCTGCCTCGCTCTGTCTCCCGTTTCCATTTTGTTTTATCTCTTGCTCTTGTCTGTTCCCTCCTCGCGCTCGGTCTTTCTCCAAGTTTGAACCGCTGCCTGTTGTCGTGATAGAAGGCTGACCCAGAAGTGCCACGGTGCAGTGGGGGGTGGAGAGGTGGACGGCATGCAAATGAGAGAGAGCAGGACCGATACAGACAGAGCGTCCTCATCTTAGGGACAGCCTCCTTTGACAGATATAGAATACCAAGTTGTATCATATTGCTTCATCATAGCATCATAATACATTACAGTACATTATCATACATTACATACATACATTTCTACACCTTGCCTCTCAGAAACCAAAACCAGCCCATGTCGATTGGTAATATAGGAAATTCATAAGTCCGGCATAGTAAGACTAAAAGTCTATGTTGTAATTTTGTGAGGTTGTACATAGGCACAGCAGTACTTTAATCAAAATGCTTAGATCAGCATGCTAATGTTCTCACAGTGACAGTGGAAACATGGTGATGTTGGGTGATGATAATATCATTATTTTGCAGGTGTTCAGTCATAAATTAAATTACAATTTATCCTAAGGGGGGCATGAATATCTGTACCACCTTAAGGCAATGCATCCAATTATTGTTGAGATATTTCACTTTGGCCCAAAATGGTCATCCCACTGACTGACAGACCAACATACTAACATTGCCATCCACGGAGCCATTCTACGTGGCTAATAGCTAGAGCTTAACTAGTTTGTCGATCAAAATATGGACAAACAGGCAAAAAACGCATCAAGATAATGCTAAAACATACAGTATTTATCTTCAACATCTTTTATCGTTATGAAATGTGGGTAAATACCAGTAAAAGTCTACATATAGTGATTAAAAGCATGTCCAGGTTGCAAGCAAGAGCTTATATTTGGCTTGCTTTATGTGCATCTTTCAGTTTTCCAATGACTCATGACCACCTGAATTTATGTTGCTGTACATGATTAAATGGTCACTTCCTTTCTCACCTTGTTAAACATCTTTCTTGAGTTTCAACCTTGTCTCGTAACAAATCAAACCACAGAAACTTGTGGTGAAAAATACTGTTTAAGCCTGAACCATATACATTAATTTTATCACTGTTTTTGCAACACCTTTTATATCTTGTTTTTTCCTTAAATACTGAGGCATTGCAGCTCTGCCTATCCTTTGCCACTGTCAGTATCCTTCACACAGTGGTGCCTCTGACTTTATAGTACTTTTGTCTTTCAACCTGGTTGCTTTTATCTCCTTTGCAAGCATAATAGCCAGTGTATCCATCTTGCTGCTATTCTCTGCTTGCCCTGTATTATGTCCTTTAGCAGCCTGCAAGGGCCACTCTGTGAATCTGCCAGGATGTCGGCTTGCTCTCTCCTACTCAAACTCTACTTTTACAGACTACTTTACCTTCCAGAAGCCTCTCCATCTTCACTTCCTCAAGGCTGGAACTGACATTTTGTGAGGAGCTTACAGTAAATTCAAAATAAGACATACTGTACACCAAAAACGAGTGACACAAATGACAAAGAAGGTAGATAGAGAGCAGATGACTGACAAAAGAATACCAGTTTTTGTCAATATTTGGTGATAATGAATGATGAAGTTCAACGTTAACAGTCCAGAGTTCTCCACCACCACAATGAACCATGCTGTCAAAAGCAGCCTTGGAGGTTAAAAGTTGTGACTACGATGACTCTTGCTGTGGCTGCTGCTAAATGCTTTAAAAGCATTAAGTTCTTCTCATACTTTAGTGGCAGACTTGTCACAGAGCACCGCTCAAAGAGCAAGACAGAAAATGCCCGTTGTTAATATTTTAACAGCTCAAACTGTTGGAGAGTGACAGATACAGGTAAGGCAGATTGAATCCAAGGGTCAATCCATGGAAGAGAGTCTCTGTTTTTTGAGTCAACATTTGACATTGCTATGTTGACGTAAATGTGTTGACTTAAAAAAAAATAATAGAGGAAGAGAGAAAAGACAAAGGTGGGTATGAAAACATCAAAGGAAAAAGAAAATCTGTTTTGTGGGTGTATGTCGCCATTTGTATGCATGCGAGTCCATGAAGTTATGTGCTTGCATGTGCACGTCTGTGTGTGTATGTGTTTGTGCGTGCGTCTTGGGAGCAGCTTGTGAATGGGAGGATTTAGGAGGGAAAAGTTGGAGCAGAAAGCTGCTGGAGGTAATCTTGTGGCCTACAGCTGATAACAGCTTTCCACCTGGAGCCTCTTAACAAATGCCTGGACCACCATCAATCAACCAAATGTTCTTCACAGAGAGCGAGAGAGAGAGAGAGAGAGAGAGAGAGGGAGAAGTTGAACTTTAGAGAAGAGTAATGACATAATGTAATGTTGAGGCCATATAACTATGTATAATGATTAACAAACATGCAATATTTTAAGATTTTAACTCACTTGTGCGACACCATTTCATAGGTGGACACCAATGATTTTACATGTCGAAGTCAAATGATCACGGGAAGTAGGCCCTACTACACAGCCTGTGAAAAGAGCTGCATGGGGTTTTCTGTGAGCCTTGAGGGAGCTTTATCAAGTCAGAGAAAATTACTTAAGTGACATCCCTTGAGCATCTCAGCTTGGGCTTGAAAATGACAACTTTTTGATAAAAAGCCTGTGTCACAAATTGGCTGTGTGGAGAAAGAAAATTGGGGTTATCTTGGTGTGAAAGTAGGCATGGTTTAGACTTCTTTCTTAGCCTCTCTTTTACATTCTTCACAAAACTGCATCTGTGTGTTTTGTGTGCACAAAAAATGCTAAATCATTAATGCCTTTGAGGAGCGACTGTCCAAAAGTGTACGCTCTCTATTGCCCTATCCACACTACTGCGTTTTCGAATTAAACGGAGACCTTATGCTACGTTTGCACCTCCCGTCCAGACTAACACGGCAAAAATGAACACCTAAAACGGAGAAGTTTGGAAATGCTGCCGACCTCGTTTTGCGTTTCGAAACTCTAAAGGGTGTTTTAGTGAAGACAGACAAAAACGTCATGCAAAGCAGAAACACAATGCTACTGACAGAGTTTTCGAGTTGGTATTTTTATTAAAATATTCTGTACCATGCAAATAACACTTAGGCCTATCTGCCTACACTTGTAGCCTACTGTGCATGTCGGGGTTTACTTTGCAATGACTCGAAATCTGTTTTCCCGCCGCCACAGTACTGTGTTACATTCAATAGTCAACAGTCCCAGATCGTTATTGATGCATGCAAAAAAATCTGGTCTGATTCTTCATCTGCATTTCTTTATTCTTTCGCCAAATCTTCTGTAACTACGGAATAGACCATCTGCTTCATGTTTACACCGGCACGCACATGCCCAGTGTACCTGAACGGCCAATAGATGTGCGTTTTCAGTCGTTTTAATGTAGATGGAGATCAACTCTGAAACGCAGCTAAAACGCTGCTGTACTTGTTGTTGTAAACTAAAACGGAGTAGTGTGCATGGGGCCTATGACGGATGGCTTTTCACCACACTTTGGGGTGCAATCCATTGAGTGTGGTCATCCAGAACTGCTATAAAACCTTTTGCCCTTAGAAACTCAGGTGACTCTTTGTGCAAATTTGTTAATTTCAAGCATACCCTGGCCTTAAAAAGTAACTTGACATCAGTTGATACTGACCTGGTGTACTGCTGAGTGTGTCAGTGCACTGTTACATTACCTTTGGGTGTGGTTAGAGGTGCAACAAAGCACACTTCTAACCACACACACACACACACACACACCACACACTGGGTGTAGTCAGACATGAAACACAGTTCCAACTAGAGATGGCAACAAAACACTGCTTTACAGTCATGTATGAAGTTACTCTTTAAGTCATCCTACTTCAATAAACAGTGATACTAAATTGATCAAGCTCTCTTTTGCCTTGTCTGATGCAACACAGGATATGCATCTCAAAAAATCTCAAGCTTTACCACTAGAGTTGATTTAGATGCATGTGGTGGCACATCAAATGGCCTAGCCTTGTGTGAGTGTGTGTGCACATCTGTCTGTCTGTCTGGTCCTGGCCTAATGGGCCTTCAGCCCTTGTATTGCTGACAGAAAATCAATGACCCACTCGGTAGGCCCAATACTGCTACCTCTGTGCATAGAGAGTGAAAGAGAGAGAGAGGGAGGGATAAAAGCTGGTGGACAGTTGACCCACTGTAAACACTATAGATTCATGTCCATGGCTTATGACAGAGTTGTCAGACATCTCCTTTCACTGACTCTTGATTTCCATTGTAAGCTCTAATCTTCCCGGGCTCCCATTTCGCACACAACCTTGTGGACTCCGACACAGCACAGAGATTAGTACACCAGATGCACAATGCCATTTGTATTTCTGAAAAGCATTAGGCCAGAGACTTCCAGCGTTAACGTTCCACAATGGGGTCAGGTTAACCAGATTACGCACAACTTTAGAGAGTCATTAGAGGAGGACATTACAGAACAAAAGTGACCCACAAAAATGAGGCAAAAGGAAAGAGGAGATCAACAGAATTTAGTGCAGTCTCGTGGTGCATTCTGGCAGTCAAATGTGGTTCTTCCTGAATCTGAGACAAGGAACGTGGGAGCTGTGTGAAAATCTGCAGTAAAGGTGTGAGGACTCAATGTTAAATCTGAATTTTAAGATAAGAAGAAATTAAACTTTAATGATCCCTGTAGGGGAATTAGTTTGGTGCAGCAGCAAAAGTAATATGATTCAACAGCAAAAATGGCTATATAGAACATTTTAAATAAGCAATAATATAGCAGAGAAAATTGAAAATGAAAAGGCTGTGATCTTCTGTTATTGCATTTACTTTAGTTTTCATTTCAACAACTAGGGATTTTCCCCTAAAATAGATAATGACATCAGATATATGTGCTTAATACAACATATATTATGTGAAATAAAATGTAATTACAGAGGGTTCTGAGTTTGCTCTTGACCTTGGAAACAAAAGTTGAGAAAACATTGTCCATTAACAGAAGTAGCTGGAGCTTTCAATAACATCCTCATCAGCACATACTGAAAAATTTCCCCAGAACAGCTATTAAATGGGCCTTGTGGTGAAAATGTTTTCTCAAAAAAACCCCGAAGACCTTTAGCCAAGATATAGTCCAGGACATTACCCTTCATAAAATGTTGAATTTGTTGTTTTAAGATATTATATAGATTTAACAAATGAGACATACAGCACTACAACATGCTAGTTATTGATCTTAAGAGGTGCTGTTAGGTTGATTTTATAACTTTTGGATAGAGTACGGCTGTTCCCCCCTGTTTCCAGTCTTTATGCTAAGCTAAGTTTCAGCTGGCTCTGGTAACATATCTACTGTACAGATGTGAGCGTATCATGTAACTCTCTGCAGGAAAGACAATAAGCCTATTTCCGATTTACTTGTAACGGTTTTGAAAGGCTCTGACTAATGATGCTATCCTTCTGACTGGGGCGTCAGATCAGAAAACGCTTATCAGAACCAACAGGATCAGGATGAACTGAGTTTGGTTTTGGATTAATGGAACAAAATGAAGCAGAAGAAGAGATGTGAACTGAACTGAACTGAACTGAAATGAGCATAATGAAATGGAACAGACTGGGGTGGATAGAGGCAGGAGAACCGAACGAACAGAGGGGGAACAGAACAATGTTATTGAACAAAATGTAACAGAACAGATCGGAATGCAGTGGAACAGACAGAACAGAGTGGAACAGAGCACAATGGGGGTGAATGCATAAAAAAGTAAACAACACAACTCAAGAACCCAGCAGTGCAGGGCAGAATCGAATCAGGCATTGCGCAGGAGGTCAGTGGACTCCCTCGGCAAGCTCTGCCTGTCACTGCTGTGTGGATTTCCCTGCGAAATGCTGGATCACATGGTAATCTCAGTTTAATACACAAATCCCCAACCCCAATCCAATCAAACCTAATACCCCCGTGGGCCAGGCAGGCCAGGGCCCTCCTACTCTCCATCCCTCCCATCATCTCATCAAACAACATTGCTCCACGTTTCTAAGAGTTGGGATGTACTTGTCCACTGGGGTAAGTTTATAAAAGGCTTTAGGTGTTGGGTAGTAGAGAGTATAGAGTGCAAGTCAAAAAGCTTTAGTTGAAATGACATACTCTTAAAACTAACCAGTTTTTATTGAGCGGTTTGGATGAATTGACTTTGAACATTCAATACTACAACAGTCAGATCAAAAGATAAATGTTGAGCCTAAATGTATTCATGTACACACACAGTCTAAGCAGAAGAAATACAGAGAGAGAGAGAGTGAGAGAGAGAGAGAGAAAGAGAGAGGGAGACAGTTTGGTGTGTGAGTATCAGTGTGCATGTAATGCCCAGCCGGTGGTGTTTAATGCTGTCCCAGAGGGTTTTAATCCAGATTATCAGGAGTTTAAAGTCACTGAGTCTCCCTCTCAGCTTGGCCTAGTCATACTCACACACACACACACACACACACACACACACACACACACACACACACACACACACACACACACACTGTTTTCCCCTCTTTCAGTCTTTTTCCTGCACACATGCACACACAAAGGGAGTCCCTGTTTTGGATGTTTTGGATTATCCTCTAGGGGGTGCTGTGTATCCAGATAGGAAGTGTGGTCCAGTTGGTGTGTCTTCAAAGCAGACAGTCGCCTCTCAGATGCAGCTCACCCTGATGCATAAAGACCTCAGATCAACTGCACCCAGCTTAATCTATTTCAACACATTCACAATGTTGTTGTTGCCTCATTTGGCATTTATATGATGCCTTGACCCGAGAGATCCTCCTTTGTCTTACACAGCATGAACATTTGATCATATGATATAGCAATCAGTGCAGACATCTGTATCCGTACTGTTCATGACTCTATCGACAGCCGTTTTGGACAGAACCACGTGGCCGGGTTGCCATCCACCTTTCAGACAGCTGCTTCCTCATTTACATACGACAGTGTGATCTGCATATTGCCTAGTTGGTCTGGATTAATTTCAGCATGTTTAATCTGATGGTGGAGATTGATGCCTGCGGCAGGGTAGGATGGTCTGTATACATTTCCCCATATTGGCTCGCTCACTCACACGTCCCAGTGACAGGCAGTCTGATTGGATCACAGCCAGTCATTTTCCACTCAAATAGACAACAAATGAAATGTATATGCTCACGCAGAGTTTCTGCCTGGTCAGAATCCAAGAGGAGCTTTGACCTTTCCCCTGTTTTCCTTTATATATATCTATACTGTCTCTTTTATGTCTTTCAGTCTCTGTCCCTCATCTTCTCTTTAAGCTTTAATCTTGCCTTTTCGCCTCTGATCGCACCAGCTCTGGCTTTTTTCTCCTTCTTTGGCATTCTCCCTGCATGCATGTTTCCTGGTACTCTGTAAATGGAAGATTAACCTCTGGAGATCAGAAGCTTCCTTAATGTGCTCTGTTCCTCACACTCCTGTTCTCTTTTCAGTAAACCACTGCATTACAATATTATTTAATGGGAGCATCTAATTGGAATCAGTTGGAAAACAGAGAAACTGGGTGGCCGATCCTTTTACAAGACTGAGATTCAAACACGGAGGATTATGCTGATTAAAGACTGTGGCGTAGAAGTTATTTTGTGTATACGTGTACATGTGTTTGTGTGTGTATGTGTGTTGAGAGAATCTTGTGCTTCCAGTGGAGGAGGGATCTACAGTAGATGCTACAAGGGGGAGTTTGTGTGTGCACCATTCATAGATTCCCACCCAAAAGCTTCTTATTATCACCTAATCATTTAATACATTTGGGATTGTTAGACCCACACCACAATTGTTTGGCCTCTAAATACTTGGCAAGCTATGTAATATGTGAATAGTCATTTTAATGTATTGTGTTGTCTTTTTTGGACCTAATCTTTCCACCCACCTCAGTCATGTGTTGAAAGCTGTGCCAGCTTGACTTCCTGTATGGTTTACTGGCATGCAACCTTGGCTTCCACTGACACCAGGATGAGTAAATACACGGTGTCCATGCTTGCTGTTCCTTTAAACAATTACAGAGAATGTGTTTTTAGCAGCTGTGGGCGGCGTCTTTTCATTGTGAATGTTGCATTGCATTGCTCCTGTAGATGTTGCAATACTTAAATCAGAGCATAAAGACTTGTTAGTGGGGTTTTTTTCAGTACAGTTTTGTTCAACAGGATGGTGATTCACAAATAGGAAACTTGTAACTACAGGGTTACTGTAGTATTTCACAACTTAACACAGCTGAATTAAAATAACTGTACAGTTAAGATAGAAAACACTGAACTGGTTAGACAGTGAAACGTGATCTTGTGGACTGCAAAATAGTCCTTCATTTTATGCCTTCTGTAATACTTCATTCAATTAAAACAAACAGAATCTTGTTACACCCATGCAATACAGTGGACTGTACTGTATGTACTGGTGTCTCTGTCGCTGTAAACACTGACAGACAAAAGTGAGCCTTTGTTAGTAGGTCTTGAAGCCTGGAAGACATCAGAGCCTTTGGACTTGAGGCATACTAAACTCATAAGCTAATAAGCTGAACACTTTATGAGGTTTTGTTAAACTACTCCATGTGTGTGAATCAAAACCAGTGGATGAGCATTCCTTTGCTCTTTAATGCAATGCTTTTTTTAGCTTTCGTGAATGAGACTCTATGGATTGCCAGGTCGGCCTGTTGGTCCCTCCTCCAACGACTATTGTGTATGTATGGTGATCCCTTAACATTCTGTGCCATCAACAGGTCAAACTCTTTGACCAATTATTTGGTTGATGAGCAAATATCTGCAAAAGGAATGTCATTCCCATGAGCCTCAGCTGTACTTTTGTGTGTAGCGTTCATTTGCAAAGTGTTAACATACTAACATGCTAAACAAAGATGCTGAACATGGTACGTTACCTACTATCAATCATCATGTTATCATTGTTATTATAGTAGAGTATATTAACATGCTTGCATGACATTTGCGTTTACAATAAAGCATGGCTATGCCTAAGTACATCCTCATAGAGCTGCTAGCATGGCTGTAGACTCTGTGTTTTCTTTTTCCTCCTTAAAATTATTTTCATTCCATTTATCATCAGATGGCTGACACTAGAGAATGACAGGAATCCAATCAAGGACATGACAATTAACATCCTAAGCAAGTGGGTACAGCTGTTGTCATTCATTTCTTAACACGAGTCCTTGGGTTTTTGCTGAATGTTCCACGTTTGTGATTTACTTACTTGAACCCAAGGTGTGCGTTCTGTACACACTTCTAGTGTATGAATGTTAATATCAGTTACATGCTTAGCTTCAATGGCAGTTCAGGCATTTCACATCATCTTAACATAAGTGCAGAAGCAAACCTTTGAGCATCAACCCCCCCAACACACACACACACACACACACACACACGGTTCTCTCAGGTTATTACGGGGCTGTCATTGTTTAATTCTTGCTCATTAAATGCTCCAGACAATGACAAAGCGTCTCAGTCTCTGACAGGCTCTTTGTTAACCCTCTCTCTCTTATCTCTTTTCGCCTCCCATTCTCACCTCTCTACTCTGCTTTGTGTCTATTGTATGACACTCAAGGACGATTTGATGGCGTCCTGAGCCACCACTTAAACATCCCTATTCATCTCAAACCAAAACCTGTGAGAGAGAGAGAGAGAGAGAGAGAGAGAGAGAGAGAGAGAGAGAGAGAGAGAGAGAGAGAGAGAAATACCAACTTGAACTGTCGAGAGACCAATTTGCACAAGCCTTGGAATGTCAGATACCACTTGCCACTTACTGGTAATATAAAACTTGCTCTGATGGAGACAACAGTGATGGCAATGGCGGCAGCGACAGCGGTGATATAAGATGTCATAACCTTGTGTCCTTGCGCAGGGCGTTTTAGAACCATCAATCTGTTTGACCTTTTATGCAGGACTCAGACCCATCCTACACTCTGATCCTTTCTCTCAATTTCTTTCACTCTCATCAGACCTGCCCTGACAATGATTGTTACAAAGTGTTGGGAGTGTATGTGTGTGTGTGTGTGTGTGTGAAAGAAAGAAAGAGAGACTGAGGAAGATGGAGAGACTGAGAGAGGCTGCCCCTGAGTGCATTCACGTAAGAACCGGGGCCACCTGAGAGCAACGGAGCACAGAATAGTGAAGATGAGAGAAAATGAAGAGACAAAAGCACTTCCCTGGTGTAATTATGCTTTCATTTCATGGCCAAGCATCCACATGATGTGCCCCGCATGCAGAGACACTCATTAGAGTTATTGTACACCAGAAAAGTAAATGGCAACTGCCTGTAGAGAGCATGGGTGTCTGTAAAGTGAGGGTAAAATGGCCATAATATCTTCAATGTGGATTCTGTAAGTGGGCGGAGGTGTAGGTTTAGATGAACTGTGAAGTTTGGCATCTCTGAACTATGAAAGAGACTGCTTTTGTGTTTGTTTCCATGACATCCTAAAAAAACTACACACAACAAGCATACATTTCTGAGAAAATAAAGGAAAGAAAATGTTAATAATAATGATTTCATCAGGTATGTGCTTTACTTTTATGCCAGCCTTTTGTTTGAAAAAGAGGCCTTTCTTTTTTTCTCCTTTCAAAGAGTTTATATCTCATTTTCGCATCAGAAAAGTCTCCCCTGTGATACTCATGAAAGGAGAACATCGCAGAAAAAAAACAAACCTGCTCAAAGCATTACCACAAATACAAACAACGCTCAAAGCGAATCCGCAGAACTTACAGTACTTCAGTGCGAAATTCCCCATGCATCCCCTCTGCTTGTAAAGCAGCAGCATCCTGATGCTTGGATCAATGTTGCAACAAATAGCTGTAATGTGTCTGACTGTGAGCGTTGTCAGGCCCTACCTGACGCACTGTTGAGGAGGAATGGGATGCTAATGTAGTTAAATCTGCACACTCATTACTACAGCAGGGACTCACTTCATTAACAGCCCCCTGCTAATGTGCCACTCTACTTTTTGTGCTTTGTGCTTTGTGTGTGTGTGTGCGTGAGAGAGAGAGAGAGAGAGAGAGAGAGAGAGAGAGAGAGAGAGTTTGCCATTGTCTGAGTGTCATTTTAGTGTGATATATTAAGAGACAGAAGCAGCGATAGAAAGACAATGTGAGTGTGTGAATACATACTGTATGTGTATGTCTCTGTTATACAGCTATATAAATCGATAGGCACCTGTGTGCCACTGCTTTTGCAACAGGGTGCCAGTATTAACTGAATGTGCAATACATAAAACTGTTTGAAATATATCAATTCACATCTCTTTCTCAAACTGTCTCAAAATTTCAAAATCTTTATCCAACTCTTCTCCTGCTCTTCATCAATGTCTCCTACACTGTGACTAATTAAGAGACTAAGAGATTTAATAAGGGAAATCAGTGAGAAATAATGTTTAACCTAGATTCACCTCATCAATACACTTTATGGAAATAATAAGGAGCATTAATATTGTGTACATGCTGTATAGTGTATATAAGGAGTTTATTTTCCTTTCAAAGCCCCAGAGTGGTTTTACAGCACACAGAGAAGGTTAACTGTCAGTGACACATCCTGGGTAGCTTCTCTGCCTCACCTTCCTCCCTCAATACACTGCTGCTACTTCACAAACTTCACACACACATGCACACAGACACATAGCTCTCTCACCAGTGTCTAGGATTCCAGCAATTAATGGGGCGGTAAATGAGATTGTTACTGATGAGTGGTGGCGAGGTGAGCGAAGGTGTGGAGGTGATGGAGGGAGACAGGAGGAAGACAGAGTAGAGCCGGAAGGTGGGGGGGCGAGAAGATGTTGTGATGCAAATTAGAAACTCTTGCATGATTAAAATTTTGGTTAGGCTTTCACATAACTTTCTTTCACAGCAATAGTAATGCATCAAAAGTAGAAAACTTTCCGACTCATGTTTGCATCTGCTCTGAATAATCTTTAATAAAATACTTAACAATGTGTTTTGCAATGATGAACAATAAACATTCTTTTACATTGGTTATGTAAGTCCCACTGAAACTGTAACGATTTAAGTAAAATTCAGACACTCAGATATGTATAAACCATCTGTGATGTTAAAGGCATATCATAAATAATTTGGTGATGAACTCCTGAAATCTACTTTTGTGCTGAATCCACTTTCTCTCAGCTGCTGAATTCTGCTTTAGGTAGTGATTTTCCAACATGTCCTGAAATGCCTTTTGACAAGCCCCGGAGAACAAACTAAACTTGTAGGCTCTACATGTAGTAGTGGAGAGTGATACTCTGTGATGAGAGCGAGAGCAGGAGTTTCTCCACTGAGGAAAAATTAAGTTTCTAAGTCTCCCCAACTCAAAACACCACATGAATTATGGTCTCATATTTTCAGTGGAAAAGTCATTTTTCTGTAATGGATAACTTTGTGTTTGAGAGAAATATAAGATGTGTTGAAAAAAAAGCTGAAAAGGACTGACTGATGTTTTGGATCATGCTGAACATTTTTCTGCTACTGTACCAATGCATGGGAATATCCTCCCACAATGTCTTTTCTGTGTACAATTGGCTGTAATGAATGATGCAATTTTAAAATGAAAATAAAAAAACTGATTTAGCTTGACAATCATCACAAAGTTCTTCCTTCGCTCCCTGTTGGTGGCACATCCTATTGTTGTTTCACACAGAAATATTTCAGTAAGGACAACTTTCATCAGAGACTGATATTGCAGCTTTTTTGTTATCTTTGGCGTTATAACGCTATTCTGGGATCTCCCTGCCCAACAACGCGCCTACGTGGAAAGCCATGAGGCGGGGAGAGCACACCTCTCTGCCCTTCCACGTGGCTACGTGGAAAAGCCATAAGGTAGGGAGAGCACCTCCCTGCCCATCGATGTGCATAAATGGAAAGCCCGAGGCAGAGAGCAGCAGTAAATAACCCCTGTACAGGACAGAGCAGGCATATAAGATTTACATGTTTAATCAGATACTAGATTAGGCACTGAAGTATGGTGTTAAATGGGCCTAGGGCTGAAGACCGTCCTGTTTATCATCAGGTTGCAGCCTCTGCTGCTCTATCGCCTCTTGCACACAAACACACACATGCGGACAAACACACACATGCGGGCTCACACACACAAACAGTAGCAAGCGCAGAGATAGCCATGGAAACGATGAAGTGAAGGTAACTCTAAGCTACTTGAGTTGACGACAGCTACCTTTGTTGCTGTAGTATGTGCAATAAAACCTCAAGAGTAAAAGACAACTTTGTCGATACATTTGATACATTTGATCTGCTCTGTCCACGTCTCTCATCCTCTATGCACACTATGCTAATGCTAGCTTGGCAAAGCTACATGTTGGGTTATGAGCTTTTTGCATAGGAAGAGCGAGGGCAGGCAGGTAGGCTACAGCAGCTTAAATAGGCGCCTTGTATGGAATTTGCCAGTGAATCCTAAAGAGAAATCAGCTGAGCTGCCAGCTGATATGCTGGAATGAGCTGAGCTTGACTTCGTTGCCTGCCTAAACTAACGCTTTGCTCTGATAGCAAGACTGATCTGAATTGCTGATTGCTTCTCCTTCTCTATTTGTCTTTTCTCTCTCAATGCTAATCTGCAGCAGTGGCCCTGGAATGCCACATTCTAGGGGGTGTTGGCAATAAGGGAGGATTGGCCCTGTGTGTTGACGCTCCCCCTCGGGGGGCCTATTTTTCCTGCAGGTGGATGGTGCATCAGGAGGAAAAGCTATCCATTTATATCACTTAATCCCGGGGACACACTATTAGAGGTCTAGACCAAGGGAGGAAAACACACATGTACGTGCCTGGGCTCTTGTTTACACACACTCATGCAAGTCTATGCACAGACAGTAACACACACTTACAGGCACAGACATGTACAACACACACAGTACATGTACGCAAGTACACATTTGAAGGAGTGTACCCATTAACACACATAAATGCATATGTGTACAAACAGTAGCTCATGTATTCATGGATTTGTCACAGGCAGCATATCAACACATTATTGTAAGTCTCGTTAATGCATGTGTGTGCGTGAGTGTGAATTTATGTGTATGCTAATGTAGTATGAACATATCATTTTCATGTCATTAGTCACGGAATAGATTTGCATACTGTGCCATGGCCTCATCCTACAACACACCTTTACCAACTTCAGTGATTTGCTCTTTCAACTGTGAAGGAATTTTATTTCCTGTCATTTTACAGGTTTCATACAGTTTTCAAAATATGTGAAAACATATTTTTTTGTCTTTTTCTGTCTCTATTGTTTGAAGACTTTATTCTGTTTTTTAATGCACTATGCTATGTGCACACACATTAGCTTGTGTAACAACATGTATAATGTGTAGTTTATTGTGTCATTTCTATTGACGGTAAACAGTTTGCTGATGTCAGAGAAACATGTGTTTGTCACACGAGGCATTTCAGTTGTCTGTCATGACTGCACAGCACCACTGTTCTTGGATGTATGGCTGGCAGTGCTGGTTGTTGTTTGTCACCATTTCTCTCAGTAATCTGTGGTACTGCACACAACAAATGTCTTCAATCTGCTGTCTAATCACGGCTCAAGCCAGGAGAACAATAACATGCTGACATCACATAGCAGATTATGGTGAATCTGCTCTGCTCTCACAGGGCTCTGCCAATCTGTTCCACCACTGCTACTGTTTCACACTGGAAGGAATAGAATAGAAACAATGAATGTATCAGGTATCAGGTGTCTTGCAGATTTCTTTAATAACTTTATTTTTTCTTTAAGTTAAGGTTCCTAACTCTAAAACTCATCAACATAAAAACAAACCCCACTAAGAAACTAAAGCTTAATATTTTACATATAGCAATTATAATAAGCCGAGTTACAAGCTGTAACAATTAGGATGAAAAACAGCCATAAAACAGTCTCAGATTAATTTCACCCACTGGTTTGATGATTGTTCCAAGGAAGATGGCAGTGTTCGTTTGACATTCCATTTACAGTGTGCTCCTACTGGGAGCTGAAAATACGATTAATAATAATAATTCATTCACATGGAATTATCAAATTCAAAAATGCACAACATGAATGAGAGCCCACCATGCATAATACATTTCATATTTAAAATGACTGGAACCATATTTTATGTATCTGGCCACGCCTTTGGCATATAACAACCTTTACAATCTCAGCCTTGCAGAAACCTGCTGTCACTCAAAGGATAATCTTGCAACCTTCCTACAAAAACATCAAGCTGGGAGTAGAATCATTTGGATGTGGTGCAAATAGTAATGATATAATCAATATGCATCAAGTTCTGTGGTTTTAGATATGGTATTTAATTACACTAATGACTATTCTTTAAAGTGAGTAAGTGAATCATGATGACACATTTCAAATGCTACACTTGTCCTCTCATTCCGGTTTGGCCTGTGCTGAATTGAATTGAATTGAATCTCTTCAACTGAACAAATTGACTATATGCAGTGAGCGAGACAGCACAGTGACCTTTTCCCAAACAGTTCCACAGTACAGCAGAGTTCCGGTTTGATATCTACTGTGTACAATTGAAAAAAGATACCAGTTGAATAGGCAGCCCATTCCTCTGATTCTACCCCAAATAAATCTATAAGTTCGCCCCCCTACCCCTGTCATACGATTCTCAATCCACTTGCAGGGGACCCCAACCAATAAAAGCTGATCTTCATAAGTCTTGATGGAAGAGGCGGGCTAAATTTGGTGAAAATGAGAAATGCAATAAATGGCTCAAAGACAAGAGAGAGCAGAGAGACTAGCTGCTTAAGGCTCTGATTTACATGCGTGATACAGAGACAGGAGTGATGCCCTGAGCCAACTGGCTAGTTGGCAGCAGACGTTGGTATGTGGTCGGTAATTTTCATATTATAATGATGTCTTAGTTTAAGTTTAAGGATAGCTGACTGACAGAGTGTGCCTGAAATTATTTTAAAATGAAATGACAGCTTACTCAAGAGTGAGACTGTTACCGGCAGACAAGCCTTAACAGTATCACTTCTTCATTTGTCAGCTTCTTCCATTCCTTCACCATCTCCATCCACTTGTCCATACCGCTTTACCCCCCACCAAGATAGTAGCTCCTGTCCACCATCTGTCCTCGAAGATGGAACAGAATTTGAAGTGACAAACTACAAACATCTAGTGACACCTAAATGAACAGAAATTAGGAAAAAAATGGTTCCATACCCTGATCCGAACCTAAGCTCCATCTGATTTTAAGACAGGTTTGGTGAGGTGTCATGTTCTGTTCTTCAGCCCTCAACCTATTGCTTACTATTTCTCTTCCTCCCTCTGTTGTATATTGGATAGCAAATGACATGACATTCCATCAGCATATTTCTACATTTGTATGATGTGTGCATTTGTCTGTGTGTGTGTGTGTGTGTGTGTGTGTGTGTGTGTGTGTGTGTGTGTTGGAAAGTTGACTGATGGACAGTTGATGACAGGGCTGTCATGCAAGAGTTGTCATGCATTTTCATATTTGTCTGTCTGGAAAATGATGCACGAAGTCCTCCCTACTCACACACTCACTCACTCACACACACACACACACACACACGCAGGACATAAACACATACGCACATTTTGTGGCTATTGTGTCATGCTGGGCAATGAAGTGTTAGTGTTGTGATAACTCCCAGTGGCAGGCAGGGCTTGCCCATTGTCCCCGGGCAGGACAGATAATGGAGCAAAGGAGGCAGGGAGGGAATAGGGACAAGTGACAGGTAAAAAGAGAGGAAGGGGAAAGGGGAGAAGCAGCGACTACAGAGGAACAGGCAGTCAGACAGAAAAAAACCCTTAAGGGATAATACTGCTAATAAAAATAAACTTCTGAGACTCTGAAGCTTTTACACCTGAAAGTCCACACCAAGGTCCGAGCTACAGTTTATGTTTTGAGACATTTTGTTACATTCGGTTAGTTTTGGTTTGGTTTCACACTGCATTTATGTGATTGCACTGAAGGACTTGGGGGCGGCAGCAGCTCAGTCCATAAGGATTAGGCTGGGAATCGGAGGGTGCCAGTTCACCTTCTGGGCATTGCCAAAGAAGGCCTTGAGCAAGCCCCTGAACCCCGAACTGCTGCTTTATTGCCAAGTAGTGTTTTACACATACGAGGAATTTGCTGTGGTGATAAGGTGCTACACGCAGACAAACATACAATCAACATAAATAAATGTAGAAATATATAAATATGGAATGGAAGAACTACGTTGCAGATATATACATGTGCATTATTCTGGGTCTGTGCCGTGCAGAAGTAACGCAACGGAAGAGAATATTGTGCACATATAAATATCTAAACTGACAACATAAAAATATACAACAACAAAGATCAACAATCAACAACAAATATGTGCGACGTGCCAGATCTGTGCCCGACATGAGATGAAACAGTATTTACATGTGCAGAGACATTTGTATCATTTGCAAGGGTGGAGTGTCAGTAGGGGACCCGGGCCTTGTTAATGAGGCTAGTTGCAGACGGGAAGAAGCTGTTTTTGTGGCAAGAGGTTTTGGTCCTGATGGACTGTAGCCTCCTGCCAGAGGGGAGAGTCTGAAACACTTTGTGTCCAGGGTGAGAGGAGTCAGCTGCAATCTTTCCTGCACGCCTCAGAGTCCTCAAGTTGTACAGGTCAAGAAGAGAAGGAAGATTGCAGCCAATCACCTTCTCTGCAGAGCGAATGATGCGCTGCAGCCTGCCCTTGTCCCTGGCAGTGGCAGCAGCGTACCAGTTGGTGATAGAGGAGGTGAGGATGGACTCAATGATGGTGTTGTAGAAGTGCACCATCATTGTCTTTGGCAGGCTGAACTTCTTCAGCTGCCGTGGAAGTAAATCCTCTGCTGGGCCTTCTTGGTGAGGGAGGTGATGTTCAGCTCCCACTTGAGGTCCTGGGAGATGATGGTGCCCAGGAAGCGGAAGGAGTCCACAGTGGTGACTGGGGAGTCACATAGGATGATGGGGGAGGGTGGGGCTGGGCTCTTTCTGAAGTCCGCGACCATCTCCACTGTCTTCTGAGCGTTGAGCTCCAGACTGTTCTGGCTGCACCAGGTCACCAGATGGTCGATCTCCCACCTGTAGGCGGACTCGTCCCCACCTGAGATGAGCCCAATGAGGGTGGTGTCATCAGCAAACTTCAGGAGCTTGACAGACTGGTGACTGGAGGTGCAGCTGTTGGTGTACAGGGAGAAGAGAAGAGGGGAAAGAACGCAGCCCTGAGGGGAACCGGTGCTGAGGGTCCTGGAATCAGAGACATGTTTTCCCAGCTTCACATGCTGCTTCCTGTCCGTCAGGAAGTCTGTGATCCACCTGCAGGTGTAGTCAGGCACGTTCAGCTGAGAGAGCTTGTCCTGCAGCAGGGCTGGGATGATGGTGTTAAAAGCAGAGCTGAAATCCACAAACAGAATCCTGGCTTAGGTTCCCGGGGAGTCCAGGTGCTGGAGGATGTAATGAAGGGCCATGTTTACTGCATCATCTACAGACCTGTTGGCTCTGTAGGCGAACTGCAGGGGGTCCAGGAGTGGGTCTGTGATGGATTTTAGGTGGCGTTCAAAGGACTTCATAACCACAGAGGTCAGGGTGACGGGTCTGTAGTCGTTTAGTCCAGTGGTCCTTGGTTTCTTGGGGACAGGGATGATAGTGGAGGCTTTGAAGCAGGTAGTATGACACTATGAGACTTTGAATTTTGTACTTCTGCCCACTGTCTTCTGATTGGCCAACACCTGAAGCATGTTACCAGGCTGTTGTTGCCGCTAAGCGTTACAGACAGCCTGAGCGATGCTGTGCGAAGCAAATGACCATATGTGGAAGACCGGCTCCTTCTAGCTCCATATGTCGTCAAACGTAGCCATTGGTAGAAAAAGCAGTTGAAAACAGAGTGTTCAGAACAGGAGGAAATCACAGGGATTTCTTTTATATACTTTAACCTCATTATTTGAAGCTTTGGTCATTCTTTAAAATGAACATCCAACATTGTAACATTGTAATAATAATAATAATAAATTTTATTTATAGTGCACTTTACATTTCAACGAAATCTCAAAGTGCAGTTCCCTTAAAATATGGAAAAGCTAATAGGTCTCCTTCAAACCGGCAGTGTGAAATTTTGTCTCCCCCTTCTGGCAGTGAGAGTAAACTGAGAGACACAATCACTGTTGATGAGTACTTGATATATGCCTACAGGTGAGCAAGTTTGTCTCCCTTATTGATTGCTTTCTTTCTTTTTTACTATAATTCTTCCTTTGAATGCCGAGTTTCTTTTTTATCTGGAACATCAGAAACGTTTCTTGGTCTCTTCTAAATTTTTCTGTCATAGGCTCAGCCATACTTTGCTGTAGCCTATTCTGTCGCTATGGTTGTTCCAGAGCCGTGTAGAGAGAGAGAGTTGCATCATCTATATTTAATTCCATTCCAGTGGCTTTATTGGTGTGACTGCATACATATAGTACAAAGCTGCCAAAGCGCATTAACACAAACTATCCAATCATAATAATTAATAATTAATTTTTTTTTTACAGCAATGGCAGATCGTGGAGCTCTCTACATGACCCTGGTAGCTTCCCCCCTTTGGCTCTGCCAAAGCAATTATTGCTGGTTGGCTAAAACGGGAATATCACCACAGACAACAGATTTACAAACTCCATCATACTGCGAAATACAGAGTGATCTACCTGGCAGTGACAGGGAGAGAACTGATTTTGCGCGGGCTTGAATGTAACGGTTGTTCATTTATATGTAAAAGTCCTTCACGTCAGCTTTAAGAGAGCTTAAAAAACGGCAAACAAAGCTGCAGATATAGTTTTCAATTATAGGGAAACACACTAAAAACATCTTGACAATATATGCCACACAAGAAACAGTATTGCAAAAAGGTTCTCAAGTAATTTATTCAGTATTGCACTTTGATAAAGTTTGGGGACTTGAGAAATAAAATTAAAAAACGACTGGTCAAAATCGATGTAGCCGCGGCTGAGATAACCTGACTATTATTCCCTCATATGTGTTAACATCCAAAAACACTGGATTCTACAGTTCCCATAATGCATCTCTATGGCATCTTTCCTAGTAAATGCCCATATTTTTAAAATTCCACATGTTTAACACAAGCTTTCTGGCTTTGTGATACAAATATGAAGTCTCAAGCTCAATCTGAAATGTAATTTTCTTTCTTCATGCGTAAAATTGTGGTGCCCCTTCAACAAAAGGAAATTAAAGCTGACCAACAGGGGAGAGACGAAAAGAAAGAAAGAAAGAATGTCTTCTGTCCTCTCTCTAACCTGCAGGTAAACACAATGGCCAATCACAGCCCTGCTCACCACAATCACATAATTGAGTGGCAATCAGGCTTGGTCAGGAGGCGTATATATTAAAGCACCCTGCTCAGAGAACTGTTAGCTTTATGCAGCATATCACTGAAAACACATCAGCATCCCAGACACCTCATTACAGTGATCTCCCTCTCTCTCTTTTTTCCTTTTCTTCTGTCTCACTCTCCCAATTGCCGCCTCTCGATCTTTCTCCTGCTTCCCCCCGAGGAAACACACATACACACAATAACACCAATACTCATTACAGCCATCTTCATTGTCCAGGAAGTGGAAGCGATAGCTTTTTTTCTAGTTATTCCCATCACCTCTCTTCGTTCTCAGCTCCTGGCCTCCTCTAAGATAATACCCATTTATCCCACAGGGTGTTTACACAAGCGATTCAGGTTAAGTGACTCGCTGAGAGGAATGGAAGACAGCAGCTTTCCTTTATTCAAAGAAAATTGGATTCATCAACTACTGCTTAATGGTTGCATTCAAGCTTTTGATTACACTCCATCTAACACATAAGTAGGTATTTGTAGTGTATTTATCTGTGTGTTTGCTCACATGTATGATCTAAATAAGGGAAACCATCTTTAGAAAAATGTGCTGTTGGTTTTTGCTATCAGGGTTCAACAACCATAAAGCTGAAAGCCTTTACATCTCCGTGCCTTATAAAAATCACACCCTGCGTGCACCATCATAAACTGCAGCAATAAATAGTCCTGTATGCACTAAGCTAATACGGAATCTTTTTGTATGTTTCCATATATTTGAATAAAGTGTATTTTAATGTTTTACTGGAGAACCTAAAGCACAGCAGCAGATCCCGAGGTCATTTTAATAGGTTATTTCAATTTGACTGCTCTGTAGGTTACAGCAGTAGTCGTCTCCTTGGTTCACTTGTTTTTTATTCTCTTCATTTAATTTATTCCCTTTTTCTGTCTCCTGCTTCTTTTGTCATTGAAATAATTCTATTTTGCTCTATGTAGGCACTTGTGGTCCTGTTCAATTACATGTGAAATGCCTCATAAATGCTTTAAAATAACCTGTGATCAAAATAAGAAGGCCAGATTAAGTACATTTTAGTCTATTAAACATAAGGTTAAAATAGACAGGAATAATTATAATAGAAAAATATTATAAATAATATTTCTGCTTTCCAGGGTACATTACAAAAGTAATATACAGTACAGTGTGCAGGCTGGAAAACCAAAACAAAGAGCTAAAAGTAACAAAAAGCTGCAAAGAACTTCAGAGTGGGTGTTGATTCTCAGTGAGTGCAGCAATAGCTTAACTGGAAAATAACATGGTCACTATTTTTGCGCATGTAGGTAAAGAAATGTTATTAAGGGAAAATAAAATTGAATTAATAAGACACATTACAGCTGTATCTTGAATCCTTTTCCAATCTTCTCATTTTGCTCTCGAACCTGCCCACCTTTCTAATGGGTTTGGATGAACCATTTCATCGTAGTTTGTTGAACTGGTGGAAATCCTCTCTCGTTGTAATTAGTTTCTGCGGGACAACAAACCATCACAAGTGTGTGTCTTGTTTGTGATTTATGAAGCATTTAAAAGGTTGCAGGAGGGGGAAAAGACAAAAGGTTCCCGAATAAATAAAGCAGGCCTCAGCCAACCTCTCTAAGCCAATGTCACAGAGAGAGAGAGAGGAGAGGGAGAAAGTGAGAGACGATTCATGATTAACTTTCATTTCCTATGCCTTATTATTCCTTCCCCAAATGAAATTTCAGAGGAGGAGATAAATCTTCAGACAGTGGCCGTGCACCTAACGTCCAGGAATAGCTACTGCTCGCCATTGCTCAGCTTATCGCTTTAAATTCACAGCAAACTAGCTGTCTAGCTTGCCCCAGCAATATGAAAGCCTGCATTGCTTTAGTGTGTGTGTTTGTGCACGCACGTGTGTGTGTGTGCGTGCGTGTGACGGAGAAAGGAAATAAGGTCGTCAGTCAGTCTACCTCAGGTTGATATTTATAGATATGGATGGTGGATCTATGTGTTTGTGTCTGTTGGCCTGTGTGTGTTCATATGTGATATGCATGTGAGTGCGAGTGCTTGAGGCTCCAGTAATGGTTTATATAAGAAGATCAATAGGATTGAAAGCATGAATCACACAGCCTTTTAATCACATTCGTCTCAGCCAATTTCTAGATGGACACATGGATAAGTAGATATTGATGCCATAGTGCAACCATCCATCCTGCTCATAATTCTATTGTTGTGGATGGGCCGACTGTCCATTGACTCCTGTAACTATTGGCTCTCCAGTGTTCTAGAGCCAACAGGTAAAGGCCACTTTCCCAGGGGAAATTTCTCTTGCAGACAAGTAAAACATAGATCACACACACAGAGTTGAACATAAAATACAAAAACATTTGATAATATAAGCTCACATAAAACAGTCTAAGTCAGTAGCAGCATGATTTTTATTTTTTTTACAAAAGAAACGTTATCTTATCTTTCACATTGTTTGAACAATTTTGCCGTTAACCAGATTGTGAGGATCCAAAAATGGATGTATTATGAGAATTAGATACCAGACTAGATGGCGCCCATCCAGTACTCAAAATACTGAAATATAAATACTAAGAATAAAGTGCTACATCAAACCTTATTAAACATCAATATATCAAATAAATGGTAATTGGCGTAAGTATTGCAAAAATGAGACAGTGGAAAGGTGATTGAGAGCCATGATCTGCAAGTAAAATTCACATAAACCACATTAGTTATTGTCACACATACAGTCCCCTCTTAAAGTAAATAACATTTAATATTTGGTGGCATAACCCTTGCTTGCAATAACTGCCTCAAGCCTGCGACCCATCGACATCACCAAACTGTTGCATTCTTCATTTGTGATGCTATTCCAGGCTTTTACTGTAGCTTCTTTGAGTTCTTGCTTGTTTCAGGGTGGTTCTCCCTTCAGTCTCCTCTTAAGGAGGTGAAATGTATGCTCTAAGCTCTTAAGTTCAGGTGATTGACTTGGCCAGTCTAAAACCATCCACTTTTTCCCCCTGATGAAGTCCTTTGTTTTGTTGGCAGTGTGCTTTGGCTCATTGTCCTGCTGCATGATAAACTTCCTCCCGATTAGTTTCAATGCATTTCTCCGTAAATTGGCAGACAAAATGTTTCTGTACACTTCTGAATTCATTCTGCTGCTACCATCATCAGTTACATCATCAATAAATATTAATGAGCCTGTTCCAGAAGCAGCCATGCACACCCAAGCCATGACATTACCTCCACCATGCTTCACAGATGAGCTTGTGTGCTTCGGATCATAAGCAGTTCCTTTCTTTCTCCACACTTTGGCCTTTCCATCACCTTGGTAGAGATTAATCTTGGTCTCATCAGTCCATAAGATTGCGGCTCATCTCTGTACTTCTTTGCAAATTTCAATCTGGCCTTCCGATTCTTACTGCTGATGAGTAGTTTGCATCTTGTGGTGTGGCCTCTCTATTTCTGCTCTCTGAGTCTTCTTCGAACAGTGGATTTTGATTCTTCACCCCTGCACTGTGGAGGTCGTTGGTGATGTCACTTACTGATGTTTTGGGGTTTTCTTCACAGCTCTCACGGTATTTCTGTCATCAACTACTGTTGTTTTCCTTGGCCGACCTGTTCGACGTCTGTTGCTCAGTACACCAGTAGTTTCTTTCTTTTTCAGGGCATTCCAAATTATTGTGCCCAATGTTTGTCCTGGGGCTCTGGTCGATTTTCCTTCTTTCTCAGCTTGACAATGGCTTGCTTTTCTCCCATAGACAGCTCTCTGGTCTTCATGTTGGTTTATTCCTCCACAGGAAACGCAGTCTTTATAGGTTTGAACCAAGGATGAAAACTTAGACTAGTCATGCATAGCTATTTATTGTTTGGACAATCAACCTAAAAGGCAACACCTGGGCAACAAGGAACATCTGTCAGTCACATGTTCTAATAGTTTTGCTCACTTGAAAAATGGGTGGTTTCAAACAAACGGTGGTATGTCCTGTCACATGTAGATGTGAATACTACGAAATGAGAGCTGAAATTCTGAACTCTTGTCTCATACTCATCTTTTGATCTTAAACCCAAATGTCTTCAGTGAACAACAAAAACAAAAGGAATTTGCCTTACCGTTTCAATACTTTTGGAGGGGACTGTATGCCAGTTTTTACGGCAAGGGTTTCGCTGTTTGAAGAAGATAAACATGAGTTCTGTTTCATTCTTCCTGACCGCCAGAGGTAGTGCTTAACACTGGATGTTGTCCGTCTAGCGAAGGCGCAGGTCGAGTATTTAATATCAAAAGTCACCTGTGACCTGAGATAATGCGGGGCGTATCTTATATAAGCCCACGTCATCATGAAAAATGTTCCTTGATTCTTCTCGCAGTTAATCCACGAATGCAGGTTGAACTGAAGGAAGGAAGGAAGGAAGAAGGAAGAGAGAGAATAGCCGTCACATTGTCGCTGGAAGCCCTGCAACCGCATGACTGGAGCTACGGTTTCTTCCTCCAAGGGCTGGAAAGGATGGAGCACATAAATGTGCTCGAGCTCCGTGCTATCAGTTTCGTGCTGCACGAGTTCCTGCTGTATTTGAGAGGCAGGCATGTTCTTGTTTGATCCGACAACACGTCGGCTGTCTATCATGTAAATCGGCAAGGGGGCACCAGGTCGGCCACGTCGCTGCAGGTGGCACGGCGACTCCTGGTATGGGCTTTCCCACGCTTAGCCAGCCTCAAGGCCATGTACTTGCCAGGGCCACAGAACGTGGTGGCAGACTACCTCTCCGGCCAGACACCTCCCGCTGGGGAGTGGAGACTCCACCCAGGGGTGGTAGAGGAAATATGGGGCAAATATGGCCCTGTTTAGTCCACAACCCACTGCTCTCTTTGGTTTTCACTGAGGGAGGAAATGAATCCATTGGGACAGGATGCCCTGGCACACCGGTGGCCAGATCATCTCCTCTATGCCTTTCCACCATTCCCTCTGATAACTGTTATGTTGCACAGAAGTGTGCAGCAGAGCAACCACAAGCTCCTGTTGGTGGCCCCCGAACCGGCCAGGGAGACTCTGGTTTCCAGTAATGCAAAAGTTTTTTTGACGGGATCCCATGGTGCCTTCCCAGGAGGCGAGACCTGCTGCCGCAGCTGGGGGGCCACGTCTGGCATCCGAGCCCGGAATGCCTGCAGCTATGGGTGTGGCCCTTGAGGGGCCTGACCTGCTCCTCGAGTCGTGTGACCAGGCCGTGATCCAAACCATTAGGGACTCCAGAGCACCTACCAGGGCACTTTATGCCAACAGGTGGAAGATTTTTTCGGAGTGGTGTAGAGCTCATAAAGTAGCTCCTGAAAAGTACTCTGTGCCGATAATACTGGTTACTCGTGACGACGTTGGTAGCTGTCATCCAGTGTTAAGCACTGCCTCTGGCGGTCAGGAAGAATGAAATAGAATGAGAGTTACGTATGTAACTACAGTTCTATGAATTCTGGATGACCGCCAGAGTTCTCTGTCACTCAGAATCTTGGCGAGAAGATTTTGTAGGGACATTTTTTATGATGACGTGGGCTTATGTAAGTTACGCCCCGCATCATCCCAGGTCACAGGTGACTTTGTTGATATTAAATACTCGACCTGTGCGTGCGCGAGACGGATAACATCCAGTGTTAAGCACTGCCTCTGGCGGTCATCCAGAATTCATAGAACCTTAGTTACATACGTAACTCTCGTTTTTCATGTGCCTTTCTCTTATTCCACCATCTGCTATCATGAAAACCTCTCAAAGCTTTAGCTCTGAAAAATCTTAACAAAAACCAAAACTAGTGCAGAGCGCGCTACCAGTCTGGTCGAGATTGTTAACAATCACAATCATCAGCGCAATTAATGTTCTGATGATTTGTTTATCTTAACAGGCTTATGTGATAAACCACAATGAGTGTTGTGGTGGCAGCCCAGCTGACGGTGAGTGTCCTGTTTATTTCCCATTTTCTTTCTTGTGATTCTGTTTTTCCCTTGTGTTTTGGCCTGCCTGTTTGTGTCTCCTCCTTTCCCCCTGTGTGTGCTCTCCCTCCGCTCCTGAGCCCAGCCAACGACCCGCACCTCCGTCCTCTGTTCCGTCAGCTGGGCTCGCCACCCTGCCCTCTCCCCACGGACCTCTTCCACGGCATCCTCCCGGCTCCTCCCCGTGCCTCCTTACTTTCTTGGTCCCCCGGCTCCCTTGTCTCAGTCTCCTCGGTTCCCCGTGCCCGCGTTTCCCGGTGTCCGCCTCTACCTCACCTCCACTCCCTCAGCCCCTTTTTCTCCCTTCAACCAAAACCTGTTCATCCCGAGTGTTGCGTTTGGGTCCACTCTGTCCCCACATCATAACAATGAGGCTGCAATCAACCGATTTCCATTGTCATACATTGTGCAGCTTTACATTTACATGTTTTAAGCATTCATACCTTCAATTTGATATATAATGCTATGCCAAACTGCATGCTCCTGAGGAGAAAATCACATTTGATTATGACTGTAACATTATCAGTGAAAAATTAACAGGACAGTCATTGCGACCCTTGGGGAATTTTTTGGTCCAGTTCAGGGTTTGGAAGGGCTGGAAATGTGTTTGCGAACTCCCTGCACCGCCAGGACAGTTATATTTCCCATCTTTCATTGATATTCATGATGCCTGGGAGAGAGCCATTTGCTCACTTTCTGTGCCAGCTATGGTCCGCCCACAAGTTCTAAAAACTAATGGGCATGTTTGGAGAACATGGAGACTAGTGGACCAAGCGTGTGTCCTCTTCTAGTACATTTGAATTATCTATCTTGCTTTATCCGCCCCCTGGCCTGCACATACTGTACACAATTTGCATGCTTGCTCATACTGTAATGTACCTCTGCAGTGGGAGGACGGATGACACAAACAGGCCCTTCAATCAAACATGTGCCAAGCATTATTTCACTGTAATTATAGGTATGGAGCATCGCTGTACACGGCTAGTACTGTAGGTGGTAATTATTCTTCACGTACATAAAATGATTGACAGACAACTATGGACAAGGTAAAAATATATTAAAATCCCCCCTTAATCATTGTTAATTTTGCATTATGTGCCTATATGTAATTGGGGAGTTTGATAGACTGATTGTGCTTGCTAATCATCTCGTGTCCTCACAACACCTCTCAGTGTTTAATTATTCTGTGTTGTATGTATCCTAGTTTACATCGAGGAATAAGATATATATTCTATAGATGGTAAAAAAAAAAGACATCAAATGAATCATGTTTGGGATGTCACGTTATTAAAACTGAACTTTAAACTTGTTATCAGATGTGTATTGTTGGCTGTTCAAGCTTTCAGTCCATAGGGGCCAGACCCTGGCATGCTGCACTGCATAAGTGGAAGGCTGTTTCGCTCCCTGTGTGCATTTGTAATTTGTGTGTGGGTGTGTTTTGGATATGGGTCCCTGTCAGACTATGGGCATTAGAAACAGGGTCCCTCTGTGTGTGTGTGTGTGTGTGTTTGTGTGTGTGCGCATGCGTGCGTGTGTATGCTGTGTTTTTTTGTGCGTGTATATGCTTGTGTCCCTCCACCATAATGCTAATTATCTCAGCAGTAAAGTCCTTTGCAAATTCTTACACATTCCATGACATTTTCAGCTATGAGTTGCTTTGTCTTGTCTGCCAATACAATCATAAAGATACACACACACACACACACACACACACACACACGTAGTGATCTACATATGTGTTGGCAACGTCTGTTTTAGTGTGTAATTGTTGTCAGACTTAGATCAAACAGATCTGTAGATTGTGGGACTTGGTGACGGTGTGTGCTGGCTGCAGCAAGCTCATCTGAGTGTGGATTTGAAACGCTGGCTAAACAGGGAGAAGCGATGAACAGAGCAGAGAAAAGGCCTTTGGGATGTATCACATTCTCAGGCAATTAGCATTTAGTCTAGGTTTTTTGTCTACTGCTTCTTGGTTCCTGTTGGTGGCTCGGTCAATAGTTAATTAAAGGTTGACACAGGAGAAGGGCCTTCATACAGCTGGGGGTCTTCTCTGATTTACTTCACTGCACCACACACCTTTATTCTTCTCTTCTCTTTAAAAGATATTTCTTTTTTGTTACAAATTACTAGTGTTGGCTATAATTCCTGTGGAATTACATCCATACAATTTACACAAATGCCAACATTCAGGGTGCAGGAAATAGTGTGGCCGTTATGTAGTGTAATGGAAACAGGGTGTGGAAATACATCTGACTTTCATGCAGAAGACAGGAGTTTGGGTCTTGCCGCAATTACATTAATCTTTTTATTACCCAAAATCACAATGTTTCTTGTTCTAGTTGTGCATGAACACAGTTTTCCTGTGCAATAAGGGATTATTACTGGGGATGGGTATCGCTACTCCATACTTTCATGGTATCAACTGAAACAGCCCAGTATCAAGTAGAATCGAAACGTCTCCAGTCAAACCAGTACTTTAATTGATACTTTTTGTAACCAGATCAAGGCAAAAAAATACTATTTGTATGGTTTTGCTTGCAGCCAAACACATGAGCAACACACCCAAAGAAAGAGAAGCGCACACCTTTTTTTTTCCTTATGTGCTTTCACCATAAACTGTATAAAAAAAGGCCTGCACGCGCCGTCCATGTGTGACTTTAACAGCCGCTCACCTTCGGCTGCGGTCTCAGGCATGTTTGTCACTGTTGCAAGTTTATCACCACAAGCTTGGCTTTCATCTTCTGGAATAATTTAACACTTCTCTGTACATTTTTATTTGCTATTCACATCACTTGTCACTGATCAATCACTGCGTTCCATCACATCAATTAAATGCTTTTGTGGCGCAGCAGTGATCAGCTGATTCAGGTGTAGTTGGTTTGATTGGCTGGATGTGCAGCCTCTCTTTTCCTCTTTAGTCTTTAGTGTAGTTAAGTGACTTGTTTAACCAGACTCCTTACTCGTTTAATACTTGTGACTGTTGTTTTTGGAGGAGGTTACCGACACACCAATAAAGGAAAAAGCAATTGCGGAGATCTTTCAATTCAGTTTGTTGATGGAAAGATAAAATAATTTTCCGTTGTTTACTTTCAACAAAGGTATAAAAAATTTGCTTAAATTCATTTCCCACAACTTATTTGGTCACTTAACTATTTCACTCCTCTCTCATTCAAATGTAAAAAATTCACAAGCTATAGTTTTCCCCTTATAATACTTGTTGTCTTATTTTTTATTGTTTGACCACTTGAGTTTCTTGCCTCCTTGGACACAACAGAATCGTATTTAGTGATTTCAGCAAGGAACTTGTTGATTACAATGTCATAACCAACAGAAACAGTGGTCAAAACAACAAAACCAAGACCCAGATTTGCAATAAAAGAAATATTACAGGAAGCTGTTGCAGATATAGACATAGAAATACATGAAGACAAACAAAGTCACCCTTTTTTCACAGCAGACATTTATACTTGTCCCAGTAAACCGTGCCATCATTATAAATTGTAAGTAAAAGTAATCAATTACACCTGTGCTTCCTGCTATGACATATAAAAAAGACCTAATGAATATACTTTTCCTACATCCTCATAAGTGCTCTTCTCTGTACATACACCCACTCTCTTCTGTGCTCAAGCTTATTTGTCTACAGAACTGGCGAAGCCCTCATGGAAAATAACAGCAATTAGACCTCTGGCTGTCAGATCCTTTGATATTTACTTTTGATGGTGTGCCTTCTATATGTGCTTTGTTTGATTAGCTCAGAGCCTGCTGGTTCCTCTGGAAATTAAACCGTTTTTCAAAAGATCGACAAGGAAGCAGCTTATCCTCTATCAGCCACACTTCTGATGAATATCTTAGTGGTCACTAACCACAGAGCAATCTAGGGTGCCCTTTTGTTTGCGTGCCCACACCACTAGTTCCCCTACAACAGGGAGCAAACATCTTTCAACTAATGATCTACTTTACATTTGTTTTAATTAGGTGTATTTAAATAGCTCTGAGCAATAATTAACTAGCCAGAGCACTGAAGTGGGAGTAAGTGAGTGAGTAAGGCTTTTCTGTTGCGGGGTGGTGTTGTTGTTTTCCTCTTGCAGCTAGCTCCATCAGCCAGGGCACTGTGCCAAAACTACATTAAAGAGGAGGTTGTTCTTTTCTCCCCCTCATCTTCTCCTCTGAACATCTCCAGAGGGAAGAGGATCTGCCTCTGGTAGCCGCACATCGCCTGCGTGACAACAAACAACCCGTCGTGGGACAGGTGCAAAATGAAAGAGCAGGAGTGCAAATCAACAGTCTTACACAAACAGGATTGAGAAGACGTGGGAAAGAAAGAAGGAATGGTGGAAAGAACATGTGACACAGGAAGGGAGAAGGGAGGGAGAGGAGAGGAGGGTAGGCGGGTGAAGGTGGGCGGATGCTTCTGGGGCACAGCTCAAGATGGTGTTTGAAGTGCTCTGGGGGGTCTATTCCCTTTATTGTCTCTCTTAATGAGCTTTTTATGTTTTTGTGTATTTTACACACCATGTGATGGTCGCCCTCCTTCGTGGCCTCCTGATGGATCTGTTCTTTTTCATCTGGCTATTCACCACTGCATGTAAATTTAATTATAAGCATCTGGTTAGTGAATAGGGCTAATTAGCAGATAGGGGCTGGAACATCAGGTCAGAGGCCCCTCTCTCCCATCCGCCTCCGTGTCCTCACACTCTCCCCTCTATCCCTCAGGCAGAGATTATGCTGCTCTGGCTACATGCATGCTTTCTTTGGTTTTCAGTTTTTAGGACAGAAGAGTTGCAGCAATACCAATCTGTGTGAAGCAGAATAAGGTTAGGACAATCGAAGAGTACTTCAAAACAAAACTAGGAACACGCTGTCAGGAAAATACGACAAATAACTTTCAAAATTCAAAGCCACAGCTGGGCTTGTAGAAAAACAAGCAGTCTATAATTAGAGGAGATGGGTGAATTCCAATTAAGGTGAGTGCCTAACCTGTTAAGGGGGTTGTGCAGAAAAGAGAGGCTTCGGAAACTCCAAAGAAGCAGTAAAGTTTGCTTTCAAAGATTCTGTGTGATTTCAAACACTACTCTCAGAGCCAGGAGCTTCTCCCAGGGCATGTTTTCCACCAAAATATTGCCTATAATGATGCAGCCTGCGGGGTGTAGAAGTATCCCCACAGACTTTAAAATTAAGGCCTTTTTCTGCACTCTCGGTACTCAAAAACTTAAAAGAACGCACCCCCATCAGTACGATACTTCTGTTAATTTAGCCTGTGGAGAGCAGGTCCAGCAATATTTTCCTTTTTTGTTTAAAGATCTCAGCCGAGGTTATTTGTCTTTCCTAAATTGGCAAAGACTGCTCGAGTGTGAAAGCGAAAGATTGATTCATTCATTTGTTCTCTGGTATTTAAAAGCACACAGGAAGAACAAATGTGCCCTGGGTTTCTCTGGTCCATCAAATGATCTGACAGCTGATGTTTAAATGCTGATGCTCTTGCTGTCTCTTTGTCATGTGATGGAAAGCTTCTCCTTGCCCAATTTCCACAATCACATGTAGCATACAGTAGAGGTTAGTACTCATTTTCTACTGATCTTTTGCTACCAGCCAGAATTTCTGAGAAACTTTTGATTGTTTTTTTAACCTCTGACCCAGTTTTTATCAGCATAAACCAGCAATTAGTGGCTACCATTGACATTAGCGCCTGTCTGCCCTATCTGCCTCCAGAAAGCCCTGGAAGTAACAGCCTTGGTCACACAATAACAACATACTGTACAATATGTCAGAGTAGACTTCACTAAATGGATGTTTTAATGAGGAACAAAGGGATGGTGTTGGAGAAAAGTGAGGTGGGGGGAACAGGAATAGGTGGAAGGTCAAGAAGGGGGAAGAGTCAGGCACAAGTGCTCTCCTAACTTGAAGGAGGACACGGGTCGTTGAATTGTGTTGTGATGGAGGTCAGTGCTTATGTGGTCTCCTGGCAGTCAGTAACCCTTGCTCACCCAAACCAGTGCGGAGTCTGCTGGGCTCCATGACTAAATGTCTGGTGTCTGTTAAGGAGATCAAGAGTGATGGTGGAAGAGGATGAAGCAGACGACAACATGGAGGACCTCTAAGGCCTTGTTTCATTTAGTCCTCTGGTCACAGGTGGGAGTGGTGACTGACAGTAGAGGTGACTTGCCTGTCTGCTTGGCTTATTCCGGTACTGACTGACTGACTGACCCCCTCTCCCGTTGTCTTTCTCTTTCCATCTGCGTCTCTTGCACTCGCAGACTTTTCCCGTCTCTTCCTTTTTCTCCCCATTCACCTTTCTTTTTCTCTCTCATGTGGATAGTTGCCACCCAAAAGGAAGGTTTAGTTTTAGAATAAACGTGATAATGGTTTGGCATAAAGAAACAAAAAAACGTCAGACAAGTTACACAAGGAGATACTGTTTCTTGTCTTTTCTTTGGCAATGTTAGGTCAGAGCATTCACTTTTTCTTTGCATGAATACTGCAAGCAGTTCAGGTCAGCTGGCAGGGGGCGGCTCTACAGAGGTCTATAAATCTGGGGCAACCGTGGTGTATTTTGGCTTGAAGAGAAATTTTCATTTTTTAAGCCTACTGTAAGGTTGGAGTGAATGTAGTAGTAAACGTGCCTTCAGACAGCCTAGTGATGTTTGTGTTCTGTATTTTGCCTGGGTGGTGCCCACTGTTTACTGTACTGCAGGATAATTCAACCCTGAAACTGGTGTTGCTCCAAGCCCTTTGTTTCATTAGTATCTTTGTAAGATGGCATAATATAGCTATGTTGAAGTACTCTGATACCATTAACTGGGCATCATTTGGGTTGTTAGGCTTGTTATGGTTCTCGTGATTGCCACGCTGCAGAAGCGAACCAGAAGAGTTCAGTGATCATCAACTCCGGTGACAGTGGCAAATACCTGTGTATACAAACAAGAGTGGTAGTCGCTGTCCTCTTTTATCACTGCCACTGCTGTCTAAGGCCATTTCTAGACCAAGATTAGCCCTGTGTGCAAAAAATGAATTCAGCTGAAAGAGGCCAGTCCACTGACGCAGCGAGGGTACTGATGCGAAATGTTCTCGCAAAACACCACAGGGTTGTCTGGAACGTGGCTCAGCTTTTGCCACAACACAATGCAATATCATCCAACAAGGCACTGCATTGATCAATCAAATATTATAAATAAATACTTTGCATGCAGTATTTCTATTTTGCATGCAGACTATTTACCTCACAATCAATGCACAGGAAGACAAAATGATTTCCACTTTACAGTTTTGTAAAATCCTCTCCCTGTAATATTATTAACTGCTGTACAGTTCAGTTTTGTCATGTGATATGTTTATGTTTTTTGGATCTGTTCAACAACACCCTTGCAATTTGTTTTAAAACAGTACTTCTTTCAGTAACTGCAGGTTGTTTGAAAAGCACATTGACTGAAATTAGCTAACAGACACTGCCATAGCTTAAGGTGCTAATCATAAACATAAAAATATTCAAGTGAAAACAAAACCTTGTTAAAAAACTGAGACTCATGTCTGCACATGTGTACGCGGACAACACTGTTTTTCATATCAGTAAGAAACCGCTATCAGTCATTTCTACTCTGATGCCATTAAAGGGTTATAGCAGCAATATGTACCAGAAAAAGGAAAAACCCAGTGCACACACAAGGAAGGAAATTAACAGGAAAAACCCAGAACAAAGTCATTTTTTTTACAAGGTCTGTCCTCATAGAAGAGATGATTAAAATGTTTTTGTGCAATGGTACGTAACATTGGTGAGGCTGGGAAACTTTCTGATATAGTCAAAGTAACACACCGTAGCTGGCAGCCTATCTTCTAAATAGCTAATAAAGGAAATGTTTGTAGGCTTAATGTTTTATTTGGTTTATTGAAAAGGAAATGTGTGACATTAAGCTTTCCCCCCTTTGTAAACACAACATAAGCAGAGGCCTCAAAAAGTAGGCAAAAAGGCAGAATGAGAAAAGTAAGGGGGGTGGGGGGCATAAACAAGTCGGGTTTGGCTGAGTGAGCAAGCTAATTAACTTGAAAAACTATAAAAATGTAAATTGCAATTTGCCACCGTGGGCATCTAATTAAAGCCACTGGAATGTTAAGGACCAAATTGAATTTGCTAAAGCAGAGGAAAAATATATGATTTCATCACATTGTCTGGTATTGATCGCCTACAGTGTCCTTCGTCACAGCCATATGGAGACAGAGAGGGAGAGGATGGAGGAGGGACGTGAAGAGGGAGCAGAGAGAGAGAGAGGAAGATATGACGCAGAGAGAAGTGCAAAAAGGTTTGTACAGAGAAAGCTAGGGAGACAGCTTTGGTGAACTAAGTGTTCCTGCAAAAGCAAAACAGTTTGGCAGAGACAACAAAACACAGTGCCCGCCAGAGACGCAGAATGTAATCAGAGCCAAATGGCCCTCCTAATACTCCACAGGTGCACAACACAGACGGTTACATGATACTTGGAAGAATTATATGAAATGAGGGTTGACTGGGACCTGCTACAAATCCTCATAAGGTTCACCAAGCCTCTAAGATCTTCCATGGCCCTGAAGTTAATTGTGTTAGCTTAATTGGTGCAGTGTATGTATGATACTTTGGTGTAATTATTGTGCATGCAAAATTGTGGCGGTTTATCTTGTTATGTCATGTCCTCTGGGCATGTGATTAGTGTGTTCTTGTACTTGTGTGGGTGTTTGCATGTTTGTGTGTGGTTGCCATCTTTGTGGGAGTGTGTATGTGCATGCCTACGTGCATGCATGCAGGTAAATAGAAAAAACCCCATTCCATCATGGATCATTGTTGAAGAGCCAATTGCCGCTGCTTTTAAATGCCAGTCCATTTCTCAATCCAAAACTGGAGGTGTATGAAAAAACAAAAAACAAACCCCTGGGGGGGAACGAACCAGCTACAGCACACACTTTATTTTTTACTCATTCTGTTTTTATTTTACGGCTGCACAGCTCTGAATATTTAAGTTGTCATTATACCAGATGGGTGCAGGAAGGCTGAAGATTGTATGGCTTTTATTGAAGTAATAAACAATAATCACTAGCTCCCCTGACAAACAGAGCAGGCCGACTGAATGCTTTGGCTTTCTCCACCATGATGTTAAATTCATAAAGCTAATGAGTGGGATTCTGGTGCGGCAGAAAGGTGAGGTTTTTGTGGCTTTGCATAAATTCACATCTCTAAAGCCTTTTCTCAGTTACCTCTCATTTATCCTCCCTATTCTCGCCAATGTGTGAAACAGGATCCATCCACTAATGAAATGTGTTTAGCAGCTTGAAAAACACACAATTCCTTTTATTTCCTCCCTCTCCCTTCTCCCATGAAACATATTTTCATTTTAAGATGAACATACTGCGTGTGAAGGGTAGAACTGATTTTAAACTCATTTGCAGTAGAGTCTAAACAACTCATTGTGGAGCAAAGAGAGCAAATGTAGCTGATAAGAACGCAAGCTCTGATGGACAAATTTACAAGCAGCCATAAATCCTTTCTTTTCTTCTCTCCCTCCTTTTCCTCCTTCCCTCGTATGCCTATCAGCGTCCCTGTTGACGGTTGCAGTTTGTTAGCCCAGTAAAAGTTTTATATGTGCAGAAGAGAAGAATTGTCTGTCTGTTGCTGGCATGAGTTACGGGCTGCAGTAAACAAACTTGAAAAAGGCGGTAAACAGACTGAATCAAGATGGCAGCTCCAATAATCCATTAACAAGAGTCTCTAGGCTGCTCAAGACATGCTACCGTTGATGTACTGTATGAGTCAGGCATGTGTGTGTATGAGTATACACACATGCCTGACATTGCCCGGATGTTTCCCTAATTATTGCTGTTTCCTTGAACAACCAGACTTATATCCCTCTCACTCAATCTGCAAGTAATAAATTCCTTCCTTTAAGTAAATATTTAAATATGATCCTTATGGTAATGTGTTACTGTGACTGAAGATTTGCACTTTTTCTTTAGCAGGGGATATGTGCAGGAGGGTAGAGAGAAAATAGCAGGAAACTCTGCCAATGCAATGCTATCTTAAACAACAATACCACAAGCTACAGCCTCAGAAAATAGTTAAATAAACTGCCGTCTGAGTTAGCATTTATTCAGGGGTGTACTGGATTGCAATATATTGTCAAATATTCTTGTTATTTTGTCCACCCCCTATATGCACAAGCTTTTAAACAGCTGCCAGAGAACACTCCACTGCCCTAATGCTTTGCGTCAACCTTTTTTACATTAAAGGGGAACTCTGTCGATTGTACACATCAAAGTCTGTTTACAGGTCTTGTGGAGTGCCACTGCATATGTGGAAAAAAGTAAAGCCTTCTGTGGAGATTGCTAAAAGCCTCAGGTGATGTCACTTGTGTCTGCGTCAGCTGGCTGAAGACTACAAGTTTGAAAATGACAAAAACATCTGGGGGTGTGGAGTTAGAAAGAAGAGAGAGTTCACCAGACCTCTGTAGCATTAGCTACTACTAGCATAACTCTAACGAATCTCCAAGTGAACTGTTGGTGGTCAGGTTGCATTGTGATTTGACAAGGAAAAAGAATGTGTGGAATAAAAAGGGTTAGGTTTAGGCTGCATTGACTGTGATGCTTTTTTAGAACTGTCTATTATGAGTCTGTCTTTTCTCACTCTTAATGTTTCTTCACCTCTGTCTAACCAACTAAATTTCACAACCACAAGCAGTTGTGGATGCTAGACAGCGACAAGGCTGTATTGATTGACACTTTGACTAAGCAGTTTTTATTTATATTTATATTAATTCAATATCATAAAAACATATTGTATCAATAATATGTTATTCTTTTATTACAGATGACACACATGCATGCACATACGCATATTGATCACAAGTACAACACTCAACAACAAAAACTGAGCGAGAACAACCGTAGATTCATGAGATGTTGAAAATGACAGTTAACGATTAACTTGGTGTCGTTTTTTTATCAAATAAATAAAGACATTCATATTTTTCTTCTCTGCTGCTTATGGCACCGAGGGCCATTTTTCCCCACCACCTGCCTTCCAACTTTACATATGCATTGCCTTAAGAACAAAATAATTTATTACAACAAACAACCTATTAATAAGAAATCAATATGAGACTCCCAGAAGTGTTTTGCGCAAAACGCTAATAAATTTTTAAAAACCTCTTAGGTAAAACAAATTGAAAAACTGAAGAAAGTAAAGTAAGAGGATGCTGGATGCCAGATACACTGAAGTAAAGGATATGAAACAGAAAAAAACCTGCGGAAATTGTTTTTTTGTATGCATACAGTGTTAATGATGTCATTGTTCTGTGTGTGAGTGTGTGTGTGTCAGGGTGAGAAAAGAGGGAGTGTGAAAGGGAACAAAAACTTACTGGCCCTGCGAGAGGGGCAAAGCCATTAAACAGCGTATTTATTGCTCCCCACATATCATTTTAATTTACATTTATGGGGTCGTTGATATCTGTTAAACATGTATTAATGCGTCATGAGTTTGTGTTTCATTTGTCCAGGCTCATTTCCTTTTATTTGACCTCCAAGTGCCTTTTGGCCGCAGTGTGTGCTGAAACAGAATAAATATGCTTCTCACATTTGTGTTTTTCCAGCCAACCCTTTTCTCTTAGAAGCAACATTTTATGTAGTCATGAATTACAGCAATAAATTGAGGTTTATTATTTGCATACAGACATTATAAAGAGCAGAAATTCTGTCTTGAAACTGTCTTTTTGTTGTTTCAACCACCACATCTTCCTTTGTATCGTGAACAATATATTGTATTTTAACATGTTTCAACCTTCCTGACAGATTCACTTCATCTCTCTTGACCCATGCGTCATACCTTCTCTATTTATGTTGTGTTTTTAAAAACACAATGACAACGACAAATTCTTCATTCGTTTCTATTTTCTTCCAGAGCAGCTGGCGTTTAATGCTCAATGCATGCACATTTGAGCAACTTTTATCATCGAACCATTAACTTGAACAAACACACAAGCAACTGTGCACAGGTGAGACACGCACAATCGCAGACACACACAGAAAGTAGCACACTGTGAATCAGATGCTGCAGCCTCTGTAAAATCTCTTTGTTTGTACTGCAGGGCATCATGCTCCATGCAGCCCAGTGTGTCTGTGTGTGTCATGTGTGGCCGAACTGCCCCCCCCCTCACCTCGCTCTCTCTGCTTGCAGCAAGACAGTACAGAGCCATGGTACAGAAGGACACAATGAGGTGGCAGCTCCGCTTGGCTGGCCAGGCATGGCCGGAACAGGAAGAGAGATTACCTCCCAGAGGGTCTCTGTCGCTGTGTTTGTGTGTGTTTGTGTGTGAATCCACTCATGCATATGTGTGCCATCCTCTCCCAATTAGAAACACATTCACCTCTTTGCCACCAGGGTCATTGGTAAATTATCTTCCTTTTAAAAAACACAGCCCTACGGTATCCATGCATAGTTTTTAAATGTCAGACCAAACAACATGACAGGATGCTGTTAAAGTATTTAAAATACTTGGCAGTATGTACAGTGTGAGAAAACAAGTGTATGCACTATATGTGTATGTATGAAACAATACAAAAATATATAACCATGATAAGAGGGGTTGAACTTCACTTTTCAATCCATATAAGGCAGAAATTCACAGTTAAGTTTTACAGCTCCAAAAATAGTGACCTCTTGCTTGAAGTCCTTTTGAAGACAGTTGGTAAGGGTGCGGAGAAAACAGTTGAGGAACTGAATGAGACTGACAGCGATCTCTCACAGGACATGAAAATCTAAGGCACAAGCAAAAAAAATCAGGCAACAAGAGCAAAAACACTAACAGGATTCAAAGGTTTGGCCATAGCATGAGCACCACTTAGATGAACAGACAACATGGGAAGGAACAGAGTAACGAGCCGGGGTTTGAATACTGCAGGGCTTGATTGCTGGAATAAGTTTCAGTTGTGCAGGTGATTGGACAGCCAGAGAGGAGGACCAGAGCGCCACGTCCTGACAACACACACACACATAAATGTTTGTCCCTCTATCCCCGTGGGGACATCTCACTGACCAAATGCATTCCCTTGCCCATTACCCTAACCTTAACCATAAAAACTACATGCCTAATCTTAACCCTTACCTACCCCTAACCCTAACCTAATTGTAAACTGAACCCTCAAACGTTGTAACCCTCAAAAAGCGGCACAGCCGACTATAACAGTTGCAGTTGTGCACCTACCAACTCCACCAGCTTGCTTACAATTCCAATTCATAGTGGAAGTTAAAGATTCACATACATACTAAACAAATCTGTGGCACACAGGGAGGCACAGTTATACTTCCTCAGGGGATGATGAGACTGAATAAAGACCAATAAACCAAGGAGTCCCATCCCTGATAACATTTGTATGTACTAAAATGTATGAGCTAGCACAGATCCTTAGACCGAACTCTGTAGGTCCAAATGGACTTATTTTAACAAGCAGACAGAAACCTGCAAACTGTCAAGAGAGGCAGACAAACAGACAAACTGTACTGCACTGTACAAATGTATCCATTGAAAGGATATTATGGAAAATCTGTTAAAGGTTCGGTGTGTAATATTTCTGAGGATCTATTGGCAGAAAAGCAATATAATATCCGTGTTTTCAGTGATGTATAAAGACCTTACATAATGAACCATTATGTTTTTATTCAACCCGATCTCATCTCATGTGTCACATATACCTGGACACGCTTTGGAAAAGCCGTGTCTATTGCACGCAAAACAGCAATTTTGCATGTATAAGATACGCTGCAGTGTGCAATAGCGTTGCAACATAAAAAAGGCTAACCCTACCTGCTAGCACATCAGCCGTGAGGCATATATTTGCTGACTTACGTTTAGGCACTAAATAATGCTTGAAGTTAGGGAAGTTGCCTCAGGGGGCTGTCAACTCCTTAAACAAAAACATTGATAGCTAGCTAGCTAGCTAGTTAGCTAGCTAGTTAGCGACCGGAAACGGGGCCCCAGGGCGTCACATACACACGCGGTACAATAGACACAGCTTTTCCAAAGCGTGTATATGTGACGCCTGAGCATGAGAACAGGCTGTTTATTACCTTAGAATGAGCCTTTTTTATCTACATAACCGCGGGCACCCTCTTCTATGGAGGTCGCTATATTTTGTTGTCATGTTTTTACCTTAGCCAACAACGAACAAACAGCGCTACAGAGCGTGTTTTGTCATCACGGTTAGTTTTATGTAGTTAATCTCTCTCTCCAGTGCTCTGTTTTGGTTTTGTTACCTTCATGAGACAATCAGCTGATCACTAATTGGCAAAAAAAGGCAGCTTCCAGTATGGTAGCTCAGATCAGCCAGCTAAACTTTTACTGCGCTGGTAGAAAAAATATGTAGTTGGATTGTAATTTCATGTAGTTATTCTCCAGCGCTCTGTTATGGCTTTGTTACATGGACAGAAATGTGCCCTTACCTTTCTGAGACAAACAGATGATGAATATTATTGGCAATAAAACGGTAACAGCAGGGAAGCTCAGATCAGCAGCTAAACTTCACATTTTACTGCCCTGGTAGAAAACATGTATTTCTTACTGCTAATGGTGATATGTAACAAGAACACGTGCCTATCAAGTGACCAATAATGAATAAATAAATAGTGTTTTTTTGGATATTGCTTCCCCACTGTGCACACAAATGTGTAATTTGTACTTTCACATGCTAAATGCCCAATTAAAAAAGACATGCATGCTTATCTAATTAAGCAAAGTGAGAGGAGCCTTGATCCTCACCAGCCAATGCCTTTGTAAACTTCATGTATTATGTGTTTTATAATGGACTGTAGTATAGAAACAGTGAGCTTACATTGTCCTGTTATCTGTCAGTGGTCATGCTTGAAGCACTAGATGTGATAGTTTTTGAGATGTTCTTCATTTACTTTGGTATGCCCTCCCAAGTTTTAAAATACTGAATTACAGGAGTATGAGACATCATGTAGCACTTTATTTCTTGATGTGGCTGTTGTTTATTAATGAACAAGTAATAATAATATTCAAAACAACCCATATGGTTTTACTGAATAATTAAGTAAATATAATTTCTTAATATATCTATCTAAAGAAACTTGATTTCTTGACTGGCAACTCTCTGCTATCTCATAGATGACATCTTTGTCCTGTCTCAGGCATCGTAGCTATACAACTCGCTTGGATAGGGGAAGGGGGTGCAATTTGCAATCCTCACCACTAGATGCTTACACACTGGATCTTTAAGGGTGTTTCTACACAGCTTCGCCATAGTTTACTTCTACATGTTTTCGCCCATTTTCCATGCCTGCCAGTTCTAACACTCTTTGTCATTCTTTGTCATTCATCCACTAAAAATCTTTATTTAGTTTAACAAGTAAAAATGTAAAACAAACATTCTATACATAAATACAAACACAAAAAACATTCAAAGCAATACAAACTATATTATAAAAGTGCCAAGTAATAAAGTGCTAGAGATATAAGTTTCAGTCTTTGTATTAAATGTCACTATGCTCCAAGGAAGCTGGTAATGGTGCTTACTTGCCTCGACTCTTCGCATCTCGCTTTTGGTGCCCCATCCTTTGTGTTCCATTGCAAATATAGACAAGGGACTTAAGATCTGTCCAAAACACTTTGTGACAGCTCACATTACCTTGATGACGCCAAAACATGTACAATAGTGGGTTTGGGACTTTTTACTTTGTGTTTTTTACTTAGGGGACCTGATTTGAACATATTCTGGGCTCTTGCCTTACAGAGTGGACAAGAGGTAATTTTTATATAATCAATTAACTAGTTTTTATCAAAACAGCATCAGACACACAATTTTTTTCTTGTAGCTGCTCCTTCCATGTTTGTTTACCTTTTTTGAAATGCCTCAGGGCTTCCCCTGGTAACCCCGTGTTTAACGTCACAATGCTATGAACTGTGGGTTATTCATCAAAGTCTGCAGAGGTGCAGACGTTCAGAAGGTGTGCATAATGGGCTCAAAAAATCTGCAAGAGACCCCTGCAAGAAACCCATGTGAGGGGACGCTGCACCTGCTTTGCCTCCTGAGTCTACATTTGGGTCCTATTTTTTGTGTTTCCTGCTACCCTATATATATATATATATAGATATCTATATCGATCAGAATCAGAATCAGCTTTATTGCCAGGTATGTGTACACATACGAGGAATTTAACTCTGGACTGTACATTGCTCACGATGAGCTTACTCATACAAAAATACTAAATTGCAATAATAAAAATAAAATAAAATCAGACACAGACTTCAGTGTAGACAGCACAAATGTACACACTATGAACAAAAACAATATAGACATATTGACAAATAGTGCAGTGAGCAGAGTCCAAAGGATGCAGGAGTATGTATGTGTCGGAGGTGGATGTGATATACAGGGACACATACATGCATACATATACACATGTACACAGTGTGAAGCTTAGTGCAAAGGATGCTGGAATAAAGAAGTATAAGTATTTTGTGCAGGAGTTATGACTTGAGGTAGGTGGATCGGTATACAGTATCTACAATATGACAATATAACAGTATGAACAGCACTGAAATAGAGAATGGTGAATAAATAATAAGTGGTAACCAGTAAACAGGTGGCTGATTAGAGACAGAGTTACTGGGTTATTACACATGAATTGTTCCTGACACTGTGAGTCAGAAATCAGCTGTTCATCAGAGTGATGGCTTGTGGGAAGAAACTGTTCCTAAGTCTGTTGGTTTTGGCGTACAGTGCTCTGTAGGACAGGATGTGTCCGCGGTGAAATGGATCTACAGTGATGTAGATCCTGCCTGTTTCCTGACTCTGGAAATGTATAAGTCCTGAATGGAGGGCAGGTTGGCACCAACAATTTTTTCTGCCGTCCTGACTGTCCGTTGTAGTCTGTCCCTGTCCTTTTTGCTGGCAGATCCATACCAGACAGTGATGGAGGTGCAGAGGCCAGACTGGATAATAGCTGTGTAAAAGTGGATCAGCAGGTCTTTAGGCAGGTTGAGCTTCCTGAGCTGGCGCAGGAAGAACATCCTCTGCTGGGCCTTCTTGATGATGGTGTCAGTGTTGGGCTCCACATTTCAGGTCCTGGGATATAGTAGATCCCAGAAACCTGAAGGTTTCCACAGCAGACACAGGGCCGTTGAGTATGGTGATGGGGGGTAGAGTGGGGGGGCTCCTCCTGAAGTCCACAATCATCTCCCAAGTTTTGAGCATGTTAAGCTCCGGGTTGTTCTGACCGCACTAGAGAGCCAGCTGATCAACCTCATTGGTGTAGAGGGAGAAGAGCAGTGGGGAGAGCACGCACCTCTGGGGGGTGTCAGTGCTGATAGTCTGGTTGATGGATGTGATGTTCCCAAGCCTCACCTGCTGACTCCTGTCAGTCAGGAAGTTTGTGATCCACTGACAGGTGGAGGCTGGCATAGTGAGCTGGGTGAGTTTGGTGCTCAGGATTTCCGGGATGATGGTGTTGAACGCCGAGCTGAAGTCCATAAACAGGATCCTTGCATATGTAACCAGCGCGCCTGCTTGTTTTCTCCTGCAGCGTCTCCAGAGGATCCGTAACAAAATATCTGTATATTAATCTGTGATAAGGGCCATGTCTTGTCTTACTTCTTCTTTTCACCACAGGGTGTGATCTTCAACCCAAAGAACATTTCTAGACATGGCAGCAGGAACATTTTTATTAAAAGCCATTTATTTATCTACTACCAAGCTTGACTACTGCTTACCCCCTTATGTTTTGCTTTTATACATTAATTCTTGTTTGGTCACTTCCCTGGTTGTGACCCAAATTAAGATGACACACAGTTTACGTTTGATTGTCATTTTTTGGGGTGGAGTAAAGGAGTTTGGACAAGATGAAGGTTTTGACATAATTTACTCTTGTTTTGTAATTAGTGTTGTTGTTTTCCCATTTCTTCACCTCTTAATTTCACACAGTTTCTTTCACCATGTTTTCTCTATATAGAGATATTCAAACCAAGTATTTTACCTTTTGTGTAACTTGAGTAATAATATTTTGTCTGTCACTCTCTGCTCCAAATCCAAACTCCTTCTGTTTTATGAGTTTTGCTCCAGATGCTTAGACAAGTTTAAGAGGGAAGTTAAAACATCCATCTCCAGGTGTAAGCAATGGCTGTAACTTGTTGCGTATGTCGTACATGTGTGCCAACAATACAGCTGTCAATGTTAATTCCTTTGATTAAAGGACTAATGGCAAAGATTTATGAAGCAGTGCTCAAAGGACAGTGCTGCTTCACACCTCTCTCTACTTGACAGGATCCTTTTAACACCATTAACATTTTCGCCAACACTTGCTTTAACAGACAGTCATATCACCATCTGAATAAAGGCATCACGAAAACTCTATGCTTTATTAAAAGCACAGGGGTTATCTCATCTTATGTTGAAATTTATGTTGTAATGCTGTAAATAAACATGTAAAAAGAAAAAAAGCTTTTAATAAATGTTGTGAAGTGCATAAATAAATCTAGAATTTTCACCCTAACCCTTACAGAGGGGTGGTCAGTGCGCATGTGTAGGTGTAGCATGTTTGTAGCTGTTTCTCACTCTGCGTTCTTATCTGTACTTGTGTTCTTGTGGACTTCTTGTGAAACGTCATCAGTCGCAGCCCAAGTACTGTTCCAATTCAAAAGCCAGGTACAATCAAATACCTGAATGTGTTCTCGCTCTCGCTTTTACCGAGCCTGCATCAGTGGTGACTTGTGTGGACTTTGGATAGCCAAGTGTCCCAGAATGCATTTTGCGCCAACAAAACCAAGCCAACTTGCCATGACCAAGCTTTAAAGTACAGAAGTCCGAATTGGCGAACTCGGTATTGAGAAACAACCTGTGTGTGTGCATGTGTGTAGTGGCAGAAGAGGAACACTTGCTGAAGAGACAGAGGTCCAGGTTCATCTGTGTGGTGCCGAGTTGTCCGCACCTCGAGGGACATTCGGATCACCATTGATGAACCACACGAAGAATGTTGCATCGTTTTTAAATAGTAGGCTACTTGAAATAGACCCATGAGGAAATGGTCAACAATAAGCCTCAGTTTAGCTTCAAATGTACAGTGTAAGTTACACTCAAGATTCTCAAGATTAAGGTGGAGCTACCGTGTGCTCCCCCCCCCGGCTTGCAATCACTGTGCACAAACACACGTATTATTCGACAATCAGTGGACTATAAGCAAATCCTTGTAAATCCTTTATTAGGGACAGCCCTAGTGCCGTGTAGCTAGTTTTCCTTCACCTGTTGCTGACCTATTTATTGTGCAAACACAGAGTAATGTGTCATGATTTGGGTCGTCACAACATTTACTAGATTTGTCTGTTCAGTTCTTCAATATACGGACCATATAATCCTAAACCTCAAGTCAAGTAAAATAAAAAATATAGGGCATTGACAAGCACGCACAGAGTGTAGGAGTTGAGCTTTCATAAGGGATAATAGGTTACAGTCTTTTTGCATGAAAGATGCCCAAGGGCTAGATAACATGCAACCAGTTTCCTGCTAACTAGATTTTCATGATCATGAATGTACATCTATGAACAGAATGTAGACAAACAGACAGATAGATAGAGAGAGAGGCAGACATACGGGACATGTATCCGGAGGGGAGAGGGGTATTCTGTGAGGATTGATAGACTCCATATTGTGAGCTAATGATCTCCCTAGGGCGCTGGGGAAAAACGATGAAACCAGCCTGCATGACACTGTCACACTGCCTATGTCGCACTGCCACCTTCATCTCTCAGTCTTTTCTCTCCCCCTCTCTCTCTCACTCTCTGTCTTCCTCTAAACCTCTCTTTGTCTCTTCCTGGGGGAAATGCATCGATTCACCTTTGTTTGTACTGTCACCCACACATATTCAACTGTCACAGAGAGGAACGGAGTTCACTGAACTGATGGAACTGATTTAGAGTAAGAGGCATAGGCTGTCCTCATTTCCCAAAAATGAAACTCCACGACATCTATTCTCATTTAGTTCAATCTGGATGAAAAATGCCACAAATGTCTTCAGGAGGTGTTTAAACGTTACTGGAGAGGTGGTTGAAAATGGGTGGAAGATAGCATCATTGGCAGACATAGTAGCAAAAAGATCTTTTTAAACCAATTGTCAGCACTTGTACAATCGCAGACACAATGAATGCATTCACCGGTTGTGTTGATGGAAAAGCACAATCATCCTCTGCGATCTAATTCTCATTGCCGTGCCAAGCTGTCACTGCTTCAAGACAAGACAAGGTAGGAGGGGAGGTAAAGACACAAAAGTAGGTTTGATGTTAACTATAAGTAGAACGTTACCACTGAGATATTGTATCTGCCAGTAAATAGAGCCAACATTTTGCTGCTGGAACAATATTTTCCAACCAAAAGAGGGTGTTTATGTGTGTACTGTGCCCATAGATAGATTATGGGCAAAGACATGTAGAAGGCTCCTCTCCTAAATAACAACAAGACGCCCAGACTGAAAGAGATACTAAATTACATTTTGCATTTCTTTTGTAGTTGTTTTGTGTGTCTTTGTAGTTATTTTGTGTGTCTTTGTAGTCATTTAACATCTCTATAAAGTAATTTAGCATTTCTTTGTAATTGTTTTGTGTCTCATTTAGTTTTTTGTACTGTTTTGCTTCTTTGTAGTCATTTGAAATGTCTTTGTAATTGTTTTGTGTCTCTTTGTAGTTTTATGTACTGTTTTATGTTTCTTTGTAGTCATTTTAAATCTCCCTTGAATTTGTTTTGCATCTCTTTGTGGACGTTCTGTGTCTCTTGGTAGTAGTTTTGTGCTGTTTTGTGTCTTTAGATTGACTTTCCAACAAAAATGTTAAGAGTTATTTAAACATAGGCTCTGGCCCAGGGGTTCCCTGACCTCTAGGGCCCCTGGTAGGCCCAGTATCCAACTATACCTGTGCCTGTGGTTGAAATAAAAATAATGTTTCCTGGTGCACCACATTGTCTTTCTAGTTCTTATCATGTGAAGTGCGCTTCTGCCATCCTCCAGTGCTGAAAACAAATAATGTACACCTTGCCATTTTTGGTTAATTTCCACCTTTCCTGTGAGAGAAGGTTTTTGTAGTTTAGAATTACAGTTTTCTCAGCCTCACCTCTTCTCACCTCCCCTCAGTTCTCAATCAAATGTACACAGCGAGGTCTTGTTTTGATTGCTTTGCTGCCTTCATATTGTTGACTTGTTTTATATAGAGATAGACGCTGAGGGAGAGAGACAGAGTAGGTGAGCCACAGCTGCTGAATGGACTGAGATGGGGTTAGATGTGGGCTGAACTATGTGTTGGTTTGCTTTAAAGTTGCTAAGACTCATCTGTCTGAATTCCACTGCTATTTCAACCTTATCTGTGCTGCACTGGAGTGTGGACAAGATTGACAAAGACAGTGCAGCGTTTCAAGAGATTTATGCACCTGGGTTACTTGTTGAAAGTATATAACCTTTTGCAATACTTCTGACTCACTATGACATTTTCTGATAATGGTTTGATTTCCCGAGTCATTCTCATTAGTTTTTTTACCTGCCTCATCAAAGGGAAGCAAGTAACACATGCCATTACAAATCTCAGAGGAAAAATAACATTGATTGAAAGCCCAGGGGACTGTGAATCACTTACTGAGGCAAATTCATCTCGGCAGCTTCATGTTGATGCATGCAGACACCAGCATGTTGTCCTGTTTGTGCCAAGAAAATAATGGCCTTTCTGAGTATCTGGAAAACATATTTTGTTTCTCTTGATTGTTGGGTTAGGAAACAGCAAATACGTCTGGTCAACAAATGTTTAGCACTGCCATATCATCTATTGCATTTTAGCCATAAATGAAGAGAATGAATTGAAGAGACAATAAGATTTTAATAAGATTTTTACTGTCAAGTCACACAGTCATCATAGTATAGCCTGTCTACTGGGATTTGACATGGTTCTTGATCAATACTCATTATTTTGCCTATCTTTCAAACATGACTTCCCAATTGTACTCTAGCTTGTAATAAAAAGATGTAAAGCAAAGTATTTTGCATTTTGATATAATATCTTTTTCCAATAAGTTTAAATCACAGCACATTTCTATTAAAACTCCCCATAGTAACAACCTTCTGGGCCTAGTGCTTAAAGGCATAAAGGAAACGAATCAATACATAGGATATAGCCTACACGGGATGTATCCTGTGTTCTAATGCCTCTCTAATTTGCTAGCTTTGTCATTTCTATATACTGTGTCAGACGAGAAGTAGTATCCAGTAATGATGGATAGCAACCATTCCTCTCGTTAACAAAAAAGTGGTGGAAAAATGGAAGAACAATTAGCATTATCAAGGTGGGGTTTTTTTAGGTGGGGGGGGCATGAAAAAAATATACTGTACTTGTGAATGTGCAGTGTAATGACCCTGTATAATGATGCCCTAGGTTTTCAGTTGACTACAATTTTAACCCACTCTCTGCAAACTAAGACACTCAGAGCAACAGCATGTTTTTTGTTTTCTTCATGTTTTTATTATATTGTTTATCATATTATATTGCCACATATTGTTGAGGATATCATAGGAAGAAAACCTTAAAAGTGGAATTTAGTTGAATCCCTTATTTGGGCAGACAATATGTTTCATGCCTCAGCTCTCCAAAGGGAATAACAAAGCTAAAGGCCTCCAATATTGCCACAGGTAAGTTCAAATTAGGGTCAACTGATAGCCACAGCAGTTGTCTTATATTGCCGTAGGTCAGTTTTCATTGGAGTCAACTGAAAACCTGGGTCTTTACTGTACGGATGCCAAAGGCTGTCTCTCTGATATAGTGTTTTTTTGTTGAAAATGTGACTTTTTATTTGTGTCATTGACAACCTCCTGTCACTGTCACTAAAGGGGATGGCAGGAATGGGATGGGTAATTAGTGGGAGACTGGGACATAGATATGAAAAGTAGGAGGAGATCAAGATTGCTGTCAAGGTTAGCGATTACTTTTGGGACTCCTTTAAACAAAGCTATGTCTACTTCTGACCTCTGTCCCCAGGTGGCATATGTCTGGTTCAGTGACCATTGTAGTGTACATTAAGGTGTATTTTTAGGAGATTATGCCAAATATCAGCATTAAATCCTCCTGAGCCGCCAATTTGAAGTTCTCCTTTCCTGGGTCTGTCCTTTCAACATGTGTCCAATACGGATCTTTATAAGCATCAAATGTCAGAAATGGTTTCTTCACACAGTAGGTCCTGCATCAGGTGCTTTCTAGGCACAAAATAGTATGACCATAACTGGGAACATGACTTGAGAATTTTCACCCCAAAGAGGCATATGATTGTAGGTTTCATTGCGTGATCCCATGTGCACTGGATTTCAATCCAGACAATTTACACACACACACACACACACACACACACACACACACACACACACACACACACACACACACACACACACACACACACACACACACACACACACACATTCATACTGCTGCAACAATTATAGGTAGTTTCCCTCTGTGTAAGGGAGCTAGTGAGGTGTGCTTGTTCTATAATTACAACTTTCATTGTGTACATTCCACTGCAGTGTCCCAAACCACCATATCTGCCTCAGCCACTTTGTTCAGTGGATGTCAGATCACACCGTGTGGTCTATGTTAAGACACCATTATATTTAAAACACTGCAGGAACTTCTGAAACAACAGGGATACTCAGTTCCTTTTATAATTTCCCCTCTTCCTCCATTTTTGACGCTATCCTTCTTGTGATTTTGTCTTTTATGCATGGCGACACCTGCTCCTTTTGTTCTCTCTTTATTTCCTTTTTTCCTCCTTTAGTCTTTTTTTTATCTCCCCCCACCAATCTTTATGCCTCACATGCTTTCACACTCCATTTTCCATGCTGGCTCTGGGTATCCCCACTGTGGAGAACTCTGCCTGTTTCATCTGAGTGTGCTAATATCGCCTGCTTATACCCATTGGGTGGGATAATGGCAGCCATCACTCACTGATGCAGCACAAAAAGTGACATTTCGCTCTCCTTATGCTGACAAACAGCATATACCTCCCACTGCTCAGTCGCTCTCTCTTTTTGTTTCTTACATGTACTCCCTTTTGTCTATCTGAATCTGTCTCTCCATTTGTCTGTCTCTTTTTGTCATTTGTCTCTGTATCTCCAAGTCTCCCTGCTATTCTATTTTCATCCACCAGTTCAAGCTGGTATAGTACAAGGCAAAGGTCATCACCCCTGAAGGATGTTGCTGCAGAAATAGAAATTGCACTTGATTCTAAAAGCTTCACAACTGATCATTTTACTCATGCATAAATTATTCAGTCAAGTCCTAAACAGAGGGACACATTAAGAGTCACGGCTACTATTACAACTCAATCAACCTACAGGGAATTTGTATTGCAGCTCAGAGAAGGTATTATTGGCAGGACAAATGACAGATATATGGCCACTATACCTACGTGCCTTTGAATCCAGTAATCAGATCACTTTCTTTTCTCTATGTACATTCCTAGAAACTAACATCTTAACACAAAACACAATTTATTTCATCAGAAAGTGAAATTTTCATTTGCAATTCAAATTCAAAGTCACCTTATGTTTTGGAGGGTTATTTTCTCTTTAAATATTTAAACCTGCGTTAAATGATTTCTTGGTCACCTTGGGGCAGCGCAAACAACCTGTAAAAACAACACTGACATATTATGACTATGTAAAGTTGATATGATGAACTTATTTACCTATCTACACATCCAGCAGATATCGAGCAACATTAGCAATTCAATTCAATCGACACTTACTTTTAACTCTGTTTTTGGCCTCCAACCAACACCTGAAATATCACTTTAATGACAAAATGCTTCATTAGTTATGTTCACCAGCTTGATGTTCAGTGCTGGGCAGATACTGTACATGTTTTTTTTTTTTAGAGTTTTTGGCTGAAGCTCCCGGCTTTGGTTAAAAACGTGTTGTTGAGGGTGGTGAGAGTGAACCAAAACAGTCAAGTTTTGAGTCAAAACAAAGAGATGAAAAATGCTGAAACACCAGCCAGTGGTAATATCTATTATCAAGTAAGCAAGTTTTACTGATTTCAGGTGAGTTCAAATTCACAATTCTCTTGTGTTCTTTCCCAGTGTTCTTTCCCACAGACCTAGCATTGCACATAATAGTGCTGAGACAAGCTCCAACCATTCCATTTAAGATAACAAAAACTATAATAATCAGTTGTCGTAGCTGCATGATTGATTGTCCTTAGGGGATACTTGAATACTCATATACATATTGTTCCAATGCTAGGTGTCTTTTATTGTGATTATTAACAGATGAATCAAAGATGTGGTAGGCAAAGTTGGAGAACTAGCAAGAGACAGCTGAATTTTAAAGAATACAACCAAAGAAAATCCCACCACCTCCCCCAGGCCTCCCTCCAACAGTCCTGTGACAGCCACAGTTACTGGATATTCTTAATTTCTGAGCCAGAGGATTTGATTTATTGATTGATGTCGGGATGTGAAGAGGATGTCAACAAAAATTACAAACAATTTTTTGGAAAAAAACTGCCTGCTCCACCTTTAAAACTATATTTGAGAAGGGTACATGTGAGATTTCTATTAAACGGCTTTTGAGATTTTATTAAAAGCTTATTAATTAAAGTACTGATGCATACACTTGACATCAAGGGCAAAACAGCAGCAAAAAACAGCAAATTGCAATTGCTTTCCTCGAATGGGAGGCATTGTGGTGGTGCGAGTCTGCAAAAAGATTTCTTTCCCTCAATTAGAATTGCAAAGGTATCTGGCACGTCTGTTTGTCTCACACAGGAATGAACTGCACAGGCTTATTTGTGTAATTGCTTTGGCTGGGGTTGAAGCCCAGAGGTGAGCCCAGCAAAACACCAGAATGACCAGTCTGTTCACTCGTCTGAACTCAGAACAGAGGCCACGGAACTTGTTTCTATTCTAAATTTCTCTGAAAACAACAGCTCCTGTAAACACTCAAGAATCTGAAGATAATGATCACTTTTAAGCACATTGCAATAACATAATCAAACATTAAAATATAATGCAGAAGCTTTTTCAATTCCCTGTTCTCTTTCCACCTTCCTTCTTGTAAATCTGATGGCAAAACAGGGACTTGCTAGCAGGGTGCACTATTGTGGTTGAGAAGACACAGGTTTGATTCCCACAACAGTTCAATGATAGCCATCCTTTCTGTTGAAACATTCTAATGCAGGACTCTGAATCCCTCAACACGTTATGATTGCTGTAAATCATCAGACAAATGTCTAAAATGTAAATTAAACTTAAATCTGTGGGGGGAGTAGTGAAACACACAAGTCTGCTTCTCCTCTACCAGCATGTACAGCATCCTGGTGAAGGAGGAAAGCATATGAAAGTTTAGGTGGAACTATATTTTATTTGTCACAGTGCACTTTTGCATCATTCATGAGTTTTTCAGCTGCTAAAACAGCTATTGTGGCAAATGCTACAATGAATGCACATAATATGCACATAACAGTGTCATTTTCACCAAAGGTGGAATAAACACAAAGAGATTTTCACGTGATTGTCTCACAGAAAGTCTCCCCCAAAATGTAATTTCCTACATTGGCAGCATGCACAGTAAAGCATAGCCCTTTCCCATTAACCCAAACAATCCTGGAGCAGATTTGTCTGCCCTTTCAAAACGCTGTCTCCAGGGTAACTGAAGCAGTAATTCTTGCACCTGTTAAGTACTGAACAGAGAGAGCAGAGGATTCACCTGAAGCAAGACTGCAATCACCTCTTTTCATAGATTAATAACCTCCTGTGGTTCTCGACCTGCAGCATTCAGTGTGTGGGTGTTTGCGGTGTTGGTGCAGAATCTCGCTAAACTGAATTGTGATTGCTAAGCAATCAGCTGAAAATTATTGCTAATTTTGATGGGAGAGGTGATATTTTGCCGTTTTCATGCACACCTGTAACCATACAGACCCACCTACACATGCAATTTCATGCCTCCCTGTGGTCCAGACAAGAGTTCAATATGTGTGGGACGAGCAGAAGATGGTTGTTGGGCACTCCAGAGGTTGCTAGAAGGGTTGCTGAGGTTCAGTGATCTGCATCCCAGAGACGGTGGCTGTTGTGTGGCTACAGTCAAGACAGCACCACCAGCTGCAGGGTCAGGGCACCAGGGACCACGGGTGCTCTCCCTTCAAATGTGACAAATACGATGTGACATGTCGGTGCACGCTCGAGAACATCGCCCTCTTTCCCTCATAGTGGTGCGCTATTTTTTTTCCCTCTGTTTCTTTCTCTGGCATCCCCCCCCCCCCACACACACACACACACAGAGGGACGGACACATAAATACAAAAAACAACAAACAGTAGCTTTCTCTATTTCGCTCTCACAAAGCCAGACACAGAAACACAAAGACATTCAAACAGAGAAACGAGAGATGGAGTTACTCATTCTTGCATGAACACGAACACACACACACACACACACACACACACACTCTCACATCACTCTACTCCCCCTGTGGCTGTCATCAAAAGCAGCTACTCTGCCCTACAGTATGTAAAAGTAACAGCTTGCTTTTATTCTCCCTGGTCTTAGTCTTCGCTTTTCCTCCTCCTCTTTCACTCCTCCTCTCCTCTGTTGTGCCTTCCATTCATTCCATGTCATCCTACCTCACAAACACCTTTCCTTCCACTCAACAGTTAAGTGCATTTGCAGACCCTCTCAGATAGGCTGTCATATATATTTCAAAGCAATTTCTAAGCACATTCAGACAGAATGAATGCACATTCGCCAAGAGCCTATGCAGGACGTAGTTTCGTGCTGTGGCTTTTTGGAGTCATTTTTTGTTCTTAAATAAGACATTTTTCAAATGTCTTGCTTCCACACTCACTCTAGCGTGTTAATTTGTAGTTATGATTTTCACAGTGGATCAATAAAATATTTGACGTGTCTTATACAGTCTTTAAGAAGATGTCTTGTATTAAAAAAAAGTCAAAATGTATTAATTTACTATGTTTTAAAAGACACACACACACACACACACACACACACACACACACACACACACGTACACAACTTTAGAGGTTCCCCTCCAAACATGTATGTATGATTAAAAACAATGTTTTGTAATTCACAGCTACATTTATTGATTATTGTATTATATTATTTGCTGACTTCGATTTTATAATTAGAGTACATGACATTTGGAACAATTGTTTCAGTTCATTTAATTGGTTAATACATAATACTTGTCGGTTTAAAAGAGCAATAATAAATATTATTATATGATGTATATGTATATTTTGATGTGTGGTTGCCATTGTTCTCTAAGTTGATTAGTTGAAACCTTGGGAAATGCTGATTCAATTCAGTATAGGCCTACACACATATACACAAACAGATAAGTATATAGAACACGTGATATGAATAATGATGCACGGATGAAACACAAAAAAAAACAACACATACACACACAAATTACAACACTCATCCCAATTTGTATTTCCTCCTTTGATGCAGTTATGGAAAGTAAAGTCATTTCACCTGCCCGTCTGTTCGTCCTCACAACCCCCACCCAGGATCTTAGAATGCTGGGAAGTGTTAATAATATTTAAAGTTAAACGCCATCTGTTCCCAGGGTCTAATGTGAATACCAATACGGCCGGCAAACATTGCAATTAACGGAGCCAAGATGTCAGGAACACCAGAGGCAGGCTTTGAGCCTCCTGCCTGAGGAAAAAAGAGGCAGATGTGATGTGAACAGAGATGACTTTTCCGTTCTCAGGGAAAAAACTCCTCTTGTCCCCCCCGTTCCCTACCTGCATCTGCCCATATGTGATAGGATCCCTAGTATCATCTTTACTTAGAAGAATCTGCTTTGAAATGTATCGGCTTTATAAATACCTGTCTCCCTCCATTTGAATGTTTCATACACAGAGCAGAGACGCATCAGTCAGGTGAATGTGAGGCATGCTGATTTTTTTCTGAAGTGAAAGCAAATTGCATTTGCCCTGCCATACACAGTTTTTCGCCGCAGGGATGTTCTGTTTGTGTTTAGTGTGTGCGTGTATTTGCATGTGTGAATAAGAAGGGAATGCATTTGAATAGGTGGATAAAAAAAATTTATGTACAACAGAGAGATTCAGAGACATTCATACCACAGGTGTCATTTTCACTGGGGATGCTGGGGACATGTCCTTACCACTTTTTGAAATGGCTGATTTTGTCCCCACCACTTTTTTAAAGCATAATTTGTTAAACATTGTGATATATATGTCATATATCTCATATATCTCGCCATTTAGGATATCTTAAAACATTGTTTTGTCTCGTGAACCTAATATCACTTATCTTGATGTCTCGCATAAAAAAACTTTACCCCCTCATATCCCTAATCCCCACCACTTTTCAACACAAAGTGACGCACTTGATTCATACACTGCACATTAGACTAAGACTAATGAGGGTTAATTTGAAAATTTAATTTATGGGTGTAAATGTTTTTAGATCCTCATCTAAAAGTTTTCTGAAATCTCTTCTTCTACCTGTCCTACTTTTAGTTTCCTGGCAGTCAGGTAAACACAAAATAGTGCGTGATAAAAAAAAAAAATCAGCTACAGTATGTCACCTCTGTGTCCACCAAAGCGTTTTTTGCCAGCTGAAAACGCCACCTGCTGTTCTGGGAGCGCTAGGGTGCGTTTTGGAGGCGCAGTGTTTTTTTTTCGAGACGCTGTGGTTGCTATGATACATAATTTCCGTGGAGGCGATGTGCTGCAAGTAGGGTAGCCTACTAAATTTTACTGAATGTAAAAAGGTCACCACAAAGTACGTAGGCCTATTTGCTCTGGCCCTTACTCTACATGAAGAGAAGGCTGAAACATGAGACAGATCAGACTGTAAGTGGGTTCATGCCGGCGAAGAGGCACATCGTTTTGTTCAAGATCGGATGTGCTCGGTGCGATGTTTGTCCCGCCCCTCCTGCACTGTGATTGGACGGCTGGGTAGAAAGTGACAGTGACGAGCGCAGCGTTTTTCCCAAAGTTGAACATTTTTCAACTCTCGGCGACCGGAAAAAAACGCTCAGCGATCAGCGCCCAGCGCGGAAAAGAAGCTCAGCGCGGCGCTTCCATTGGAATGAATTGAAAAAAGACGCTGGCATCAGAAAAAAACGCTTTGGTGGACAGGGGCCCTGAGTTTCTCTGTCATTATTTTGTGACTGCTCTTCATATCATACTCCCAAGGATGACCCTAAACTATTAGATTCATCCCCTCCACTGATGTCTTTAAAATGACCAGTCTGACCGAGTCTGACTTTTGATAGTCATCATGAACTGTGTTGTATTTGTAACCAAAATGTCTATTTCTATTGTAATAGTAATACACATTGATTTTCTTGATTATGTTTGTGATTGTCATCTCTCTGAAAATCTCTTTTGTCAACACTTATTTATTAAATTGCTATATAATTTAATAGGTCTGACTTTCTTGTCATGATTGTATGGCTTCAAGATTAATGCTAGATGCTACAAGGCTAACGGTAAATTCAGCCTCAGTCAAATCACTGCTATATTGTTTAGTTGTCACATTTAATTTGTAGACACTTTTATCCATAGCAAATTTAATTTGGGGAGCAGTGTCTTGTGACACTGTGGCATGTGCACAAGAAGAACAGGGGATTGAACCAGCAACCTTACAATTAATGGCTGACTTACTCTACTACCTGGGCTACATCTCCTACAAAAATATGCTTATATACGACAAATTAGAATTACTAAATATGTTTTTTAAGAAACATAATGCCTGCCTGGATTATATTGCATTAGATTTCCTAAAGAATTTATTTGCTAATGCAAATTTGTTGTTGTATTTATTACGTGATTTTTAGGATACATGTTTGGTTATGTATGTTGAAACCAAACACAAAATCGAACATCATAGAGTGAGTTGGGCGTGATAAGCACATCAGCCACGTTCCCAAAATTTTTATCACCTGATATGTACAATATATGTTAGTGTTTTCACAGTCTTTCTCACAGGCTGTAGGCTGTACAGGAGGTACATCCTACCATTGGCCCATTATTTCAATGCGAATACTCCTCCCCTTCCGCTATCTTCCAACACTATTTTGCAAGGGCACCATTGCTGTATCCTGGGCTTAGCATTGCCCAAGATGAGTGTAATTTGTGTAAAGAAATGCAAGCCAACCTTTCTCCAGCAGGGGCACAGCGCTAAAACGAAATGTGGAAATAGGTCTGTCAATTCAAGATTAAGCTCAAGCTCAAGCTCAGCTTTCCTCACCCATTCACACACACACCAGCACAAGACTAGTTAAAACATACGTTTGAAAACACCTTTTTTCCCCAGGACTTCTGTTCAAGTTGTTTTTTAAAGTTGTTTCTTTAAAAACACCACTATCCCTTCACACTCACCTTTTCTCTCTCTCTCTCTCTCTCTCTCTCTCCACTATCCCTAACACCACGTCCACAATGGAGTCGTGTTCAGAAGAGGCAAGCTTTTCTGTGCCCCAGTGGGATCACTGGTGTCACTGTTCACACATTCAGGTTCATGTGACATTGACCTGTGAGTGACAGGAAAGCTCAATTCTTTGGAGGGTTAGGTGTTGCTAAGGCTGCTGAAAGCACCAAAAGTGAGGTCATACTGTGAAGCGTACAGCATTCAGTGGATTTACTTTGATGATTCACACTGAAAAAGCCTGACAGCCCACAGTGACACATTAGCCTGTAATCTATTTAAGATTAAAGTCTGTCAGCCTTCTACAGTTTCAAAGAGACATATACTAACCACAAACTTAGAGAGGACAAATAAAAGTTTGTTGTCTGTAACAAACATAATCATAGAAACAATTATCAGCCTGAGTGCAGCGATACTATAAAAGATGTATTATCCATATGTTTATCATCTGGACCTGTGTCTGATTATTGCTGCTATGGTCCAGTGGGCATGTTAGAGTGTACGCTCCGAGGGAGAGCAAGCTATGCCTTCCAATATCAGCTGGCCTCAAAGCTGCTTCTATAATGCATGAAGATCAATACGCTGTGGCTTTGTGAGTGAGGCCTTGCAACTCTGTGCCCATATCAAGTATTCCTACCAACTGCCCTGCCGTTTGAAGAGATCTATGCCTTTGGATTTATCAGGGCTCAGGGGAAAGCAGACTACAGTCTGGATACCCGAACTGCTATTGAAACTAACTGCTGTGTTTGTGGTATTTCTGACATTTTTCAGTTTCATGACAGGATTTGATGATGACTTTCATAGAAGCATTTGACGGAGATCAGTACTTTAGGGTCTATTTTCTTCATGCTTTACCCTCATCTGATTCCCCATTAAAGGACTGTGCAGCTGTGTGCATTGTAGTAGCCTATTTGTTTATGTGTTGCATGTTCCAGCTCTCACATGCAGTGTCACCAAATTGTGATTGTTTTTTTTGTTTTTTTTGTTTTTTTTTTAACCTGTCCTGCCCAGCAGCCTGGTATAGAGTATGATGACCTGGATACCATATTGTGCCAGACAGATTTTACTTTAACAAGAGAGTATTAATATACTCCTTTGTCTGTTTTATTATTTATTTAATTATGTTGTGGGGTCCCACTCTCCCTAACAACTACATTCTTTAACAGGCTTATGCGCACACACATGTACACACACATACAGACACATTCACCCACACGCACACAGACACACACAGTCTCACACATAGACACAAACAAATTTAGGTTGTCCCTGGTAGAATTATTCCTGATGCTTTTCTTTCAGTTACTTATTTAAATTAATTGTTATTATTCCAGCTCTCGTGGCTGTGCTGTGTTGCTTATTTAGTGTGCTGGACTCTTTCTTGTTTTCATTTTTCTCTCAGTTGTCATACTATGTCAGCTGTTTATTGCTGCTGTTCGGCTGGTTGTCTTTTACTATTATTATTATTTTTATTGTTTGTTTTTGTTTGTGTTTGTTTGTTGTTGCCACCCTCTCTGTTCTATTGCAGGTTTCGTTGCTTTCTGCAATTGGTGTTTCCCACTGCTTTTCCCCTATTGTCCCCACCTTCCATCCCCCTTCTCTTACAGGTCTTGTCCTTTCTCTGTGCTGTCTGTTTGTGCCCAACCATCCCCATGTCTGCCCCCCTGTCCGGCCCGATGACAAACCAAATTTTGATTATTACATCACCAAAAGTGTTAGCACAGTAGAAGTGCATTTTTTAGCTCTTGTTGTAAACGCACAGTTAAAGAAGAAAACATTTTCAGTAAGTGTGGTAGGACCATAATCATATACAGTCATATCTGCTTCTCTATCATCCACCAAAATCAGTACACCCCCTACCCAGGTGCAGTGACAGCTTTGTATTGCATGAAGACAGTCCAGGTTGAGTGTAGATTACTTAAAGGTACCCTGTGGATTTTTCATTTTGAAAAAACATGGCTTTATTTACATTCAAAGGTTCTCACCATAATACATTTTGTGTATCCCTACCACCCAACAAGCACATTTATAAACTGTGTTTGCTGTGTTATTCTTTACGCTTGGTACCTTTTTAAATGCAGTACCTCATCATCATGTCATTGCCACAAGTTGTCAGAAACTCCACAGGGTACCTTAAGGGGTTGTCTTATTTATTCATTCATTTATATTTCATATTCTTAATTTTTTCAGTTGAGGGTCACAGGCTGGAGCCTATTCCGGTATGCACTGGGAAGAATGTAATCGAACACATGTCGTTGGAATATGGCAGGAAAAAAACACCTGAACTACACTCACTTGCACACTTGGAGAAAATGCAATCTCCAGACAGAGATGCTGTACATTGCATTAAATTGAGGATGACAAGAACCACTGAGTCTCTGTGCTGCCAAAGAATTTATGTCAATGTCCAGCACGCAAACGGGTTTTGGTGAGTATGAGGGGGATCTGTACATGCACCTTCACAAGTCAAGGTCACAACAGCAGACAAAGCCTACACTTGCACTGAGAAAGTTATAGGAGGCAAAACCATTAAACTAAGATTGTGGTGAGGGTGAACTAAAAGGTTTAATATGTTGCGATCAGTTCAGAAAATTGTTTATTTAAGTGAAAAGCAAATATTAGAGAAATATGACTATCATACTTTGTAGAAGATGTTCTTCTTTCCTTAGTTGTTTATTAGATTGTGACCCTTCATATTTATCTGAAGCCTTGTATATGGTTGTCTATATTATGATCACGCTATTAATAATCAACACACATGAAAGTTATTCCTCAGTAGATTTTTTTTGAGGACTCAGACCATATACCACTTTGTGTTGGATTTAAAAGTTTACTGAGCACCAGATTCCTCCAGATTAGACGTTAAAACCAGTAAAGGCCATGTGCACCCACACAGGTGTTTCCAGTCATTCTAGCTGATTAGTTCTGTCCTGAGGTTGATGTCGGGCACCGCCATGCAGGGAATTATGAGCAGTCACCAAAGTCCTTGTACCAATAAAAATTGTAATGGTGTACGTTGTTCAAGGCATAACAGGTGCAAGAAAACTAACAGGAGAATCAGGGGGATGTCAAGCACAGCCTGTACACACCCACACAGTGCAGAGAAGAGGGCTAATCAGGCAAAAACACCTAAAAGCAGTTCAGTGTAATCTCAGATAATTGACTGTGTTAAAGAATATAGTTCTGCTTTGTCTTTGGGCAGGTGTGCCACTAAATATACACTGTGGATTTACTACATTCAAGCATCAGGTTAATAAACTGTAACACTTGTGTGACGTGTATTCAGACCCCTCATAACACATCACTTCAATATTCCAATAATATTCCTTTTGGGAGGACAACATTATGTTTATGTGTTTCTTCGGCTTTGATTGTATAGCTCTTCTGTAGTATTCCTATAGGACATTAAAAATGTATTAGATTACATTTTTCCTTTCTGGTTAAAAGTCATAAAACATGTAAGATAGTAGGCGACTACACAAACAACAATCCTGATTCACTTTTGCATTGGATGGCATTAATCACAATCAGATACCTTGTACACTTTGTGTGACTTTCACAACCTGACGAATTGTTAAACTCAACAAGCCCCTGGCCGCTCTCCCTACAGCCTAATGACCTAGTCTAATGGCTGTTTGTGTTGTTTCATAGTAATTGGGGGGCAACTGGCTCTGCAGCAAAGTCTCCGCTATCCTCTCCTGCTGAGATTCTTCTGCTGGATCCCTCTGGGTCCTCTGCTTTGTAGGGACTGTTTTTTGCTCTAATTATAATGTTATTGCTGTTTTCCCTCACAGTGGACAATAGTTGCCAAGCCTGAAGGTGGCCCAGCAAATGAGCTGGAGATCAAACCAGGGACACCATGATGATGAAGGCACAGTGAAGATGCAGAAGAAAATAACACATATTACTCATGGCATGGCACACTGTGGTCCCTTTTCGATGTTGTTACTCATATTTTCCCCCTCATTCTTTCCCTACCTGACAAACCACCTATTACCCACAATACATCATTAACGGTGGAAAATGGAAATCAATCTTCACTGTGTAAATCAATTTGGACCCGCGTGTGTCCTTGAAGCGCCTGGACTACACTGAGATATTAACATGACCCGTGTGGTGCCCGACACTCCTAACAGAGCTACAGATATACACTCTTACACACACATGTTTACACATGAACACACAGAACTCAAGAGATTGGCAAAACTAACGATATATTTTGTATTTTATGCATCATTCCTGCAACGTCTGTTTCTACAATTCATAAAGACCAGCTCCCCTCTACACCGCACACTCACAGGAGTGAGATTGTGCAGCGCTGTTTGAACAATCATTTCTCAGTCCAGCTGAATTCATGCTGACGCTCCAGTTTGCTCAGTTTGCTTTCTGAAAACTCCCCTCTTCCTCTTTTTAATCCTCTGAGGGGAAGCAGAGAGAGGGAGAGAGAAAGAGAGAGAGACAAGCATTGAATGCTGACAGGGACATAACTTGCCTTCCCTGCATACCTTGTTTACAGTCTCCCTCCCTGCTGCTATACCCTCCTCTCTCAATGGAGCTATAAAAAACAAATAGGGGCTTTTAGAGAAATTGCCTCTGCACTGAAGATTAATAACAGTTGCACCAGTTCACCCAAGAAAGTCTCCAGAGGCAAAAACGATATTGGAAGATTAAAAGTGCCACATCCCTAAATTGGAATGATTCAGAGCTCAGGCCACTCTCTAACCAGCGTATTGAGAGTCAAGGCCTTGGTATTTCCGCCACATAAAGAGCATCATTAAGTATTTACTTCTGGATGAGTAGCTGATGCATGAGTATAATGATGAGCTGAGGGTGTGATCGATCCTCTGTGTCTAAAATGGAAGTGTGGTAGCTCGGGAGGTGCAACAGAAGCACAGAAAAAGAGAGGTCATCCTGTGTGAGGTTAGGTCATCTTTTCACTGTTTGTAGCCCATTAGTTAAACTAGCCTAATGACAGGAAGTATACGGAGGGCACCAATTTGACCCATTATTATCAAACAAAATAGTAAGTAAGACCTTCATTAGGGGAGAGTGGGGATGGTTGTAACTCGGGTAAGTTGTAACACGTCCACTTTCTCCAATCAGGCACAAGTTATGAATCACCTGATTCACTCTGTACATGCCCAGTTTAGTCTTTATTACACATGTAAAAAAGTAGCACCATGTGGCATGCACAGCCAGTTGTAGAAGGAAAAAAATATATATTTTGAGGGAAGAAAGTATTTTTTTAAACCTCATTTATTATAATTATAGCATTGCCTGCTTTGTAGTCAAACTCATCAAACTAAAATCATGTTTATTGTGTGTATATGTAGATATTGATCATGCAAGTTGTTTGTGCTAAAGTTTTAACTGTGAGCTGTGAGGTAAGCTAGTTCATGGTTACAAGAGTCTGGGTTAGTTGTAACAACAAATGTTTAGTATGTATTTATATGTTTTCTTTGAATTGCAGTATGTGTTGGACATACAAACAACAGTAATATTTAATTGTTTTATTATGATTTTGAAATGTTAGTGTAAGACCTGTCGGCTTCTCTGTGGGCCCTTGAGGCCTGCAGTCCAGGAGTGCCATATGTCTGTCACCACTGTGAGGGTGCAAGACAAACAAGCACAAACACACACACACACACACGCACGCACACGCACGCACACACGCACACACACACGCACACGCACGCACGCACACACACATACACACACAAACACACACTAAGATATTAGTGTATGTATATGTTTGTATTATTATGTTCACAACTATGTCACTTCTATGACTGATAGTAAAATACATATGATACCTACACACACAGACACACCAATTATGTAAAAAAACTAACTGTTGAATAAAATCTTTCAATCTTTTTATTTTTCTCATATTCCATCCATTACATGATGTTACATTTCACCCTGGTGTATATTATAATGTTACATCCCACCCCATGGTATGTTAGAACAAACAGTTGGAACGCACTGGCTCAGAAGAGCTCGGAGATTCAGACAGAAATGCCAAAAATGTTACAACCGTCTCCGGTCTCCCCTATAGCTGCACACCTTGGCAAACAAAGAAACTACAGTTTTATGCACTCCTCTTACCTCATAATAATTAAAAAGATAGGTAGCAGGATTTAGATATAATAAATCATTAGAAGCGTCTAATCTCTATAGAAATACCAATGAAATAATCCCTACATTAATATTTCTGTATATATATATATATGACACATTTTAATACAAGTAAATTAAATAAAAAGAACAACCTATTTAATGCTTAGTGTGAACACTCAGGCATCGCGACACTTTTCTCTGCATATTTTCAGCAGTGCCCCAGGATTTCTGTGGGAACACACGTCTCCACAGCAACCAGACCAAAGCGTCTCTGAAGTTGCACAGCAACGACTACAAAAACAATCAGGCGTTACGTTTTGAGAGCCACACGAATATCAGTTAGTTAGCAAACATTGCCTTTCATTTCTTCTCATTTTACAAGACGACACCTGTGGATATGTTGAGAAACAAGACGGAGCTGAAAACACAAGGCTTCACCGTGAAGGCCACTATGAAGAACTCCGTGGTGAGTGAAGTTATTTGACGTCGTTAACCGTAGCAAGCTAACGTTCCGTCAGCAGGGGGTTTGTGGCCGTTTTGTTAGCTTTAGCAGTGTATGTAGCCTGTTTGCATAGCATGTGTTATTGGGGAAGGTGACGAAATACAATGTGATATTTGGGATTTTAAAAAAGGCATCATTCAGTTTATCACAGGGGCCCTGCATCATTTCTGTTAGAGAGAGCTCAAGTTGTCTTAAATCTACACAGATGTTTGGCTTGACACATGGCTTTGCCTTTGAAAGTTTGCAACATCTCATACAAGAGTAGCACAGTAATAGTGTAAGAGAGACAAAGAGAGAGAGAGGTTGAGTTGTGCTTCATGTGGTGGGTTACTTGAACGCTGACAGTCTGGACTCCCACACCTGCGTGGCACCACTTCTAGGTAACAATTGATGGAAAAAGGGGTGGTGCTGGGGGACAGCCTCTTTCTTGCAGATTTAGATTATCCTCTTCTTTTCCTCTGTCGTTTATCTATTGTTATTCAGCAGAACCTCATCTTCTTGCCTTTTGTGCAGAGCAAAATCTTTCCACACTTAATAGCCGAGAGAGATGGGGCACTGGTGGAAAAAGGGCAAAACCAGAATGGCTAAATGTTTTATCTCCAACCATTATTTTGCTGTTCCTGTGTTCTGTGTGCAAGTGTGCGAGTGTGGTGAGTGTGTGTAACTCTTTGGCCAGACAAGCTTGGTTGGGTTACACACAAGTATGGGCATTTGAGAACTCTAAAATGATCCAATAACTTTTATGGGCTAAAATGACACTTTTAGAACCCATTTCAAAGCTATTACAGAATGATTAGACACTATGAAATTTAGAAGCCATATGCTAAGAAAAATGCAAATGTATTTTTTTATGACATCTTGGAGATACCACATTAACATCAAAGAGGCATATTTTGTAGACTAACATGCTTGTCAGATAGAGTTGTCTATTTGTGTGCCTAGTCACCAAAGCTTTTTATGTGTTCTAAGAAAAATATTGTGCACTTATTTTTGTACTGGTGCTCCTTTTCCTGGACCTTGATTTCCTTGCAGAGCCGTCCCCATCATGAACCTACAGTATAGTTAAACTGTGTTGAAGGAGTCTTCCTCTCCTCTCATTTACTGCAAATGAAGATGGATCAGGAAAGTGTAATAGGTTTGTATAGCATAGGGCATTAGTCTTTATTAATGAGGAACTGTATTGACTGGTCAGTAAAACGGCCAAAAAATAGATTATGATTAAAAATTTGGACTAGTTGTATCTGTTGTAGGTCTTCTATACCAGTAAATTTATTAGGTGAGTATAAGTTACAAATTTGCTGTCACTGTGGCCCATGGTTAAGTGTACTTGTAGAATTGTGGAGTGGACTAAAGTTAAATTAGAGCCTGACCAATAAATCGGCATGTTGATATTATTGGCCGATATGAGTGAATTTCAGATACATCGTTATCAGTGTTTATAACAGCCGATCAATGACAATTGCATAGTTTGTCCAACAGAGTGTTTGGAAGCCACAAGTCCACAGCAATCAGCTGACATAATCAGCTTTGCTTTTGTTCAAAGTACCATTTAAAACAATAAAACAAGTTTATTTTCAAACTGCATTATGTAATGTTATCTTCACTACACATATCAAATAGGGATGTGTTTCTGTAAAGAAGAAAAAAAATAGTGGCCGTTTTATTGGAATACTGGATTTTATAATCCTCAAATATCAAAATCGGTATCGGTCTTAAAAATCCCATATTGGCCAGCCTCTAATTTGCATGCCCAGTTATATAGTAAAAATAAATCTAGTAAAAATAGGATGATGTATCAAACTGGATTTTCCCTCAGGTGATGTTGTTTGTTACTGAAAGATGTTTGTGTAGCCTCCAAATCTGCTCTAGCAGATGTGGTAGATCATAGAGCAGCTATGCTGTTGCTGCATTCTCGGAAGTTGGAGATCAGAGCTGGGAATGACATCACACCTGAGCTGACGGCATTCCAGTTAACAAGTCCAAAAACCTTGCCCGGCCAGCCATTGTTTACAACTAGCCAGGTTAGCTATTGTTATCCCGGCTGATTAAAAAAAAAACACATTGTGCAGTATTTACTCATACTAAACACTGTGGCAACACGTCCATAGTGAGCAGCTGGACAGCACTTTGTGTACGAAAATTTCTACGAGATACAAGTACACAGAAGTGCTAATAAACAGTATAAACTACAGCTTTCACTAACTGTCAGACCAGATCTTGGATCACAAACTAGTGGTAGTGCGGTTCTCCCAACTTTCCAAGCCGGAAATCCAACTTAAGGGGTGTTCCCTTTCAAATTTCCGACTTTGAACTTTGAAATTCCGACTTCCCTTGTCAAATGGAACATACCATATAAGCTGCTGAAGAGAACAAGCCTCCCCGTCATCATTTCTTAGCTTTGCCGTGCTTGTGTGAGGTATGTAAAAGTAAAATGTGCTGGTACGCTTTTTTAACACTGAAACCTGTGTTAATTATAGTCCTTCTCAACCGATGATACTGTACTGTACAAGTTCGACTCATTCAACAAGTTCAGTTGAAGTTGTTCACCTTTTGCCATCAGAAAGACAACGTTGATTCAGTTCGTGTGAGGAGGAGGGTCATGTTGTTCACTCTGTTTTAGGGGTTTGCAGTATCACATATAAGGAGCAAAGTCTGAGATGTGTCACATATTACTTCTTGCTTTTAATTCTCACTTGGCACTTTAACACAGAGGCAGTAGCGGCTGGTGAGCAACAAAGCATGTCACAGTCATATTGTCAATTGAGGCATTCTTTTACTCTCACTTGCCTGATCTCTCAGGCAATTATCCCCAGCCTATTTTTGCTGGGACAACGCCAAGCTCTTCATTAGAATCTCTTCCTTTCAGGGTGAAATGAAGACAGGTGGTTTACCGTATTATTCTTTTTACATTTTTAAAAATAATTCCTACATGCAAACTTGGCAACATGTCACTATCGGGGATATGGTAAAAGCATCTGCTTATTCAGGAAGGTCCAAGAATACCATATATTTTGATATCTGTGTTTAGTTTTGATGCTGTCTATGTTGACAGTGTTGACTTGGTTCATGGTGAAACGAGAGCACTGCACCAGAAGTTGAGGCATCCATGGTCAGCAATAATTTAATGAATGAATTTAAGGAAAGTGTCAGTTTAATATTTTCTGTCAGCAATCCCCCCCCCCCCCAGCTCTTACTTCCATATCTTTTTTACTTCTAACATGTTGCCTGCCCAGTCTTGGGTACTTTGATGCAAACAATTTAACTAGGTCTTCCACTCTGAGCCAGTAAGTTTCTTGCAGACAGCTATTGCCTTATTACCTTCTCACGGCACTTTTAAAGAATCGGGGCTATGTGATAAATAGAAGTGGAAGAGCTGCACAGTTCTGATGACAACAGTAAATCTCCTTTTTTTTGCTGTGGCAGGGACTGCCTTGAGATGCAAAAGAGGCAGTCAGAGTTATCATTGACTTCCTCCCCCTTTTTTGAAGGTCATAAACAAATCTCCTGTCAAGAGCCTTCACAAGGAAGGCTCCTGCAAAGCCCTTTATTATTCACAATCTCCCCAGAGGATCTGCTACGTCTGAAACATGAATGATACTCCCACACTGCCATACCACTGGCTAAATCCTCAACAAAAACCATTACATTTTTCAGAGGCTTGCTTGTGTCTGGTGCCTTCTGTTTTTTTTCCTCCCCCGTGGTCACTGACATATCGCTCCAGAGAGGGCAGCTTTGCGGAGAGCTGTGATTTGTAGGTAACGACAAGGCCATTTCAAGCCTTGAAAGGGTATGGGGACTTGAAGCATAGGCTTATTATGCTTTAAAGTATTTGTGGTCATAGAAATTGAATCAATAGCACAGGCCCCTGAAACTCTCTACCTTTTTTTGTAATGATTCATCCCCTAGCATTTAAAGAGAAAAAAAGATGCACTTTACATTCTGGTGGGAGGTCGTCACCTTGTGTTTCTGACGGGGGCGGGGGGAGGAGGGGGGGCAATGCTGTTATTTTCTGTGTCAGAGGCTTATTCCAGCTTGGTGACAAAAAACAGTGGTTTGGAGAGTGACAGAGCAAACACCTGCATAGTGCTGTGACACGAATGGACAAGAATACACATACTGTGTATCACAGCTGACACAGATGAAGGAAAAAAAGATAATGATTTTCTTATCTTATGTGGTATGTGTGCTTGATATGGATGAAATTGTTTTTCATGGTATAATCCTATGGAAGTATTTGATTTGGCCAATCCGGCAAATGAAATACCTGTCAAATCAAGATACTTCACAAACTACTTCATACTTAGCATAGCAGCAGTCCTGCTCTTTGATTTGCAGCATTGTCTACAAGTGTCCCAGTGGTAACCTCAATGAATTGCAATCATCATTAGTGGAATTAATTACACCTGTGCTTCTTCTAATATGACGTGCAAAAGCCAACACAAAGTCTTTTATTGCCCAACCTAATTTTCGCTTGTTTCTAGCCTTACAATCAGACAGAATTGCCATTCGTCGCTGAACGAATCAGAGGTGTTAGCGGTGAATGAAAGGTGTGGAACCAGGCTAGCTTATTTCATCTCTCTGTGTAAACACCTACTTAAAAGTAAAAACATTTGGTCAGTATGTACTTACTGAGCACACTTGGAATCAATCATGTAGATAGGGTACAATTGATTTGTAGACTCTTGAAGATGTGGAATATATGACCTTAGACCACCATCATGCCCTGTAATCAATTTATGTTGTCTGTAATTTGTTGGATGTTTGCCACAACACATCCTGTAATGTTTCGTCTTTAACAAAGGCCATCTCTGATGATATTTTCAAGGTCTTATAGTCTAGTTACCAATGAAAAGCAGAGTGCTATTGGTGTCATGAAGCCTGTTAACTCAGGAAAAGCTCCTCTATGAAAAGGCAAGAAAGAAAGGACAAAAATTAAAGTCTAAATGTCTCCACACTCTCCTGTGTCCTTCACTACAGCACAACATGTTGAGAACATAGACGTGATCCTCTTTGAGAAGTGCATTGCACAGCTCATCCGAGAGGACGAATCGATACAAACTACACCTGATCTCAACCTCAACTTTTGTGTGCCGTTGGTCTGTAGATTGCTGATCTGATAGACTGCTTTTATAATAAGCACACCTCATTTACTGTTTGCTTGGCCTCTGGGATGAGAATTGAGCTGGCCAACACTGTCCCCATGTCACCTCCCCACAACCCACCAACCCCTCCTCCCCCCAGCCCCACCCTCATCCCTGGCTCACCCCACTAACCCCAGGGGACAGATGGAGACTCCATCCGAGCAAACCTGACCTCCATATCTTATTCAATTCCTCCCCCACAGCATTATCATTATATACCTGAGCAGATGTCTCAGCTCCCTATGCTGTCTCCCTCTCTCACTTTCTCTTTGCCAGGACATTCATGCAACCAAACAGGTCCCTCAAGATGAAAATGTTTTACACTAAGAAACAATGGGTTACTAGACAGTTGCTGTACAGTGTAATAAATAAAACCTGAACCAAACCAGCATTATAGTAATAATAAATAATAATAACGATAACACAATAATTCAATGGAACAGAACGTAGATGCACTTTAATGGTTAATTGATTTGTATTCTAGTAATTTTGTCTTCAGTATATAGAACCATGTTTTGTTAAGATTCTGTCATGTGAGATGTGTTGATTCACATTTTAGGTATTTGGCTTTGACGCAATAACATCTTAAAAAAATAAACCATCAGATCAAATTAAACAAGTGACAGTTTAGAAGTGATCCTTGATTAGGGTTTAATTAGTCTAGAATCTCAGTGCAACCTGATTAAATGTAATCTCACTTTAAATTGCAATATAAACATAGTTAAGACACTGTCTTAAATTAAATTTGGTTCAGAATTTATAAAGATTTAAAAAGTTTGTCTAATAGTCTGATGTGTATCAGTTACAGCTTGATTTGAAATGATTAAATCTTCTTTCCTCTTCTATCTACTGAAACACCACAGGGTGGAGAAATCATAACAAACGGCTGCATGTTTGAGACAGAAATAAGCTCATCCTTAGTTATATTGATAGCAGGCAGTTGTTGACCAAGATTGAATCCCTGAAAGCTTTTATGGAGATGAATGTGCCTATTTATTATTTTCACTCATAGTCAAAATCATTCTTTCCCATCACTCCATTCCATCCACATTTACCTGACACAGGAACTCATAATGTGCCCAGCGTGATACATAAATTGGCCATGAAGCTGGTTGAGGTATTTCGTGTTGTGTGTGATGCGTGCCTATGCAACAAAAGGCAAATTGAGCTTGTTTCTATTGGATGCCATGCTGTAGATTCTCTCGCCTGCTTGCCTGCCTCACGTGAACTGCCTCATGAAAGTGTCTTCCCTAACAGTGGTGCTTGTGGACAAACAAAACCTCACACACAACCATCTTTCCTCTCCTCTGCTCTTGCACGCTCATCTTATCAGCACCAGAGGCCTGGTAAGCAGCTGGGTTATTTCAGGAAGAATTGAGTCATGGTAAAACAGGTTAAATTGGCAAAGGACTCTGGAGGCCTGCTGGCATTTCCATTACTATCGATCAACCACAGAGCCCAAAGGCCTTGAGTGGACGGAGCATTGGTTGAAATCTTACAGTTTCCCCCATAACTTTGGACTTTGTTGACCGTGGCTGCCTTGCTCCTCATTTTAAAAGCAGTGAAAAAAAGAGCAATTCATTGTCAGCTATTCAAAATAGAAGCACATTCTCAACGTTGTTTATATATTTTTATCCGTAAAATACCATTTCTTTTGAGAATTTGCTTTGATCCACTAGAAACCAAAATTTGGTCCATTTAAAATCTACATTTCAAACCAGCCTGGGCTCTATGCTAACTTTTTCCCCCCAAGGAGTACATGTGCATATTACACACAAATGTATACTGTGTGTGTATTGTCCTTCTCATACAGTGCAGTTATGATGTGAAAACCAGTGGAGAACTATGGCGGTGAAGACCCTAGAATCTGCATATTATGGGCCTTTTAAATATTGTTTTTTAAAACATTAAATTCAAATACATTGAATACAGCTTTTAAAACATGGACACAGCTTTTTAAAACGATAATCACTCATCACAGTGATGAGTAAAAACACTCACCACCGGAAACTATATTGATTTTGGTGCATTGTGGCTTGTGGCATGTTGGACTAGTTTTTGAACCAAGGATTTCAACCAGCACTGACCACACAAGCCATGCCACGCTTATGCAAACAAGGTTACTGAACAATATTTATAACAATAACTTCAGTAAAACAGATGTATAATAGAACAAGGGGAATGTGTGGCTGTCGGGAGGAGGCTGGCTAGAAGTAAAACATTGGCACAATGGCATCCTGGCTCTGGCTAAACCTACATCTGTCCACTGCAGAGGCACTATCCACAACCTGAATAGGAACTAGTTGAATTAGTGTATTAGTATAAGATTACAAGATTCAGTCTATAAAATTTCAAGGAACTATGAAAAATGCTCATCACAATTTTTCAGAGCACAAAGTGATGTTTTCAAATTGCCTCTTTTGTCTAACTAACAGTCCAAAACCCAAAGACTATTAATTTACTATCACGAATGACACAAAAATAGCAGCAAATCCACACATTTAAGATGAAACCAGCAAATATTTCACATTTTTTTCTTTAAAAAAATGACTGAAACAATTAATTGCTTTTGACTGACTAATCTATTAATTGACTTATTGTTGCAGCTCTACATAACAATGAGTTTAACATTTATCCAAAAGTTTGACTGGGCTCATAAATTATTTTTCTGGTTTTGTGGGTTCAAATGCGAATGAAATATTCGCACTGCGAAGCCCTGATTTTAACCACAGATGAATTTGGCAGAACTTGCAAGAAGTACTTTCTGTGCCCCATGCTCCTCTCACCAGGTATCAACAGATAGATTAGGTCATAATTGATGGCATGCTATCTGAAGTGCATGACTGCTGAAATGACTGTGACCTTTTCCGTGGTTGAGGAAAACACCATCTAGAAACTTTGGTCAGATATGGAGAAGTACTTCCACAGTATTCTAACATGACCTTATAGGAAGTGCTCGGCTGATTATGTCTATTATGTTTGCTTTCCTCAGAGGCTGGCTGACAATTACACTGGCCTCTGTGTTTGTTATGTTCTCCTTCAAGCCCTTGTAGCCTGCATTCTAATTAGATGGCTTTTAATGGAAAATGTTTATTGCTCCTTGCAGGGCCTCTATTTTCCGCTGTAGAGTTAATTAGCCCTATGTCATGTGACAACCAATGCAGAGGGCACCTAGACCCATGCCTCTTCTATGAGCAGTGTCCTACTTGTATCAAAAGCAAGGGATCGGCTGAATTACGCGCTTGTTTCGACTTCACAGATGAATATGAGGACATAGTTTGATGTTGCTATTTAACATAACCCACACATACACACACAAACACAGTAGTTGACGTGGGTTATTTTGTCTATTACACACTAAGCTTCCTGTAAATGATTTGGAATTACCATAAAATCAATTAATATGTTGTCAGCTAATGTTGTGTTATCCAGCTTTGACAGGAGGGATGACAGTAAGACTGTAAAGTGATGACTTTATGTAACGCTAATCAGTTAGTTTTACTAACTTTCAAGCTTATGGTCTCTAATTTCATTGATGTATACCACCTGTATCATGCAAGATTGTTTCACAAAAAGAAATATAGGATAAAAGTATTATTTTGGCAGCCTACTTGATGTAGGGATAAACATTGTTGTTTGTGAATTTTAAAATTGAATTATTGTGGGTGAAAAATACATTTTAATTGATTGCATTGTTTAGGTGTATCACATGGCTTTTCTGTCACAGTTTGCCTCTCAGTTCCTGAAGCCACCGACTCTCGCCCTTAGCCTTCAGCATTATTCTCTTTATCGGTCCCTGTCTCTAGCCCGAAATCCACAGACCTGCCATCCTCAAGCTGTCCACCAGCTCGCCCCTTATATTTTTCCTCCTTTCCCACTTCTCTCATCAGCCCTGCAGTTACCTGGCCTACACCGCCTACTCCTCACCTGCAACTCATTCCCTCACCAACTACTCACCATTTATAGCATTTCATGTCCTTTGTTCCATACCAGATAGTTATGTTGTGTTGCTGTGCGCGCATGCCTTGGTGCCCTGAACTGTTTATAGAGCTTTGGTTTGGAGAGACAAGCTGTGACATTTTCCCCCATTCTGAAGTCCCAATGCATTGAGCGAAATGTTAACTTATTTTGCATTCACCATAACGTAGTAGGTGGTGGTCACAAAGTCTTGCCCCCTTTCAGAGCGATTTTCTTTGATCAAGTTTCCCTCAAAAGTCTTATAAGAACCAAAATATGACGACACTTAGTCTTCCAAAATACCCCACATTGCATGCTTCGCCTGTGTCTGGGAGATTGTTGCTAAGTTTGGTTGGTGCTGGACCAGTCTTAGTGATAATTTAACGGTAATACTAACCGTCTGGAATTTTATCGTGGTTTATCATGAAACCTATTTCCCTTTCATCCACAATGACTACTTGTCATAGTTATTGAGGTGATTTGTATTTTGTTTATTGAGTTTTTTAAAAACCTGTTCATCTTGACAAACAATTTATAACTCAATATTAATACTGATAAGCAGACATCTTGTAAATTGCCTCATTTACTTCAAAGTCAGGTCAGTTGTGATCAAGTGTTTACATTATGTTGTGTCTGTGTCCTTACTTAAATGTACTTATTACAAGTGATGCATGGTGTGCATATGTTCACACTCTAAAAGTCTGCTAAACCTAAATGAGGCTATGCTTTGGTGTTTTAAACTGACAGGACATTAGCCATTTATTCATCCATCTTCCATCATTATCACCCATCATACTGACTTGTCCTTGCTAGAGGAGAATAGGCCCCTTAGTGTTCTACTTAAGCATGCATGTAGAACACTTACTACAGGGTCATATGTTGCAGCTCACATACTGCCTACATCAACATAATAGGAACCAGTAGCAGAAAATCAATGTATCTGACAATGTTATTCCATTCTATAATGCCAAATGGTGGCCTTTGTTTCTCTACCCCCCACTTTGAAAATCTTTTAAAATCACCACTGATGCAATAACATCAGCCTGACCTTTTGATTTTTGCTGACCAGCGCAGAGACAAAATGGCCTGCATGTCTGTAATCCCTCAAGGGCAGTGACAAAATCTACCAAGTGCTACCGTGTAATAAATGTTAGAAAACAAGCATGTAGCAACACAAAAAATGTTTCTGTTAGAAAACTTATTAGGGTTATAGTTGCTCTAAAGAGAAGAGGGATGGGAGGGCAGAGCAAAAGTGCAACAGTGCCACCATCTTGCACACCGGATGCAGTTAGAGATGGCAGCAAACTTCATATATGGTGCTCCAGGGCTGTGGTGTTCTTTACCTAGTGCCAAGAAAGTAAACCTGCAACCCTTTGAGATTTGAAGTAGTGTGTACCTTCCCTTCAGAATTCTACTGAGGATTACTCTGCTATTTAGCTCATGCCTCGCATCCAGCTGAGTCAAAGTGCTCCCAGTTGAAGGTACGCTGGAGGCAACAGCGCTGCCGCAGCAAGCTGGAGAAGGCAAGGAAGGGGAAGAGCTGGAAGGCAGAAGTACTGTGACAATGTCGGAAATGATCCACATCACAGCCCGGCACCCCTCTGCTCCAGCCACCTCTGCTCATTACCCTTGCAGTCCGGAAACACCGAGCAAATTCTACTAACAAGTGTTTGACCAACACGCCGTACTGTGGCAGAAGGAGACATGCAACCTGTTCATGTCTCTCTCTCTCTGTTTTCTACTTTTTTCACTGTCTTTTCCTCTCTCTCCCTCCCTCCCACTCTCCTAAGACAGAGGAGAACAAAGGGAGAGACAGAAGAAAAGCAATATAACCTCTTGGCCCGTATCTGTGGAGCACAGCAGAGCATGTCTGGCCTCAGACACGGCTTTTCCTGTCCTTTGAAGGCCCTCATCTCCCTTTTGATTTCAGCCAAATGGTCAGCTCAGTGGCCGACGCTTAACTTTCCATCTGTCACTCTGACACCCATCTCTTTAGTGTTGGTGAATCTGTCTGACTTTGCTTGGACTGTCTGTCTGGCTGTCTGAATAAGGTTGTGACATGGATGCTGATGTGCTAACGTTTGCGACTAAGACCTTTAGTTGAGACAGATAAGATAAAACTCTCCCTTTTTCTTAAGGTTGTCTGGACTGTCTTGGCTGTGTTTTATTAATATTTTAGGCATTTAGTTGATGATCTGATAGCGAGTGATTTAATGAGGAGTCTAAGGGTCATCATCACATTACCTTGACAGCAGTCCTCTGAGATGGGCCACAAAAAGACATAAAAATTCAAGCCAAGGAGAGTCGTAGAAGGCAGCCTTTTATGAGAGGGAATTAGACTGAGTGGAAGGGGAAGATATTGGAGAGAAAATGGGCTTCAGGAGGGAGAGGATGACGTAGCATTCCTCTTAAATAGATCAGTGTTCATTTTATGATTGAAGATGAAAGGGCTGCTCAGACTGAACTTGGGAGGTCATATCTAACTCTTGCCTAAACAATAAACACTAATACACTCCTTTTGATTATTGCTTTGCAGAGGTCTGTTTTTCGTGATCTTTTGCATCAGCTGTAAGTTATTTGATATCTGTTAATGCTGAGACAAAACGCAACCTGCCTGGCTGTTGTTGTAGCAAGCCCCCGATTCACTATTGCTCATTTGCACAGCCTTGATTCATGCTTGTCATGAGAGGTGTGGAATAGAGGCGGTGGCACAGAGAGACTCGTACTAATAGCCTAGACACCTGTTTCACTGTCAGAGCATCAGCAACCTGCAATGCAGAGCAAGAGGTGGAAAAGTGGGAGGGGTGATTGGACAGATGGATGGATAGAGAGGGAATTGATAAAACAGAAGGAGATCTGTATGACTTTCATATGAAACCTGCGTTCTGAATAAAAGCCACGGGGTGACTTCCACAAAGTGCGTTGTGAAAGTCTTTGCTTTAGCTCCTTTTTATTTGTTTGCTTGTGTGACTGTGTGCACGTGCGTGTCTTTGTGTGATTGCCTCCCCGTAGGTCAGCTAAAATTGTCGCCTCTCTGTCTGAGAGAGCGGCTGCAGCAAGCACAGCATGAGATTGAAGGTGTCGAAGAAGTTGCCTGTTTTCAAGGCATCTGGGGAGCACTTTGTGTTTTTCTTTGTCTCTCAGGCTAATCCAAGGGGTGGACTGTCATTCAGAGCATTATCCTTGCAGGAGGTCTCAATAACAGAACTCTTTTCCATATATTGCTCACTTCCAACCTCTGCTGGGAGCCCCTTTCCCCTCTTAGTCTGAGGAGTAAAGACATTTTGGATTAGGAAAGCATTTTATGTTACATTCAAGGAAGTATAGCAAATAGAGAGGGAGTAGATAAAGTGTATGTGTGTGTTTTTGTGTGACTGGGTGCGTTCAGCAGAGTTAGGCAGACTTTGTGTCTTGGGTATCTACTAGCAGGGATGTAGCCGTCACTGTGCTTCCCCCCGTTTAATTTATGTAAAGGTCAAATTTCAGACCACGCCGGGCTTTGGTGTCTGCATGGTGTCTCTGTAAGCAAACCTCCAGCATCATTTTTAACAGACGGCCTTACAGGCAGCAAGACTGATTTCCTGGAATAGAAAGTCACACTGGGCATGTGATAAGACCAAGGGCCTGGGGTTCATTTTGAAATACATACTAATCACCTAGATAATGTTCTTCACTGTTAAACAATGTTCCCATATCAGAGGTAGAACCTGTATCTCTCGCCAGTCTGCTTATCTCCCCAAGCTTCCCTCCACTCCTCAGGGATCTGTCAGTGCAGGCCTACCTGTGACACTTGTGAATGAGTGTGGCTATGGGGTTGGTGGTGTTGCAAGGCTGCAGACTGACCTGCACTCTTGTCTCTTGCGGCTCTCTGTCTATGGCTCTGTGGTCAAATCGATGGCCTCTTGCTGCTCTGGGTGTGTCCCTCTCCCCTTGGGCCTGTTGCTGCCAAATCAAACCTTCCACAGCTCCAAGAGATGCTTCCTCACTAAAGTGCGTGGTCACAGCTACAGTCACCTGCTTGCCTGTCGCACTGTCTGTCTCACTGTCTATCTACCTATCTCTTCGCCTGGCTCCAGCCTGCTTGCCCATCTCAGCCTCCCTGTCTGACTGTTTATTTCTATGACTGCCTCCTTATCTGCTGAGCTGACTGTCTCCTTACTACCTGCAAAACAAACTTAGGTTTCAACTTTTGGATGAGTCATGCAGCTATTCCGAGCTGTGGCCAGCACTCCATAACTACACTAAAACAAAGAGTGTTGTTACCGACTTCAGGAAAATTATTCTATGAGGTGGTCCGCTGTAAATTAAATGCAGTTATGAGGATGTTTATTGACAAGAAGCTACTTATTTGATGAATAAAATTGGGGCTCAGTTAAATTCTTCTTCCTCAGAAGCAGAAGTAGCAACTGCAGCAGGTGAGGGATATAGTTTTCCTTCTGTGTCTCATTAATTTCATGGCCCGGCGCAGTGTTTTAATACCTTTAGGTGTCGTCACTGATTGGGACTGTAAAGACAAACCATTGGATCAGTGCATGCCCCTCTCTCTTAACCCCATGATTAGAAAGTGTGCTTTGTTCCCTTTGCTTACACACACTTATGTACTGTACATGCATATTAAAACACTCAAACAAATTGCACAAATTGAGCAGTGGTCAGAGAGATGTTGATATGTGGAAAACACATATTGATCACGGTTACAGTGATCAGCCACTAATATTTTTCAGAAAGCTTGTGACGGAATCAGTCCTACAAATGTTTGTTTTCAAACTCTCCTACCAGTTCGGCATTGATACAGTTTATTTTCAGACGTTGTAAATATGTAGAAATGCACTAAAATCACCCTCAAGCTGTGGTTTAGTAACCTATGTGCACCAGCACGACTAATGTTACTGTGTTTGTAAACAGCACAGTACTGTTTAGGTTATAGCTTAATTATAATTCAAACTACAGTAAGCTATATTTTATGTACAGTACTGTACTATGGTACTGTATAGTGTATTTGGATAATATACAGTACAGTAATTTAATTTGAAAATATATATATATATAAAATATATAGTGGTAATTATAACAAGGTGTTACATCAAATTGTACAATATCACATTAGTGTGGGAGTAATGAATCAGTTGATGAGTTGATCGGTTGGTATAACCACAGACATTTTGACGCCTCAATAGCCACTTTTCCATTGCACAGTACCAGCTCGACTTGGCTCGACTGGCCTTTGTTTGGTTTTCCATTGTAGAAAAGTTGTACCTGTACCTGCTTCCAGGTACATTTTTCTTATCACCTCCGTCGAGGTTCCAAGTGAGCTGAGGCGATACTAAAATGTGACAGAGAACACGGCAGACTACTGATTGGTCAGAGAGAATCGTCACTATTCACTGCATCATCATTGCGCGCACCAGACAGAGGCAGCAACAGAAAGTTTTATATTTTACAGTTTTCGTATGTAATTTCATCACTAAATCCACTTACGAGAAGTTTTGAGGTGAGAACTCAACTGTGTAGATTTCGAATATTGACAGTTTTACGAGAAGTGATGGCGGAACAAAAATGTGCTTGAAAGTTTTCGGAGTTGAGGAGCTCTGCAAGTGGCGGCGGGGGAAGCCTGCACCAACCCGCGGGAGGAGCTCCCGAGGCCAGCCAGCCGCCCGCTCACAGAGCCCTCTGCTCCCGCCGTCACACAGACCGCTGCAGCAACAACGGCAGAGGAAGGTTACAGCTGGTTTTCATACCGCTTATCTGTCTTTACATTCTGAGTAAGGTTGAAACGTTTTAACTTAAATAAAGAGAAAGCTGTGTGGGTCGCTGGTGTATGTGTCACATTGAACATTACGTTGCGGCAGTTGTGTGTGGCGTTGCTATGACGACCAGCTACATTGAGGGGTACAGTACGAGTCGAGCTGGTACAGTAGATAGAAAAAGTCTACACACCCCTGTTAAAATGCCAGGTTCTTATGATGTAAAATAATGAGACAAAAATAAATCATGTCAGAACTTTTTCCACTTTAATGTGACCTATAATATGAACAATTCAATAGAAAAACAAACTGAAATCTTCGAGGGGGAAAAATGAAAAATCAAAACCTTACAATAACCTGGTTGCACAAGTGTGCACACCCTCTTATAACTGGGAATGTGGCTGTGTTCAGAATTAACCAATCACATTCAAACTCAGGTTAACTAGAAATCATTACACACCTTTAAAGTGACTCTGATTAATCACAAATAAAGTTCAGCTGTTCTAGTAGGATTTTCCTGATATTTTCTTAGTTGCATCTCTGAGCAAAAGCCATGGTCCGCAGAGAGCTTTCAAAGCATCAGAGAGATCTCATTGTTGAAAGACATAAGTCAGGAGACGGGTACAAAAGAATTTCCAAAGCATTAGATATACCATGGAACACAGTGAAGACAGTCATCATGAAGTGGAGAAAATATGGCACAACTGTGACTTTACCAAGAACTGGGCGTCCAAAATTGATGAAAAGACGAAAAGAAAACTGGTCAGGGAGGCTTCCAACAGGCCTACAGCAACATTAAAGGAACTGCAGGAATTTCTGGCAACTATCTCCCGTATTCTTCATATGAATGGGCTACGGGGTAGGGTGGCAAGACGGAAGCCTTTTCTTACAAAGAAAAACATCCAAGCATGGCTGAAGTTTGCAAAAACAAACATCAACTCCCCCAAAAGCATGTGGGAAAATGTGTTATGGTCTGATGAAACCAAGGTAAAACGTTTTGGCCATAATTCCAAAAGGTATGTTGCAAAAACAACACTGCACATCACCCAAGGAACACCATACCCACAGTGAAGCATGGTGGTGGCAGCATCATGGTTTGGGGCTGTTTTTCTTCAGCTGGAACTGGGGCCTTAGTCAGGGTGGAGGGAATTATGAACAGTTCCAAATACCAGGCAATTTTGGCACAAAACCTTCAGGCTTCAGTTAGAAAGCTGAAGATGAAGAGGAAGTTCACCTTTCAGCACGACAACGACCCAAAGCACACATCCAAATCCACAAAAGCATGGCTTCACCAGAAGAAGATGTTTTGGAATGGCCCAGCCAGAGCCCAGACCTGAATCCAACTGAACATCTGTGGGGTGATCTGAAGAGGGCTGTGCACAGGCACAGATTTGGAACACTTTTGCAAAGAAGAGTGGGCAAATATTGCTACGTCAAGATGTGCCATGCTGATAGACTCCTACCCAAAAAGACTGACTGCTGTAATAAAATCAAAAGGTGCTTCAACACAGTATTAGTCTAAGGGTGTGCACACTTATGCAACCAGGTTATTTGAGGGTTTTTATTTTTCATTTTTCCCCCTCAAAGATTTCAATTGGTTTTTCAATTGAATTGTTCACGTTATAGGTCACATTAAAGGTGGAAAAAGTTCTGACATGATTTATCTTTGTCTCATTATTTTATATCATAAGAACCTGGCATTTTAACAGGGGTGTGTAGACTTTTTCTATCCACTGTACTGGTAATGGAAAAGCGCCAAATTTTGGGCGTTAGGGCGCTGCCATGTTGATTTTTTGCAACCAGCGGCGCCGAACGTGACCATATTTGGATGAGACTGTGGAGCCAATGGCTCCGTGTGAAGCTAGCTAGATTGGTTAGCGAGGTGCATCTGTAATTCATGTTAACTATAATTTTAACCGGGATGATTATTTTGTCAAGCGAACAACAGGCTTTAAACAAAATGTACTCACCAGAGAAAGTGAGCAGCCAATCCCTAATAAGCTTTTTCAGCAGTGCTGGTTAAATTTGCACAATCCTGTGGGTACTAGTCCCTCTAGCCTGATTGACAGGTCGCCATGGTAACGACTTGACAGACAAGACAGTCCTGCCCTATAGCATACTCTGCTTTATGGTCCATTTTCCTCTAAATAAGACTATAATTTACGAAATGAGCATCATGCTGTATTGAAGAAGACATGAAACCAGCGATTGAGACCATAAACTTCTAAAGAAAGTGTTTAACCTGGTAAACAATCAGCTTAGAAGTTTGGTCATTTTGCCATTATTTCTAATGAAACCGGACTTCTTTTTGTAACCAGAGGAGTCACCCCTGTTGGCCGTTCGATAGATTGCAGTTTTAAGGGACTTCCGTGTTCGCCTCACTTCTCAGACTTGAAGCTTCCCGCTTGGTTATAACAAAATTACACGACAAATTATAAGCGTTTAATGCAACCCGCACATGTGTGGTGTACTATATACAGTATGTGTGTGTTTGCATCATGTGTAGGTGCACATTGAAAGTGCACACTCGGTTTTAGTAGCTAATCATCCAATCACATGGCAGCAACAATGTAAAAAGAAAAATGCATTTAGGCATGTAAACGTGTTGAAGTTCAAACTGAGCATCAGAATGGGGAAGAAATGGGATTTAAGTGACTTTGAACTTGGCATGGTTGTTGCCGCCAGACGGGCTGAGTATTTAAAAAAAAAACTGCTGATCTACTGGGATTTTCACGCACAACATGTTATGCCAAGCAAAAAAGGATCCAGGAGCAGACACAGGGTTAGGGCAAAAAAACAGAGGATTTATTGACAGAATGAAGGTTGAGGTCTCTGGTGCGTGGTGGTCGAGAGCGGCAGGCAGCGAGACCCAAAAACTCCAAGACAGGCGGACGAGCAGAGCTTCCCCAAGCAGCGATCCCCTGAGACAAAAAACACACATTAGATGATGGCAACACGAGTAGAGAAACACTAGCCGAGTGTTCGGCCTGACGAGTGGTTTACCACACGGGTGAACAGACTATCTGGCAAATACTGAAGGAATGAGCCGGGTATAAATCAGCAGTGGTGATTAGTAGATAGACAGAGAATGGTCCAAAAAAGAGAAAATATCCTGTGAGTGGCAGACGAAAATGCCTTGTTGATGGCAGAGGTCAGAGGAGAATGGGCAGACTGGTTTGAGATGACCGAAAGGCAACAGTAACTCAAATAACCCCTCGTTACAACCAAGGTATGCAAAATACCATCTCTGAATGCACAACATGTCAAACCTTGAAGCAGATGGGGTACAGCAGCAGAAGACCACACCGGGTGCTACTCCTGTCAGCTAAGAACAGGAAACTGAGGCTACCATTCGCACAGGCTCACCAAAATTGGACAATGGAAAATTTGGAAAAACGTTGCCTGGTCTGATCAGTCTCGATTTCAGCTGCGACATTTAGATGGTAGGGTCAGAATTTGTTGTTTAAATTAGTGTATATGAGTCAAGCAGCTTGCATGTTTCTTGCAAGTTTAGCCTCACAGGCTCAGTGCATGTGGTTTCCTGTTCACTTAACAAGTAGTAAGAGCTACTATATTCTGACTTCGCCATGCAAACTGATTCACTCTGAGCCATCATCTCAACTGTGGTTTGGTGATATGAATCAGCCAATAGGGCTCTGCAAGCACAAGGCTGCCCTGCTGCCTAGCTGATAAGTGGGCCACACAGAGAAGATGGAAAATACTCAGGGCATTCTCACTCCCTCTCCGTCCGTCGTTCTGTCTTGCTCACTCTCGCTCACACACAGCCTCTTTGACTTACACTCCTCCCCTCACACTCCTACCTCCAACTCTTTCTTTCACATCCCGTTAACGTCTCCCTGTGTCTATGCTGTTCTTTTAAGTGATGGGGTTAAACTAGAGGAGACAGAACACAGCGGGGCACACTTCAATGCTTGATGCTTCTTTTTGAAGTTCTTCTTTAAAGTTACCTCTCTTGCGCACAGTTCAATAGTAGGTGGCTGTCACCGGTTTCATCTTTGTGTCTTTGTAGTGACACGAGGTGTGTAGTGTTGTCTTTGCCCAGCAGTGTCGTCATTTTTCATTACAAACATCCCTGCCCTTGTGCCATTGTGCACAATATAGTTGATGCAAAAGCCTTTGACACAGTGACAATTGTAAAGCACACCTCTATGGTCCTGTGAGCTCTGAACAAAAGACTCTTACTGTTACCTTTCATCAGTCTGTGGTTTTGCCAGTCCAGCGAGAGCTCTTCACTCACTTGCTCTCATCCGACCTTGTCTCTCACAACAGGGCTAATTTTTGCACATAATGAAAACTCACTCGCAGACTGATTGCACTTCTTGCTGTTTGGTCATGAGAAATTAATGGAGTGCTGCACAAATATTGCAGATTTATTCTTCTGAAAGGAATCAGCCTCCCACCAGTCTGTGTTTTGCCCTGCAGAGGGAATGAGTAAGCAGAAATATCAGTTGAATGATTGTTTGACCATATAGCAGAGATTCCCTAACAGCCTAAATATTATTTTGTCTGTCTTGTTCATTTAAATTCAGTTTGAGAATAAAGCATGTCTTGAACCCAGCCTGTATCCCTGGTGGCCAGCGGGTAGGCAGCGGGCTGAGCTATGGCAGAAAATGCCCTGTAAATAAAGAGAGCTAATTTTGTTGCCTGTGGCAGCGATGTGCAAGCTGACCTTATCAGGAAAGCCTTGGCCTGTCTGTTCCATCCTCTGTGACTCACCTACCACGCTCCCTCCCTCAGAAAGGGCGGCCTTCTGTACCGAGCTAGATTTCAATAACCTCTCAACCGAAAACAGCAGTGAAATGCAGAGAGTGAGCGAATGAGCAAGCAGGCTGGTGCCTATCCCCTTTGCTGCCTCAGAAAACAGGTGATGCAATGCACCCATGTGACGGGGCACCCTTGTTCCCCGACACATTATAATGCAACAAATGCATTTTTACCCTGGCAGACAAGAGGCAGAAGAAGGGTGATGGGAAAAAATGAAAAGGGAGATTAAAGAGGGCCTCATTTGAGGGAGTGCAGTGGTGGTGGCAATGCAGAGTTGACAATGAATTGACAGCCCTTCACCAGACATCGATCAAAGGCATTCAGAGGTGTTTTGGGGTGGTGGTAAGAGGTAAAGAGATGAAGAGATGAGGGAGAGTGAGCGCTAGAGCTAGAGGCCCAGGCACAGTGATGGATCACCTACATGCTGCAGCGGCCCCGCCATGCTGAACTCACCCTCAGAATTGATGAGCCACACCTCTTGTCTCCCTCTTCCTGTCATATCCTCTATTCCTCCATCACCCTCCTCCATTCTCCATCTCTGTCTATTGATTTCGTCACTCTCTTCGTCTTTCTGTTCTTTCTTGTGCCATTTCTTTCCGGCTTCTTCGTGTCTCTGTCTCTCTCTGGCCTATCTCACCCTCCACCTTTATCCCGCCTCAAGCCTCTCTCTTAATTGAGTTTGTTCCCCTGTTTTTTCCTTATGTCTTTTGATGACCGCACTCACTCTGTGTGTCAAAATCAGGCAAGAAACCCATCAAAGTGCCATACTAATAAGGTTAGAGGGAGCATCTTTGTGTCTCAGGGTGACACCTTTATAAATGACAGGATCACAAGCCCCCGCCAGTGCTCAATCACCTCTGCAGGGACTTGCCCGTGGGGAGCCTGGCATGTGTGTTGTGTGAGCGAGTGTGCGCGTGCATGTTTGTGTGTTATTGCCTCTGTGGGTCTGGCAGCAGCCAGGTTTACAGTGGAGCTAGTTGGTGTGGACAACAGCATTAGGGAGGAAACAGATCTGAGGGCAGAGTGAAGGCGAAGGAGAGAAATGACAGCCTGGAGCTCATCTGACCAGTACTGCCTTGTTATGACTCCCTGATGTGTGCACCAGGGGCACACAAAACAGACACTTCCTCCCTTTTATTGCCTTGCACCACCTCTATCTCTGTTCTGTAGTCTGTCGCCTCACAGGCTTGCTTTATGGCCTCCACTGAGGGGTGGGATGTTATCTGCTTGTGTAGGTCTATGTTATAGGCTGCTGTCTTTTTCACTGTCTGGTTATGTTTATGCCAATATTTTAAAACGGATGAATTTTGGATCACTCTGGGGTATGCTGTGCTGCATGGGGCCGTTCTTACCACTTCATCTAACAACACAAGCCCCTTTGTAGGGGGAAGAAAAAAACATACGATTTAAATGTGTTTGGGAGAGGTAAATATGCTGATGTGCTGGCTAACAGTAGAACACAATCAGCAGCAGTTGTTGTCATCAGCACAGCTAGTCTATATTGAGTAAACAAAAATGCGTGCTCACCCATACAAGACAAAACTTAGAGAGCTATTGCTCACAGCATGGACACTGTTTGCTTCTTATCTGAAATGCTTGCCATGCCCTGTCCAGAAGGTCAACAGAAGAAACAAACTCTCTCTTTTTGTGATGCTACTCTAAGACAAACTAGGTAGAGGCTATAGCTATTAGAACCGGAGCAGGCAGATCATTGGAATGGCATCAGGAAGCCGGCACGTGATAATCTCCCAACAACGCTGTTCCTATTACAGTTTTCCTTAAGCTGCTACGGACAGCAGCCTACATCAGTAGCGAAGGAAAGGGTTTCTGTGTTTGGCTTTTTGTAGTGCATGCAGATGTCATTGTACATGCATGTACTATTTATGTACCTTTTTGGATAGTGGTGTGTGTTGCTGCCGGTTGCTGCCAGTGATGATAATTAGAGAGAAAATAGGGAAATAACTGTGAAGCTTGCAACCCCTCAGCCATGAACGCAGGCCATGGAAGTGACTGCAGCGTCATCATTCTTGACCATAAAAGCTGCTCAGCCAGTCAATGCAGTCTGGGTTCATTCTCTCTGTGGTGCCCAGTCTGAGCTATTTTTAGCCTCTCTGTGCAGCGTGGCTCAACCACCATCGTACCCACCTGGATATGAGGGCTTTGTCACTCCTGCAGACTGGAGCAGCACTGATCTTGCAAGCATTGCAGCTTCCTATTTCCATAGCTAGTGCTGCAGAGCGACTCCTGCCGTGAAAGGAATGAACAGAGACAGAAAAGAGGGAAGACAAACAGATCATTGTCATGTATATTTCACAGAGCCTAAATAAAACAACAAAAGGCATTTCATTCTTGTATTAACTTATTATATTGCTTGATGTGACAAGACAGAAACATTATTCTAATGAGGCAGTCTGACGCTTAACTATTCATGACAAAGCTAAGTTAAAACAATTCAAGCAATTATTGACTAACTGATTACAATCTAATGCAAGGAAAACTGGGCGCAATCTCTCTTTTTCAGAAATGTACAATTTACAGGGTTTTTCAAAACAATAAATGATTTGTTAGTATATGATTAAACACACCATTACAGCTAAAATTATACTCAAAATAAAGGAGGAGACTTCAAAGACAATGGCAGGCATACATGTTTAATTTGTTTGATGGATTTCTTTTAGGCGAGTACAGGAGGCGATACAGAAAAGGGCTTTTTTCTTGTCTTTTACATGCATTGTTAGTCACAGACATTTTGTTAAGGTAGTCTTTCTCCTGCAGGTATCCAAACCTGTGCCTATTAATTCAGCATAATATTATTCCCTGGCATGGTAAACAAATGCTCCAAACAGATTCATTTGAAATGACTGTGCTGCAATCCCACGGTGCATTAGGGCTGTTTGAATGTATTGAGTGCTCTGAGATGCTCACTCAGAGTCCCTCATAATAGTTTCTCCTCTCTTCTTGTTTCTCTTGAGTCTAGCTAATCTGGTACCAGCTACACCACGTCACACGTATAACTTAAACTTTGTTCCATGTTACATCATTTCTTAGCGGCGGTTTTACTGAGCTACATTTGTGGTTCTAGGCTTTTTTTAAATATCTGTTTTGTTTTTGAGTTATGCAACAAACAGGCAACACTAGTGAATGATGTAACATAAAAAACTAAAATGTCGTTGAGTAGGATCATAGTAATAGACTAAAACCCTTTAAAATCTCTCAAGTTGCACACCAATCTTAAGGAGTCCTGCCAAAGATAACACATGCCAATCTCACTCTGCTCTGCCTGTGGGCTGCTGTGGCAAAATTCTGTTTCTCAATGGGTGGTAATCTGAGGATTAATGACAGCAACACATCTGCCAGTCATGTGGCAGCGCGACACAGATGGCAGGAGATGCACACGAGGGACACAGACAGGGAAAAGATTTGCTCCAACATTCTGTCATTCGTCCACTACAACATGCTGTTGCAAAGCTCTAATATTTTCAATCAAATAAATCCAAATTCCTCAAGTGGCTTCCCCCTCCATCGCTTCATTCATGTAGTATGAGTGTTTCTTAGCAGGTATTTATGGGTAATTGCCCCTTTCGAGGCTCCTAAAATATGTGAGGTTTTTGAACACATCATCTTTGTAGTATCTTTCAAAATATTAATAATGAAATTTTTGTAAAAGTGAATAGTAACACCAATTTGTCATACAGAAGACAGAAAATGACACATTTTTTTTCTGATCTTAAAATCTTCACTCTCTCTCTATTTTCTACTTCAGTGTGTTGCATTTACTTATATCTGCTCCATGGCTACCACGACCAATGGCTCCCATAACAATAGCAGCAGACACTGTGGCTGATGTGATAGGAGTCCCATTGGCTTACAGAGGCACAGTAATAGCACATATCCAATATGGAGGCAGAGAAAAGATGATCCTAACAATGCCTCTAGCAGTGCCTCTGGCTACAGGGCCAACACACACACACACACACACACACACACACACACACACACACACACACACACACACACAAATGCATACACACAAGTGCACATCTATCTGTGTTTTTCCTTTCTTAGAGGAGCAGGCACATGTGTCTCCATGAATTACTTTTAAGGAAATGCAATGGGAGTGATTCTGTTCTTGTTGGAGAAAACAGTCAATTCTGATTTCATAAAACAACACTCTCACTTGCTGCGTATGTCTCATTCTGTTTGCTTCTCTATTTTCCTCCTTTCTCCTCATTCCCATTTTCTCCTTTGTGTCTGACCAGGTGGTGGGTCCCCCAGCTGCAGGGGCTTTTCGGGAACGCCCTTCCAAACCAACCACTTTTCGCAAGTTCTACGAGCGCGGCGAGTTCCCAATGGCACTAGAGCATGACACCAAAGGAAACCGCATTGCGTGGAAGGTAGGTGTGCTGTCCTCTGGTAAGGATTGGCTAATGCTTGTAGTTTTCATATGCTATTAATGAAAACGGTTAGCGGCACTCTAATTAAAGCCTAGTTCACACTACACGATTTTTAGCCCGATTTACAGCTTGGCGAGCTCGGCGACCATCAGGCTGTGATTGGGGGTAAATCAGTGGTCACATCCCCGACACATTTATGACACATAGCCGACATCTGCCAGATATCTAGCATGCCAATATCTGGAGGAGTCGGCCGACTAGACATCCACATCCAGCCAATGAGAGCAGGCAGCTGGCAGAGCAGGCAGCTACTTTTCACCGCAAAACCCTTTTTACTCACCTCCAGCTCTCTCTGGAGCTCAGACAATCCCTGCGTGTGCTAATCCATTCTTTCACCCATATTTTTTGACTTTATAATTGGTATCTTTATAATTATTAACAACAGCTATTTCATGTGTAGGTTCGCGTCATTTTCCATTTCACATTTCATGTGTGTTTTCTTGACAAAACGTGGTTTGGAGACCAGCATTGGAGTCGTCAGCTCGCGTAGTGTGGACGCCACAGTGACTTCAAGACTCCCGTCACAAGACAGCAAGTTGTGTAGTGTGAATGGCACGGCCATTGGCCGACGCTGAAAGTCGTATAGTCTGCACGAGGCATGAAACTAAATAATCTTCAGGAGCAAATGCTAAACTATTGTGGCCTAATTAAAAGTTTGCAAAGACAAAACATCATGCCATGATGAAAATATCTCTGAGAACACCAAATAATCATTTTATAATTACACACTACTCTGAGATACAGTAGACCTTGTACACAATCTACTGCTTGAATCCACCCTTGCTGTCAAGCAGTTGTGGTGGTTGAATTGGATGACAGGTGTTAAGCAAACACCATTTATCGTCATCACTATCAACTCTGTTGAAAGTGATGATGACAGTTTCTCTCATATTCACAGGTCTAATGTGGGCTGTTATCCTGTAGGAGGCAGTGTAGATTAGCTCACTTGAGGGCTCCACCTGTATCACAGCACCAATCACAGAATCCATCAATCACAAACTCTGTAGGAACTCAGGACGGTTGCAGCAAAACACTGGGACTAATTGTATATGTATTTTGTATTTGTACTGTATGTGTGTGTGCTTCAACATGCGAGCCTCCACAGAACCATTAGGCTCCTGACTGGCACAGTGTGTGTGGGATGGATGCTTTCTTCTAATCACCATGTTGCTTTATTTCAGCTCCCACTATGCTGCCAGCTATTCCATAACTTCACAACCACCGTGCAGCAACCACTCTTAATGACATTTATTCATAGTAAGCAATGATAAATGAATCAAACAAATTATACCCCTTTCCTCCCCTTTTTCCTACTTCAAAGAGAGAAGGAAGGGTAGGTGGGTGAATGAGCTTTTTTACTAGTTAGCTGTCTGTCTTCAGGTGAAAACACTGTAAAAGCTCCCTTTGTATGAATTATTTATGTAAAATGAATCTTTGGGTTTACAAAAAATCATGGATTTCTTTTGTGCTCCGCACCTGAAAAAGCTCTCAGCAAATGGAATGTGGTGTATGAAATTTTTGTTGTCATATCCAGTGCAGCTGTAATGCTTATCGGTTTCCCACAATACTTACACACATTCTGGCCATTTTAAAAATCCTCTGCAAAAGAGTTTATAGCTTGGTTTTGGTGGAGGAGATAGGCCTACATTTTTGCTCTATGATTACTGTTTCCTTGAATTCAGTTTTTAGTAGTCTTTTTGTTTAAAGCACTCCAGGTAGACATTGGTGGCACTTGCTGTGTACATCTGTTGTGTGGGTTTATATGTGGATATAGTGGAACAGAAAGTGTAACCATGATCAGAGTAAGTGGAGAGGGGCTGCTGCGTATTTGCACTGAGCTGCCCTTAGGGCAGAGGTTCAAGACGGCAGCTCAGGATCAATCCCAGTCTGAGAGCTCAGCCCCCTAGCAAATAAAAAGTCTGGGGAAAGTAAGAAAGAGAGAGAGTCTTTCGGAAAGAAAAATAAATGGTGTGTTGATTTAGTTTGTGGGCCGAGTACTCAAGCATACAGTGTGTGTGCATTGGTTTTTGTGTGTGTACTGTATCTGTGTATCAGTTTGACTGTCTGCATTGATGAGTATGTGTATTCAGGTCAGGACTTCAGCTTCCTTCCTACAAAGATGTTGTCTGTACATGTTTGCCTCTGCGCAGCAGCAAACAAACAGTGCGGCCATGAAATAGACATACAGACTCTCCCCCACTGTCAGATCTGTGCTCTGTTGCACCTGCACCCATAGTGCATAGAGTACTAAGCACACCATACACTTAAACCACTGTAGGTTAAAAATCAGATTTTTATTTTGTTGTTAACTCTTAAAAGCTTGGAAAGTGACTGCTTTGATTGCCAGATGATAGAGTAGACTCTAGCATTCAACAATACGATTTGATGCGCTAAATCAGCTTATCAAATATTTGTTGAAATACGTTAGCAAACACTTGCCCAACTTTACACACTGATCAGAAACAAAGCAAAAAGCGTGTTTGAGTTTTGGAATTGTCTTTATTGCTACCTGTGAAATCTAAGGCCAACATTCACTCATGCTTTAGTTTTAGTTGGGCCCACTAATTCCTGAGAAATATTTCTCAATCTTTTTGGCTCTGTAAATGCTTTCTATTCATTTCACGCTGGGCAGACAGCGTAGAATTGGCTTATGTGAGCAGTCTTGCCTAGAACTTGCATATAACTGCAGAGTGTGGTGTTGACTCTCAGTGGGATCAGCAGATACCAACTAATTCATTTAACAAGGAGTAATTGAAATCAATTTTAATATAAAAAATATTGCATAATGGGGTTTTGGGAAACATGATTAATTGTGGAAACAGGAAACATCAATTTCTAATTATCTACAATTATTTGTGCAGCCCTAACCATATGTTATGGTTTCAAAACATCCTGTGTTTAGATACATTAATGTTGGTTAAGGAGTCTCATATATTTGTTTTAATTTGGATGGCAATAAGTACACAGCTGGGGCTAGTGTCCCTATCAATAGAACCTTTCTTAATCAGACAAATATAAAATGAGCCTTACCTGTTATGAAATGCATTGGGTGTCTGTGCTCGTGCTTGCATGCTGGTGTATGAGTGGTTTTGTAGTGTGTGTTTTAGACTATACGTACAGGCGAAATGCAAGTGAAATCAATGTCAAGGGCAAGTTGAAAAAGGGAAGGTTGTATCTGAAAGGTAATTTGGCTCTCCAGAGGTAAAAGCCTCAGCTGTAATGGCACGCTCAGGTAAAAGCTTTACACATATGGGGAACATGTGCGGCAGATAGATAAGAGAGAGACGAACGAGTTCCTATCCCTGTCTGTGTATTTGTGTTCAGGTGTGTGTGTGTGTGTATGTACATGAGCTAGTGTATGTTTGTGCGTGTATTTGGCCCCTGCCATAACGTAGAAGCCAAAGGGCTGGAACAGCACTGTAATCTATTGCGATCCCCACTGCCAAAAAGAGAGGGAAAGAGAGAGGGGGAGACAAAAAGAGGCATAGAGAGAGAGAGAGAGAGAGGGGGGGGGGGGGGGGAGATAGAGAGAGAGCGAGACAGCTCCACGGGGACTCAGCAATCAGGAGACATGGCAGCCGCTTGGCTCTCAGTTATAATGGATGAGTTGAGGTCTTCCTGCGTTCCCTGTGGGGCTTGGTTTGACTCTCCCATCTCTACCCTCTGCTGGGCTCTGCAGGCTTGCCGCCAAGCATCATGGTACACAGATGCATGCATGCGTCGCACACTCTTCCTCATATTTACTATTCACCTCCCAAACAGCCTTGTTTATTTCATTTCATTGATCGCCTATCTACTTCATCTTGTCCCTAGATCTCCTGTTCATCTTGGTGTCTCCTGTACGCTCCAGGTTGTGGTCCTCCTTATAAATCCTGCCTGTCTGTTTCTGCAGGCTTCTACCCTAACACCCCCCCCCCCCCATTCATGTATTTTATCTATTCCCTTTTGTCCATTTACAGGATCTGTCTGGCAGAAGGAAAAAGCCATTTTATAAAAATATCAATGCAAATCTGATTTCCGCACACCCTCCGCCACCACGCCAGCCTCAGTCGGCAGAAGGGGCGCAGAGATGAGGGGGGGACAATCAATTAATCTGATCAAGCGCTTTAGGAAATGGAGAGCGTAAGCGCTCCTAGGGGACGGATATCCATCTCCTTGGGATGATTGAATTACGTACAGAGTGAGAGTTGGAGAGGAGGGAGGGCTGGAGAAATGAGGTGGTTAGGGTGACCGAGGATGAGGGAGCATGTGCTCGAGAAACGCAGCGGGAGTGTGTGCTTGATACCAGAGTATGAAAGATAGTGACAGTGAATGAAATAGAGCAAGAGCAAAAGAGTGTGGTGAAAGAGAGATGAGGTCATTGCAGAAACAGCAATGGAGAGGAGCCTTATATCTCTACCTCCCTCCTTTTCTAACCATTTACAATTTTATGTGTCATACCTTATGGTTGATAACCCCTTCTTTTGACAGCTATATTACATGGCATGGGTACATCATTTTGCTTTGGAGTCAATTCACAGCTGAGTGCTGCTCTTGACAAATTTTAAATTGTCTTACAGTATGCATATGGACCAGCAGTATAGAGGACTTTATGGCAATGGCCTACACTAAAAGCTGCGTTGTCTCTTATCTAAGTTGAAGACCGAAGTGTATGATTGACAAGGGCTTACTGTAACAATGTGCTAATATTATCTCCTAAACTTCTGCACAGAAAGTAGAAAGCAAAAAGTAACCCATCTAAGAACACATTCTTTAGGTAGCCATAAGTAGAGAAGCATAGTACAACGGCTGTTCAATAGAAAAGTGAGTTCTTCAATTGTTTTGTAAGGTGCACAACATGGTGCAACGTATTGCTTAAAAATGCACTGCTCCTTTCGAATGCCACACTTTTGCAGAAAATGACCTTCTCTTCTACTTCTGTTGAATGCATACCAAACCTTCTCTTCTACTCTGTGTGAATGATTTCTTATCTGCTGTGAGCACTAGAGCTTTGTCGGGGAACCTTTGAATAGACAGAATAAAATGGGGTTAACCATGCGTTTTCTCCAGCTCCCTGGCTGAAAGCTGGATACTCTGGGGGGATAGTTCTGTGTCATAAGGAAAAAGATGAAACACAATAAGAGGAGAGAATATGAACAAGCCCCCCTGGGCTTTCTCTGAGAGGAGAGAGAATGAGGGAGTTTAGATTAGAGAAGCAGAAAAAACACCAGGCATTCTTACTGAAAAAAAGAAAGATGAGAAGAGAAAGAGGAGGAGTAGAGGAAGGAGGTGGAAGGAAAAAGCTTCTAACAAACAACACTGGCTAACCATCAATGCCTCTCTGGTGGGAGAGAATTGTCAAATGACTGCTGGGAGGAAGCCCGATGAGCTGCGCCACTGCCATGCTGCTGGAGTGACTGCAGGAATGGAGAGACTGTTGGAACGGAGGCATCCAGCAGAGCGAGCCTGTCTACAGATCTCGAACTGCTACACCGCCTGCCGCCCTCAGCCATTATTCATACCAGAACGCCACATGAAGCTGATGATGGTTGTTTAGCCTGTGGGCCTTCCCTTCTTGATGTGGTTTGAGACAATTGTAAAAAAATGGATTTTTGGAGAAAATAGAAGATCACTGGAGAAGCTTTTATTTAGGATGACTTACAATGTGACTCAATATAAAACTGTTTATGCCTTTAGTCCTGTCTTGGGTATGTAGCAAAGTGACCCCGCTCCTTTATGGGGCTCAGAGTTCCATCTTAAGAAACTAAATTTGTTTTCATGATCCCAATTTCCAGCAGTGGTGAGCTTTATTTGGGAAACTTCCACACACAATGCTTTGACAGGCAACCAACTGCTTTCCAACATCATCTCCTCTCAAACCAGCATGCCACGGCTTATACTGACACTTTTAGACATGGGTGCAGACATGGAAAATGAGCTTCTCATTCTGTATTGTGATCATTTTAACACTGTGAAGTCTCTCATCATGAGGCCCTCCCCTTCTGTCCCACTGTTACTTCCCCTCCTTGTCCCCAAGCTCACATCATCCCTCTAGACACCCTGTTGATCTCAGCTCCACTCTTGCCCTCTCACACCTCCAACCCCAGCTGCAACCCCACACAGCTGGCTCCCCTGTGCAGATGGTGACTAAAACAAATGTACACATGGGAAACACAGGACTGTGACTCCATGTAGGCAGATGGGAAAAGCCGTAGGTAGCTGGGGGTAAAGAAGGCAGAGCGAAGTGATAGATGACATCACAGTGAAGACCGAGAAGGAGATTGAGGAAGGGGCAGGGTAGCTACCAAATTAGACAGAGACAGAGGACAAGACAGAGAGGGACATGGCTCGTCTGCCAAGGCTACAAATCATGTCCCCGAATGCAGCGCCAGTGCTGTCACCCCTCCCTCCCACAAAATAAGCCAGAGATCTATTGATTGGCACTCGTTTTTGCTAGCAGGCTCCAGTTCAAAATGGAGCCTTTAATTAACTTAATGGACCGGCTGCAGCTGTGTGTGAGCCAGTGAGGGAGGAATAGAAATAGAAAGAGGGAGAGAGGGAGTGAGAGCCAGCATAAAGAATAAGTGGGGTTAACTGCATACACCCTCTACTATCAGTCAGGATGGACAGGACGACACAAGGAGGGAGAAGGAGGTGAGACTGAATAGGATGGTGTCCTCTCCGTTCCTTAACATCTCCTGTTCCTTTCATCCTGTATCTGGCTTAACTCTTGGCTCCTGCTATTATTAACCATTTGATACAGGCCACCATATGTATGACGCAGGTCTGCTGTGCATTCCCCATTCAGGCCGACCACCGGGCTTTTCTGCGTTGAAGGGTATCTCTGGGAGCCCCATCAGACCCCTTTCATGCCATGCTCTCAGTCAGCAAGGTCCCTGCCAGCCAGACTCCTGTTTCTGCACACTGCTGCCCGCTCTTCTCTACCCACCTCTCGCTCTCTCCCCTCCCGTATGCACAATTCTCATTCCTGTCCACTCATCCATTCTGTCAAAGGTTAATTGGTTTGGAAATGATTCGATTCATTCTGGACGTTAATGCTGTTATCATGCTTTTGTTCAAAAAAAAGAGAAAGAAAAACTACCCCCCACATGCACTTAAGCCTAATTTAAAATAAAGGGGAAAAAGAAAAAAAAATCCAATTTAATCTTTTTTTTCTTCTCTTACTCTGGCCCAGTCCTGTCCCCACAAGTCTTTTCCTTTAAATTATGGCAGAATTTCATTACCTTGAAAGCTTTTCTGCCCCCTCCCTCTGCTCCCCTCCCTGTCTCCAATACTTTGAATGGATCAGGACTAATGTCTTTCTTGTAACCTCAAGGTCGGAATATTTGGATCCGTGGAAGCGCTCAAGGGTCCCTGTGATTAATGCACTGTACAAAGTACCTTGGAAAAATGCGGTGGCTGATGGCTGCACAGAGTGATCAGACACACACACACACACACTCACACACATACCCAGACACACTACTACAGCCAATGGAGGTAGTTGTAGATAGAGGTGCCCGTCAGTGGCCTTGATGTGGATCATGGGAGGCATTCATATTCAAATAGGGTTACCTAGAGGCCCTCTCTCAATTCCCCCCAACAGTGCCATACAGTACTTCCTTCCCCAAGGAGCTTTATGCTTTTTCTCTGCTCAGTATGTTACATCTTTACTTACACAGGCTTTATAGTCACAACCAGGCTATCGCTTCCCTAAGAGCTGCTTATAGGATGACGGATTTTCATTGGAGCACATCATTCTCAGTGGTGGTTCCTGTATGAAAAAATCAAATTGCACTGCAGCGCTTCAACAACAACAATTTCAGTTTTCATTTACCTATTAGTATGCCACATCAGAGACTTAATTAGATTGCCTCTAAATGTCAAAGAGAGATAGTTGTCCCCATTTTGGTATCTACAATAAAACAGCCACTGCCTGATTACTACGTTTCTTGATGTTTTTTGCTGACACAGCTGCGATGTCTGATTAAAAATGAGATTTTCTTTCTTTCTGTGGCCACCTTGCAGAGGTCCTAGTAGTGGCTGATGTGCATGCTGTCCACGCCCTATTGATCAGAGACACAAAGAGGCCTCTGTATTGAAGTTGTTTGCAGAGCTGCAGATGCTATCTCCACTTTTGTTAATTATTTACATTCGGTTCCAGAAATCTGATCAATACTTAATTGAGCCAGCGGGAGCTGTCTGAAAGAGAAAAACAAAAACTTTGCGGGACTAAGGGACAAAATCTTCAGTGCTGCCAGTTTTATTTTCCTTTATACTCTTAAGCATAATAATATAATATTGCGTGTACTGGGCGGGCGGCACGGTGGTGTAGTGGTTAGCACTGTCGCCTAACCCCGGTTGCCCTGTGTGGAGTTTGCATGTTCTCCCCGTGTCCACGTGGGTTCTCTCCAGGTGCTCCGGCTTCCTCCCACCATCCAAAGACATGCAGGCTAGGTTAATTGGTGTCTCCAAAATTGTCCTTAGGTGTGGATGTGAGTGTGCATGGTTGTTTGTCTATGTGTGGCCCTGGCAATGGACTGGCGACCTGTCCCACCTTTCGCCCGATGTCATCTGGGATTGGCTCCGCGACCAGGATAAGTGGTTGACGATGGATGGGTGTACTGGTTTAAAGACAAAGGGAGAAGCCAGGATGATGCATTGAATAACTTCCCGCTGCATGCTTAAGTCTAGTCTTCACCATCTTACAGCTGCAATAATTCTAAATGGCAACAGTTTAAAGGAGTTGAACTCATGGCTATTCTCTTGATTGAAGTGCCATTTAAAGTGGCAGGTGGCTGACTAGAATACACTAGTGTTTGTCTCTGGTGGGCTGTAAAGAGAGGCCTCTGAAGTCCAGGGGCTGTATATCAAAATGTGCATTGAACAAAATCTAGGTGTATGAGCTGCCCGTCTGCTCAAGATAGTTGGTATTAATGAAGCATGTGTATAGACACCTGTAAACAGTGTGAACAGGTTTTTTTTTTTTACGATTTTAATCTTTCTGGTGCAATTTACATAGTTTTCTGTATTTGGAAATTAACTCATGTGCTCCCAGAAGGTGAAGCTAGAAGTGACCTCAGTAAATATTTATCAATTTCCAAGATTTCCTGCCACATCTGGATTGTAATGGTAGAGACGAGTAATAGCACTACCTCAGCTGTTACCTTAGTTTTAAATTGAATTACTGGTTTAGACAGTAAACATATTTATCAAAGGATATGAATGAATTTATCACTTTTATTCTCTGTTGGTATGTGTGTGTGTGTGTGTGTATATACTGTATGTATACACATACATATACATTGCAAGGATCACAAAAAAAGAAAACAGTACTCTGGCTCAATGAAAAACTTACATTTGAATACAGTATCATATGTTAAACCTTAGTCAACTGCGACAAAAGCTTTGCTTTTTGTGCAGAACCAGCTTCACCCTGAGCTGTTGAAAAATTTTCTAGGTTGTTGGGATGTAATTTTAAGACATTTTGCAGCCTCAAGTTCTTAGACTCTGTTTACCTGCACAACACCTGTAACTATATCTAAGCTGTTTGTTTATAATTCTGTAATTCTGTATTATGCCCTAGTAGCCTAAATGCACGATTGCTTGTGTATCACAATGGGGAAAAAACACTGACAATGAAGTTCAGCTAAATTAAGTTCAGCTAAAGAAAAATGTTTTAATTAGCACTTTCACCCATGGCATTTCTAAAGTAAAAAAACTGGCAGCAGCTCACAAAAGCTGTGTGCAAGTGTTTTACCTGTAATAACAACTGTGGCAGGGGTGAAGAAAAAAATAGCTTGACCTTAAAAAATCCACACATTGTAGCACACTTATTAGACATTATTGCCCAAAGGGGTGAAGAGTACTTCAGTGTCATCCAGAGATGTCAAAATAGCAGCAATTATTGGTGAGCCGTCCCTGAAACACATCATCCCTGATGGTGACCCTGAGAGAGCAACTCTGTCAACCACAGATGAGGCTCGACCTAAGAAGTGAGCAAATTATGATACCAAAACTTGTTACACTGCACAAGAAGCAACATGAAGTAAGAAGAGTCACTGCAAACTGAGGACCTGGAGGAGGTACATTTAAAAGAACTGTAATTACACCCTGTAATAAATTTGATCACTGCCCAAAATAAACAATGCCTGTTAGCTTGTGAAAGTTTTGTTTTCAGAGCAAGAAAAATATGTTAGCTGTAAATAAGTCACCTGAACATGTGTTGGAATTTGTAGAAAGAGGTAGGTGATATCATGTGCAGAAATAAGTTCACAAACACTGTTCCTACAAGTACAATAGCTATGAAGGTCTCCACTTTCCAGACTGGTGGAGCAGGGGAGTGATGAAGCAGGACCCTGTTGTATTTGAGTTTGTATGTATGTGTGTAAATGGGTGCTTGTGTGTCTGTTTGAGTCATTGAGTGACAAGAACTGATTAAGGTATGCAGTAGCTCCATTTTAGTAATCTGTGCTGCCACACCTCAGGGGACAAACCATATGCGCCCGGATCTGGCTGTTAATGCTGCAGGGCCCATAGTGCATTATGAGGAGAAATTCATCTCATTGTTTCTATTCCCATTTACCAGTTTGGGCTACACATTTGCCATTGTTAACTGACAAATGTGTCAATGACTAATCTGCCTGGGTGTTCGACCAACACACCTTGTATTGGGTTTGCTGTTTCCTTATCTCGCTTCTGTTTCCAGCCTGTCACTGATAAGAGAGAAGCAAGGGAGGGAAGCGTGTGTGTAGGGAAATAAGAAAAAGGGAAAGAAAAACAGAATGGTAGTGTTGGAGCAAAAGAGAGAGAGACAGAAATAGAGAAAGAAATGGGTCATGATTAAAGAGAGAGGTCTCTGTGGTGCCCTTTTCTCTGTTTTGTGCTAGGTAGTTTGTTGAACAAGCTACGTTGTCATTGCCAAATATCAGATAAACAGCATCTCAGTTTGTCCTCCTCCTGTATAAAGTTTTGAAAGAAAACAAAACATTGGGCGCATCCATCCATCCTCCAGTGTCACTTTTGTTTTTATTTGTGTGTGTAAATTAAGTGCATGGACACACACACATACACGCACAAGGCACTAGTCTATATTTTTCAGTGTAAGGAGGAAGGTTCAGTAATCTGTGTTCAGATGGATGAGCAATAGAAGAGACGAGCAGCATGGTGCCAGTTGTGACTCCAAATTCAATCTGAGTCTGACCTGACCCAGCAGTATTGCTAAATCTGACTTGTTACATGACGGGTGTTCTGGCTCACCTCGCCTCGCTGAGACAACCTCTGGCCGCAATCTGGGTGTCTTTGTCAGCTCAGAGCAGCCCGGCCCCCAGAATCGCTGAGGTAGTGGATTTGCCTCTCCTCCCTCACTCAATCTCCACCCCCTCCCTTCTTCCTTCCACAGATCCACAGATCAGCATTTTTCTTATTTGCTGTCACCCATTCACACTTCCATGGACCAGAGGCTTTCTCAACACCAGGGGACCATAGTCTAGAGACCGAAAACCCCTAGATCATTTTCTCACTGGCAATTAGCAGCACACAGACACCTCACTGTATCCCACTCAATGACCTGACACAGACAAACTGACGCAAAGAAAGGGAACGAAAGAAAAGTATGACAAGAAAGAGGAGGGGAATGATGAGAGATAGAGAGAGAGAGGTTAAAATACACACACACACACACACACACAAGGACTTGATTAAGTGGTCTTTTAAATGCGCGAGTGGGTAGCAATTCAGCAGCTCTTTAGTCTCGGGAGGACCTGTCTCAATTACCCTAATGAGTCAGAGTGACTCTGGCTTCCTAGGAAGGCTATGGCAGGCAGAGAGCCCTACAAGGCCATACAGGAGAGGCCGGTAGAGCAAGGGCCTCAACATGTGTGTGTGTGAGAGAGAGAGAGACATGCAGGATGTGGATGCCCTGTGAAGTTAAATGGAGCGTGCCGGGTTCCCAATGAGCCAGTGTTAGCTGGCGGTCTGACACACAGTGACCTCCCACTGTGCACATCACTTTCTCATCTGGGCTGTCAGGGAATGGCAGTTAACCCCAGTCTGCCCTGAACCTTGGCCTTCACTAAACCAATACATGTATCTTGAATGAAGGCCTAGCATGGAGAATGGTCATGTCACATGAAGGCCTACCTCTATTCTTATCTTGCCTTGTAAAGACAGAAGAAGATCATTTTGTGTCAGGAAAGCCTCAGTGTTGTTATGAGCCGCAAGTCAAACGCGCTGCAAGTTTGCTTTTCGAAATGTCATAATTTTTGTGGTACAATACAGTTCAGGTTTTTTTCTGCTTCCTGACACAAGGTAATGGAACCAGCCTCTGTGCTGTATATTAACCTTTTCCTCGACAAACGCACAAACATGTCACAAACTACACTGTTGTGGAAGCTATCAGCACAGTGTCATCATCACCATTACCCTCATGTATCCGGCATTCCCCTTCACATGACATTCCATTAGAAATTCAACACAAAGCTACTTAACACCCTGTGGCCTCTCAAGAATCTCAGTGTAAGAGCAGCAGGCTTTGCAATTACTGTATGTTATTCACACAACCATTCTCCATATTTACCAGTAAACATTAGGCCCCATATACACCTAATAATAGGGCTGCTCGATGATGGTAAAAATCATAATTACAAGTTTTTTGGTCAAAAACAAGATCACGATTATTTAAAGGCAATTTGCAACCCTCACCACTAGATGCCACTTAAACTTGCACACTGAACCTTAAACATGATTACTCATCGAATTAGGAAAAATTATTAAACAGAATAAATAATAAGTAATTTGTTAACCTATGAGTAGCTGCAGCATTGCTAATAATGATGACTATGAAGTTATAGCAGTTATAACCACCTGACATCTTGGCTCAAGGTGAACTAAACATGCCACAGCCTGGCTGAGAGTGACTTTGGGCTTTTAGGGAGGGGCGAGAGCGCACCGCTGTAAAGGAAAGCTTTGCTGCATTTATAACACGAGAAACGAGAGCATCATTGTCATAATCTTTTTATCGAGATTATCTTGATAATTGTTTTAAGCCAAAATGTAATTAATAATAAAATTTGATTAAGGTGAGACACAGCAGGTAAAAACATTGTTTTATCATGTACTGGTCAATTTTGAGATTTTGGGCTATTTTGCTTCCTTAACATGTCTTCTTTCAGACTAGTGGAAAAACAGTCCCAAATACACATTTAGTAATTTATTTTCCTACAGTTTGTCTGTGTGCATCAGTAGATTTCGCCTAAAAGTTAGCTACCACAACATGTCCTTTATCTGGCAGCGTGATTGGTTTAGATGCGTCACGTGACACTTCCTAGTTTAGCTTTGGCTCTGTCTGTTCCTGTGTGTTTTGTGTGTGTAATTATGTCTGTTCAGACATGCTGTTACTCATTTATCAGTGTTGATGTGTTTGAGATGTTATATAGTGATGTTGTCAAGGATTTGATTCGATATTGGCTTTGTAATTATTGATTTTCAATGAAAATGTGTAGAATTTTACAATCCTTATCTTTATAGGCTGTATTCTCAAAATGAGATTTTCCTCATACTATGAGCCTAAAATCTCCACTTAGCACTTATATACACCGAACTCTCCAGTTGTCTTCCTGACTATATTCTGAAGGGTTTTTTTTAACAGGGAGGTTTGTACATATACCATTCATAGCCTGAATTATAGACCATTTTATTCCCCAAAACAGGTCAAAAATAATTTGATTTATGAAATAATAAAAAGAGATATCCAAAATCCCCTCTGTAAAACCATTTGAGTATAATGTGTCAACAAAATAACATAATTTTGAGCCATAATTTTGAGCCTGACTTAATCCAGTGTTCAGATTTTAGCTCTTACAAGTAGATGCAAAGTAGTGCATGTTTCATTAGATACGGCCTCATTTGCATATTTAAACATAATAATCCAGAAAATCTGCACTACAAAAAAATATTGTCTTAATGTAAGTAATCAACTAGGAAAGTTTCATGGTGACATTTATTAGTTAAAATTTTTTACCCTATTCACCTGCAGTGCCTCGCCACAGCATTCAGGTTATTTTGTATCCCGTAGTATCTGTTTTAATGTACATTACAGTGTTTTCTTGAAAGAGAATGCATATTTGACATGAGAAGGAATTGTTATACGTACATTTTAATTTCTAATTGACTGATTTCTTTGGAATGCTCCTCCCAGCCGGCCAGTGTTTTTGCCCCTATAAGCAGACCGGCCAAGGGAGGTCAGTGTTTGTCAGTCTAGACAAAAAAGTTATTCCTGCACAATTACATAAATATGCCCCTTTCTCAACGTTGGTTTCTGTCGTTCAGTGTCTCTCTCTCTTTGTCCTTCTGTCAATCTGTTCCAGATCAAGATGTACTGGCCCGATTCCCTTACAACTTAGTTTCAAGGCAATTTGTTTTTGCTGACCCCATGAACTTCTGTCTGGCATCACGGATGGATCAAAATTTCCATATGGCAAGACATTTGGTTCATGACAAGTATCACAGACATAACATAAGACATTTTATTTCCCTGAAATATATGCTCTGGATATTGATGGGCCCTAGATGATTCATTTTATTTATATTGAAGATCTCTTTTCTTTTCTTCTCGTGCAACTTGTATTATAAAATCTACACTTGCACACAACAAACTGCATGTGATGATCCGACAAGCAAATGGCACCATCCTTGCACTAACACATTAACATGCACATAACATTTTACATAATGGCTAATTGTTTTGTGATACCTTCTTCAGGTCAAACCTTTTTTAATTCCCTCCAGGCTTTAAAGGGGCTATACATAAGTTTTTGATTTTAATAAATCAAATAATTTTCATTGCCTTATTGTCAATGGGCTCAAACTCAAACTCACTTAGAAATGAAGCACACGCCTGTTTTCTCTGTTGCTTGCATCAGCCACTATTCTGCTTTTAATGTGGGGACTCCGGTTCGGATTCAGTCTAGTTACAGTAAAGTTACTTACTGCAGTCTTACTGTTATAAAGTGTGACACAATTTCATTATAATATCCATTCCAGCTCACTAACTGTTTCATTATCATCCAGTATACACTCACCTAAAGGATTATTAGGAACACCATACTAATACTGTGTTTGACCCCCTTTCGCCTTCAGAACTGCCTTAATTCTACGTGGCATTGATTCAACAAGGTGCTGAAAGCATTCTTTAGAAATGTTGGCCCATATGATAGGATACCATCTTGCAGTTGATGGAGATTTGTGGGATGCACATCCAGGGCACGAAGCTCCCGTTCCACCACATCCCAAAGATGCTCTATTGGGTTGAGATCTGGTGACTGTGGGGGCCATTTTAGTACAGTGAACTCATTGTCATGTTCAAGAAACCAATTTGAAATGATTGGAGCTTTGTGACATGGTGCTTATCCTGCTGGAAGTAGCCATCAGAGGATGGGTACATGGTGGTCATAAAGGGATGGACATGGTCAGAAACAATGCTCAGGTAGGCCGTGGCATTTAAACGATGCCCAATTGGCACTAAGGGGCCTAAAGTGTGCCAAGAAAACATCCCCCACACCATTACACCACCAACACCACCAGCCTGCACAGTGGTAACAAGGCATGATGGATCCATGTTCTCATTCTGTTTACGCCTAATTCTGACTCTACCATCTGAATGTCTCAACAGAAATCGAGACTCATCAGACCAGGCAACATTTTTCCAGTCTTCAACTGTCCAATTTTGGTGAGCTCTTGCAAATCGTAGCCTCTTTTTCCTATTTGTAGTGGAGATGAGTGGTACCCGGTGGGGTCTTCTGCTGTTGTAGCCCATCCGCCTCAAGGTTGTGCGTGTTGTGGCTTCACAAATGCTTTGCTGCATACCTCGGTTGTAACGAGTGGTTATTTCAGTCAAAGTTGCTCTTCTATCGCTTGAATCAGTCGGCCCATTCTCCTCTGACCTCTAGCATCAACAAGGCATTTTCGCCCACAGGACTGCCGCATACTGGATGTTTTTCCCTTTTCACACCATTCTTTGTAAACCCTAGAAATGGTTGTGCGTGAAAATCCCAGTAACTGAGCAGATTGTGAAATACTCAGACCGGCCCGTCTGGCACCAACAACCATGCCACGCTCAAAATTGCTTAAATTACCTTTCTTTCCCATTCTGACATTCAGTTTGGAGTTCAGGAGATTGTCTTGACCAGGACCACACCCCTAAATGCTTTGAAGCAACTGCCATGTGATTGGTTGATTAGAAATTGAACAGGTGTTCCTAATAATCCTTTAGGTGAGTGTATGTAGCTGTGCTGACATTGCTGAGCCTCCGGAGACAGATTCACAGATAGTAAAGATGGTTACTGAAAGTGGCAGGCGAGCTAACGCTGTAGCACGTCGGCTAAATGCAGTAAATGTAACGTTATCATGTAACGAGCGTGGATTAGTTCAACCTACAGTTGATAAAACTATTACTGTAACATGTCTATGAAGATTCTCAGTCATCCAGGTCATAGTTATCCAACGAAGGTTAAAATCAAGGGCAACTGGACTTGGTTGAAGATTGTAACGTTCCAGTGGTTGTTTACCTGAGTTTCCAGCTCTGTCTGTTCTGTCTGTCTGTCTATAGCCGCTGTCAATCTGCCTTTTTTTGGGAGTAGTGAGCCAATATGCGGCTGGCTGCGCTGAATGAAAGGTACTGCGCCGGTATTGATCTGCCCTCTGAGACGGTAACATCGAAGTAACAGAGCCTGAAGATGTCTGGAGAAAAGCCACAGCCTGCATGCTGGTGTTCCTGCGTTTATTGTGGTATTTCTGTATGATGGTGGTAGTGTTTCGGATTATGCTCGCTCATGAGTTCAAGCGAGCACGCGTATGAGCACACACCTGGTTGCAATCTTAGAACCGCACCGCTAGTGGCCGCTGGAAACTCCATAATGCCCCTTTAAGAGTAGTTAAATATACTTTCGGAAATTGTTCATTCTACCCAACTTTAAACTTTTAGTCTTGTTTTTTCTCAACCTTTGTTTTTATCCTAGTATTTTGTGCTACCAGACAGGGTGTTTTTGTGGGGCCAAAGCCCTCACTGATAGCCATGTCACCTTTCACTTTCAATTGTTGCAGAACAACTGAAATCATTTGTCATTCTTTCTGGCCCACTGAGTGAAATATGACTCATAGGCCTCAGAAATGTTGAAATTGAAAAAGCACATTGGCACACACTGTGTTTTTATCTCAAATCTCCAGCCTCTCCTCCTTCTTTCCTCCATACTCTCAGTCATACAGAAGAAATGGCTTCCATTTAGACACTCCTAACACTCTCTCTTAATGGCTCTTTGTGATAGAAGTTATTTATGGCAGGATTCATTTTAATCTGTCAGTCTGGGGGGAAAAATTGGCCCATGAAGTGGCCATTCCAAAAGACTGCACCATGTTGCTGACTAGCACAATGCTACTTACTCTTATAAAGGAAATAAAGAAAAGTTGTACGCCAAGCCCATGGATGATTTAGCTCATTGCCATTAAGTTTGGGGTTTGAATTGCAATACAGCTGGCAGAGCTTGGCTTTAGGTGTGAAAATGTCAATAGCCAAGAGTGCCACGTCTCCCTTGTCAGCCCTGACGGAAGACCAACGACCAGCCAGGCTGCCATTTATCTTCCTGAGTGAGTTTTCTAATAACCGTAATGGCGGTGGCAATAAATTACCACCAGCCTGTCACAGAGAACATAGTGCAGCATTTAAATCTAACAAAGAGCCCCCGTTCCCCTTCCCTGTTATACCCCAATTTTATTCTTAAATCTTAGTAACGCTCCCTCATTCCCCTAAGGAGCACTTGAAGCTAATAGTGAATAGCCAAATCTCATTGCAAAGCTGAAGTATATCACGTCCTAACTGGACAGAAAATCCTTGGCTCTCCTCTTTCCCCAAAACTAGAATGGAATATTTAGCACTTCCATGATAGATAAAAAAAAAAGACAAAAGGAAAGCCGCTCATGCTAACTATTTGAATTATGCAGCAGTGTCCTAACTGCGGTCTCCTGTCTGCTGGACTCAGCTGATAGCTGATTAGAATGAGATGTCATTTTACCCTTGACCCCATCATCGTGTGCCCTCACGCAAGCTAGTGTTATTCCACCCCCCTCCCATGTAGTTGACTGCAGTCCCTCTGTGAGATGAGCATGCTCGGTAATTGGAGCAGCGGGAGGCGATTTGTTCTCGTCCTTTCCTTCAGTAGCAGCAGTTTGCCAGTGGGCAGCCCATGGAGCCATGCCATCCTGCCATTTGTCAGACATGGTGCAATTTCCTGGTCATCTGTTTCCATCCATAACTGAAGGTGAGGAAGAAAATGGTGAATGATGGATACTCTACTATGGCTCTTCATACTGTGGGAGCTCACTCCTAGTGGCGACAAGCCAGACTCATACACTCTCACCCTTGTGGCAAATGCCGTAGCAGAGTGCTCATAGTCTTCAAACGCTCACTATTTACAAGTGACGCATTTCTCAGTAATGTGGGAGCTCTGCTGATTTGTTGTTAGCAGACCTGTGGTGTACAGATGGATGGGGGATACTGTGCCTCCGGGAGGGCGTGTCATGTTGAACTGAAAGCTGTCTAACACAAAAGATTTCAGGCGAGAGATTCCAGTCATTCTTTCCTTCTGCCTTAACCTCTTGTTACTGTAGCTCCCTGAGACAACGTGTGCGTTTAAGCTTCTATTTCCACGTCTTCTTGTGCCCGACCTGAAAAACAGGCCACAGAAACACAATCGTCGTCCAATGGTTACATGAAAGAATTTACTATGAAACAGGCCTGCTTTGGTGTGTACTTCACAATGCTCTATGTATTCAGAGCTGCTCAACAGGGGTTTAAAACATTGCCTCACTTTGCAATAAAGGCTCTTCTTAGCAAGGCGTCATAAAACAAAGAAACCCCGCAGTGTGCAGCTGTGTAGCATGACAAGCATGCAAGCTCTGCCTCCCAAACGTGGCCGATCACACACTTCCATCTATCCATTTACCAAAACCAATTATTTTTTCAATCCAAAGGTGCACCTGATACCTCCCCCGTCAGACTGATGTAGCAGGGACAGAGGAGTTCTTAAGAAGAGCTATGGGTGGTATGGGCAGTGCTCCTCTGAATGTGGGGAAAGATGAGCGGTGTTATTTGTAATCACAAATTGATGTCCTTTGTAGGCATGGGTCGGTTTGATCTGCGGGTTGGGAGAGGCAGGCGTCATGTGAGGCAAGGCAGCTGCTCTGCCTTTCTTCCCTCCCTGCAGTAAAGGGTTTCCTTTCAGAGGAGCTAAATGTGTCTCCTTTCAGCTAGGCAAGATTGAGTCACTGCAGTTCATTAGAGTCTTCAGATAAGATTGGACAGGTGTTAGAATGTCAGTTGAGCTTTCACACAAATATTTTTTTATCCTTTTTTGTCCGAAATTGGGAACCATTTAAATTAATACGTTCTTTGTGTGTTTTTGTTGTGTCATTTTGTGAGTTTTCCCCTCTTGACTCAATCCAGGAGCCATTCTTCTTTTAATTATTTTCATCTTTTTATTCTCTTTAGCACACATGGCTCTGAGTGAGTAGTCGGGTACTACTTGTTTATGTCTTGAGGCATTTCTTGAAACTTTTTTTTTTGTTCTAATTGAGGGCTGGATTTATAGGAGTGAGCTTAACTGCCTCAGTAAAAACAATTACACGCTATTTTAGATGCTTATCAATTTTAATTAGCACCATCAAGAGAACTGGATATTTTTTGATTTTTTTCCCCCTTGTTCTGTTTTTCTGTTTCTGTTGCCAGGATATCATAAAATATAATGAAGTGGATTTGCACTGAACTTGAAGCTGAAAAGATTTTGAAGGGGCACAAACTGTTTATTGTTTAACACTTATTGGCCAGAATATGTGCTTATCAGCAAACAAAGCTGCCTGTTTTCCAGAAATGTGCTACAACAGTAGGACACTGGCTACTGAATAACCACTGGACAGGATAGTGCTCAATGGCTTTATGGTATTGGTATTATTAAGTGCTTTAAAGTGTCTAGAACCTGAATTCATAACTCATGTCCAGTTTCATGTACAGTCATAAAGAAGTGTTAAAAAAAAAAAAGTTGGCGATTGAAGATGTTCTTCTGAGCGCCATTTAGCTGACTTTGATTTCAGTGGATTCTCGTGCATTACAGATGTTACAGAAGTTAACGTTATCTTAAGTCCGTGTTGATTCGTCTTTGCATAGATGCACTGTATTGCTGCTGCATATTTAGAAAACAATAACAATAATTATCGCGATATAATTTTTTTAAAATAACAATATAACAAATGTTCAATAAATATTCAATAAATGTTTGATTTAATTCACTTAAATCATACATGAATTAGGACTTCATTTTTGTATTAAGATGTTTATTTTGTAGAGGAAAAGGGACTGAAAAAAGCTTTTACTTAATTTTACTCATATATTTGTTGGCAAAGATTTTATCACAATTGTTTTGAATGTTCTACCTCAGATTTGTGAAGTGATCGACTGTTTGGCATCAAGTGTTGACAAAAAATCAGCCTTGAAAAAACTCAGAAGAAATAATGGTTTGATACTTATCGTGATAATTATCGATATCGAAAGATATGAAACTTTTTATTGTGATAACATTTTTGGCCATATCGTCCAGCCCTATGTATATTAAAGTACGGTTGCTACCAGACCAAGGAACAGCAGTGGTAAAAGTTAACCACATATGTTAGAGAGTGTATCTGTGGAAGGGCCAGGGTCTGAAAGGAAAAGCAGTCCCTGCTACTACCAAAGCTATAACGATGCACTGTGTGCGACCCCCAGACAAGATTTATCAATAAGTCACTGCAATGAAGTGGCACATCGATTACACCAATGACAGGGCATTTACAGGTTTAATCTGTATAATGTGCGTAACCTTTTTCTTTCAGCCACCTGCTTTCTGCCTGGCACGGCCAGCAGCGACCAGAGAGGGGGTGGGAGCAAGATAAGATTAATTAACGTCTGTGTGCATGTACGGGGAGGGTGAGAGGACACCAAATACAGGGAGAAGAAAAGCGAAAAGACAGGAAGTGGGTTTATGTAACACCCGGGCATGTGTTTGTGTCACAGCTGTAGGTAAGATAGTGGTGCAGGGGGAGGATCATCATCACCACACATTCGTATGCTGTGTAGAGAGGCCACCGATGATTAATGTGTGTCATGGCTAACTCCAAGCGCTGCAGTCTCTTTAGCATTTACAGTGTGTCCTCCTCTTGCCTTCACAATCCTTCCCGAGCCTGAACAGCTTCTTCTGCTCTTTCCTTTCCTTATGTCCTATTTTAGTAGCAAAGCTTCCTGTGTATGCCGTTCATCTTGTGTTCCTAATTCCACAGTTATAGATGCTACTCACATTAAGTAGCTTGCTTGGGATTTTTTTCTTGTTGCCTTAATATTACTTAACTTAATGTTATTTCCCACTTTACTTATCAATGCTGTGTCTCACCTGTCAGTATGTTATTCTTCCTGTTTTGCACCATGACACACCAATTAACATACATGCCAATTAACCAACATACTTATCAGTGAAACACAGACTTGGTAAGGAACTCTTAGGGGCAGACATTTTTTAGCAACAGCTTGTTCACTGACTCATCTAAAAAATCTTAACAGGGGATAGAGGAAAATGATCGAATTCCACAAGCATTCAACACCTTTCTTGTAATGGATGATCATCTTTACACTGCAGGAGTGGAATCTGAGGACATCTTTATTGGATTTAATTTTAATGAAGCGATTTCCGTAAATTTAAGATTTCTCAATTGATATTTTTCTAGTTTTGCTTGCTAAACTGAATAAATCAAAGCCAGATCACGATCAAGCTATTTTTCATTGTTTTCTTCAGGGTTTCTTATCAGGTGATTCAAGCCTGGCTATTTTGCTCACTTATTTTATCCACACATCTTCACCTAGGTACAGTATAAATCATTAATACAAAAATTAATAGGTGTAAAAGTAATACTTCTTTTAGATCCTGTCTAGAGTATAGTAGGCTAATGAAGTATCCTTTCAGGCAGGTGTATGTCAGTCATCTTTAATATAACAACAACAACAACAACAAACAACAACAACAACAACAACAACACCAACAACAACAACAACAACAACAACAACAATAATAATAATAATAATAAACAATACTCCAAGTAAAGAACAAGATGCTAATGTAAGGCCTGATTATGTAAAATTCTACTTTATGGTGAATTGATTTTAGTTTCTTGATTGTATTTGTCATAAGTGATTTTAAAGTGACAAAGGATGGTTTCTGATTTAACCACGTAGAATGTTAGATACTGTAAACATTTATTTTGGTAAAAATGTACCATTAAACTAGAGTAGCAGACAGTAGGAAGAGCTCCCTTCTCTTGTCTCGTCTCTGCTCTCACTGTTCCCAAACTTTTGAAATAATACAATGCGATGAATGTGAGGTATTTAAAAATATGTATAAAACCCTGTCCGAGTTTAATTTCATGCCGTTTGGAATTGACTGGGTGTGAGCAAGCCTGACAAGATGAAACAGCTTTAATCCTGGACCAGCTACATTATATTTATCAAACAAAACTATCATAAAGAGCATGTCTTAAAAATGTAATTGAAATCACGCTGGAATTATCCTTTAAATGATGCCTTGTCACACTATGTGCTGAAGAAATCACAGCATGGTAAATGTTCTTCCCTGTGGATGGCTGCAAAAAATGTCTCTGGGGCAGAAAGTGCTCTGAGCGTGTTGTCAAGGGAATATTACTGCAGTGTTGTGATGTGTTTTTATTCTGTCAGCCTCATCCCCAAGGGCAGGAGCCCCACTCACAACTGCCTGCTGGTTGACTTTGCCAGAAAGGCTTCAACATATTCAGCGCATAGACACGCCGACACAAATGAGCACAGACGTGCACATACACACAAGAGCGCACACACACAAATATAAACACACGTGCCATCACCTTCAGAAAGTTGACTTCTTGCAGCCGGAGCCAAGTTAAATGCTGCTTTGCCAGTCCATCTCTGTGTCCCCTCCCTCTGCTTCTCTCCTCCCCTCCCCTCTCCTCATCTCTTTGACTCCCAAGGACAAGGAGACCCACCGTACAATGGGACACCATTTATCACCACAGGAACAATTACTGGAGACATTTCATTGTCAGAAAATTTCAAGCCAATTCTTCCTCCCTTCTCCGTCTCTTTATCTCCCTCCCCCCGCTGTCTCCCTCTGTCTTTCGTTCTTGCCCTCCTGCCATCCCCTCCTTTTTTGCCCTTCCTCTACTTTGCCTCTTTGCATGGCTCCTAGTGAGCTCTATTGCAGGTCAGACTCCCATTAGCCCGAGCCCATCACGATAAATTACAGCACAGAGGCGGTGGAGCACTGTATTATATCTCATCTAAAGGCCCTGACAGACTTTTCTCCCTATGTTTCTAACAATGGGATCCTCTTCTCCCAAGTAAAGGCATAGAAAATTTCCCCTGATACTGTATCTCCAGCCCCGTGCTTTAATGAAGCCTTTCAACATGGTGCGGTGTGAAAGGGAAGGAAGAAAGTCAGTTGGCCAAATAATTTTTTTGATCACACATGCAAGCCGAGCCTCAGTAAAGCACAGTGGAGGAGAGCAGGAAGGGATATAAATGTAAAATGCGTATCAGATATGTCATGTGTTGCTTTTGCCTGGACCCCCCCCCCCCCCCCACACGAATGTATGAATGAAAAATCCATGTCTGCAAAACAGTATCTTTAAAAGTGGGGTAAGGAAAATGTTAGATACACGAGTCACTGGGAATGAACCATACGGTTACATTGCATCACCAACTGTAAAGATATCTCTTTGTTCCCTTCGCCCTAAGTCTGAAAATACTGTATTCATCCCTGGACTGACTGGCCTGTGCATTGCCTCTATGCTATTTCAACTTATACAAAAATATCAAAACTGAACCCAGATTTGAGGCCCTGAGGAACAAACTCCTGTGTGTAGGTAGCTCTCGTCCTTCCTTTATATTTCATTGCATGGCTCATAGGGGTACAACAACTAATTGATGTAGTCGACAAAAATCGATTATTAAATTCGTTGCCAACATATTCGTTCATGACGTCATCGGGCCGTAACAACACAGTCAGCTTAACGGACTAAAGTGATGTGAACAGTAAAGTTACTAAAACAACATCAGCGCTGCAGTAACACCTTCACCACCTAAAACCTCCACCACCTAAAACCTCCAGAGTGTGGCAGCACTTCACTCTTCAGTCAGCCAAAAAGGTTGTTAACTGCAGCGTCTGCAAAGCTGAGCTTTCCTGGAAACACCGGAGCATCTGAAGAGGAGGTGCATAAAGTTGTTACTCTGTGGATGATGAAGACTTGTCTCGGTAAGCTAGTTAGCAAGCGAGATTCCCATTAAAGCCATGTTACTTAAAGCTATGAGCTGTAACGTTTTCTATACAGTTTGCCTTGGACAATTTGATTGATTTGAGAGTAGCACATTTATGACACAATGGCCGTGTTCACATTCCAGATGTGCCCTGACTTAACAATCATAAACGATGCATTGCTCATGGCGACGTTCCCAGGTGGAGAACGTGTTGCTGCTGAGTGCGCAAGATTAGACAACAACGGACAATTTCATACTTTTTAAAGAAGAGAAAACGGTTCTCCTGTCAATGCGTGAGGCAGCGGCTAATCCGCCCCAAACTCCGTAAAAAATCTGAGTTTTGTGAGTTGTTGAGTTAGGGGAAAATATATACGCTGTCTACTATAAAATTGTTAATTAATAATTATTATAGTAATTATTGACCCCCCTGTAAATTCGGCAAATGTAATGCATGACTTTATACCTTTCTTTGTGTATGGTGTCAGTTTGTCCCGGTGTGTTGCAGTAATGGCGTGTAAACTGCTCAGTCACTAAACAGCAGATCAGCTGCTGAGATCAGGACTTGATTTCAGAGGAACTTTCTGTTGCTGCTAGGGTTGCCACCTTTGATTTGTGAAAAACCAGGACACTCTGTTTTCTTTTTTGGGGGGGATCAGCCCATATTTGCTAATATACTATGTTAACAGTTGTAGGACTCCCTATTGCCTCTCTTACCTATATACTATGTCCTGATGTAGATGCACTCCCTGACGTAGATGCTCTTCCTGAAGTAGATGCTCTCCCTGACGTAGAGGCACTCACTCTGGACTCCTTTCTACATTAAATACATACATTAAATACACTTTTGTATAAACATTGTGTAAACATATACTGTATAATTATAATCTATTATAACATCTAATCATTTGTCAAAAGATAGGCTATACTCCCTTTAGCAATTAAAACATGATTAGATGTAGTGTAATAGATTATAAACAACTTTGTTTTGTTTTTGTTAACTTAATAAATTTGAGCAACCTAACAATGACATTTCTCACCTCTTTTTCCATGTGTATTTCTCATCCCTTTTTGCTGCCTGCAGAAGTCCCCTCAGAACTCCATTTAAACCTCAAGTTTAATCTAACTTGAGGTTCGGCTTTGACCAGCCCCACTGACATCCTGTTCCTTTTGTCTGACCAGACATCCTCCATGTGGCTAAATACACGGTCAGCATAGGCGTTGCTGACAAGGACAGTAAAAACAAATGATACCACTTTGAGCAATTCAGTTGCTGCTTTCTCCTTCTTGAAAAAAGCCCATTTCTTGTCTGGTGCCTGCTCTTCTGGGATGCTTTCAAATACATCATTCAGTATAGTGTTGTCCTGATACAGTTTGTCTTCATCAGTGCTCAAAGATAATTTGTCGACCAGTCGCTCGAGAGGATCCCATTCCATTGGACAGCTAGCGTTAGACATAACTGGATCATCAAAATCAAAGTTAGCCTCCAGGTATTTAACAGCCTTTTCAAAGCTTTCGACCAGTGATGCAAACTTTGTTTGGTCTTTTGCACTTAGTTTTCGGAATGCTTGCTTTGTTTTACTACCATAAAATCTGTCTGCACGGCACAAGATTAGTTGGCTGCGTAATCGGCTAATTACTCCGTGAACATCCAGTAGAGTAGCACTTTCATTTTCCAACTTCAGAATTGCGCTGTCAAATTCCTGCCTTACATTGTGCATGAGCAACAGGAAGCATTCAGACACAGTCACATCATCCTCATCATTGCTGTCTGCAGCATCAGCACCACTTCTGCTTACAACCTTCCAGATAATGTCAGGACAATCCTTCCCAGTGACAAAAAATAACACTTTCTCTTTGTACTGTACTGAAGTAAACTTGCAAAACTCTTTCAGAGATTCGACTTTTTTGGCTGTGCATGAGAATTCGCTGTAGATTTTTAGGACAATGGATTCAACATCATAACCTTTTTCGGGGCGTTTTTCAGGGTGTTGTGGATCAAGTGTATATGGATATAGTTTGGCGCTCCCCGAGTTTGATGCATCAGAGCAGACAGAAAAATATGGGGTATGTTTCAGTTCTGCAGCTAAACACTCCTGGCTGTAAGGTGCTAGGACGTTTTGAACTAAAGCTTCGCTTTTTGTTCTTCCACATGACATTTTTGTGGCAATACCTGAGTCATGAAAGATTTTTGCACTTTATTACCACAATCTGTAGATAAGTAGCTGTGGCCATGAAGCACTCCCTGGTATACACTGCTAAGCAGAGGTGTGGACTCGAGTCACATGACTTGGACTCGAGTCAGACTCGAAAAATGATGACTTTAGACTCGACTTGACAAAATCAAAGAAGACTTGCAACTCGACTTTGAATTGAACAGCAATGACTCGCTGTCATAGCGCTGTGCTCAATTAGACTGGAGCGTGTGGCAAGAGGAAACAATCACCGACCGTCTGAAGCGCACCCGGCCGTTCCGCGATTTCCTGTTCCAGGCCCTGTACGCCCCAGCAACCCACTCCCTCTCCGGTACCTACAATGGGTTGTGTAGTAGGCCTACTACCAGCGCGCTGTGAACGGTTCGTGATCGTTCCCTCTTGCTGGAGGAATTTTACGCATAGGCGTAAAACAGCTGGGGGCCTGACGCAGCACCACGTAATTTTCTAAATTCCTCCACCTCATGGAGAAAAGAAAGGTCAGGTCGAAACAGTGTAGAGAGACTGCTGCAGCTGTTGCGTGAAGCTGCTTCCACCAATTCTAAAAACAAGTTAATTAAGATAAAACGATAATAGCGCCGGGGGCTGTTTCAAAACGACACTCGTTTTGTTTTATAAATCCAGCGCACCCCTTTCCTTCACAGCTGAGGCTCTCGTCCCTCCCTAAGAGGTGTGTTAAGTGTTGCTTTACCTGATCGGTTCTTGTAAAATATCCACTGTGTCTGTGTTTTCTAACGCCATAGCGATTTATAGTTTTCTCACCGCTGGTTTCTGTCACTGCATCTCCCGACAAAACACCACGGTTTTATTTCAGCGTTCTGTAACGTAACTTTGTCAACTCGAATCGTTCACCTGTCACCTGCTCTGCTCCCCTCCGTGTACACACACACACACACACACACACACACACACACACACACACACACACACACACACACACACACACACACACACATACAGAGCCCCCTCAGTGACCCATCCCTCACCCAAAGCTGTCAACTTGGGGGAAACTGTGCTGCTGTCGTCCTCTTGCACACTAGATGCTGCTTAAAGTTAATAATGTTGGATCATTGTTTCTTATTTCATGGGCTATTTGGGATTTTTGAGTAATGCATATATAGTAGCCTAGTTTTTAAAAAGAAAGAAAGAAAATTACATTTCAAGAGTTAATGTTTCCTAAGGCAATGAGTTAAATAATTGTGATCTCAATATTGACCAAAATAATTAGCAGCCCTACATAACATTTAATTTAATTCATGAAATTTGTTGTGTGAAACTACACCTCTGCCTTCTTTCTGTACAGGCTAATGCTTCATTCAATGCATTGTTTTATTTTTAACTTGAAAAAACTTTTGAAATGGTTTTTATATTTGGTGAAGAGCGCATTATGACTTGTTTAGGACTCGAAATTCAAAGTTTAAGACTTGGACTTGACTTGGACTTGTTGGTCCTTGACTTGAGACTTGACTCGGACTTGCCTCTCATGATCGGTCTGGACTTGGGACTCGACTTGGGGCTTGAGTGCTAAGACTTGAGACTTGACTCGGACTTGTAAAACGATGACTTGGTCCCACCTCTGCTGCTAAGCTCCGCTACTGCTATCCTGTCTTCCTCTGGTGAACCTTTCTTTGTCATAAACGCTGCAATGGCTGGATTTTTGCATTTGCTTAATGCAAAACTCTGGTGCTTCTTTGTTTTTGCATGATTTTTCCAGCGCTGTTTTTCCTTGATATTTAACAGAAATTTTGTCAGGACACAAAACACAGGTAGCGGAGAACGGTTGTCCTTGGATGGGCCTTACCCATTCAGAAAAGTTTTCTGTTTTCGCCCAGTCTGAGTTGTAGGTTGTAAATCGTTTTTTCTTTGACACTGGTGGTTCATCCGATTTTGTTGTGTTATCCTCCTCATCCGTCTCTCCCCCCATTTCACAAAACGGACTAAATAGAAAGTTTTTAAAAAGCTAGCTTGCAACTGAACTCACACTGTTTTATCCTGGATGTGTGGATGCGCGTGACCGAACGACAGCACGGACAGTTGCTAGGCGATAAGTTGAGCTTTGTATTTCTGCTACCAGTCAAATAAAAGTAAACACATGGCATTGGCTAATCCACTGTTTTACCCGTTTACGGACACATGATTGGATGTACACGACCAAGAAGAAAACACAGTTACAGTAGAAGGAAATGGTTTAATTTGAAACCAGGAAATTCTACTTTAGAGGTACAGTTTCACAAAAAAAGAATATAAATTTTCCGGGACTGTCGCTCAAAAAAGAGAACAATCCCTGGAAAACCGGGACGGATGGCAACGCTGTCAAGATCCTGTCCTGAGCTTGTCTGGATTATAGTATTTTGGCCATGCCTTCTCTGTGTTTTGTTTTTGGTTCCTCTGTGTCTGGGTTTCAGTCCTGTCTGTGTGTCTTGTTGGGGAGACTGGGTTTTTGTTCCATGTCTTTGTTCCTAGTCCTGTGCCGTAGTTCATGTCGTAGTATTTGCTTCTAGTTCTTTCTCTGCATCATTTTGGTGTAGTCTGCTCAGTACTCTGTGTTCTAGTTCTGTGTTCTCGTTTAGGTTTTGTCTATTATGATCCCTGTGTTATAGTTGGTCAGTGTTTGTCTGTTTACATGGGTTTCTGTTATTGTCTGAAGTTAAATTCTTGTCTGGTATTTTGTTACATGTGTTCTGTCCTGTCTATTGCCCTGTGTCCAGTATCTGTTATATAGTTAGTCTGTGTACTTCTGTGTTCTACTATGTCTGCTATGAGTTCTGTTTTATCCCATCCTCAGTCTGTTTTCCCTGTTGGTGTTAGTTTTGTTGTGATCTGTCCGCTTGTGTCTGAGTTAGTTAGATGTTTCTGATCTGTTACATCTTGTGATATAACCTGTGTTGTGTCTTTTACCCCAGTAATCCCTCTGCATGTCAGTCTCTCTATTTTCCCCTGCTCTCTCTCTGCCTGCCTGTGTCTTGTTAGTCTCATGTCTGTCACCTGTGTTGCTCCAGCCCTGCTCGTTAGTCCCTGTGTGTGTATATATACCTGGTGTTTCTGTTTAGTGTTTGTCCGGTCATTGCAGTGTTTTGTCGTGTGTATATGCTCTGTCTCCTGTTATCGTGTCTGCCTGCCTTACTAGCTGTGTCACCCTGTTTCTGTGGATTTTGGATATCTGTTTGGATTACCTTGTTTTTTGGACACAGCCACTCTGCCAGCAAGGGCCCGTGTCCACCAAAGCATTTTTTTCTGACACCAGCGTCTTTTTTCAATTCATTCCAATGGGAGCGCTGCGTTTTTACTAGCTGGTAAAAACGGCAGAAGCGTGATGAGGCGCTGAGTGTCTTTTCCGCGCTGAGCGTTTTTTTCCGGTCGCCAAGAGTTACCAAAATGTTCAACTTTGGGAAAAACGCTGCGCTCGTCACTGTCACTTCTTACTCAGCCGTCCAATCACAGTGCAGGAGGGGTGGGACAAACAACGCACCGAGCACATCCGATCTTGAACGAAATAATGTGCCTCTTCACCGAGGTGTTTCCTTGCCCGCAAAATCTCATGAACCCACATACAGACAGTCTGTGCTCTCATGTTTCAGCCTTCTCTTCATGCAGAGCAAAGAACCAGAGCAAGTAGGCCTGCATACTTTGTGGTGACATTTTTACATTCACTAAAATTAAGTAGGCTACCCTACTTGCAACATTGCCTCCACGGAAATTATGTATCATAGCAACCACAGCGTCTCGAAAAAAAACACTACGCCTCCAAAACGCACTCTAGCGCTCCCAGCTAGGCGTTTTCAGAACAGCAGCAGGCGTTTTCAGCTGGCAAAAAACGCTTTGGTGGACACGGGCCCTAAGTGTGCTCGCCTTTTGTTATGTTAAATAAACCTTTTTGTACCGTACCAACTCTGCTCAGTGTCCTGCGTTTGGGTCCACCAACCTGCCTCACCACACACACCCTGACAAACGCTAGTTGCTGCAGCAGAAATGTTAAAAGATGCATTTTTGAAAGCAGTATTTATTTTATTGTTGTGACTGTTAATTAGCAATTGATAAAACAACCTCAAATTTAATTTAAAAGCTGATAGCTAAATAAGACGCATTGTGTAATTTTGCAATTCATAATCCGAATAGTCGATTATTTGTTTTAATAATTGATAGATTAATCGACTATCAAAATAGTCGTTAGTTGCAGCCCTAATGTCTCATTTGTGTCAAATCAATATATGAAACAGTGAAATGCATACCAGAAAAGCTCATTCAGTCAAGCGTGAAGCAGCACCCCAGGTTCCACCCGTGGCATCCTTGACATCCATCAGTGTCAAATGTGCTCTGATTTATCAGCAAGTGCTGATATGATGACTATTAGATCGTTTTTAATGACTAATAACATTTGAAAAATGCTTGAGTCTGTGCTGAGGCATAGAGGGCAAATTACCTCTCCCCAGTACAGTGCTGTCTCCCTGTGGCGATAGCAGCAGGACTAAGTCATTTATGAAATCATGTATTGAGTATACGTGTGTCCGTTTGTGTCACTGACAAAGCTGGTAGGAAAGACCCCGAGGCAGTGCCTGAGGGTTGGTTCGAAGCTGTGTCGCTGTTGAATTTATTACTTACTTAATTTAGTTTTTTGAGCCAGGTACGGATTGCAGTGTTATTGGCACGGTCATTAAAGTTATAATGAAATGAAATAAATTTAATATTTAGTAATTTAATGTGTCCTTTTTATGTTTTTCTTGTGCTTTGCTGTAATTCCTTAAAGGTTCAGTGTGTAATATTTCTGAGGATCTATTGCAATGCAGTATAATATCTATAACTATGTTTTCAGTGGTGTATAAAAGACCTTACATAATGAACCATTATGTTTTTATTACCTTAGAATGAGCCATTTATATAAATGCGGGCACCCCCTTCTATGGAGGTCGCAGTATTGTGTTGTCATGTTTCTACAATAGCTGACAACGGACAAACAGCGCTACAGAGCGCGTTTCGTCATCACGGCATTCTTCTTCTGCTTGTATAATTCCGGAAGTGTAGACGCCGTCACTACATTAAATGCGTCCGTAGAAGAAGGAAATAATAATAATAATAATAATAATAACGATAATATACAGTCTCTGAGTAGTCCTCTGGTTTATTAGAAGTAAGAAGAGAAGTGACATTTGGACAAATGAACGAGCACACGTGTTATTTAGAACGAGAGCTGACAGCCTGTGGATCTTTATACCATGAAGCCAGAGGAGTCAGGAGCAAAAACACCAGCAAAAAATCACGGACATAATCGGTGTGGATTTTCCCAGACGGAAGGCTTTGATGTGGGACAGATGTTTTCAAAGTGGAAATATTGTCTGTTTTATGCTGGACAGGTAATTAAGTTAGTCGGACTTCAGCGATGCATCTGAAAGCTGTTGTTTGATAGCTTTAGCTAGAAGCTGGCCATAATCATCGACAGACCTGGCATGTTTCTCCTGTGTACTTCTGTAAAATATGTAGTTGGATTAATTTCATGAAGCCTTGTTATTCTCCAGCGCTGTGGTTTGGCTTTTCCGGTTACGTTAGCGAGACAATCAGCTGATCAGTAATTAGCAATAAAACGTTAACGTTAGCTTACAGCATGGAAGCGATCAGCCAGCTAAACTTTTACTGCCCTGGTAGAAAAACCATGTAGTTGGATTAATTTCATGTAGTTTTCTCCAGCGCTGTGCTTTGGCTTGTGGTGTACAATATGTAGTTGGATCAGTTTCATGTAGTGACTCTCTCTCTCTCCAGCGCTCTGTTTTGCCTTTGTCAGTTATGTTTGTGAGACAATCAGCTGATCACTAATTGGCAATAAAACGGTAGCTTCCAGCATGAAAGCTCAGATCAGCCAGCTAAACTTTTACTGCCCTGGTAGAGAAAAATATGTTGTTGGATTGTAATTTAATATAGTTATTCTACAGCGCTCTGTTATCGCTTTGCAACGTGGACAAAAACGTGCACTTACCTTCCTGAGACAAACCGCTGATGAATATTATTGGCAATAAAACCGTAACAGCATGGAAGCTTAGAGCAGCAGCTAAACTTCTGTTGAATACTGCCCTTGTGGAAAACCTACCTGGTGGTATTTATTTTACTGCTAATAGTGACACATAACATGACCGTGTGCATATCAAGTGACCAATAATGAAAACTTTCTGAATTTGCATTAACAAAAATGTTTTTTTTTGGATATTGCTTCACCACTGTGCACACAAATGTGTAATTTGTACTTTCACATGCCCATTAAAAACGTTGCGGCATTTTACCACAAACTGAAATTATGGCTGCCAGTACTACTCTGTGTTTCTGTTGTAGTTTTAACAATTCAAAAAGACATTTTGGTAAGATTTGCAGAATACTTATCTAATTAATTAAGCAAAGCAACAGATTTGGCACTTACACTTACCATACAAACGAACAACTAACTTCTAATAAGCTTTTTCAACAGCGTTAAATGTACACAGTGCAGTGGATACAAGTCGCCTCTAGCCTGGTTGACAGGTCACCATGGTAGCGACTTGTTAATCAAAAGTTAGCCAAGCCCTAAAACATACCCTGCTTTATCGTCTATTTTCCTCTAAATGGGACCATACTTTTCAAAATTAACATCATGTTGTATTGAAACTAGCGATTGAGACCATAAACTCATTAGGAAAGTGTTTACTGAGATAATAAATCAATAGAGAAGTAGGCACATTTTGCCATAAAGTTTAACGCAATCAGATTTCTTTTTTCTTTCATTCTTTCAGCCAGTTGATTCGCCCCCTGCTGGCCATTATTAAAAATGCAGGTTTTAGGCACTTCTGCATTGGCTTCAATTTTCAGACCCGGAGGTTCCCGCTTGGTGCCAAGGGAAGAGAGGAGAGGAAGAACGTGATGCTGAGACAGAATGGAATGTGTGAAGCAGTTGACACCTACTGAGAGGAATATTATGCATCTGTAGCCCTGCACTGTCTCTTGGTTTTTGGAGGGGCGTCACTTAGCTCTAGGGGCCACAGCTGGTTTCAGCAGCAGCCAGACACCCTGGGGAACTCTCAGACATTGCTATGGGTCTGCCTTTGTAATAACTCTGTTCTGACATGGGTTAAAAAGGGCCAGAGAGATAGAGAGAGTTATAGAGCTGACATGCCTGTACAAGTGAGTGGAGATAGAACTGACCGTCTGTCTGGTGTGTACACTGAATACTGAGAAGAAAAAGTCAAAATTGAGTATAGAGTGTTACATTCAACACTGCCTGTTCTACTTTCAGCATACAGCCCACAGTACATTAACTCAAGTGGAAATTTCCAGTACTATTCTGTGAAGCTACCTTAACCTTTAGGCAGATTTAATACCGAAGTTCCCAGACAGTGGAGACTTTGGGCTTTGTTGCAGTACTGTCTTCCTCATAGCTCTTTTAATTTTCATCTCTGCAAGTGAATCCAAGAATAGACATAAACCACAGACAATCCATACAGAGTTTAATATCACTGAGAGGGCTAGAACAATGATTTAGAACCACTAAATAGATGCTCCACATAATCAACTTTGCATATTTGATGTGAGGCTCTCTCCAAAGTGGGCTGGCTTTCAAATGTAAATTTTGCCTGCAAACTTAAATCATTTAGTGCATTTTACTTGAAGCGTATCGTTGACAACAGTAAATCACAAGGTTGCTGCATCCATTAGCAAATTGGCTCTGCAGTAGATGGAAGAATAAAGGGAGAGAGAGGCAGAGTGAGAGTGTGCGGCAGCGGTCTTTTATAATCAACAGTAGCAGTTTCAGAGCTATAGTAGCCAGACACTGCGGCACACGGACACCCATAAACCTCTGGTCACATGCATCATAACAATAGGCCCATTGATTGGCTGGCTAGGACAGTGGGTGGGAGGCACTGGCTTTAAGTGATACATGCCACAATCAGCTTTGAAGAGCCTCTGTTCTTTCCGTGGCCCTGTCTCACTCACAGCCCTCTCTGTGTGTCCGTGAGATACCCGCGACAGATCTTTCAATGGGCGTCCTTCATGCCTCACAGTTTCCAACCTGCCTCTGCTCTGCATCTCATCCCCATTCTGTCAGTCTCTCTCTCAGACACAAACACACACACACACACACACACACACACACACACACACACACACACATACACATTCACTCACTTTTTGAGACACTGGCCTTGTCTTTTCTCTTTAGTTACATTTGGAGAGTTTTATGGTATTTGGATAAGTGCACGCTACAGTATGTCCACCCTTTTCAGAAACACATATTCGACAGAATAGCCGGCGCTTTCACAAGCACAAAGAGAGAGACAAGAGGAGGAGAAATGGGGCCAATTAGAGGCCTGGAGCTAGCACTGTCTTCTGATACTGCTGGTCTGGGCCAGAGCACTATGTGTGTGTGTGTGTAGGTGGATTGTCTGCAGGTTTCGTACAGGAGGTGATGAGTGAAAAAGGAAGACCAGGGAATCCATTATTTCTATTTTGGTGTCCAACATTACTGGAAGCTGGCTGACATGTTTATGTGTTATAGAAGTGACTGTAAGGGATCTGTAGCCCACAGGCTTTGCTTCAGAACCCTCTTTTCCTCTAGTGATCAGATATGATAACAAAAGGTGGATTCAGGGGGGTTGGTGCGCGTGTCCATGTCCTGATGCCAAAAAAGGGGACTTAAAATGGGCTCTGAGTGCTGTAGATCTCCATTGTTTAAGGGTGCTTTCACACCTGCCTCATTTAGTTCGGCTAAATTGCACTAGAGTTCGTTTTCCCCCTTGGTGTGGTTCGTTTGGGCAGGTGAGAATGCAGCAATCGCACTCAGGTGCACACCAAAAGCGGACCAAACAAGCATACCGAGACCTGCATGAATAGGTGGTCTCAGTACGCTTTCAAACAAACTGGTGCGGTTTGCTTTTGGTGTGAAAGCAAACGAACCAACCTCAGGATTTTATGATAGCAGAGATGTGATCTGTGCATTATTTCCAAAGCTAAACCACTAATAAATCCATCTGCTGATCGCGAAATGTGTTCAGCGATCTTATAATTGATCTGTATAAGCCATGTATAGGGTGTGTTTATGAAAATCATTTGGTACGTATACTTGTCAGTGTGGGTATTTTCCCGGATTAATAGGTTAAAATCCGTTTAAAAAAGGAGAACAAGAAGTACTCCGTTTACCCTGAAAGTCCATAAAACATTTGTGACAGCGATACCACAGGCTAATAAGCCCCGAATTATTCCTGTACTACATGTCCTGTTTTTACGTTATTATTCATATTAGGCTATGTGGTCGATCTGTGGTCTAACATTAGGTTACCATTCATGCTTATAATAAATTATTACTTTGTGAGCTCTTTGCGATACAGATCAGAAGCATTAAAGTGCTGCATAAACTTCTGTCAGTTACTGGAGTTTGATTTCCCCACGTGGGACCTGATGATGCAGGATGACAATCGGCAAAGCTGTCCAATCAACAAGCTACCTGTAAGTCATGGTTACTTCTCTTGGTTTGTTTGTAAAACTGCAGTGTGAACATGACTTTCACAAACCCAAGGATGCTTAACAAACAACCGAATGAACCGAACTACAGGTGTGAAAGCGCCCTAAGTCGGTGTTTTAGGTTAAAACACACTGAGTGGGTATCGTCTGCTTAGACCAGCAATGTATTTACCTCTTCCAAATGCACCAGAAGTTATATAATTTCTTCAATGAAGTAACGTAGGTTTAAGAATGCGAAGGAGCAGAGAGGGTATTGAAAATCACTGTGGGCCTTTTTTTCTCACCGTGCTATGCAGTCAAATCTGACTGCCCAACTCCACATTCTGTATGATCAAAGTTTGCAGATGAAACAACTCAATTGGCAGACAAGTGAATTACTGATCCTAAGGCATCAGGAAATGTGGTTGAAACCCTGCAATTACACATCCACGATGCAGGGAAAATATCTAACTGCTCACTGGAGAGTTGTTAAAGGGGTTGACCAACTATATTTATCATCATTGTTTGAGTAGAGAAGCTTGTATGCTGTTACAGTTCTTTGTTGACTTGTTCCTGCATCCTCCCTGAATTCACACACTACGTATCTTTACAGCCCTAACCACATCCCTACTAATTAACAGGACAATAAACATGCTGGCTCCCATTAACTGTGGCGGGTGCTGCATATTTCCCCAGACAGTGTCTGAGTGTGAGATAGGAGCTCTCTCTACTGCACAATATGTTAATCAGCCTCCTTCATCTCAAGCCCTCCTTCTCTGTCTTCTCTCTCTTCCTTCAAAGTCAAGTAGGGGACCCTCTTCCATCCAGTCCCCAGGCCCTGCCCTATCTCCATCTGCAGGTAGCTTAATCAGTCTTCACTGGAGAACTCTGCCACATTACTTGGGTGCTCACCAACCAATTACTATCCATTTCAAGTGGAGGTCTCATCAAGTTGGTGTCACTAAGGAAAAATACCCAAGTCTTCTTGACCTTTTGACTGTCCTGATGCATCAAGTGCTAAGGCAAACAAGAGAAGCAGTGAGTGGGTCTATCAGGCTTAGGGTGACTAACTCATCATTATCAACAAAATAAGTGGAACAGTGTAGCCATCCTTAAAATCAGTGCTGAAAGTGCAAGGGAGTGTGGCATAGCTCTGAAAACACTTTGGGCTTTATGTGGCGTGGAACCTCTTTATTTCGGAGGGGAGCGTATTGCAGTAATCCGACCCGCAGATAATAAGACCCCATGTCATAAATTCTCTCAGAAAACTAAGGCAGTTAGGCTCATATTTGCTCAATCCGTTGGGGCACGCGCTGTTTGCTGCTCAGAGGAGATTGTCTCCTTTCTTTTCCTTTTTGTTGTTGTAAGACTGAAACTAAAATAGTCAAACGCTTTAAATATCAGCTGGCCTCATATACACAGAGCAGACACCCACCAAGCTCTCAACGTAGCTCAAGTGTGAACTCTGTCAACAGAGATTGTCCCTTAGAGAGTGTGAGTCAGGAGTGTTATCATAAGCAACTGTCAAATTTTGTCTTTGCATTGTTAAGTAGAGAGAGAAAAGCAAACCATGATTTAATTAAAGTTAGACTGAGGGCACAGGAGGAATAAAAAAAAAGCTAAAAGAAAATAGAAGTTATTAAAGTAGCATGAGTGAGTATTTGTGTATTTATGTTATTGTCGGGCCAGTAATTTTTTTACCTTTGGGCGGTTAGAACAGCGGTGGGTGGTGTGTGTGCCCAGCTGCTGGTCTGAGACAGGCTGTAGTTAGGCATGCCAATCTGGTGGCCTCTTTCAGCCTGCCAGTGCCAGTCTGCCCAGGTCTTCAGGGCTCCCCCGTTAGCCCCCTCTGCTTTGCTGTGCTCTGGCAGAAGAGCTAATTAAAACGGGGCTAAATTAACAACACATTCACAGGCTAGCCTGCCTCGCCTGTTTGATTCCCTCCTCCCAGGCTTTTTTTTCTCCGTACCTCAGTGCGCACGCAAACACACACACACACACACACACACACACACACACACACACACACACACACACACGCACACACCCTTTCCTCATCACCCTATATCTCGCAGAAGCTGCTTACTGCGGGAACATGTGTTTACCTTAAGGGGTTTTAAGGCAATTACACTCCTGTGCTCTCTCTGCCTGTTTTGTTTTCCATTTATGTGTTTGTTTAATTGGCATTCAGTGTGCTGTAATTCTATTAGTTCCTGAAAAGGTCAGGGTCATAGGGGACTGGCTTCTGGCGGACTTGCTTGTGAAACACGTAACACTCAAACCATTCCATACATACTGAGAGATAATTAAAACGGGCCATGGTAGATCTTACTTCACGACCTTTTTAAGAAGACAATTTAAAAAAAATCAAACCTACTACCTACTAACAGGAACTGTGGATTTTAATGAATTTTTAAAAATCTAGTAGCAATATAAATATTAGTTCCCTCTGCCTACACAGAACAGAAGGTAATTTAATTTTTATTCATGATTTCTCTATCAAACGATAACATAGTTGAATTAAGGATTATTAAACATCATTACATAACAGAGTGCATGTGCACTTTCAGAGACCATTTTCAATGATTATATTTTCTTATGAACCACCAGCTACTGTGTTTTTCTTTCTTGGTAACCATATTATCCTGAAATAATAATAAATGTAATTGACGGAAATAACTGACTGCTGTACACGTGCAGTCTGAGTCACTGAAAAAAAAAGCCTTAACGCTGTTGCTGCGATATTAGCTGCAAATCTCTCTGAGATTGTGTGCAGAGAGGCACCTTTCTGCTGTTAGGTCATCCTCCAAATTACCAAGAAATTTTGAAGTATTTAAATTTTAAACCTCCATAAAGTGGCTTACATGGCCCCAGCTGCATTTGTCTGTTAATAATGAATGAAGACGAACAGATCAGCATGTGTAATGGGAACTTGGCTGGAGACATGGTGTGAGCTGACTGGGTATTTCAGATGATCTGTCAGCATGTCTGCTGACCCCGATGAGCAGCTATTAAAATTATGCAAGATGAGATCCAGACACATGATGAAGCCAAGACTGGACAAGCCTTTAGTGTTTGTGTTTCTATGGTAGTGGAGCGTTATCGTTCAAGCTTTAGCGTAAACTTTGGAACAGAGTTCTCAGTTTTAGACTCACATCATTAACCCATACTGTACATTAGTTAATGGTATAATTATCATGAGTGGTTTGATCTGAAGATACACTGAAGGAGCTGACACATAAATTGTATGATGACAAAGCACAGAGTCGCACTGAGCAAAAGCAGATGTATAGATACACAGGTAAATAATAAAAAGAAATGCATTTAGAACTGGGACCAGTGTGGGTTTATTTTGTTTTTTTTTTACAGCTCTGCCACCTTCAGTACATTTTTTCAGACAGTCTTTTCTTTTCGCCATCATCCACCCCACTCTCTGCGGATGGTGATGATTATGGTTAATTATGTTGATGAATGGTCGTGCTGAGGGTACTCCATCAGCATTTCATAATCTGTCTTCTCTCCCTGCTCTTTATCACGACTGAGCTGAGACAGTGTGCAGGATGGTGCACGTGTTGATGCTCCTCACATACTCGTACATGTCAGACTTGAACTCTGACACAGACAGACTCAAGTCTCTCTGGTGAACACTAAGAGGATACAGTCTTTGTATCTACTAGACAGCAAGTGTTTGCAGAGGAATTAAGATGGAACTATGTAAAAGCCTATCTGTGGATGTGCTACTCTGCACGTTGGTTAACAGCTGCAATTTAGACAAGGGCCCGCAAAACTCATTCATTGGTGTTTCTTCTTTAATTAGTTTGATGCTTTAGTCACTGGGACTAGTTTCAGTAATGGCACCACATGAGTTTTTTATGTAGTGCTGGCTTCACCATAAAATCTCATTATTTAAAGAGGATACCTTATATTATCATAATGGCCGTACTGAACATTTGGTCTTGCTGCTATTTCTTGCAGAATTAGGACAGTTTTCAGTGTTTTTTTCTAGTTTCTTGTTAGCACTAGTAGCCTTTTTCTTACTGTTGTTTTACAGTAGCAAACAAACTCTTAAATGTGGTGAACCTAGTCTGACAATCTCTTGTGAATGTGGTTAGAAAAGGACATATAGCCATAACTATTAATTCTTCATGATCTCTTCTTGGTTTGCAACTGCTTCTCCTTTTGTAGTCTGTATTACAAAACCCTCACAGAAGCTGCATGCTTTTTTTTAGCTAGAACACAGGGTGAATAAATTGCAGGCAAGTCTTGCTAATATTTTAGAGTGGACTGAGTCCTCCTGTGACATCTCTTGAATGTGCACTCTAACATTCCAGCAAGGATTATGCCCATCCCCAGCCCGCCTCTTGCTTAATTGGCTTAGATGAATATCTAAAAAGCTAAAGCTGGGTTTAAGCCATGCAATTAGTAGAGTGGTGTTATTGAATTTACATGAATGCCACGGATAGTGATTATGTGTCATAAACAACCTTTAAATCATGGCCCATATATGATGGATACTTTACATACTGTAAAATGTTTATTTATAGAAAAGAGGGAGCAAGAAAGAGGTGGTGTGAGAAAATTGCCCGAAATTCAATATGCTGTGCAATTATCATGTGTAATAGCCTGTAAAATCCTAATATCTAGTCAGCCACTTGGAAAGGCACAAGAAATGGCCTGACCACTTAGCCCACTTTCTCTGGCCCCTTCCTGGCTATGACAGACGGCCCTGTCTGGAGAGCAGAAAGAAATAATAAAAGCCATATTTCATTCAAAGGCCCTTCCATGTATCCTCATTCTTTCTGTTTAACTGACTTTTTCCCCCTTTCCTGATCCTTGTGATTTCTCCAGAGCCATATTGGTGATTACCTCCGCTAATCAGCAGAGGTAATGGGGACTGCATCCTGGAGGCAAAATGCACTGTAAGGATGTCATTCTCTTGTTTTATCAGGGTTTGGAACCAACTGAAACTTCATTTGGGACTTGTTGAGCATCATTTAATATTGTCTGTTATGCATGCTCAGTACACATCTATCCAGTAGTGTACAATATGTATGAGCCTCAAAAGATAGTAATACAAGCATAAAACAAACACACAAAAAATATTTCACGCACACAACAAAGTCATTCTAACATGACGAAGCATTTACTGCACCTTGGTACAGTATATGAATACAATGTTTAGTCCCCTCTCGTAATAATAATGTACCCAAATCAGTTAATGCTTGCACATTCGACTGAAGTAAAAATAAATGTAAAACAGCAAAATTGTGCATGACAAAAAAGAGACTATATATTTCTGTATTTTTCCAAATACATGAAAAACGCCTTGTTATTCATGTTGTATTACAGTTTATGGCATCATCAGACTAATTCTCAAAAGCAGTAGACTGGAACCTCTCGCTTAACTTTCTATTTTGGAGCGCAGACCAAAATGCCATCCATCTATCGTCAACAGCTTATCCTGCGTACAGGGTCGCGGGGGGCTGGAGCCAATCCCAGCTGCCATTGGGCGAAAGGCTGGGTAGACCCTGGACAGGTTGCCTGGACAGACAGACAAACCAGTCACGCTCACACCTAAGGACAATTTAGGGTTACCTAGTCTGGGAGGAAGCCGGAGACACGGGGGAGAACATGCAAACTCCACACAGAAAGGCTTCTTGCTGTGAGGCGACAGTGCTAACCACTAAGACATGTACCATAGTTGGTGAATTAAACTCACGAAATCCTGTCGTATGCAGGACAAAATCAACTTTCTTATCAACAAAAGCTTTAAGAGCAGTGGTTTGTTCGTCTTTTAGAGAAAATATACTGTCAAGTTCGTTTTACATTGACGTGACAGTGGATTCAACTTGGTTGTTTATGACAATGTCTCAGCGGCCAGTAATGTGGCGCACCTATGTACAAACATTGTATCAAACCCGCCCCATGAACAGTTTTGGAACAGGCTTGGAATCTGTCTGAATGGGAGGGGGGGCAGACACATCTGTCAGAGAAAATGAAATATTGCTCGGAAATTATAAAATGCCAAGAATCAGAACTAGAATTCAGTAAAAGAAATTAAAATTAAATTAAAAATTAATTAAATCGGTCTAAAATCTCTGCCATTATCTTTCTTTCCCCTGCATATTATAGACATGAATACAGAAAATAGTAGCAAAGGGAGAAAGTGTGGTGGAAGACTGAATTGGTAGTGTGGAGGCAATACGTTTGGCTTTACATATATTCATCTGGCAGACACATGAGCTTTGAGGTTAAATCCATGCCACAATAGATGAAGAAGAAGCCTTTTAAGAATAAGTGACACAATGCTCTGATCCACGTTCCACCTGACACAAAGCTTTATATATATATATATATATATAATATATATATATATATATCTCATCAGATACAGATATATATCATCAGATACAGATCTTCAAGTGATTTTTTTGAAGGCATAAAGAGACCCTACAGGAGAAGAATTTGGATTGAGATTTCATGCCTTGCAGTGACGGCCGTTTGTCGTATCATTCATTGGCAGATTGTAGCAAATATCAGTGGGTGCTGTGCTAGGCGCCACTTTGTAGGCGAGCATTAGTGACTTGAACTTATGAGCAGCAACGTGGAGCCAGTGAAGAGTAATGAAAAGTGTCAGGAACTGTCTTTGACTGGTTGAAGACCAGACTTAATGCCTCATTTTGGAGCATTTGCAGAGGTTTTACTATGCATGCTAGCAGCTCTGCCAGAAGGGCGTTAGAGTAGTCAAGGCCAGAGACAGTCAAGAGGCAAGATACATCAGACAGGACCTGACAATGCCCCATACATACGTTTCACACATGCTACTTTATAAGTAAAACTGCTCTTTTTCTTTCCTGACACCATCTATGGGAAACATCAGAGGTAGTGCAAACTTGCATGTGCGGCTCTGTGTGTACTTGCGTTTGTGCATGCATGCGTCTTTTGCACATGCTAGTGTGCCTGAATGCATGCATGCATTTATAGCAGCAGTCGGCAGCAAGGCCAAGCAGTTCGCACCTACTGTGTTTGCAGTAAACCTGTCAGAAGCATACCCATCTTCATCTCCTAGCTGTTCACTTTGTCATCTGACAATGCCTGTCAAATCCCTCCACAGGATTTCCTAGAAAACAATATCTCCCGACATCTCTCACACCAACAACAGCAACAAAACAGCAGCAGCAGTAGCAAACAAAAGCCGCAATAACTGCTTCCTTGATGGCTTGTGAACATAAAGAATACTACAGCATTACAAGTTAATGGTTGATTGAACATGATTAATAGTCATAAAAGAAAACATTTAATTGACTGCATACTCTCTGTCCTACCACCAACCATATCTAGTGAACCCTTCACCCTCACACCCTGCCCATATCATATAGCTATAATATATCTCCCTGTCCGTGTATGAGATGACAACTGGACTACTGCTGTTTATTCACCTGAGATCTCTCTTTCTGGGGCTAACCAGAGATTGTCTGCTACTGGGAATGAAGGAGGGACTATTTCTTCATAATCTGTCCTCACCACCTCCGGCTCAACCACCACCTTCACCATCATCTTCACCACCACCGTCATCATCTTCCCAATGTGTCACATCTGAAAAGGCCATGGAGCACTTGTCACCTCTACTAGAAGATTTCCCCTTTCTGTGGCAACCTGATAAGCTCTGACTTACTTCCTCCATGTGGGTCAGAGAGACTCGGAGACACATGGTTTGTTTTGCCTTTTGTAATTACATCTGCTTCACTGCACTGTTCCTGCTCCCCTCACTCTCTCCTTCTTCCGAACGGGAAGTAGATTTGTGTTTGGGTGAGTATTCTGGCACGCGGACATGCATGAACAAGTGGTTTCCCCATACACCATCTTCGGGCACCAGCAAATTTTCTTACATCCAGGCAAACAACATTAAATGGAAGAAAGGCTTTTGTCCTCCCAAGTACATATATCTTTGTATATTCTCCCCATTCACTGTAATGTCACCCACCAGCTGCTGTAATGGATTTCCTACTGTGACCACACACTCTTCAACCTGGTGGATTCAGACTATAGAATGTATTTATACATTTTGCCATTCTTTCCACTATGGAAATATTTAATGATCTCCACACACTAGAATTGTGTATGTATGCCTGTATTTGTATTTGTATTCAGCACTGAAAAAATTACTTTTTTGGTTACATAAGTGACAGATTTCTATATACAAAGGGGGATGATTAATGAAACAATTTAAAAAAGATATTCCTTGTATTGCAATGTGAAGTTATGTTGGTCTTCTCAGTTTTGGCTGGTGTGGAATTTGTTTTGGACAGGTTAGGGGCACTGGTTTACCAATTTGTAGCAATATTTTGCTTCTGTCCAACTACCATTTAACTAAACACTTCAGTTACGCTCAGTATTAGTTCAGACACTCATCTGAGTCACAGATCTCAAACTTTGTTGCCAGCTACAATGATGGCCACGGCTGACAGCACCAAAACTATATCTTAAGCCTCATTTGGATGGGATTTATTTCTCTAGAGAAGGCTGGGTAGTTATAATATTGCACGCACTGATCTGTGATGTTCATCCTATCCAGAGTGCATATTCATGGGACTTTTCTTGCTCTACCCAAATATTAATCACAGTCCCAAATCCCTCTTTTCCAGCGCCCTCGTCTGTCCTTCCATAATATAAAAACTAACTTCACACCAAGCTAAAAAAGTGTTGTTCCACTGACTTCTTAAGCTTCCAGCATTCTCCCTGCAGAAAGTCCACCTCAAAGGGAGTCCCATCTCCCACAGAAGACACTGCACTGAACTGCCTGAAAACAGCTCGTTTGTAGTCCAGCCTTTTCTTCCCTTTCTTGTGACGTCACAATGAAAATACATGTCATAATGCTGCTGAGTGACTAGTCCGACAGGCCCTCAAAAGCACCGGTGGAAAAACACTGAGCTGCAGCACACCTCTCCTCTCCCTTCCAAACACTAGCTACCCTCCAAGCAGTCAATGGACATGAAGTTGTTACTGTGATGTAGAGACAGAGCTTTGATAAAACTTTATGGATGAAAGATACTTTTGTTACAGATTAATAACTCACCACTCTGAAACTCTTGCTCCAGTCCAAATTTGCAACCTGGTTAGCAACATGTAGCCTACAGCTGAATCGAAGCTGTTTACTGTCTTTTCGCTGACCCGCCTTTCTCTGCTTCTGATTGGCTATTACCGACCTTTCGCTGACCTGCCCTTCTCTGCTTCTGATTGGCTAGTAGTCCTTAACTAGGAACTGCGCATGTGCAACTCCCAACAAAGATCATTAAGAGACAAGATGTATCACTCCATAGCTAAAACGAAGCCTTCAACACACAGGGTGAAAAGAGGAGCTGCAGCAATGTGCAGTATGACAAAAAATATGGTGTTTTTTGAAAATGAAACCATGTAAACCTGTTCTGGTACAACCCCTAAATAGGATTTTGAACCTGAAAATGAGCATAATACCACCTCTTTAACTGCCCTTTACGCTTCCAGTTGTGTTCTGGCTGCATTTCATTGTCCTTCCTATAGGGCTGCAGCTAACCATGATTTTAGTATTGGAAGATTCATCGATGAGTCGTTTAAGAAGTACTTTTTGCTTGGCGGCGGCAAATGCACGTGTGTACGTTTTCAGCTGAGGACTGCAGCTTACTTTGGCTACCCTTCAACTCAACAATCAATCATGATTTCAGTTAAATGCTAAAGTTGCTGTTACTGTTACCTTGTCTGTGGACGCTGGCAGAACACGGTGTGCCTTCTGATCAGATGCCGTCGTGCTGTTGCCGAGGTGACATAAGTTTCGTTTTACAGTGTAGGGACGGTAACATTGTTGTTTTCTGTAGCTTGAAATAATCCCATACTTTGGACTCTTTCTTCTTTGTCCCTCGCTATTTTCTCTCTCTTCCTCCACTTGGCAAACAGCGCCGTGATTATTATCATGTCGTGTTCACAGCGTAAGCGCGATGTGCCACAGTAATAAATGTCTGTGCGAAACAGTGTGCTAAATAGTTACAGTTGTATGCAAAAGTTTAGGTACCCCTGACAATTTCCATGATTTTCATTTATAAATAATTGGGTGTTTGGATCAGCAATTTCATTTTGAGCTATCGAATAACTGAAGGAGACAGTAATATTTCAGTAGTGAAATGAGGTTTATTGGATGAACAGAAAATGTGCAATATGCATCAAAACGAAAGTAGACAGGTGCATAAATTTGGGCACCCCAACAGAAATATCACATCAATATTTAGTTGAGCCTCCTTTAGCAGAAATAACGGCCTCTAGGCGCTTCCTTTAGCCTGTAATGAGTGTCTGGATTCTGGATGAATGTATTTTGGACCATTCCTCCTTGCAAAACATCTCCAGTTCAGTTAGGGTCGATGGTTGCCGAGCGTGGACAGCCCGCTTCAAATCACTACACAGATTTTCAGTGATATTCAGGTCTGGGGAACATTGTACTTGTTACTCTGCATAAATGCCAGAATAGATTTTGAGCAGTGTTTTGGGTCGTTGTCTTGTTGAAATATCCAGCCCCGGCGTAATTTCAACTTTGTGACTGATCCCTGCTAATAATGAGTGGAATCCATGAAACCTTCAACTTTAACAAGACTCCCAGTGCCGGCACTGGCCACACAGCCCCACAGCATGATGGAACCTCCACCAAAGTGGGTACTGTGGGTAGCAAGTGTTTGTCTTGGAACGCTGTGTTCTTTTGCCGCCATGCATAACGCCCATTGTTATGACCAAATAACTCCATCTTTGTTTCATCAGTCCACAGCACCTTCTGTGCAGTAAAGGCTTCTTCCGCATCACTCTCCCGTACAGCTTCGCCTTGTGCAAAGTGCGCTGAATTGTTGAACGATGCACAGTGACACCATCTGCAGCAAGATGATGTTGTAGGTCTTTGGAGGTTGTCTGTGGGCTATTTTTGACCGTTCTCACCGTTCTTCGCCTTTGCCTCTCCGATATGTTACTTGGCCTGCCACTTCTAGCCCTTCTTAACAAGAACTATGCCTGTGGTCTTCCATTTCCTCACTGTGTTCCTCACTGTGTTCCTCACAGTGGACACCGACAGCTTAAATCTCTGCGATAACTTTTTGTAGCCAACCATAATGTTGAACAATCTTTGTTTTCAAGTCATTTGAGAGTTGTTTAGTGGCCCCCATGTTGCCACTCTTCAGAGGACAGTCAAAGAGAACAACAACTTGCAATTGGCCACGTTAAATACCTTTTCTCATGATTGAATGCACCTGTCTATGAAGTTCAAGGCTTATTGAGCTCACCAAGCCAATTGTGTGTTCTAATTAATCAGTGCTAAGTAGTTACAGTTATTCAAATCAACTAAATGACAAGGGTGCCCAAATTTATGCACCTGTCTAATTTCGTTTTGACGCATTTTGCACATTTTCTGTTCATCTAATGAACCTCATTTCACTACTGAAATATTACTGTGTCCTTCAGTTATTTGATAGATCAAAATAAAATTGCTGATCCAAACATCCAATTATTTATAAATGAAAATCATGGAAATTGTCAGGAGTGCCTAAACTTTTGCATACGACTGTAACTATTTAGCACACTGTTTCGCACAGACATTTATGCAAAGAATTTGTGTCGACGCATTTTATTAATCGATTTAATCGATGAATCGTTTCAGCCCTACCTTCCCGTTGCCAGTAACTTGAACTGCGACAGATGATGCGTAAATCAAAAATTTATAAAAGTGTCCGCATTTGATCCTGACACCTCAATCCTGGTTATTTTTTCATTGCAGTTTGGCAGAAACTGGAAGTAAATGAAGTCATTCCAGTAGAGGTGTGCATTGCTTTGCATTCAGTTATTCATCTGATTATCAAAAGATCATGATCAGGCTGTACTGAAATATGAATATTGCAGAAGTAGTAGCAGCAGTAGCAGTTCTGTGTGTGAGTGAGTGTGTGCGCGCTCCAAATCATGCAGCACTACATTTTCTGTGACATTTCAAAAGCTAGCTTTCATCCCACTCTTAAGGCCTGCGTGTGGAGCACATTAGTCAGTTTCTCTGAAACAATCCTCTTCTTTAGATTCAGTCCTTTTGTCGAGGGCCTCGAGTGAAAGTGTTGAACCATGGGACTGAAGATGCTATCATCAATGCTGAGGAAAGACATATTTCTCCCTGCAGGTGGATGATGGAGCTCTTTGTGTGTGTGTGTGTGTGTTTGTGCAGGCCTGTTCATAAAGCTTTTTTCTCTTTTTGTGGGCCTCCCCTGACCTTGCTTTTTGGCTCTTGATATTCATCACGCCAAACCATTATCTTATCTCTAGACCATCAGCTACACAGCTGGCTGCCACTCATAACTCAAAAGGTTGATTCCACATCACCTGACAAAGAGCTTTGCCCTGAAATCACTACTGACCCTTAGCAGAGAGGGCTGATGCTGCCTCATTTCACCACTTCACCAATTGTTGACCCAACAAGTATTCAAAACATTTTAGAGTACTCTTGTCTTGTCTGACAAGTAGGACTGTTCTTCTTTCCAGAGAAACATGTTGTAAGTGACATCATCTTGCATGGTCCCAACGTTGTGCTGCTGCTCACAGCAATATCCATCTGTCAGCTTTCCCAGAATTTGGTTTAAAGGAAACACCACTATCCCACTTGACTTGTATAGCTGGCTTTCATCTTTTTCTGCTCCCCTCCTTTCCCTCACGAAAATAGAAGCAGAAAATAGAAGAATGGGCTTTAATCTGCTTCTGAGGGTGAACAGAGGGACACAATGCATGTTCACTGCAAAGGATAGGATGGTTTATTTTCTTTTTTGTTTTCTTTCTTTCATTTGTTCTCTCTTTCTTGTTTTCGTTCTTACCTTTTTGCTCACGTGCTGGCTTATTTTACCCTTTACTTACCCTTCCTACTCTACTCTCTGCCTATGTCCTCTCCATCTGTGCAGCCCTGGTAGCTGTGGAGTCCAGGCCCTCTTTGATCTGTAGTCCAGAACACAGGATGAGAGTTATCCGTTGGCAACAACAAGAACATCCCATTAGGAGCAGGACAGAGCCTTGACAGACACTCTCTGCCTCTTCTGCTGCTGCTGCTTGGCCTGAAAAGCACACTGCCTACTGCTACTGATGCTGCTGATTCTCTGTGCTTGCCCCCAGCTCAGGGTGGGCATTACTGGCTCAGCACACACAAGCTCAGAGTCTGGTTCACTTGTTGAATTTGAAATGTTGAAATGCTCTTGTTAAATTATTTTTAGTTAGTCATGGAGCTGTGACCCTCTGGTGTTTCTGGCCCTGAAGTTTGGCTGGCCGCCCTGGTTGATCAAGGTGCTGCAGGAGAATTGGGATATTTGATTTAAGTAGGCACCATCTGGTGAACAAACCAGCCTTACATCGAGGTCCATTTAGTATCTGTTCATGAGTTTGCCCAGTTGTCATGGAATTGAACATTTGAAACACTTAAACTGGACTTCTCTTCGATGTTGGCTTAAAAGTTGAGCGTCAAGGTTCATTCTTGTCCCTTAAGGCAGCAGTTGACAAAGTAATCTCACCTCAAGGTCTTTTTAGTAGCTGTTCTGAAGGGTTTGATTGTATCACAGAGTCTTCTTTAGCAGATATGTTGTTTAGTCACGTGATGTACAGAGGAAAATTGGCAAATTCTGCGCTGATATCTGCCTAATTTAAGCTATTATACATCACAATGCATAGGATAGTGTATCGTGATAGTCAGCCTCTGCCACCAGAGGATGCAGTACACAGAGGCATATTGTAACACCAAAGTTTAACACCAATGCTTAGGTAGATCAAGTGTAGAAGAAGAAAAAGTTCTGTCTTAAGAGGAATTGGTGGGCCAGGTAATAATAACACCAAGATGATCAAAGTCCTGTACACCATTCTACACAGAGACACATCCAAATAAACGGTCTGTTAATTATTTTTTACATGTGAATGGCCATAGATGTGAAATCTAATTGTATCCGTATCGGCTACACTACATATCTCCTCTTTATTTCCTTGATTTTGTCCCAGTCCCACACACAAAGAGAATGTCACACAGCCTGGTGAAGCTGCCTTGTTATCTTAAACAGGCTGAGCATTTGTCTTGGTCTCTATTGTTTTGGCTTCATGCACAAAATCAATGGAGCTCATTCATCACATGCTCATTGAAAATAAGCATATTTGTTTCAACATTTGGGAAGATTTTTCAGTACAGTCTGACACAGAGTAGCAAGATTTATCAAAACTGCAGGCAGTAGATGATACAGGCACAGTATTTGCTTGCTGAAAAGGCATTATTCTGTCTGCTTATCGTCACTGTGCATCTGACATGTATAAATCACACATGCATGCCGATACACACACACACATTTGTACGTGTAATGAATTCACGCATAGACATATTCACGCTCGCACGCTCAAGCACACACACACACAGACACACAAACAAATACTCTCTGTGGTTTCTGTTTCCGTCACAAACAACCAGTGATGGATCGGCCCTCTCTATTTTAAACAGGGAGAAAACACATGCCCTCGGGACCCTTGTGTGTGGAAGTACTTTGAAGTGTCCACATTTAATTCTTCTGTATGATAAATGAGAGGAGAGCTGCGGTTGTAGCCTGTGAGGAAAAGCTCAGCTCGCTCAGCGAGGGGAGCGGTAACAAATGTAGCGATAGCTGATAAGCTGACTGTGTCTCTTGCTCTTGCTTGTTGTTCTGCTCCCTGCAGACCCCCACAGCCAGATAACAAATCCATCCTATCAATCAAACCCATCAATGGCTGGCTGCAGATTAGAGACGGTGATTTTGGGGCTGATTGGAGGGGAAATGCTGATTACACCTCCCTCTCTCTGACTTGATTACACTCTGCCTGTGTGTTGTCAGGCTTGGCTGCTGAGCTGTAATCACTGGAAGCTAAGAGCAGAGGCCGTGGCTCACGAATAGACAAGAAACGGACACAATCGCACCACTAGCTGGCGAGCTGTGACTTTATGACCATTGCTAGATCATTGGAAAGGCTATATCTCACGCTGTCAGAGCATCTGAGCATGCTAACTGCACAAAAGCCAGCACGTGCAGACATGCACACATTACACAGAGATAAGGAAAACTCCGGCTATGAAGCCTTTTCTCTCCATTTTTCTTTCTGTAATCACTTCCCGTTTCAATCCTCCTATCAGCTGCTCTCCACTGTTCTGGCCTACTTCCATCACAGTGGAAGTAGGGTCACGTGCTGGAGTGCAGGCACACACACACACACACACACACACACACACACACACACACACACACAGTGAATCTTAACTTTATTTAGCTGCTTCACCTTTAAAACTGGAGCAGCTTCCAGACAGCCTCTTTAGCATCTTCTAACATTATATCCATCAACCCCTCTACTCCTTCACCAATCTGCCCAGCCCTCCTTCATTCCCTGTTCACCTTTTTTCAATCACTGCAGACACATAGGCCGGCATAAGACTCATATAGTCACTTTGACTGTACTGAGCAGTGGCTGACAGAATGTAAACAAACAAATGTGTTGCCATATCAACAACATACTACTGGTAAATCTAAAATGTTTGTGGGAAATGATTTTGTTTCCTTGGCTAAGTGATGGGGAATCAGTTTTCTTTGTTCCTTTATGTAAACAAGGAAACCACAGAAAGAAGAACTTAATAATGATTTTGATGATGACACTTAAGCTAAATATAGTGCGTGTCTGGATAAAAAAGCCTGCAGCAATGTCAGTTTTTTTTTTTACACACCCTGGAATACACTTGTTAGTTTTCTTTTACTGTATGATAGAGATTGAGAAAAACAACATTTCTAACAGGAACATCTACCAGGGTTTTTCATCGACTTTAACAGAAGTACAATTTCAACAGGAACACTGTCTTCTGGTTCACTGTTTCAATTACTCTGGTTAATGTTTGGTACTCTAATAACACCCTCCTGCTTTTAATCCTCAGCACACCATTTGGGACTGCTGGCATGACTGCGTGCCTAAATAAAATTCTTTTCATCTCAGTGTATATGAGTGTGCATGTTAGGATGTGTGTGTGTGAGAGAGAGTGCGTGTGTGAGGTAGATTCATATAAAACCCTCTGTGTCCTGGTTTTGAACTATCTTTGAAGCCCCAAAATGGTCTCATCCAGCGTGTGTTAGGTATCATTTCAATTGACACCATGCACTCTACTACTAGTGTTTTGAATTGAACATACTTGCATGCTTGTTAGATGGAAACAGCTGTCAGGGGAGATAGCGAGAGTGACTCACTCCTCTTTCCCTCACTTATCGTTTGCCTATTCCAGTCCCGCTCCTCTTATTGTGACCTCCAAGAAAGTCAAAATATTCTGCTCTTTTTCTGTTTCTCTCTCTCTCTCTCTCTCTCTCTCTCTCTCTCTCTCTCTCTCTTTTCTGGTATTCACAGTGAGTGCACACAACATGGTGACTGATTTTTGGAAATGTTGTGGCCAGAGGTGTGCAGAACCTGTGGCAGAAAATAAGTTGAATTAAGATGAATAAATTATTGGTACCTGTTGTGTGCTCATGACAATTTCTGAGATTTTGGAGAGGTTCTACCATAAGAGCTTCTCTCAAAACAAGATCACAACATACTGTCTGTGTGCAAGAGGTGCAACATCTCTCTCTAATAAATGGCATCCTTACATTTATTTTTTGTCTCTTTTATTTAATATATAGCTTACACGTTTATTTTATCTTTCTCAAATTTGAATAAATTATATTTATTTTATTTTGAAATCTTTTCTCTTTTTAATTTGCTTATTTTTGATACTGTTCCAATCTCAAAATACAACTGTATATATTTTATATCATCTGTTTTATATCTCTGAATGTACATGAATATAAAAGTATAAATCTTTCACCTAAATGAAAATGAGCATTGACACGGCAATATACCGTATGTAAACTAAAAACGTAAACTTGAATCAGCCATGGAGGCTGCTTTTTGTTTTAGTTTGCTTTAGTTGTCAAAAAAAAAGGAATGTTAACATCTCAGCTTGTTTGTCAAAGACAAAGCAATAAAGTCCAGCATTTATTTTGCCGCCATTTTGTCAATGGATTTAGAATTAACAATAAATAGAATTAACAATAAAACACATATTTTTGGAACAAATAGAGGAAAAACACTCACAGTGTTATTTATTTCTTGTAAAGGCTGCAAAGCAATCAAAAGTTGGCATTTAATGCTGTAATATGCACTTTTGCATTATATATGTTCGTATATTTGTTAAATGTCTGTTTTATTGTAATATAATACAATTCATCACATCTCTGAAAAAGTACAATAGATATACTAGCAGGTTACAGAAATCAAACTTTATGCAATGTCCACTGACGTCCACATATGTGGACAGTTGGTTTTTGGTGTATAAAAACTGCATTTTACTCTACATTTTAAAGAGGCATTATGGAGTTTCCAGCAGCCACTAGCGGAGCGGTTTTAAGATTGCTACCAGGCATGTGCTCGTCCGCATGCTCGCTTGAACTCATGAGTGAGCATAATCTGAAACTCAACCACTTTCATACAGAAATCCTGCAATAAATGCAGGAACACCAGCATGCAGGCTGTGGCTTTTCACTCAGCCATGTTCAGGCTCTGTTACTTCAACATTCCCGTCTCCGAGGCAGATCAACACCGGCTCCGTAACGTTACTTCATTCAGCGCAGCCAACCGCATATCGGCACAATCCTCCCGGAAAAAAAGGCAGAGTGACAGCGGCTATAGACAGGCAGGGAGACAGCTTTACACAATATACTGGAAACTCAGGTAAACCCCTACTGCAATGTTACAGTAATAGTTTTATCAGCTGCAGGTTTAACTAACTCATGCTCGTTTCATGATAAAGTTACAGTGACTGCATTTATCCGACATGTTGCTTTCAGTAATTATCTTACTACTATCTGTGTATCTTTCACCGGAGGCTCAGCAATGTCCGCACAGCTAAATGTATTGGATGATAACGAAACGGGTAGTGAGCTGGACTGATTATTATGACAAGATTGTGTCACACTTTATAATAATAAGACCGCAGTAAGTAACTTTACTGTAGTGTTAGTGCATGGCTCGTCCTCTGGGTTGTTGTCACAGGGGAGTTGCAGTATTGTATATTATGTGGGTCACTTTAGTTACAGCAACAGAGAGGTGGATAAGCTGTGTACCTGAGTATTGGTAAAACCACAATAAACCTAAACGGAACGTTACGAAGCAAATAAAACTTTATTGTTGTTTTGTATCCTTACATGGAGCCTGTGTTTTGTTGTGAGCCGGTTGTTGTATGGTGTTATTGGACTGCATGTTGTTAGCTGCTGTGTTGTCGCTGTAGTACGAGAGAGGCTCGGGAGCCAGAATAGTGGCTGATGCAAGCAACAGAGAAAACAGGCGTGCTTCATTTCTAAGTGAGTTTTGAGCCCATGGACAATAAGGCAATGAAAATTTGATTAATTTCATTTAAAATTCTTATATTATATATAGTCCCTTTAATATAAAACATAAAGCTGTTAATAATACCTGTACATACTACTATTTTTTTTTTTTACCTTGATTGACCTTGAATAAAAGTTTTTCACTTATATGCCTGAGGCATTTAGCACATGGCCATGACAATCGGCCATCTTGAATTGATGAGGTCATCAAGCAATAAATATTTGGAAAACAAGAGAGTAACCACTGTTACAGTGTTGCTATAAATCCACTGACACTGTCCTTAGTTAAATTACTTGGAGAACATAACCATGATATAGTAACCCACAATGGAATTAAAATAACTGTCCACAAATGTGGACACCCTGCCTGATATCATGATGATAGCGCTTTGCATTGATGTTGTTGTCACAGCAGACAAACGCAGAAACGGTAGTTACGTACTGTAACTCCGGATTCTATGAGTATAGGCGCAGCCCTCTAAGGCTATTGCTATTGGGTTTACACGTCCGCTGTACAGAAGCAGGCGGGGTCACGACAGCGACCTCATCAGAGACAGAGATCAGAGACAGGCGCTGTGCTGACAGGGGAAGTCCCTTGGACTGCTCTCTGTAGTGCATAAACAGGCGCTGCGACCGTGACAAGCAGCCGTGCGCCAAGAAACAGGACAGCGCACGCACTGGGCAAAGGAGGTGGGACGTACTGTTGTCCTCAGACCCATGGGGGGGAGGAAAGAAGCCCGAGAGAGTAGTCACCCGGGACTGAAAGGAGTCACCCTGAATCCTGGGACACGACGGAGCCACAGAGAGGGCAGCCAGATCGCTGACCCTCTTGGCCGATGTCAGAGCCACAAGTAAGGCGACCTTGGCCGAAAGAAACTTCAGGTCTGCTGTCTCTAAAGGCTCAAAAGGGGCTTGGGTTTGCGTGTGTAAGACCAGCGCCAAATCCCACTGAGTAGAGGCGGCTCTCGACCCATGGATGGTGCAAACCACCTCACAGGAGAGACCTAGACCCTATGGACAGTTTAAGCATCCAAACGACCCAATTTTATGGAGGAGCAGATAGTTCATATGAGACATTAATAAGTGGGATATTGCCATACACAAAGTAGATGTTGTGTTCACTGTAATTTGAGCTGCTACTTGTTGAAATGGTTCATGGAGGTGCTTCCTTTACGGGGAAACTTTTTCAGCAATGTTGCTGGGCAGTCTTGCTAGTGGCAAGTCCGACTATGTTTTGAATGGATAGCGGCGGTGCGGGGCGGGTGGCGGAGTGGTGGGGGAAGGGGATTACTGTAGTAATCTTTCCTTATTACCACTGACGGCAACGTTGCCCAGCACGATTGCTCTAAAAGTTGCTCTGTGTATCATCAGCTTTAGAATCAGCTGCGTTGTACTACAATTTAAGAGTGCATTGAAATTGATGATGTACTGAAATTATTTTTTAGGGTGGAACAACAAAACTAAATTATAAACTGCAATCATTGTTTTAATTTTCGTACTGTGGGAGCCAAGGCCGTTAAATGAAGGTAAAGGAAGCGCTCCATGAACCATTTCAACAAGTAGCAGCTCAAATTACAGTGAAAACGACATCTACTTTGTGCATGGCAATATCCCACTTATTAATGTCTTATATGAACTATCTGCTTCACCATTAGATTTAGATGGTGGAGTACTTGAAACAACAAACAAGCTTGTCGGGAAACCAGAATGCTGCCCTGCATGTACAGAAATTCTACAAAAATAACCAAAACCACTGTTGTCTAGTGTCAAGTCTTCATAATAGAAAAGAATACTCTGACCGCAGATGGGTTTTTAGAAACTGACATTGTTTCTCAGAGCAACCGCGTACGCTAGTTGCACCATTAAGTCAAGAGTCACACTGGTGACTGATAGGAAGTCTGTGGTGTTATGTGTTGCTATTTTTAGTGCTTGTTGGTTCATAGCTCCCTCATGCATCCACTTGACTTACAGAATAGCCCTTTCAATGCATGTCTCTGTCCCTTTTAGATGCGTGCCACACTGTCCCGGAGTCCTGGATTCTTTTTTCTTCCTCTATAATACATTTTCAGCAGAACTAATGGATGTTTGTTTGGCCATAGGGACTGTGTAATGAATGACTCATAGTGTGAGTGGCACCAATGGGATGCCTGTTCTTCTCTCAAAGCTGACATAATTGACAGGATCTCATCTGCCAGCTCATCTAAATACAGAAACCTGTACATGTGTCAACAGAAAGCGGAATCCAGGTCATGTCATTATGGCAACATCAATTAAAATAGTATCATTGTCAAACAGCCGGCACACCGCCTGAATCTTGCACGACCTATGAGACATGATTTTATAAGACAACAAAGGTTAGAACCCAAGAGCGGATGACAAAATTTGCTGTGAAACCACAGTTTCTGTAATCTAACGTATTTCCGACTGAAATGGAATATGTGGCGGTCGTATCATTTAGAGAGGGATTTGATCAAATACTGGGGGGTATTGAAAAACTGGCTGTGGAAAACAGTCGTTGCAAAGTAAACGGCGACATGCACTGTACAAGTGTAGGCAGATAGGCCTAAGTGGTATTTGCACGGTACAGACTATTTTAATAAAAATACCAACTCAAAAACTCTGTCAGCATCGTGTTTCTGCTTTGTATGACTTATAAGACCCAATCAGAGAGCCGAGCGTGAACGGTTGTGTCATCATTTCTAAAGTCCTCCGTTTTTGATTGTCTTCACTAAAACGACCCAGTTTCGAAACGCAAACAGGGTCGGCAGCGTTTCCAAACATCTCCGTTTTAGGTCTTCGTTTTCGTTGTTTTAGTCTGGACGGGAGGTGCAAATGTAGCAAAAGGTCTCCGTTTTAATTCGAAAACGCAGTAGTGTGGATGGGGCCTAAAACCACACACACACACACACACACACTTACACACTTCCTCTTTTCTTCTCATGTTCTCTGTCACTTTCATACTGTATTTTACCCTGCTGTATAGCTTGTGTGTGATTTATGCCTAAAGCTTTTTCCAAACTTAAATGACCCACACCACTGTGGTAAACTATCCCAATAGCTTATCACACCTGAGCACACACAGGCTGTACATGTCACATGCCACATGTAAGCGTTCATACACACACACACACACACACACACACACACACACACACATCCATCCACCCACGCATATATTCACACATATACCCCCTTCACACAATCATGTCCAGCTATTGTGTATTTAAAGTGGCAACCTGCTGTTTTCATTCCTCCTGGTCTTCTGTGCCTGTCAGGGGCCTCTGATACTGTTGTTTAATGAGCAAAGGCTCTCCTCAGGCTTGCTCCTAGTCTAGTCTGCTTCTATTGCTGTGTGTCTGCTTGTTGCAGCACTGACCAGAGTAGACATGCAGCTCTGTGTCCCAGGGCTAATTGCTGCTGCTTGGCTGATAGTCTTTCTGTGCTCCACTCTCATTGACTCCCCGGACTCCAGGTGGATTCCCATAGGCACCCAAAGACAAACAAACCTGGGCGGACAATCGATAACGGATGCAAGAGTTACCGCTTAGCGCAGCGGCTGATTAAGATTCCCTGGGAATGTGTGTGTGTATGTGTGCGTGGGCACTATGTAAGAGCGTGAGTATGTGAAGGTGTTTGCTGTTTGTCCCCACTCCTTCAGTGCTAACTGGAGTCTTCTGCCAGTCCCTAAGTGCTTCTACAGTGAGGAAAATAAGTATTTGAACACCCTGCTATTTTGCAAGTTCTCCCACTTAGAAATCATGGAGGGGTCTGAAATTGTCATCGTAGGTGCATGTCCACTGTGAGAGACATAATCTAAAAAACAAAATCCAGAAATCACAATGTATGATTTTTTAACTATTTATTTGTATGATACAGCTGCAAATAAGTATTTGTACACCTGTCTATCAGCTAGAATTCTGACTCTCAAAGACCTGTTAGTCTGCCTTCAAAATGTCCACCTCCACTCCATTTATTATCCTAAATTAGAGCATAAAGCCACCTGTCCACCCCATACAATCAGTAAGAATCCAACTACTAACATGGCCAAGACCAAAGAGCTGTCCAAAGACACTAGAGACAAAATTGTACACCTCCACAAGGCTGGGAAGGGCTACGGGGAAATTGACAAGCAGCTTGGTGAAAAAAGGTCCACTGTTGGAGCAATCATTAGAAAATGGAAGAAGCTAAACATGACTGTGAATCTCCCTCGGACTAGGAAAGGTGAGAAATCAGCCCAGAACTACACGGGAGGAGCTGGTCAATGACCTGAAAAGAGCTGGGACCACCGTTTCCAAGGTTACTGTTGGTAATACACTAAGACGTCATGGTTTGAAATCACGCATAGCACGGAAGGTTGCCCTGCTTAAACCAGCACATGTCAAGGCCCGTCTTCAGTTTGCCAATGACCATTTGGATGATCCAGAGGAGACATGGGAGAAAGTCATGTGGTCAGATGAGACCAAAATAGAACTTTTTGGTCATAATTCCACTAACCGTGTTTGGAGGAAGAAGAATGATGAGTACCATCCCAAGAACACCATCCCTACTGTGAAGCATGGGGGTGGTAGCATCATGCTTTGGGGGTGTTTTTCTGCACATGGGACAGGGCGACTGCACTGTATTAAGGAGAGGATGACCGGGGCCTGTATTGCGAGATTTTGGGGAACAACCTCCTTCCCTCAGTTAGAGCATTGAAGATGGGTCGAGGCCGGGTCTTCCAACATGACAATGACCCGAAGCACACAGCCAGGATAACCAAGGAGTGGCTCTGTAAGAAGCATATCAAGGTTCTGGCGTGGCCTAGCCAGTCTCCAGACCTAAACCCAATAGAGAATCTTTGGAGGGAGCTCAAACTCCGTGTTTCTCAGCGACAGCCCAGAAACCTGACTGATCTAGAGAAAATCTGTGTGGAGGAGTGGGCCAAAATCCCTCCTGCAGTGTGTGCAAACCTGGTGAAAAACTACAGGAAACATTTGACCTCTGTAATTGCAAACAAAGGCTACTGTACCAAATATTAACATTGATTTTCTCAGGTGTTCAAATACTTATTTAATACTTAATAGTTAAAAAATCATACATTGTGATTTCTGGATTTTTTTTTTTTTAGATTATGTCTCTCACAGTGGACATGCACCTACGATGACAATTTCAGACCCCTCTATGATTTCTAAGTGGGAGAACTTGCAAAATAGCAGGGTGTTCAAATACTTATTTTCCTCACTGTATATGTGATTTTGATTAAGAGCGTCAGAGGGTTCAGAGGCATCCTCACAACAACACCACATTCATGCTCCCAGGTAATTATTGTCAGGTTCACAATTAATAATAATAATAATAATAATCTTTATTTGTAGAACACTTTTCAAAAACAAGTTACAAAGTGCTTTAACAAGTGTAAAGACAATAATACCCAAAAGACAATAATACAAAAACAATACAAATTAAAAGCAAGAAAACATTGAAAAGACTAAAATACACGTTTAAGATAAATATTAAATAAGTAAAATAGAATAAAATAAAAGGGATAAAATAAAGTCAAATAAAATCTGGAAAGGCTCTCCTATAAAAGTATGTTTTAAGAAGGACTTAAGAGAGTTCACTGACTCAGCCGACCTGATTTCCTCGGGCAGGCTGTTCCAGAGCCTCGGGGCCCTGACAGCAAACGCTCTGTCCCCTTTAGTTTTCAGTCGAGACTCTGGAACAGACAACAGACCTCTGCCCGAGGATCTCAAGGTACGTGCTGGTGTGTATGGGACTAAAAGGTCAGAAATATAACAAGGCGAGAGGCCATGAAGAGCTTTAAAAGTGGTCAATAAAATTTTAAAGTCAATTCTAAAACATACTGGGAGCCAGTGTAATGAAGCTAAAATAGGGGTAATGTGGTCATATTTCTTTGTTCTGGTTAAAAGCCTGGCAGCTGAGTTCTGGACAGTCTGGAGTCGATCAGTAGATTTTTGGGTTAAACAAGTGAAAAGGCTGTTGCTGTAATCCAGTCGTGGTGAGATGAAGGCGTGTAAAATGGTCTTGGTGTCCTTAAAAGTTAACATAGATCGAATTTTTGCTATATTTCTAAGTTGATAAAAACATGATTGAACAAGCTTTGTGGTGTGCTGCTCAAAATTTTAATTACTATCAAACCAAACTCCAAGGTCCTTTGCACCAGGCTTAATGTGATTTACTAGGGAACCAGCAGATGGCAGTATTTTTTTTTGCCATCTGCTGGGACCCAATGACCAGGAGTTCTGTTTTGTCTGAGTTCAGCTGGAGGAAATTATTTGACATCCATTTTTTAACTTCACAAAGGCAGTTGTTAAGTGAACTCAGTATTCCAGGGTCTGTGGATCTGACGGGCAAGTATATTTGTGTGTCATCAGCATAAATATGAAAAGAAATACCATGTCTCTGAATAATGTGTCCAAGGGGAAGCAGATAAAAGGAAAACAAAATGGGTCCTCAGACCGACCCCCTGAGGCACACCATATTTAACTGGACAGAACGAAGAGACATAGTTGTTTACAGACACGCAAAACTTCCTATTTGACAGGCAGGATGAAAACCATTCTAGGGCAGTACTAGAGATCCCCACCCAGTGCCTCAGTCTGTCTAACATGATGTCGTGATCAATGGTGTCAAAAGCAGCGCTAAGGTCCAGGAGTACCAGGACTGAGCACATGCCTTCATCAGCAGACATTAAAAGGTCATTGGTGACTTTAAGCAGTGCTGTGGTACTTCCTGAAACCAGATTGAAACTTTTCAAATAATTCATTTTCTTCCAGTAGAGAGAGCAGCTGTTTGGACACAATTCTTTCTAAAATCTTTGCAATAAAGGCAGTTTTGAAATTGGTCTAAAATTATGTGGGAGGGAGGGATCTAAACCAGGTTTCTTTAAAAGTGGATTCACGCAAGCCATTTTAAAATAATCAGGGACACAACCAGTAGATAGGGAGCTGTGAAGAACAGAGATCAAATGGGGCCCAACAGAATCTATTACTTTCAGTAAAAACTTTATAGGTATTACATCAAGTGGGCTGGAAGACACTCTCATTTGTGATACTGTTTTTAAAAGCTCAGACAAGTCGATGGGATTAAACTGGTTAAAACTCTCTTGTTGCTGGTGAGGGACCTCTGAGTAAGAAGCCGTGGGGGTAATAGAGGCTCTGATTGACACCACCTTATTGGTAAAATAAGATAAAAACAATTCACAATCATCATTACTTCCAGCTGAGGCACAAGGAGGGGTTGGGTTTAGCAGCTGATCCGCAGTCTTAAACAGAAACCTGGGATTGTGTTTATGTCTAGTAATGAGTTCAGAAAAATAGTGTGTTTTCGCATCCTTAACCATGTTATTGTAGTTAATTAATAAATCCTTCAGACTGAGATATTGGACTTGGAGACTGGATTTTTTCCATTTGCACTCTGCTTTCCTGCATTCCCTTTTTAGGCTGCGAATGCTGTCATTTATCCAGGGTTGCTTACTAGCTTTAGACGTAGGCCTAACCTTTAGAGGAGCAGTAATATTTCGTAACAACAAGCAGATATGATTGAAGTGATTAAAGTAGGTGAAATTGCGTCTCTGCCTAAATGTGTGACCTGATAATCTATTGACAGTGTTAAAAAATAGAAATAGAACTCTGTGCTCATTAAGTACAAGATATAGCTTTTTATACATTTCTCTTTTTTTTAAATAATGTCTTTATATTAGTTGCAAAGCCAAGTTAAGTGTATTTATGTTTTAGTTTGATAAATAAGTACAGTCTGTATTTTCTTTAATAGATTATCTAAATTGTAGTAAAGTAATTTTATTGAATATGTTACTTAACAGGCGCTGGATGGATGGATGTTACTTAACAGTATTTTTGTAAGTATCTAAGTCTCAGTCTTTTTGTTTCAGACCATTTAAATTTGATTATTAATTGCTGTGGAGATGTAAAAAATTTCAACAAATATAACAAAAAAAGCTTCTGAAATACTGCAGCTTTAATTCATGTTGATGTAAGCATGATGTTTTGTAAAAGGCAACACTGCAAGCTTTCTGTAAAAACGGTGATGCTCACTTTAAGAGAAATAAGTCTCTTGTGTGCATTGAGCTGAATTTGTGAAAATGTGAGCTTCTGTCTAATATGTATATGACAGAGAAAAAAATGTGATAACACAACACACACACACATTAGATTATGTTAACACACATACCCTACAATATAACACGCCAGAACAGTGTTATACAATGGTTCTTCAATTTCAATTTCTTAACCCGCAATTTTAACTTACTGAAATAATGTATGTATAATCAAATAGATCAATAATATTTCTAATGTAGATACGTCTTTCTAGCATTATATGAATCATATAATTAACTATTTACATGACATCAATCCTGCACACTGTCCAGTTTAAGATCATCAAAAATAAAGAATATTAAATTGATGTTAGGAGTCAGAATTGGTTAAGATGTTCTGGGATTGGCTTTGTGTATACTTATTGTGGCCAAAGAAAAAGCAGTGTATGGCATGACGTGTGCCACTGACTGCCACTGGCAAGCAAGCCGCGCTGTGCGTTAGTTTCATCTCGCCTCTCCTCACCCTCTCTACCACTTTATCCCCCCCCCCCTTCTCTGTGGACTCATGTTTGCTTTTGTTCTCTTCTCAAGTCCGCCTGACTCACAATGATGATCTTGACCAAGCGCAAGGAAAGGTCAAGGTTGGCCGGCAAATTGCCTCAAAGCAATCAGCCTTGTCTCTCTGCGCTAACAGTGTGAGCTCTCTGTCGCTGTCGCCATCTTGCCATCTCTCCCATCTCTCCCATCTTTTTTCTCTGTTTTTTTTCTGTCTCTGGGTTTACCCAAGGGTGGGGGTGGGGGGGCTGCTTTGAAGTCTCAGCTCTGACCGGCGGCTGAGCTAGGTCTGGGGACTTGAAAGCACAGAGTGTCACTGCCTGGGTGACATTTCAGCACAGACCAGCGTGACCCAGCAGGGTGCTTGTGTACGTGTGTTTGTGTGTGTGTATATATGTGTGTGTGTGTGTGTGTGTGGACAAGAGAGTGTCTCCTTATGGCCTCTGCTGTCCTTAAGGACTGCTGGCTACTGGGGGCTATTTGCCTCTGCACCAAAGGGATTACCTTTCATTACATAAAAAACAGAATCACCCATTCAACCTCTAACCCCCTCGCTCAACAACAGTGCCACTGGGATGCGGTCCTATAGCTGATACTCCTGTTATAAATACGCACTCAGTAACTAGATCTAGTACAGTTAGATATTACATGAGCCATGACTACATGTAACGTTTTATATCATTTTCAGCACTCACACATGCGCACACAAGGCTCAAGGACAGCCTCCTTTGGGTAGGCTGCTGGTTTCAGCCCAGTGTGCCTGAGTGGCTTCACTCTGATGGCTTCACACACATGAAAGACTTCACTGTAATGTGTCACACAGTACCCACACACTCAGCCAAAGAACATCAAAGGCTGTAGTTGGACGAATGTCTTCATCTATCGCCCGATAGTGTGTGTGTCTCCGTCTGTCCTCTAAACGGTGTAAACAGGTGTTAACATGTCAGCCCACAAGATGCCACATGCCGCTGTGTCATGAGCTCCTGAGCAGCTGTCCCCCACCGTTAGCGTGTGTGTGTGTGTATGTGTGAGCATATGTATATATGTGTTTACTATAAGCGTTATAAATGGCTGTGAGAGGAGCTTTAGCCTTACATATCGTGCAAAGCCAAGGATAAACAAAGAGAAGAGCAAAGGATGAAAGGGAGCTTTATGCCAATAACTGATTTCCTCAAGAACGCTTGAAATGTTTATCTGCTGTATCTCTCACTGTGCATTTGTGTTTTCTTTGTATGTTTTTGTGCACAGGTACAGGTGGGAATCTGAGTGAGCCTGAAGGCTTAGTGGGCAGGGAAGGGAAGGCACAACACAAAAAACAAAAAAAAAGTTCATCCCTGCTGCTAGCTAACGCTTCTGTCAATAGCTGTATGTTCCTACAAATCCTTGAGCAAAGGACAGAAACTCCACCTCCTCTGTCTTTTATCTGTCCCTCTGGATTAAAGATGCAGTTGGTAATGCCTGTAATGGAAATGTCTGTCCTCAGGTGGAGATTGAAAAGCTGGACTACCACCACTACCTGCCTCTGTTCTTTGATGGCTTATGTGAGACTGTTCATCCGTACGAGTTCTTCGCCCGCCAGGGAGTCCATGACATGCTGGAGCACGGAGGCCCCAAGATCCAGCCTGTCATTCCCCAGCTCATCATCCCCATCAAGAGTAGGTCTGGGAGTGTGTCTGCTCTCATAGTTTACAAATCACACACAAAACTCTGTTCCTTTCCAAAGCGACCCTGTGTGTGTTGATGTCATTTTTACATTCACTGTGTTCCCCTGACACTTATTAAAGAAATGTGGTTAACTCAAAACTAAAGAAATACCATACATATTGCTGGTATTGTGTCAGCTTAAATGCAATTAGAGTGTTGTTAAAAATGTTCCCATAAAGCTCCAAAGAAGGTTAAGATCATAACCATGAAGTTATGAAGTGAAGAAGAGAAAGGGATCAAAAGACACAATTTGTGCGTTTGAAATATGTTCAACTTGATATTATTTTTCAGTTCTAAAAAATATAGTGTATTCACATCCCACATTCACAAATATATAGTATTATCACAGCAATTTGGAACTATTCAATTAACTTTGGCAGCAAAATGGCACTACTCATTTGCATTAGTTTAACAGGCCTTTCTATAAGTAAATGTTATTATTATTCTATGAGTGATTGACAGCCAAGTAATCTTCTCAGTTAGAGTTTAATTGCAGCCTTAATAAATATTTTTGCATGTCATTACTTTATTATTTACTATTTTGGTGACAGCACCATTATAGTTGCTGTTTGCCGATCTCAGACAAATCCCGAGTCTAGAAGACATTCCTATATACTTGTAGTGTAACTGGCTGCAGCCTTAGCAGGTTGGAGACACATATTAAATAAAAAGTCTAGTGTGGATGGTAGGAAATCTAATAATAATCTAATTAGATAACTCAACAGTCCTTCTTTGTAATTTTCTCAGAATTGACCAAGCTAAAAAATACTTGAGAATATATTCAAATAAAATTCTTAACAATATTAAATTAAATTATTAAATCAATATTAATATGCATCACAATCTATTTCTTAAATATATTGACACATTTTTTAAAATAATTTCACACAATGACACTCTCAAACCTCTGTCAGACAATATTGCAGCAATGGAGTGCAACCAAAATAGAACAACATGCTTTACTAGGAATAGAGTCACCTGTCTTACACAGTTGCGCTTCAACAGATTCTAACATTACCATACAACCAGTCCTGTGACAAGTCCTAATTTGGTTTCACAGTCATACTGTTCCTATTATTACATTAACCCGCAGGGCGAAGCGTCCTTATTTTTGAATTTGCCGGAAGACGTTCGCTCTGAAAGCATGCCTGATAATCTGCCATGTGCAACGCGGTGACATGCTACATTCAAGTGTGTCATAGTGTTGTGCCTCCTTACCTTTCCGCGCTGACGCTTTTCCTTGGAAGCATGCACGCGCACACACTGAAACACACAAGTTGGCAGATGGAGGTGGAAGGAAAGGTCATATCTCAGAGTGGAGTGGTCTGTGACTTCAAAAATAGACATCACAATTCACAGTAATGTGGGCAGGAAAGGTTTCTTGTGTGGTGAACACGAGGAGGTTACATAGAAGTTAGAGGATTGCATATTGGTTGGACTTTTGTTGAAAAATTTTAGCACAGACATACAGTCTCTCTCTAACACACATACACACTCACACTGTCTTTTGTTTGGTGCCGCTGCCAAGTGGAGTGTCGGTTTCAAAGTGGGAGTCTTTAAGTGGCGCCCAGTAAGCCTGGGATAGTGTTCATGTCATGGGCAGTTGGCTGGTGGTGTGTGTATGTGTATGTGAAGTGTGTTCCCTGTTTATTTGTGGGTGTTGGACATCTGTGGAGGCAGAGGGGTGTAACGGCCAACAATAGGCAGAACTGTTGGAGACACCGTGACAGACTGACCCTGGCACAAAATCTGTTACCACACTACACACTGCACTGAACGCGCACACGCACACACATACACACACACACACACACACATATATATATACACATCTGCAAGGTCTTACACATCTCACATTGTCTGACATACCAAGTTTTGCTTTTCCATGATTGTTACAATTTTTTTGACTACAGTATTATTCACTTGTCTACTTTGTTTTCTAAATGATGGAAAAAGCACCAATTTAGTAAAATAAAATCCATTGAATACATTTAAACTTGATCATTTGTATGCCATACACCATGCAATATGTTGTTTCACTGATAGTTTAATATTTGCCTAATGCCCATTTTGCCTTTTTATCAAGAGGTACCCACGTTATACAGCTCAACAGTGACTGCCCATTCTTATAAAAAGAGTTTTAAGCATGGAACGAAGCCAAACAACTACAAGATGAATCGTGAGCATAAAACATTTGATTCGGAACAAAAAAATCGTAATTAGCGCAAGGAAAAAAAGGTACTGTGTAAATAATTATTTTAAGAGTGAAGGAACTACTCATCCCATAACCATTGGGAATACCTTGCCAATGACTTCCAACCTAACGATAGTAGCGTGCTAGTAGTTTGTATTGTGTTAATAGTTTGTGTTGTGTGAGTACATAAATAGTGTCATGATTAGTAGCTAATGTTAGCTACTTAACTGGCCGGCAAAACTCACCACAAACCTGTGTGTTTTGTCTTTCATAATGGCCCTGTCAGAATCCACAAGCTGGCCCTCACAAACGCTGACTTGTAGTGATTCTGTAAAAAATAAACTGCATGTCAGAAAGGGAAATCATGGCTCACCGGTGTTCACCGGTAGCAGTAATTCACTTGCAAAACCTGTTTTAAGTTCTAAGTATTTTAATAAAGTTGTTTTTTTTTTAAACGTAAGTAGCCGTTCACGTTCAGAGGTGCTGTGGGTAGAGTAGTACTTCTCCATCAAACATGTTTTTCTTAAAATAAGGTTGGTATCATTCGGACATTCAGTTTCTCCTGGACCATATACCATCGTTTCATAATCTCATAGCTAGTGGTAAGTCTACCCTGGATGGTTACGGTATTATTTCTAATAATCAAAACCCTCGATTCAGACTATGAATGGGATTACAGAGCCTCACTGTTAGCTCTAAATGCTAACTTAGACAGTAGTTAGTTTATAAATTCATACCCTTCAGCAGTTTTGGTCAGTTGCCTTTGGGAGGCCAGACCAAAGGTGATGGCTATGCTCCTCATGAAAAAACACATTTGCACTGATAATGGAATTTTAAATGGCCTCCACCTTATTAACTTCTTGGTTTATTAAAAATCAGGCCTGTTTCGCCATCCACAAGGCAAAGCCGCCAGTCCGTGTCTCTGTTGCAGATTAATTACTTTTCTATGGAGCAGGGAAGAAGAAGGGATGGCGGAAAGAGGAAGAAAGTAAAAAGCCGTCTGCAGTCTAAAATGGCGAGATATATATTTTTCTCCTCTGACGTTAATACATCTTCAGTGTGGCTGGCAGGCTCTTATCTGCAGAGCGACTGAGTCACGTCAGGCCCTGGTGAATTTTGATGATGACTGCAGGTCACCCAGTGAGAATACACAATGAAGAAGGCTCTGGCTGACATTATACTCCAAGGCCCTGTCCTCTGTGACTTAAAGACTGAACTCTTTACCACTGTACACCCTGTGCCTTTCACCCCATGTTGGAAAGACTACATTATTTGAGAACATTGCATAGTTTATTTAATACATCTTTGTGGTTTTGCTGAAATTTAGGTGTGTTTTTTCTCCCAAAATGTGTTTTTAGGATGTAACAACTTGTAAGATGATTAAAAAGCTGATGCAGAAAGAATATGGCAAATTATTTTATATGAAACACTGATATTTCTGTAAGTAAAGGCAATAAAAAATGGCACGTTCAGCTAAACGGTACCATGGTGACTTAAGAGAAAAGGTAAAATGTGACTGAAATGCTGTGGTTTGGGTTTTCCTGGCTTCCTTAAATAGGTAGAAGGATTCAGAGCCATGCCTCCATTGAGCCTCAGTTGATTGGCATAACATTTGCTCAGCTTTGAACCAAAATGAGACTTTGATTACAAGAAGATCCTCAGTTACGCCTCGGCACAGGAACATCTTCTGATCTGAAAGGTATATTTATACAAAGAACGAGATGAACACTCCAACGTGTCACCCTACCGCTGACATTTCACAGGAAACCGAATGCAAGGTCACTAATGTTTTATTTTCACACTGAAAATTAAACAGGTCCTAGCATGAATAGATTATTACTTTATTCATATTTGTCCCAAAACACGTTTTATACCAGCATTAATATATCAGGCCCTCGGCTGCCTTCTCCTCCGCTCTTTAAAATTTTTTCCCCCTTCTCTTCTCTCTCTCTTTTTTTTTTGTTAGCAAGGCGAGAGTGCCGATGAATAATTGAACAGTCCTGTGGTCCAAATGTCACAGCAGGGGAAATTGTTTGCGCTGGCTGGTAATTAGAATTTCATTGTTTGTTATGTAGGTTTGAAATCCCTGTCATTCCACATTCCACCTTATCTTGGTGATGGCAGATATCTCTGGGCTTGTCTATCTGGGGAGACACTAAGGGAGAGATGGAGAGATGGCATAGAGCACAATACATTCGCTCATTCTGCATCATCTCCACTGCTGGTCCTCTGTATAGGCCTCGCACACACACACGCACACTGACTGAGACAAAGACATTCCTTAGCGAACTTGTCAGGCACTCAAATGCACACAGAACAATGGACTCGGTTCAACCGCTCATTTTCTCACATGTATACAAAATTGTATTAATGCAATGTGATGAGAGTGTAAAATGTTTTATTCCTTCAACCTATTAGCCTCTGGTTTAAATGACTCCTCTACATTGTATAACTTCATTCATATTTTGTTGCTTCAGTGCTGCCTGAGCTCAAGACAGAGGCTGACATTTTGTCATTGCTTTTAATGTGTTTGCGTGCGTTTTGAAAAGTTTGCACGTGTGCATGCCCACGTGATTGTGTGTGTATCAATGTGTGACTGTTGTGTGTACGTGTAAATGCTTGTGGCAGCTTCGTATTTGCATATGAGCTGTTTTAACACAGGCAGTGGGTGATGCAGTATGCTCTTCTCCGAGTGCTCTTACTCTTACACAGTATTTTAGGTTTGTTGCTCTTTTTCCCTCTCAGTCAGTTTTCTCTGTCAATTTAAATATGGCGCTACGACTGGGGATTGCTAGGATGTCATCTTACTCATACTACCTATCAGTTTGGTACTTTATAGTTATTTTTATCGGTTGTAGATTTTTTGGCACGAAACAGAAAGGAATTCTGTAAGTGCAGAATCAAAATTGCGTTATTATTCTCTATAATGAAAACATTTTCTCTTTTGCACCAGAGTTTATTAGCATTGTGAACACTGTATCTGCAGCTATAAATGTATTCTTGTATGAATGATGTTGTGATTACTGATGGTACATTCCCTTGTTAGAAATGAGTATTTATATTTATTTCTTTTAGTCTGATTGTAATATGTTTTATCGTCTGTTATAAAAGTGAAGTGTTTTACCACAACTGACTGAACTGACTGTTAACCTGTTACAGATTGAAATGAGCTTTTAGCTATACTTGGCACAATAATTGTGTTGTGCATTGTCCCTGTAAAATAAGTAATAACAAAAATAAATTAAATTAAAGGAGGGATGCACCAATCTAGTGCTCTGGAGAAGCATCATTGCCAATACTGACACTTACAAGGAGATCAGTTATCAGTTTTTTTGTCATTATAACAATCATAACAGAAGTTATCTCATTGCAATTTTCATATAGAGCAGGTCTCTGTAATATTTACAGAGATCCATAACAATAAGAGTAATAATAATAATAGTGGTAGCAGCGGGTGTCGAGCAGGAACATGGGGGCAGCAGCTGTATTTTACCGGGAGCCAGTGCAGAGAAGCAAGTGTGGGAGAAATATGTCTATATCCCTTGATATAGATATAGTGATTAATTTCATAAAAAATTATATAGAGCCCCTTTAAAAACAAAGTTTTAATACATAAATTTGGTAATTTTCTTGGCTAGAAAATGTGCTTATTCATTTTCTAATTTTACAGTTTTTAGTGCTAGCTCAAGCAAGTACTATGTTTTTCACTCATTCACTCCTTCTGTTTCTCTCATTTTCTACCTCTCTCTCACCTGTTTCCTCCTCTCCATCAACCTCAAGCTCTCAGCGTCTCTGCTCACACACTGTTTCCTTTGTTGTGACTCTTTCTTTTGAAATGCTGTTTTTTCATGCGTTTCAATTTTGTTGTTGTATGTGCTTACTGACAAAATAGGCACTGTGATGCCATTACCGTCCTCTTTTTGTGAAAGTAGGCATCAAATGGCAGTTTAAGGTTTCATAAAGAGAATAGTCTGTTTTTTTAACATGGGATATGCTTCTTTTTTTAACTGACAGTCTGCACAAAGGGAATTACCAGCACTCATGCAGATGCTCAAATAAAAAAATAAAAGAGCACAAATAAAACAAGCACAAGGAACTAGAAAAATATGTCTCTCTTAGTTACTAATCACAGTTATTTTCTAACCCTTTGCCCTCTGCCTGTCACATCTCTTTATCTCTCTTTCTGGCATTTTGTCTTTTTTCCCCCTCCATCTTTCACTCTCTCTGTATTTGTCCCTCTTGATCTCTCTAGCCCTCCATCTATCCCACCATCATTCCCTTTTGTTCTCTCTATCAGTGGGAGATGGAGTTAAGTGCAGCTGTAGGCCAAATAGCCCAGTGATTGGCTCTCACTTACTCCTGCCTCCCCAGTGCATTTGAAATCACTGATTGCAGACAAGCCAGTCTAAATCAAAGCCCAACTATAAAGGAAAGGCTTTCAAGGGAAAGAGCGTGTGGAGGATCTATGCGTATTTTGGCTGTGTGTGTCTACTAAGACCACTCTTATGTACCATATAGTTGCAGTTGTCAGAATCATTCTACATTTGATGTACCTCCACCTGCCTGAACAAACAACTTGTCAATCTAGTTCACATATTACAAGCTGGTTTGAAAACTTACTGAACGTTTGCCCTTGCAGCCCTTTTTAGACTTAGCTGACCCTTGCCATCTGTCCTGCCTTCCAGATGCCCTGAACACGAGGAACCGTCAGGTGATCTGCACCACCCTGAAAGTTCTGCAGCATCTGGTGATGTCTGGGGACATGGTGGGAGAGGCTCTGGTGCCCTACTATAGACAGATCCTCCCTATTCTCAACATCTTCAAGAACATGAACAGTGAGTTCCAGCCATGCAAATGTGACGAGTGTTAATTCATGGACAGATGGTGTGTTAGCATGATGTGTCTCTGAACTTTCGTCCCTTTGTGCTATAAATCATTTTTTGTGCAAGTAATGCTACTACGTCAGTGAATTGTTATTACTGAATGTTTACGAGCCTGTGAAAGACACTAATAGGTATTCATGTGTAATGCGTAGCCTGTGTTAAGGCTGGGGTTAGGTTTATCCAGGTGATTTCACAGACCTGCTCTGTTCTGTGAAATGCTATGCAGATGCTATGTGTCGCTTTTTGTTTGGCTGTGAGTCTTGTGACTTCCAGGCAGAAAGCATCCTGTTTTCTACCTGTTATTTTCTCTGTGGATTCAATGTATGCGCCTGTCCCTGAATCCTTTTACCTTTCCCTCGCTCCGCTTAAACATCCACTTGACAGAGAAGCTCCATTTTGTCTTTTCTGCTGTCAGTCAGGCTGCATTGTGCGGTGCTGTTCAAGTGACTTTGTCCTTCCTGTCTCCGAAAGCCTCCACCTGGGTGACACCAGGACCTGGGGAGATTGGCATCAGATAGGCAGGGCTCTTTGTGTGGCAGCGTCAAAGCACTTAGCATGGTGTGACATAATGTGGACCCATTGAAGGCTTAGAGGCACAGCCAATCCCGAACACCACTCGCCACACAGTCAGTAGGATGTGGAGAGTGACAATGTGAATCAATCATTTAAACACAGGCTTTAACAGGAGAAAACACAAGGCTTTAGTCTCTTAATCAATATCCAATTTGAATCTCTTGTCTCTTTAATTCGCTTACATTATCTGTTACTATTTACTAAGGTCTAAAAAAAGGAAGGAGAAAGCCGAAGGAGATAGCGTGGAAAGACAAAGGATGGAAAAGAAAAGCCTGCCTTATTAGCACATGGCCATATGCAAATCTCCTCTGTAAATTAGCTGTCAAATCAATCCCCTAAACCGTGTTGAAGCGTGAGTTTCTCCGCCACGGCGCAGGCTCAGCAGTTGGCCGGTGAACCCCACCAGGAATAGTTTTATCTCTGCCTGGTAGTTACTGTGCTGGCCTGTCTGCTTGTCTGTCCGCCTCTGGCGGGCATCGATTAAACCTGAGCCAGCCTCTCACCTGGCAGAGGTCCCTGTTATTGACCTCTCCTGGAGAGACCAGACTGGGCCAGAGAGGGGTCCGTAGAACTGCCAAAGCATAGGACCCAATCTGCTAAACAAGGACAGCGCTTCCTGTCAGCTCTTTATAGGCATCCAAAGAGTTTCTCTCTTTTTAAAGTTTGTTTAGAATTGAGGCTAAAGATAAGCCATCAATGTGTGTCCTGCACCACCCACTCCCTGCTAACACAGAAAGATATGACTTCAAATACAGAGAATGGATGCTTTTCTTTTGGGGACCAGACACTGTGTGAACCAGAACTCTGTGTTCTTTCTCTCTAATATGCAAATATTTGAAGGTTGTTGTTTTCTCACATTCTTTCTTTCTCTCTGTGTGTCATTGTCTCTGTCTGTCCTTTGTTTTATGTGGCTCGTTTAAATCGATATCAAAGTATTTCACTGAAGTCCATCTATTATCTAATATCGCTTATATACACCTCTAGCTCCATCCCACGCTCAGTCGGCTGTCTCAATGAGAGCCAGCGTGCTGCCTCTAGCAGACAGGCACGATCATTGTGTTTAATACACCAGAAGACACAGAGGACTGTCTAGTAGTGTGTGGTAACATCTCCTTTTGGCTCTCCCACACTGTAACTCGCAGAGCTTGCATGGCATCCCTTTTATCTCCTGAGCCACAACCAGGCCACTGTCCAGTGTGTGTGTGTGTGTGTGTGTGTGTGTATGTCTACATGTGTGTACATCTGTCATGAATAGATCTGTTGTGTCCCATATGCAGCTGTTGACTTCAGCGTGGATGAAGGCCCCAGCTTTCTGTCTCCGTCTCTCTGTCTGTTTAGTGTTGTGTAGGTCTGCCAGCCTCAGGCACATAATGCTCTGCTAGACATCTACTGCATATACGCACAGACACACACATATTGTATATAATCGCTCGCTGTCCCAGTTGAGGCTACACAACCTGACTCTGTCCCTGTCTACCCAGTTGTTGGGGCTGTGAATCAATAGGCTGACAGCCACTGCTCTAGCATTAGGGCTACACTGAGATATCACCAGCATCTCATCATGGGACAGATCCCCTAGGCTGTGTTCACACACTCCCACCGTGTCGCTCCCACTCTGAGACAGGGTTGTGACCTGTTAAATTGGTCCATATACAGGCCTTATCCAAGCCATTTTTCCAGGGTCAGAGCTGGAACTTTACATCTCCAAAATGGACCCTCGGGTCTCCTTTCACTCAGACAGAGCACCGGACCTCTGACCAGGACAGCACAATCATGACCCACATTCTCAGCCTCCCTGGGAACCAGGCCTGTAAAGAAGGAACGGCTCCATTGTTCAATGAGAAAAAAATATGCCTGTTTAACTCCAGGCAGCCGGCTGCCATTCTTACCACTTGCACAGTAATGCGTCATTTTGAAGTTCACAATAATAAGCAATCACACAGTATCACCGTCCTTGATGTACCCCTTTGTCTCCTGAATCAGCTTCCTCAGCTTTTGTTTGCTTTGTGCCTTTTGCATATCAGCTGTGTGTGCGTGTGTGTGTGTGTGTGTGTGTGCATGAATGTTTATGTGTGTGTGAGAGACAATGTTGAGGGTAGTGTAGGAATTCCTCCAATGCGATTTGCACGGCTCTCTTGTTTGCTTGCTGTGATGAATCTTATCCCTAATGAAATGCAACAACGTTCCTTATGAAGGAGAGATGCGCTCCCTCATCCAGCAAATTCCTCTTCTGAGCTCGAAGGAAGGAAACTCATCTACTGTACGTCATCTGAGGAAGAGAGAAAGAGAGTTTGTGGGGTTTTGTAAGGCAGCAGAGTAAACTGCACAGAGTCAATAATCTGGGGTCTTGGTCAGGTAGGATCTGGAAGACTCGAATTTGTGCACCCCAAGTCTGGAATATAGTTTACTCTAGAGCCCGAAAGATGCTGAATATTTGAAAATTGGTATCAGTTTGTGAGAATAATTAAAATCAGATTGACACCCTATCAGTCCAATATTCTTTTTCTTTCACCTGCATATATCTTAAGCTAAGATTTCGTTATAAAGATATGTCCGATTAAAGACATTTTACATTTGAACTTTATTATCAAAGATTACAGTAATACATGTACATGTTGAATCAGATACTCAAAAATCAAAAAGCATAAAACAAAAGTATATTAAGCTTGAATTGGGGATAATATTAAATGCCGCAAATTAAACATTTATCGCTGCTGTTTGCTACTCTGCAATTTCTGTTTTAACCTGATTTTGGGCAATAATTTTAGCCTTTCTCTGTAAGTTGCACATTTCGATCAAGATGTGGTAACATTTTTACCCGACTGGTAAACACTGTTCATTGATAAATGAATTGATCCAAGACATTTTTCATTGAGCCTTTCTATTTCATAGACTACACAAGTAAAACATAAATGGCATATGGCAAATGGGATCTTTTTAATGTCATCTTTAGCCTCTACATTGCTGTACATGAATGTAGTTGACTGGAGGGCTCTTCTGGTATTTTTTTGAGCCTGCAGTATAGCATTGTTGTTGTTGTCCTGATGATTTTCTCCGCTTATCTGTACGGTGTAGGTCCTTAAACTCCTATTCATCACTGACAAACACACTCACTCTCTCTCACACACTCACACACACACACACACACACACACACACACACACATATATCGCTCACACACACTGCGGTGATCTGGTTAATTTGGCCTCCTTTATCTTCCTGCTAGGAATGTGGCCAGCTATGATAAGGTCACACGCACGCACGCCCGCACACACACTCACGCATACACACACATGCACACACACACTCTCTCACACACACACACACACACACACACACAGAGGTTGGGATAGTGGCTCTGTGTCTTCTGTGCCTGGTGCTAGTGGTGAGGTTTTTGTGTTGGCGACAGATGCAGTGCTGTGGCAGGCCACTTTGTCTTCCCCCCACAGGCCTGCTTTATGTGTGTGAATCACATGACACACACATACAGGCACTCACAGCTCAGGTTGGACGTCTTTATGAATGCGGCGGATCAGTTACAGCCCACATTGGACCGTTGGAATGGAAATAAATAGCAAGAGCTGGCTGACCTCATACACCCACTCCAACTCCCGCCTCCTGACAGCAGGACGGGGACAGTCAGGAACATGGAGGCAGGGACACGCTATCAGCTGTGGATGGAGATCCTGTACAGGGTAACTGTCACACATGAAATGGACATCATGAAAACACACACAGGCAAATCAAATCCAAAGCATTTTTTCCAACTCATTTTATTCTGACAGAAGGCCAAGCGTATGTCAGTGTACTGAGCCACCTGTGCTCTTGTCCACAATACAACGTAATGCTCCCGGTTACTGCCAGAACACTGCACTGTTGCGTATATGATGTGAAGTTAATTCCTGGGGATTCCCATTCACAAACATTTGCTTTATTTAATGACCTTTTCCGGCTGCCTTTGTGAAACATTAATTCACTGCCATGCTTTCACTGTTTACATAGCGACACAACTGAGGAGACCATGGCCACGCACACACATGCACACACACACACACACACATACACACACTTGCAAACACACACATAAACCTGTGGCCCCCATGTAATCCATCATCCTCCAAAGACACACAGAGCTCCTTGTCCCCGTAGACAACAGAACACACCTCGTCCTCAGCCCCGTCTCCTCTTCCGTAGACCCCTCTCCAACAGGTGATGTGGATCTATCAAGCAATCACAGCCTGCCAAGACCCCTCTGCCATTAAAATACAGAAAAATTGAGAGAAACAGAGAGAGAAAAGAGAGCGATGGAAGGAAAGATAGCATGAGTGAGCGAGAGATAAAATCCAGGTAATACTGAAAGCATTTCCTTTATAGTTGGGCTTTGTTTGTTCTTACCTGCTCCACTGTTACCATGCTTCACAGCACATAATGACTTTTTCCTTCTCTCCTGAAGCTTAAGAAAAGACAGTTGAGCAAAATAGTGGCAATATATTTTTAAATTAATGCTGTCCCCACCTCCCTATCTCCCTCCATTCCTATACTTCTTCTGCCTGTGGATAAGCCCACCTGGCTCTGTTAATTTCTATTGTCAGCAGGACTGAGGCAGAGCAGCCAATCAGGTATGAGCGTCAGCCCTTGGGCCTGCAGTCGCTCTGCGGCTCCAATTTAAAGGTCAGCTGATAAGCAGCCCGATTCATGCATAATCTGGGCTGCTCTGCAGGCAGACAGGCTGACTGCTTAGCGAAAACACACACACACACACTCAACAGATATACACATCGCACTTTTGTTCTATTATAGACCCTCTCAAACTTTTTGCTTTGCAGACTGTGATGTACATGTTTCACTTATATTTGTGCCTCAATAGTTCCATCAGGATAGATAATGTACTTGTACTAATTGCTTGAGAGGAGTGCCTCAGTAAGAACTTGGTTTGTTTGTGTTTGTTGATTTGTTCATTAATTTGTACATAGTGCCTTTTGCGATGTGAAGCACTTAGGGGAATTATGGGATCCACTCTTTAAATGGCACAGAGCCCTGAGGCTGGCAGTATGCTTAAAATGAAATAGACTTTGGCTTCTTCGCACTGGCAGTTTGGAACTTAAACAAAGTACCACTTCGATTGCTGCAGTGTGCAGAGGCTGGCCAGCTAAACTAGAACGACCTCGCTCACCTCTCCCCAAGTCACTGCTACTGGTCAGCTGTGATTGCTTCATTTCTGGTTATATAATTTCCTTACATCATTGTCATCTCAAATGTCTCTTCATCAGTATAAATGTTACCGAACTATTGAAATGAATGGACTAGAAGTAAGCAGTGAGAGAAAGCCTAAATGTTGAGCTTTTAGATGGATAGGATGAGGTTTAGCACATACTTACTTGTAATCTGTAGATGACCATGTATGTATTCTTACTATGGAGAAGCCCTCAATCTCTGCGGGGCTCCTCCTTTCTTTCCCTCTAAACCACTCAATTACCTAATTGGATGAGTTATGAGGGTCCTTTCCCTCTCTCCATTCCCTCCCATCTCAATGAGATTAACACACTCTGTAATTAATGAATTTGGGGCACTTTGAAACGATTCGCAGAATTGTCCCGGCTCCGGGGGCCTGACATGTGTAACACAATTATCGAGTTGTCGAAATTAGACAATAGAGTGAGATGAATAGTGCGAGCATTAGCTGTGTTTGCTAAGGACAGGTGATTGCTTCACTCTGAACATCGTGGATTGGGTTGATGAGGCTTCTTTGTTGTTAATCCCTTTGTGTGTGTGTGTGTGTGTGTGTGTGTGTGGTGGTGGTGGTGGTAGGGGGGATTCAGCCATTTGATAGCCAAAGAGCATGCCACATTTTGATGTAATTTTATCTGTACTCCTGTGTATGAATCGGTGTCCTTGTGTGTGCCTTTGTGTGTGTCATGACTTCCTTGTAGCGAGCAGGGAGCGCTCCTGCAGCCTCTCTCACCACATCATTGTGTTTGACATCTCCGCAGGCGGCCAGCGACAGAATGCTGGTGTGTGTGCAGAAATTTGTCCAGCCCACTTTGGATCAGCATTTGCACCCTGCGCCAGGTTGCCTGTCAGCTCTCATAAACTGCCACACCTTCACAAACTGGCCCGCCGCTTGGAAGCGAAAAAAGGCACAATTTCGCAAAGCAAATAACAAATAGCATTTCTACAGTCTCCCTAACTTGTTGTCCCAGGCAAGGACACACAAAGTAAACAATAGAAACAAAATAGATTTTTATTACCAGTGTCAGAACACAGCCCTACTTCCCCCTGCCTGGCAGATGTGGACAGAAATGTAAGTACAATGAAGATTATAAAAAAGCAACATAACTGCCATACCTGTATGGACTACTGAGCTGTACATATTATGAAAATGTGTTAATCTAAAGAGTATATGCCGTTCTGTAGACATGATTTCAGTCTTGCAATGCAGATACATATCTAGGTCACTGCTTGGGAATTACTTAAGATTGTCAAGTGAGTCCTTAGCCCGGCATTGTCAGTCATAATGCCTCCACACCTGCCATTTTTGGGGTCTGTCTCCTGTCTGTCTGTGTCTTTAGAGACCCCCCCACCCCCACCCCGATTACTGCCCCTCCTCATCACGTTTCCCTGACAGAGGTAATCTTATCTCCTCCATTCTCACACAGGCATGTCAGCATGCGCCAGTCACAGTCCTCACTATCTCTAATGGATGTAATTGATCCCTATTCCAACATTCTAATGCATACTATTTCTCCAGAACCCCCTAAACTCCCTCACAACATTCTCCCCCCAACTCACACAAATCCCTATAAGGTTGTCCCTGCCAAGTCTTGTCCCACGTCCAGACAACAGTTTTTAGCTGGCTCCCATCTCTAATGTTTCCATCTGGCTCCACAGCTCATATTCCCCCAGCCATCACAAAATATGAGTATACAATACTCCAGAGTTTAGCAAAAAAATGTCACAAAGAAGACTGATACATACTCTCATAAAATGATCGCTGCCATTAAACTAAAATGAATGAGTGGGTGCAGTTAAAGTTACATTAATTAAGTCCAAAGACAAAACAAGCAACATTTGTTACATAAACGAGTAACAAACACTGGGCAAATTCCAATGGGCAAGTGAGAAAACTAAATTCTTTATTAGCTGAGTTTATAGGTAGTGATTTATTCATGCCGGTCATATTTATTCATCCCTATCATGTTATACGTGCATTAACAATTTGTATAACCTCTCTTAAACGTAAAGGCTAATCATACATCTAATATCCAGGTCAGCATCATGGATCAGTGGTTAGTGTATATCTAAGCAGAACTTCAGAGGAAAATAATTACGGGAAAAGAAGGGTCATGTTGACCATACAAAATTGCTAAAATGCATGAGTGGGCATATTCAGCCACAGTAGTAATACAGAGAATTCTTGTTGTTGCCATTCTTATCCCTTCACTTTTGAATCTTAATTAACCAGTGAAATAATACCACCTCACTTGCTTTACTTGGCTCTTATTTCACTCAACTATTTCCACCTAAGACATTACCTGAGGAGCACAATGTCCATGGCATCTTTTCTCAGAGCTACAGGGCCTTTTAGTATGTGTGTGGGAGTTTTAGCTTCTGCATGTAGGAAGCAAATGAAAGCCAGTCCACTGAACCAGATGCTACCTTATTATGTTCGACCACCCACTAGTAGAACAAGGACTAGGGTCATAGAGAAGAAAGGCTGGCGTGTTTAACCAGACGGTCAGTCAGAGATCCTCAGAGGCCTTCAGGCGAACAACCAGAACAACCCAGATAAACATCCCCATTTTTTCCTGTCGCCCGCATATTTGCGTGAAATCCAGATGAGCTTTAAGACATCATTTCATTAATACTTCATTACATAGCCACACATATGTGTCTCTGTTGGACGGAACGCAAGTGTGATTGCAATCCACCTTGGTTTTCCTGGCTACGTGCAAATCAGGTTTAACCCGCCTCTAGTCCGGAGGATAGTGGGAATGCACCTGAAGCAGTTTGGTCGCTGCCTAAAATGACAGAAGAACAATGCAATAACCACTTGTACGAACAGATTTGTTGTTAAGTTGCTTGTATGAGTGATGTAGGAGAACTTACAACATTCACCAATTTTCTTTTATTTTGAATTTTCTCTTGGCACAAACACAATTTACGAGACCTGTCGTAGGGGTCCGTGCATGGAAAGTATAATTCATCTCCAGTTGTTAACATTGTATGATGTAAAATGCCAATTTACGGGGTATTACCTAATTTCATTGTCTTACCCGTGCTATTGCAAATGTATGTTGGCCCATGTGAGTTCATTTTTTCCAGAGCCAATGCTGCCTAAACTATGCTAGAACTATGTTGTGTTATTGTCGCATTGAATGAAGACGTGCAATGCAATTTAGTGCACCAAAGCGTTGGCTTGTTTCATTATCCAACTTGTACAATGAAAATTGAACAAGAAAGTCTAAAACCGGAAACAGAGACTGCTGGCCTTCAAAATAAAATGTCCGCGTCATTTTAAAGATAGCTAAACTTAATAAATAAACAAATAGCCTAGCCTAAATATTGAACATAATTCATAATTGTCATATTTCTGCCACTTAACCATATTATTAGTTATTATTATTAGGCTTTACCACATTATTTTAATTAAATTGTCAATTGACTCTTTGCTAAGCCCCGCCCCCCTTAGTTACTGTTGCTAAGTCCGACAAACTTTCTATTATTGCACTCCCTGGAAAAATATTGTCAAATTTGTTGGAAAAAGCGATCTCAGAAAGAAGCAGACAGTTTTGCAGTTGCAATAAACATTTGAAGGTTGTTTTCAGGCTGTCAAACTGACGTGAAAAAAATGAAAGATAGAAGCTAAAGCCTACCGATCACACAGTACAAGTGAACCACCACATCCCCTAACAATTGAGACAAAAGACGATATACGTAGACGTAAAAGACGTATAGGCCTCTACTCATTTTTACAGTAAGTAAAAGGCAGAACAGTAGGGCTTTATTACATTACATTCAGTAGGAAGTTAGCTAGCGTTAGCTAGCTAACATCACATTAGAAACAATCCACAGCCGACATTTTTCTGGATTTAGTTTAGGTTTTGGAAAGAGAATAATTAGTACTTCTCCTTTCAACCTCTCTGGGTAGCGATTGTAACTATTACAAGTTCCCTAGGAACAGCGTTTGACCATATCTTAGAAAAATACAGCCAAAAAAAGCCAGAAAACGACTATTTTTACATTAGAGTCAATGGAGCGCAGCCATAAAAGTGTCGGACCTCAGTTACAGCGAGTCCTATACTGCGCTGTGATTGGCCGGCTGTGTATTCAGGGCCTGGCTTAGCGAAGGGTCAATTGGCTCCAACACTGGAATTATTATAGAGTTCTGTGATTCATGCCTAAGTAGCACAGGGCTCAACGTTAAACTTTTTTGCAACTGGCCCCACCGGTCCAGTGGGTTTGAAACTCATTGGCCCGAAGATAATTTTTACTGTCCCTCCTTCCAAAAGTTATTTATCAGTGTTACAACAAAACCAAAGACTTATAAGTTATGTTATACTGTTAACATTTTTAACCGGTTATTAAATACATCCTGGATATAAAAAACTAAACTAAAATGTAATCACAGTTAAAATTATAAAAAATAAAAAAAGTTACAAACAAAACAAATTACTTTTAAAAGAAAACATAGTAACAGACTCAAACATTACGTGCTCTCTCTCCTGCTGACAGCCATTTAATAAAAAAAATGTACACAGAGCAGCAGATACAAGTCACCTCTATCATGATTCACAGGTCGCCATGGTAGCGACATGTCAATCACAAGTTACTCCTGCCCAAAAGCATACGTTGCATTATCGTCTATTCTCCCATCCCATTATTTACTAAATGAACATCATGCTGTGTTGAAGAAGACTTGAAACTAGCGACTCAGACCATAAACTCATTATGAAAGTGTTTACTGAGTTAATAAATAAGCTGAAAAGTAGCAAGATTTTACCATTATTTCTAATGGGACCGGAATTCTTTTTGCAGCCAGCTGACCGTTAGAGAGAATGCAGTTTTAAGTTCCGTTTGAATGGTTTCACTTTTCAGACCCAGAGGTTGCCGCTTGATTGAGATTAGAGAAATAACATTTGACAACCACTCCTCACATAACTACAACTCTGGATTGGACAACGGTGTGCGCAATGAGCTGGAAAACAACTGCAGGATGTTGAGTTTCTAATTTATGTTTTTTTAAATACTAATGTTGCCAGTGAGTTGCTAGTTCAACTGTCCCGACATTGCTTTTTAGTGGCACCGGGCCATCGGGCCACCGTTATTGTCGAGCTCTGTAGCCTAATGATTCATTAGTATAGCCTATTCATCAATTTATTTATTTGATTAAGGCTACTTAATCTGTTACTTTGGGTGACCTTTAAAGGCTACACATAGTGTTACGACCTGTGATGAGTCTGATTTATTTCCAACTTTCACTTCATTGCTGCCGCTCTGTTTTCATTGAAATAACACTACTAGGCCTACTCTATCTATCGTAATGCTATATGAAGGCTAGTCACGAGTGGCTGCTTTTGTTAATCTTGTTCCTGCATTACGAGGATAGTGTAGTAGTGTTACTACCATGTCAACAGATCTGTGCAATGAAGTCAAAGTTTGAGATAAATCAACTCTTTTTACGAGACTCATCACAAGTTGTAACACTATGTGTAGCCTGTAACGGTCACCCAAAGTAACAGATTAAGTAGCCTTAATCAAATAAATAAATTGATGAATAGGCCATACAAATGAATCATTACATAGGCATGAAACACACCACTCTATAATAATTCCAGTGTTCAAGCCAATTGACTTGCCAATAATGTGGTATAGCCTAATGATAATAACTAATAATATGGTTAAGTGGCAGAAATACGACAATTATGAATTATGTTCAATATTTACGCTAAGTCTATCCTTAAAATGGCAGTTAAAAACGCGGACATTTTAAAGGCCAGCGGTCTCTGTTTCCAGTTTTAGACTTTCTTGTTCAATTTTTATCGTATAAGTTGGATAATGGAACAATAATGAAACAAGCCGACGCTTTGGTGCGCTAAATTGCATTGCACATCTTGTGACAATAACACAACATAGTTCTAGCATAGTTTAGGCAGCATTGGCTCTGGAAAAAAATAATTCACATGGGTCAACATACATTTGCAATAGCACAGGTAAGACAATGAAATTAGGTAATACCCCCTAAACTGGCATTTTTCATCATACAATGTTAACAACTGCAGATGGATTATACTTCATGCACGGACCCGTAGGAGTCATGTGCAGTTAGTCTGCTGATATCCCAAGTTTTTCACTAATGGATAGTATATTTCATTGCTTTGAAGCAATTTTGAGTTTGAAAATCTAAATGACACTTTAAATTACACGATATAAATTACACTTCATAATTATGTTGACATTATCCTGTTTCACTCTGCACTTCAGAATCAGAATCAGAAGGAGCTTTATTTATATATATATATATTTATTTATATAACAATCAACAACAAATATATGCGATGTGCCAGGTCTGAGCCCGACACGAGATGAAACAGTATTTACATGTGCAGAGACATTTGTATCGTTTGCAAGGGGGGAGTGTCAGTGGGGGACCCGGGCCTTGTTAATGAGGCTATTTTCAGACGGGAAGAAACTGTTTTTGTGGCGAGAGGTTTTGCTCTTGATGGACCGCAGCCTCCTGCCAGAGGGCAGAGTCTGAAACACTTTGTGTCCGGGGTGGGAGGAGTCAGCTGCAATCTTTCCTGGTCGCCTCAGAGTCCTCGAGGAGTACAGGTCCAGAAGAGAAGGAAGATTGCAGCCAATCACCTTCTCTGTAGAGCGAATGATGCGCTGCAGCCTGCCCTGCACGCTCAGCTGGGAGAGCTTGTCCTGCAGCAGGGCTGGGATGATGGTGTTAAAAGCAGAGCTGCAATCCACAAACAGGATCCTGGCGTAGGTTCCTGGGGAGTCCAGGTGCTGGAGGATGTAGTGAAGGGCCATGTTTACTGCATCATCTACAGACCTGTTGGCTCTGTAGGTGAACTGCAGGGGGTCCAGGAGTGGATCTGTGATGGACTTTAGGTGGTACAACACAAGGCGTTCAAAGGACTTCATAACCACAGAGGTCAGGGTGACGGGTCTGTAGTCGTTTAGTCCAGTGGTCCTTGGTTTCTTGGGGACAGGGATGATGGTGGAGGCTTTGAAGCAGGCTGGCACATGGCATGTCTCCAGTGAGGTGTTAAAAATGTCTGTGAAGACTGGAGACATCTGATCAGCACAGTGCTTCAGGGTGGATGGCGAGACAGAGTCCGGCCCAGCTGCTTTGCGGGGTTTCTGCCTCCTAAAAAGACCGTTGACTTCCCTCTCTGTGAGGCTGAAGCTGAGCGGGGGATGGTGTCCGATTGACTCTCAAAGCGGCAGTAGAACTGGTTCAGCTCATTTGCCAGGCGAGAATCGTTTATGGATTGGGGGACTTTGGGTTTATAGTTCGTGATCTGTCTGAACCCCCTCTAGACAGAAGTGGCGTCGTTTGCAGAGAACAGTTTTTTTAGTTATTTTTGAGTACAGTCGTTTAGCTTCTCGCACCTCCCTGCTAAACCTGTACTTTAACGCCCTGCACCCGGCCCTGTCACCACTCCTAAATGCCTCCTCCTTTTTCAGCCTTAGCTGTCTGAGTTTAGCTGTGAACAAGGGTTTGTCATTGTTATAACTCACCGTGGTCCATGTTGGAATGCAGCTGTCCTCACAGAAGCTGATGTAGGACGTCACAGCCTCTGTAAACTCATCCAGATTGTTGGTAGCCTTCTTGAAAACATCCCAGTCAGTGCAGTCCAAACATGCTTGGAGGTCCTCAACAGCTAGTCCACTTCTTTGATCTCCTCACTACAGGTTTACAGAGCTTTAGTTTTTGCCTGTAAGCAGGGATCAGATGGACCATCATGTGATCAGAGTGTTCCAGTGGAGCGTGTGTGACGGCGTGATAGGCACTGCTAACTGTGGTGTAGCAGTGATCTATAGTGTTCCCCTCTCTGGTTGGACACTTTATAAACTGTCTGTATTTGGGGAGTTCTTGGCTTAGATTTCCTCTGTTAAAGTCACCGAGAACAATAACAAGGGAGTCCGGGTTTGTCTGCTCCACACACAGTATCCGGTCGGCCAGCATGCTCTGTGCGTCCTGAATGTTGGCGTGTGGCGAAATGTAAACACCGACCAGAGTGAATGAAGCAAACTCACGTGGGAAGTAAAACGGTTTACAGTTAATGATAAGAGTTATAATTATAACGAATTATAATTCAAATTCGAATTATAATATAATTTTAAATGTTTTCATATAGTCATTTAATAATCTCATCATTCCTTTGAAATGGCTGATGATGTTACTGTATAACACTACAGTATCAATATGAATATCACAAACTGCATAAAGACTTAAATTATGCACTAATTGAAGGTTAATTGGTCTCTGTTTATAATAAGGTCAGCTGGAAGTGTAATCCTTTGGATGCCTTACTGCATCAGGCCCTTGGAAGAGATTGTGGAACAGCGTGTTGATATATTGGCAGAGACAGATGAATGGTTGAATGGTTTAGATTACCGCAGGCTGTGCTTCTACAAACTTGAAACTTGTTAGAGTTGCAACTCCAGATAGACACACCTATTTTAACCCTATTCCCTGAATTCCACTGCTGACGCTGTAAAAAATGAGAGACTTTCCTTAAGGGATCTCCAAAAGCAGGATTCAGTCTCCAAACTCGTAAAGTTATTTTTACTCTTCAGTGTCATTTTCATTAATGAACACTTCTGGTATTTTAAGGGTGTTAATTCTCATTAATGCAGGTACTCATTTGAGCACAGAAGGCATTCATCATGTTTACGTGTGTCATTTACACGATCGTCTGAAGTATTTGGTGAATCTGACATGACACAATATAATTTATCAACTATTCATAACCATAAATAACACAAATACATGATTTAATCATGCCGTCGGATTTGAGTCAATCTTGAGTGCTTCTTGGATAGCTATCCTGTTTGCCCAAAGCGCATGAATTGAAGTGGCTATGGGTCCTTTCGCACCTAACACCTGTTTCGTTCGGGTTAAAACAAACCCTGGTGCAGTTGCCCAAACAACCGCACCGAGACCAACTGAAAATGGTGGGGTTCGCTTGTGATGTGAAAGCAAACTAGCGAACAACAGGATTTTATAATATGTGAATTTAGCATTATGTCAAAAGCTAAACTATTAATAAATCCATCTGCTGATCGTAAACCTATTTCAGGAAACAATCTTATCTAATTGGTACATGTAAGCCATGTGTATGTTTATGCACCATTTATTTTTCCTGATTAATAGATCAAAAGCTGTTAAAAATGCTGTGCTGGTACTCCATGTGCTTTGTTATTTCATTAAGTCCCTTAAAATGTTTGTAACAGCGATTGCACAGTAATAAGCTCTGCATCATTACTGTACAAGTCTTCTCCGTTTTATCCTGTTTATACGTCATTATTTATAACATGATAAGCAGATATGCAGTCTAATAATAAAGTCTAATAATGCTAATAATGCTTAAAATCAGTAATCTCTTCATGAGCTTTATGTGACATGAACCAAACTACAGGTGTGAAAGCACCCTAAAAGCTATTCAATGAATAACTACTGCCGGAATCACAGTGGGTGTTTTCTTACTGGGGCTGCAATACTTAAATCTCACTGACCACCTGCCCCTAAAGTTATCTCTCTTGGCCACTTAATGGCATATTTGAGTGTTTTACTCTATAAAAGCTCAGTTTTACCAAACTGCATTTTCTGAGAAACAATGGTGGTGCCCTGAAGCTAGAACCTTCAAGCCTCAGATATATGGACACATTTTGGAAAAGAACTCAAGAGCCAAGTGAGCTGCGCAATTTGGTGTTGAAACACTTTATGACAAACATGACAAATGTAAACGTATGACAAGACACACCTTAATTCTACTGTATTCAGCTCCAAAACTGGTAACAACCAAACAATGCAGCTTGAGAATGTTTTTGCATGCAAGCTTCAAGCTGCCAGCTGAGGTGAGCTCAGAAATTAATGGAGTCACTTGCAATTTTTATCTGCAAAGAATATGCTTCAAGCGCTTACACTTTTCTGTGCTGCAACATTGCTAATGGTTAAAATGAATTTAATAAAGAAAAGATAAATATTTAAATATGCTTCTGGCAAAGCCCTGTATTATAATTTAGAATGCACATTGTACATTGTTTGCATAATTAATTCATTGCAGCTTCATCTGTAAATAATGTTGGTCCACACTAGTTGCTCAGGCATAGGAGGCCACTATCAAAAGCTCTCAGTATGTGTGTGTGTGTGTGTGTGTGTGTGTGTGGTAGGACGCACAGTCACTACTGTGCAAACATTGAGAAAATTCCCACAGCACTGTCTTATTTACTCTCAGGATCTGTTCTGTCACACAGGCATGCATGCAGGGGTACACACACACACCATCCATTCCCTTCAAAGTCAATAGAGGGGATATAAATATCGATATGTCCACTTCACACCACTATATGGAATGTAGAGTATGCCTGCTATGATCTACTTGAGATCATATTCTGTAGCTTGTTGCTTGCCGTATACCAAAGACTATCACGTTGCTGATGATTTCAAAACTTAGTACATAGCATGCTACGCTACATTAGGATTGTGATTACTGAACTGTGAACTGTGATTAATGCCAGATTGTGTTATGACAGTGTTTTTGAAAACATTTGTCACTAATTATGAAAAAAGTGTAAAGAGCCAAATTAATCATAGTCCAGTACAAAACAATTCTCAATGTAAGTATCAACAAACATTTTTCAAATGTCTAAATAATAATAATAATGTGACAAAGTTCAGTACTCTGTATAAAAATCACTGTCAGTGCTTATTGTTAAACATGAATCGGGCTTTTTTCCATTCAGTTGCAGCCCTTTTCTTTGCTTGTGTCTGTCTTTAACAAAGAACGTGTCCATATTGTGCATCACAAATACAGGAAAACAAATGTTCATGAAAACATAAAACACTGTAGGTCAAGGATCTTGAATGCCTTCTATGGTGGTTTATACCATCCGGTGTTTCCAATTCATCTTTGTTATTTTTCTGTTGGCGATAACAGCACAAGGCAGACCCTTCAAGCTACATCCTGCAATAGGAGCCACATAATTAACTCTAGCTAACCTCCAATATCAACCAAGGTTTTTACATGGTCTCTCATCATCCCCGTTTGCTTCCACTCCTCCTACTTTATTCCTGTTTTCTTTCCCTTTCTAGTTTTTACCACATAATTGAAGCCACGTGTAACCTATGTGCAAAAAGTCTTGGCCTCTTTGTTCTCTATTGCGAACCACCATTAATGCTTTTCTAGTGTTGAGTGATATACCTGGTGGACTCTTGGTGGCAACTCTTGAATGAGGCAATGAGCGCCTGAAACATTTAGGTTTCTGCCCCCCGAGTGGCCTTGTCAAACATGCTGAAATCTCAGCTCTGTGCTCGGAAGAGAGTTGCAATGATGACCTGCTACTGTCTAAAATCTGTCCAAGCCAGATGCTTTGTGGATCAGAATGCTTAGATACCACACTCACCTTTTCTCTATATTGTTTGTAATGGTAGCAATACTACTCAGTGACACCCTCAGGATGCATACCAACACACGGCCACATATTTTCCCTGCTGTTTCTCTCTGAAAGAAACAAAAAGGCTGAAATATGAGACACTCTCTCTTTGAGTGTTTTGTGTATATCAGAGGTCTGTTGGTGGTCGATATGCTTGTCACTCAGGATGATGTGTAGGGTGGTGGCGTGTGTGTGGATATGTGTGGATGTGTTCCAGCAGGATTGCCATATCCATGTTCACATTTTAAAGGCCTGGAAAATTGCCAATTTTCAATCAGCTTCTTCTTATAAGAGGGTCCTACAATAACAAGGCAGATAATAACAATAATAAAAAGTTAGAACTGTCTGGCTTTGTCTTTGTCCTTCTCTCTGGTTGGAAGTGGTTGTGGCTCAGTTGAAATAGGTGATATCATGTGCACAGTCGCATCTCGGAGTCCCCTGTGGTTGCCTGGCAACTTCACGCTGACAACCAGCCACTGTGCTTGGTAAAGAAATAGTGAGGCACATGAACCCCTGTACAACCAACAATGTGTTGTTTTTACACTTCAATTTTTGTACCGATTTAACAAACGAGATAAAACTTGTTAATTAGTGAGCTTTAAGGGTGCTCGCAGGCAGATTTGGTTAACTTTGGACAGAATCAGCTTAGCTTTTCCATTGTTTGTACCAAGCTAAGCTAATCAGCTGCTGGCATTAGATACATATTTAGAGTACAGGCATGAGAGTGGTATCGTTCTTCTCATCTAACTCTCGGCAAAAAATGCATTCCCCAAAATGTCAAACGTAAATAATACATGAGCATGTTTTTTTCCTAGCATTTATGTTGTTAGTTGCTTATTTTGTCATTTAAATTAAATGTTTTAGATAAGTACTTAAGGACTTAAATGCCTACTGGATATGTCTATAGTGCTGTGTGCAGATATAAGCTCAGAAATTGAACTTGCGTGTGTGTTGGCCCCTGCGGGGTCACAATCTCTTCTGTATGTCATCACAGCTTTTGTTCCACAACAGCCCTGCTATTCTGGGCAGAGAAAGGTCATCTTCCTCTCAGATACTGGCACCTTAAGGTTGCTTAGATCATAACAACCCACTGTCTCTGGTTTCTGTATTGTGAGGTTCTCTGTTGTTAATTTTCAGCATTCTGTAATGTGTGCTTAAATACTAGTGTTTAAAGTCAACATAGGGAGTTGATTTAATGACAGATTGCTGTATCCATTTATTATCAGCTCCAGTACATGTTAGAACACAGCTTAGGAATGTATACGAACGTTTACATTATAACATATGGATAATATTTGGCTGGCAGAGAAATCATATGAGATGGTGAATGTTGTGTTTTTATGAAGGGTGTAATGTGTGTCGCCACGTTGAAGCAAATGCTATAGAGTAATTCAAGCTGGATTTAAAACTTCTGTGCTTGTTGAGTACTGAAGTATGTGACAGTTGAAGCAAGGTCCTTGCTCCCATCTCTATTTATGTCTCCGTGTTGCCCTAATATATGAAGGCAAGCTGGTGGATGGTTCATGGAAAACTGACCCGTGCAGCATAACGTCTGCGCCCCTCACATATGACGACGTGACCCTGTATTCTTGCATGACCCTCCCCCTCACTGGAAAATACAGAGAAGGAGGCTGATCCCATATGTGCGGAGAGATGGAGCTAACAGCTGCTTTTGGAGCGATTGGGAAAGAGTTACAAGGATACACACCTCCAGCTCGAGGAGCGAATTAGACAGGAAACCATAGGTCACTGAAGGTTATGCAAGACCGCGCAATTTGGAGGTCAACTCTCTTGGATCCAAGAAAAATGCTTTCAACTTGAGAATAGTAGTTTAGCTGCTGATAAATGCATGCCGCAGAACATTGATTGGATTAAAGAGTATGTGTGTCACCTTTACTTGAGTCTCCTGATATTTTCAACCCAGCACCCCATCAAAAAGCTGATGCGCATATTGATTAAGCCAGAGAAACTTCAAAAGTCCTCACCAACAGGACATCTCAGAATAGTTCTAGGGGTATAAATGAGTAATGTTGCTGCAACAGCTATAAATGATTGGGATTGAGCTGCCTGCTAGCAAACGATGCTGTGCTCAATGTTTGTGACTTTGTGTTTTTCCTCTGTGTGTGTAAATAGATTTGGTTTCCCATATGGCTGTGTGTGTGTTTATACTTCCCAGAGCAGCAGTCACCGCAGGGTGGGCTTTTTTTAAAGAGTTGTAATGAGTGAGAGCCATCATGAGCCAGCTCGCCTATTGATTACCTATAAAGAGCACTCAGTGGAGACGTGCTGTGATCCATAGATAATGCTTTGCACAGGGAGGCTCAACTTAGCCTGGTTGCAAACCTCTGAATCGCCGCCCACATTTCAAATTTTGTTAAGCGATTCAAATAGATCTGGCTCTGGCAAAGGGCTGTTTTCCAGGCTGGAGAGTCAACTGAGCCAATTGGAGCCTTTGTGGACAGGACTAAACAGTTAAAGAGTGAGTTAACAGTTAAACATGGGAATCTTGGTCACCGCTCATTTAACATGCAAATTGTCTTAGCATAAGCATGTACTCTTAATAGAGAATGGCATTCTCTGTAAACCTGTTAAACCTATGCTAACTCTACACTGGAAAATGTAGCTTCAGTGCTGCCTGAAAGTCAAAACAGATGTCTGTCAGTAGTGTCTGTTCAACGCAAAATCAAATCCTCCTTGAGACAATGGCTAACAAGAAGGCAATCAGAATAACTGAGTGGTAACAAAATGGCATTACAATCTGAACATTAGGCTGTGCTCAGCTACCACACCAGTAAGATCTCACCTCAGCATTGTTGTACCAAAGGTGTCTGCCCACCTTTGCACAGCAGCAACAATGTGACACATAGAATCGTGTTGACATCCACACACACGCGCGCACACACACGCGTACACACACACACACACACACACACAGGTCCAAGAACAATACACAGAAAACATATATTGTGAGGCCTGCCTCTAACAAACAGCTAATTAGTTTGTTAGCCTGTGGCAACAAAAGATTGCCCTAAGCTTTGTCTTGCCACAGTATTTAGTGGTTCTCCATTTGTAGAAAGGTAACTGGAAATGTATCTAAGCAAAGACGAACAGCATCAGTCTGGGGATGATTATAAGGAAGGCCACCTACTTCAATTTCTGCACAATAAGAGAGCCATGACAAAAGTTCAGGGCATCTTAGACAATGCATGTCATTCACTCGATTTGATACAGACTGAATAGAGAGGCCATTTCAGTAATGAGTTCTTACATAACTTCAGAAAATGTCTGCTAGGAGGTTAAAATGTTCTTTTGTAATGGAACTCTGCCCGACGCAACTGTCTAATATGATTTCCCTGTGATAGGAGTCGTGTTTGTCTGTACTTTTTTCCCAGTTCGTTCTCCTGGCATTGTCCTATGTCCAATTTTTAATGCTGCCTGTTAAAACGATTAATAATAGATTTTACTGCTTCTTGCGGTAAAAGTTAGTAGGTACCATATTTCGTATTTAAAAATGTGGTTCTAGTGTACTAGCTTCACAAAACCAGTCCACAAATTTGCCTTGACACAAGCTCAATGGTGGAATGTAACTAATTACATGTACTGAAGTAATACAAGTACTGTTGTATGACAAAACGATCAAGTTTTTACAAACCAAATGAAGTAGTTTTACAGTGTAGTAGTTTGTACTTTTACTTAAGTATATGATCCAAACTACTAATTATCTTACTGCTCAGGCTGTATCCCTATTTGCTACTGTGTGGACTGTGTTTACATACCACCGTCTTATTTGAATGGCCAAACTCCCAGTGTAAAAATTATGCACACTATACCAACAAAAAAACCCTCCATAGAATGTACACTACTACTACAAGAGTTACACACAATGCAGGTTTTTTTTTGAATATGATAGATTTATGGTTATGCAACACTACACCGGTCTGTGATGGTACATAATGATGATGATTGATAAGTGTCCGATATATCAATTTACTGAATTGAAATTATGACACAGTCTTTCTTGTTGTTTTACCTAAACCATGCCCCATTGCTAATTTGCTGCCAGACTCTATCAACTATTGTTTGATGTTCTCCAAACTGACCTCCAACCTTACAAGATGAAGGCTGGCTTGTGCAGGGCTACATGTAAGTAGCATGTAACATGTATACATGTCAGTATAGGCCACTGGTTCCAAAACCTTTTCAGCTCAAGACCCGAAAGAGAAATCTGGTGTCTCCCTGGGACCCAAATATACAGTGATACTTCTACAACTACAAAGTACGGCTAAAAGGGCAAAGCAAACCACGTGTATAAATGTATTTCTGAATAGGTTTTTCAGGTATGCTAGAGTTGGAAAGCCAGATTCACCAACCCGGTCTCACTCCCAAGTCGTCACATATGGACGCTTGGTCAAGAGCCATAATCGTCAGTTTGTGACGCACTAGGGATCCCTTTGACGTCATAGTTCGACGTATTGAGGGAAGCCCTGTTGTGTCAGTTTTTGATGGTAAAGGCAAGTATGATATTTAAGAGAAAAGACGAAGTAAGGAGGTGATTGGGGTGGATAGAGGGCCAGAACCCGGACCTTGAAGCAGGAGAACAGGGTTTGTGTCCCGTGCGAAACAAAACATTAAATGTTTTTATTTAGGCGAGTGAGGTAAATTGACATTAACGTTAGTTAACTTAAGTCTTAATTGACATACATATCTATTTTAACCCAAACCATGATCTTTTCCTAACCTTAACCAAGTAGTTTTGTTGCCTAAACCCAACCAAATACTTTCTGTGCCTAAACCTAACGAAACTACAACGTTTCACGACTTTAATTATGCGTGTTTCAACATGGCAATGTATCGAAACGTTACGTTTTATCTTGAAAGTGTAACCGGATATTGCATATTTATTGTTGCTAAGCGTTGCTAACTTGACTGTGGATCCCTAAACGTCAATAATTGATGCAAAAGGGCTACCCAAGTCTTTAAAAAGCGACGACAAAGGGTCTTGACCATGCGTCAGACATTTTGAATAAACAAATCTTGAAGGATTCTTCTTTGCAAAGAAAAATAAATGTTTGGAATTATCCCAGATACAGCGAATGTTTTATTTGGAGATACCTGTCCAGTTTATTCATTTTAAAATGAAACCCTCATTACTGGGCGCTTCTCCACACATTAGACATTGAAGCATCTATAAACTTTAGACATCATAGGATCGACAGTGACAGATCACAGACTACAGATATAAATATTTTGTATGAATGTGGATCAGGTCAGGGAGAAAAGAGAGAGAAAACCTCACACAGCATCTAAGCTGACCAGACAAGTGTAGCAAAAAAGAACGTTCATTCACATATTTATATATCGTAACATTGTTAAGAATTTTACTCTGCCAATTGGCAACCCAATAAAAATGGGCCTGCGACCCATTTTGGGTCCCGACCCTAATTTTGGGAAACATGGGTATGAGCTTACGCATTCATTCAAGGCTTGTTTGGCTACACATCTGAGGGGTTTTGCTCTAGGCAAGACTAGACCTTGTAATCTTGAAGCCAATGGTCTATAAAAGCAATGGAGGTGAAATATGTCATCTAACCAGCCAACACATCAGCACAGGAGTGTTTGTGTTTTATTGGTTGCCAAATACGAATTGCCAAAAAGGTGGGAGATGTCACATGAGTTTTGCAGAACCGTGAATCGTGTCTCCCTGATATACAACATGGCTAAAATGAATTTTGCACACTGCACAACCTCTTACAAAGTGTTCTAAAACAGATTTTCTAAAGTCATGTTGATTTACAATGGCATTGAATCTACTATGCATGTCAGCACTGTTGGGGATGAGAAAGCACTGCAGCAACACTGGAAATGGACAGAAAACATACACTCACTGTGTAAGTACAGCCTGATACTCAGGTCCCCCTGAGGCTGGAGAGCGGGTGGTGAGATTGAGGAGTCACCCCATCGCTGGTGATCCATGCAGGTCGACACAAACGCCCCCTTGACAAAACATGCACAGTATTGTTACCATGCGGGCACACACACACACACACACAAACATACACACATCTCAGACAGTTCATTTCAATGCAAATAAGTGTCCCCCCCCCCCTCTTCTGGGAAGGGAGCTTGGCAGACTACATTTTCTCCTCTCTATCATATGGAAGATCTAGATTGTATAGTGAGCTCTCGGGCAGAACCAAGCAGCCATGAGTACATACAGCGCATTGCTTGCTTGAACTGATTTATTGAGTTTTATGTTAAGTACCAGGCAGTTTTTATCCCGGCTTGTTGCATTTGCACTTTCTTCATGCAGGAAGATGCAGTCATGCTCATAGTGAATGATGTGTATTTACATTGTCTTAAATGTTCTGTGGGGTTTAATTGTTTTGGCATCACAAATGCAATATTGTTATGCTGATATATGGTCCACTCTTTACTGTATGCCTGCAGCATTACAGATTAGGCAAGATTTATCCACCCTCCCAGCGGGTCTTTGTCCTGAAAAGAATGGAGGCTCCTCACTTCATCAGATAGATTACAGCCAATTAAATGTGTCCGTTATCACCCATTAATTACCACCAGTACTTCTACTGGAAATAGGTCTGACCAAGCAACGGCCGTGGACGTGAAATTGACCCAAATACATCAAGATGAGTTTCCATTTTTTCCTCTTTTTCCTAGCCCTCATCAACAGAGGCCTATCATTGAACCGAATCATCTTTCACATTGATTCCCAGCGAGATGTGTATTGCTGGGTTAGCATGCATGCGCACAGTGTGTTTGTGTATGCATAAGTAGATTGACACATGGCGCTACATAGACCATACATTCGAAAGCATCTCCACATGCGTTTCCAGTGACCCCTTGTGATCGGATCTCCCTTCCCCGCTCCATATGCAAGTAAACACGTACATAATTTCCATTTGCAAAGACCAAATGCGTTTTTATTTTTTTAGAGTTTGATGAATTCACTATTTATCAGACCACAAATTAAACAATAATTACATTGATAAAAACAATAGACAGCGCTGAAGTAGAGTGTTTCTGGGAGATGGGCCTCACTAGGTGTATTCAAACCTGTACTTAGATCTGTCCACTTGTGATCTTATCACCCAAGACGCATGTTAATGCCAGGTGTAAACGGGTCCTATGTGTATGTAACTGCACATGGATGCATACACGTGTTCGGGGTAAAAGTGGTTGTGCATGTGAATTCCTATGTGTGTGTCTATACCTATGTGTGCCTGTGTGCACTGCTTGCACGTGCATGTGCTGTGTGTATGTGCTGGGTTATTTGAGGTCAGAGCTGATGGAGTGGGCTTCCCGAGAGACAGGCAGCGGCCCTGAAGGATTGACACTCTCTGACACCTCTCTCCGTCAGCCTGATTAGTCACCTCTTTGATGTAGCAGCCTATATTAAGGCTCTTATGTTGAAGACAGCCTGGCACTTGCCCGCTGAATAGGCCTGAATGAGACAAATACAAAATCGCAAGTCATATGAAGAACATAATACTGAAACACCTTAGCCCATCAGTGGGTCAAATTGCAGCGCTTTCTTCTAACTGCTTTGCCTTCTGGAGCATGTGTCATGCAGCTCAGTTCCCTGGGTTCTCGGTCTTTTCGAAGTGTTGCATTCTCGGCACTTGTAGAATTAGAGGGATTTCAAGGAATGTTAGCAAGATCAGGTTTCTTCCCTGTCTACTACTTTTTTTTCTCTTCCTCTTTCTTTCTTTCTCTCTTGTACTTTCTCCTTCTTTACAAGCTCAGGGGAGTCGACAGCTGCCCCCTAACCCAGAAACCAGGCATTAGAGAAACAGCCTGACAATTACTCTGCTATTGCCTCACTGGGACGGGATCAGAGCAACAAGACAGACAAGGAGCAAAAAGGAGAAAGAGGGAGATTTTTAAGAAGTATTCCTGTCTTGGGAACATTTGAAAGAACATATTTAGGGTTTCACATTTTTCACTCAGTTAACTTGGAAGTGCCTGGTCTTCCAATGTGGCATGTAGAGTAAAGCCACTTTTCCACCAACCTTGAGTCCCAGGATCTACTTTTCAAGGAACTAAAAGGTTCCTTTAGCCCATTATTGTGTGTGTTTCCACCGCGGTCAAAAGACCTGCGAAGATTAGGCAACTTAACCAGCTGATGTATGTTATTACTCTGACGTACACCATACAAAGCAACGGACAGGCATCTTTATTTAATGACGTCACTATCCATGAGCAAAATGTATATATAAACATCAGATCTGATTGGAATGCTGAATGAAAACCAATATGCTTGGCCACTAAAAATACCTTTTTTGTGGGGGAGTATAACACAAATTCATAACAAATTTAATAACAAACTGGATAAAGCTATCACATTCTTAAAAGAACTACAGCACAGAGAAAGTAACACAAACATAAAAACGCAACAGTTTGGCAGGTTTGGAAACAGAATAGAGCTCCTCCAGCACTGACGGACATTAAAACATTTCCTGGCGTCAAGAGCTGAAGATCAACTCGCATCACTCAAGTCTGTGTCCGCCTGGGCGTCAGAGGAATGTGATTTTTAACATGCTTCATTACCTGTTTTAATCAGCTGGTTCGTTTGTTTTGTAGAAGAAGAGACCTCCTCTGGCTCCTTGTAGAAACCTCCTGAATGATGAAAGCTTAAAACAATTACTCCGGACCCAGTATTTAGCTTAACTCCATCAGCTGTTAGCTGTGAACACACCACAGGAGAAGCTGCACACTGGCTGCTCTTTCTGAGCTATAAATATAATTCCGACGTACGATCTCAGGCAGACATCAGTGAGACTTGTGTGCTAAATGCACTGCAAGGCAAGCCCCACCCTCCCAAAGTTCCGGTACTTTGGGAAAGTACCCTTCCCTGAGCAGGTTCCGGGGTAATGTTCCTGTGGTGGAAACACGACAGTTAACACCGTCAGTTCAAGGGAACATATTGGTACTTCCACTTTGTCTCATCACTGACTGTTGTTGAAATTGTATGTTGTATAAAAGTGGTTGTATATGGTTGTATGGTTGTACACAATTGGATGGGACGCCACAGCTAATATGATAGTTTCCTCCATTTTGGACTGTCAACTGACAACACTGGCCCAAAGCCAGCCTGAGCACTAACTGCTTCTTATTAATTCAGAATCATTTTAGTAAACCACTCATATTTCCTCTGTTGCCAGCATCAGGCCAAAATGTCATTTTTCAAATGTCAAGACATATCAGAATATAATGGCCAAGAAACTTTCTTATTTCAGTCATGATCTCAAGGGGATAAACCCATTTGATTTTAATGACCCGACAGACTTTCCTCCGGCACCACACTCGGGACAAAGTTTTTGTCCACTGCCCCAGGAATAGTAAAATCATCAGTATGTTATTTACTCTGTCCAACACTTTCATGTGGTCATGAACCTCTCTCAACATCTAGGCATGTACAGTACGCATTTGTGTATGTGTATGTGTGTGTGTGTGTGTGTGTGTTTGTGTTTTTAAATAAGGAAGAATAGAAAATATAGTCTTATAAAACAACAAATTACACATATTTATTTCTGAGTATGTATTTGTCTGGGGGGAGGGAGGATGTGAGCACATAGTTAGCAACACAAGCATGTGCTCACTTATTCACCCAACAAAAAAGATACACCTCACTGTGAAAGAAGCTTATTAGACACGTGGGATGTTAAGATGATATAAGCGATGAAGTAAAAAAATAGGGAAAAGTTTTTACCTGCTGCTGTACATGGTTAAGGGCATCAGTGGGGGAGAAAAAAGTAACTTGGTATGAGTGCGTGCGAGTACATGTACGCATCTGATCAGACTTCCTTGCAGCTCTGTTAGTTCCACGGTTGTAGAAAACATTTTACGAGATCAAAGCATGTAACACTCCTGAGGCCTGGGCACCAGCCACGATCCTCCCTACCCGTTTCCCCTCTCTCGCTCTCTCTCTCTCTTTCACTCACTCACACACACACAGACACACACACACACACACACACACAGACACACACACACACACAGCCAAACAAGCACACAGATTAGTTCGTCCAGCTTTTACTCGCGATTTTACAACACTGATGTCACCCAAACATTCCACCTGGAATGGACTGCCACCAGGTTCTGAGATAAGCTGAACGTAGTCAAAGCCCCTCAGCTCTCGCAGAGTGGTATCAGCTCGACCACAGCAGCAATGCTTTCTCCCTATCTCTCTTCCCCTCCCCCCCAGGTGCTCTTTGACAGAAATAATTGAGGCAGGGAGGTGGTGGGAGGTTAATGAAGCACTCCCAACACATGGCTGACCTTTCCCCAGCCCCTGCGCAAACCATCGCAGCACAGTTTTTTGGACATTTTTAAATGAAAGCCTTTAAATAATTTATCTAACTATAGTTCCCGGAAGGCCCTTCATTAGAGATTGGCCGTGACATTTCCCTCCTCCCCCCAGCCTCTCATACTTACCGCCTCACATCCAGTCCAAGAATATCACTGTCGATTTCTCTCGCCTTTGTCTCTCTTCTGCTGTCATCTCTGTCTTGGTCCACCCCGCCCCCCACCCCCCTACACTCTCTCTCCGACATTAGCCGCATTTAAGATTGAGATCTCTGGTGTGTTCCACACATGGCTGTGAAATGACAGACAGGCGTCAGGACTTGAGCTGTGAGTTTGCCGGTGTGGAAGGGAAATTGATCTTTTAAAACATGTTGCAGGCTAACTGATAAGTCAAATAGATAAAACTGATTGAACTAAGCTGCACATTTGCAGCTAGCAAATCAACAACTTTCCCGTTTTATTCTGTCATTTGAGTCCTAATCTAAATGAAAAATGCTACCATGTTTAGGCTGTATGATTGAGAATCCAGCGTACTTTGTAAAGGATTGAGAATAGCTGGCGTCAGGAGACAAACAGAATCAACCTTTATGCCTCCTTGTTACTTAATTGTATCTCCACATGAACCAGGATGTAAAATATTGACTTCTGTTTCATGTCTGCTTGATTGTTATGGAGACAGATTTGTACAATATTAGACAATCTTGTATTGGCAATGGGTGAAAAGAGAGGAGGGGGGAATCAAAGCTATTCTTTAACAAACCCCTGCGCTAACTGATGAATATATGAGTATGCCTGTGTAGACATAAATCAGACACAACAAAGTCGCCCTCTCGGTCTGTTGCATAGGTGTGAAAGACAAAACAAACTACATCAGAAATGTTCAGAGAAGAGTGCTGTCATTTCACAAGAAATAAAATTCATCAGGCCTATTTTGCTGATGAAACAGAGAAAAACGAGACGTGACAACCGTTCGAGGTATACAATATTGATATTAGCGGAAATGTTATCAAATACAATGTGTGAGGCACTGCAGAAACCCAGCCTCCCCAGGGGAAGAGCAGAAGTAAGGCAATATCCACTTGTCTCAGACACTCTCATAACTTGAACGGCTGCTGTATAGCTGGAGGGAGTCTCCCAAAAAGTCTGGCAAGTCAGTTTCGCAGACCTCAAATAGTAAGTGTGATTTAACCTTTTCTGGATAGTGGTCGAGAGAACTTAGCACGCTACAACCAAAGCAGAGCCTGAAGCAAAACGACAAAACATATTCACCAATTTGATTACCAAAACCCTGCATTTAGCGGTGCACTGCGTATACAGAAATATAGGCATGTTAACAAACATTTATCCGTTTGACAACAAACACGTTGCATTTGGAAATACAGACACAATCTGGAAAGAACAGCTTGAGAAATGACCTTGGTAGGAGTTCAACAGCCTGTACAACCATGTCAGAGTCAACCATGCTTGTCACTGTTGTTATGGATATTTTTCTGTCACATTTTTTATGAATGTTGCTAGGTAGCCAGTTACTTATAGGGATCGAAGATGACCACCGTTCTTAATCCTGTTTACAAAGCTCTGATTGCTTAATTGTTTTTCTAACAGCATGGTATAGGCACAACACCAGACCCATATAGATCGCTAAACACAAAAGAGATGTGTGTGGTGATTTAGAGATCTGTACCAGGCGTACAGTATTCACAGTTCACAAAAGTGTCTCAAAAACAGTTCATCAGTATGGTTTTTATATAATTTGGTTACTTTTCTAATTTGGGTAGCTTGACTGCCAAGTGAATCTGACTGACAAATTTGGGCAGACACTGCTCAGTTTCTGTGCTGTCATTATAATTATGTACCATCCATCCATCGTCAACCGCTTATCCTGCATACAGGGTCACGGGGGGCTGGAGCCAATTCCAGTTGACATTGGGCAAAAGGCGAGGTACACCCTAGAGAGGGCGCCAGTCCATTGCAGGGCCACACATAGACGACAAACAACGACAAACAACCATGGACAATTTAGAGTCACCAATTAACCTAGTCCGCATGTCTTTGGACAGTATGAGGAAGCCAGCGCATCCGGAGATAACCCACGCAGACACGGGGAGAACATGCAAACTCCATACAGAAAGGCTGGGACGACCAAGGTTCAAACCCACGACCTTCTTTCTGTGAGGCGACAGTGCTAACCACTGAACCACCGCGCCACCCTATAATTATGTACCCAGGGTGGAAAATCTACTTTTTTGTCCACCAGCCAAATAGCTAGTGAATGTTCAAAGTGTACCAGCCACTCAATAGATTACCATTGTTTTGTTTTGTTTTTTTGGCTGGTGAGAGAAGTAAATCTACAGGCCATTTGCATATTGTACCAGCATTTAGCGGGTAGCTGGTGCTAATTTTGCACCCCATATGTACCAAATTTGATTGGCAGTTTTAAAACACATTATCTTAACAGTATAGATGTGACGAAGCACTTGTTCATGTAAGAGTTTTATATTGGGGTAGCATAAATGATAAGAGAGTCAATCATGGTCGGTCTACTGGCCAGGATACTGAAAGTCTGTAAAATTGGCATCAGAACACCTTCATTCTGACATTTAAGTGGGTACATTTGCCAAACTTTTAATTTGCTGACTTTGCTGCTAGCCTCCATGATTTGGTATTGGAGGTTTGCTGTAGTATCCAAGATACCTGCCACTATCCCATCATTCATTCAACAGTATTCATGTTATTTTGCAATTACATTGGCCTTTTGTCTGTAATTCACTCATCATGACCATTATACCATATGGCATCAGCACCATAAATCATTTTTTTCACTCCCTTAATAAATCTGTTTCTTCGCCACTGCAGTTCATACTTAGCAACCCACTGCCACCACCCCTTTTTCTCTTACTCTCTCTTACTCTCTGCTGCTCTCTTACTATATCAGAAGTTCTTTATTACCCGAAAACAAGGGCGGATTTATGCCTTTGTCCGGAACAGAGGCAGGTGTGGTTTACAGTGTGCGTTGTGAGCGATGAGTTGTGTGCAGGATTAGTTTTCAGGGCAACAGGGAGGACTGAGAGGAGAGGAGAGGAAGATTGTCTGGTTGTCTGTTACCTTGTGCTGTAGTGGATGCAGGCAGCGATATTAAGGAAGGACTGCTTCATTAACTCTCAGGGTCCATGGCCAGGGTCTGTCTGTGTTGCTCACCTTGGAAGACTGCTGCTCTTGCTCTTTTTCTCTTTCTATGGCTCTCAGTTTATATCTGGTCCTTGCTACTCTCTCTTTGCCTGCTAAGGCCAGGATTTTTATTAACACTAGGAGAGGCCATGGGAGATGCATTGGAATGATGTGTATATTTTCACTTACATAAAGATGGATGGGCTAATTATCTACCACCATAAAGGACTGTAGTAGAAATAACCTGCTGACTTACTTAATTGCACTTTGACAACTTTACAGTGTGTTTTCAAATGATAAAATAATGTTTAGGTACATCTTACAAACTAATATCAGGTTGAATGGTCCATTTAGACTCCTAATGTGATTGGAATCGAAACCCTCTCATGAGAATTAAACCATAAGAATGAAGTGTATTTGTTCCCATTCTAATAAGTAACAATGCCATGTTGTTGTTGATATTGTCATAACAGATCTAAGTTCAGGTTTTCACCTCACAGAATATAATAGCTATTTCCTGTGGCTGCATGATTCTATGTTGATAATTTCCTGTGTCATGTACCTGGTAAAAAACTTGTTGTTTCAGCAGGTTACGCCATATTTCAGATAAAACAAAGCAAGAAGCACACTATTAGTTTTTGCCTCGCACACATTGCCTCATAGTTAAAACCCATTCTTATTCCCTGGTTGTACAAAACACACAAAAAATGCCTTTGCACAGTGATGCACCGGGTTTTCAATTGACTCCAGTATTAAAGTCTTAAATTTCATTACCAAAGTATTAAATTTTATTTACTAAGGTCTTAAATTTTTTCTTGTCCTTTAGTATTTAATTTATGCCATAACGCCATAAATGAATACTTTGTGTGTGTGTGTGGCTTTATAATATACTCCGTTTGGTGTGACTCTGATGTTATACGGCAGTACAGGTAACGTTTACGTCAATGTTCAGCTTTAATAATAATATAATAAAATGTTTTATTAAATTCATGTAACTTCTTAAATAATTTTCTCTGTCTTAAAATTAATACAGATTTTCCATTAAACGGCAGTGAAGTTGGTATTAAATTTCATCCTAGGTGGTATTAAAAAGGTCTTAAAAAGTCTTAAATTTAACTTTGAGAATCCTGGGTGTACCCTGAGTATAGCCAGCTAACCTTAGCTAACTGTTGTAGCTAACTAGGGTTGGGCAGATAGACGATGCCATCCGCCATTGGCGACAAAATCCCACGAGCAAAAAAAAAAATAAAATCCTAAATTTTTCACATTAAACGGCCGTGTGAAAGCAGGTTTTAATAACCTCGAACATTATTATTCTAAATTTTAAATATGCTTTGACCATTCCTTGGAATTTTCAGGTAAACACACCGGCTTGCCCCCCGTCTACTCCAATTTCTCGATCAGCAGTAAGTTTTTTAAAGTCGCCTAAAAGGCACAGAACTCCACCTGTGATCCGTTATAACGGCAGTAGGTGATCCAGTTGTGGGCTTGTTATTGACACAGCCTATCAAACACCCGAAACCAACATCTGCACCCTGTGTGTTCAGTGCTGCTATACCTGGTTCATGCTTGTAAAATACCCACCGCGACTTGTAACATCATTGGCTACCAAGTCTTTAACCAAGTGAAGTCGGTGCAAGTAAACACATGCACATAAGACGACCACTACCCCGCACACAGGACGGGACTCTTATTTAACGTGTATATTAACGACTCTTTTAACAACTCTAACCAACACTAATTGTTGGATGAGTGTGTTCGTCAGTTTCAGTCTGTGTCAGTCGGATGAAGTCTTAAGAGTCGGGTTGGGTGGAGATGTAGAAAGTCGGACCAGTGTGCGCTGTTTTCCAACATTCTGAGAGTGTTCCCTTGACAACTAATCCTATGTTCGTATTCGGAACATCAGCGCGCATGACTTTCTGATTTTGATGTCAGTGTAGGTTAGCGAGGTGTCCATTACTCGCTCCTCTGTCTTTCTCATTGACAACGGCCCCGTCTGTGAACAGCCTCTCCTCATCGTGCACTATCCGAATCAGAACATGCACTGGAGGAAGCGACAGGTGTTGGGTCGAAAAGGCACGCAGCTTGTTAAAGCTGTAACTCCCAGTATCTATACATCTATAGCTGCTTTTATCTCAACCAGTCATTATGTGCAAATTAAGCATCGCTTATGTCCTCCGTGGAAGCAAAGGTAGGGGAGACCGGGTATGGTTGTAACACTTTTTGCTTCAGTAACAACAACTCACTGAATTCTTTAGCTAGAGTTCGCAAATTTTTATATATAGTACCCACATTTGTTCAGTACAAATAGCACCAATTCAATCTTCTACAAGAATATCACATACCTCGTGGGTTGATGTCAAATGCAATGTGTTCCCTTGTTACAACCTACCCCAATTGTGGGGTAGGTTGTAACACATGCTGGGGTAAGTTGTAACAATCACACAAAAGAATCAAAAATAGATGCCACACTATATGATAAGCTTCCAAAACAGGTAGTGATATCAAAGAACAATGTTTCTCTCTTTCTGTAACAGCACGTGCATGTACATTATGTGTATGTAAATTCATCTATAGAATAAACTTACTTAAAAGTATACTTAATAAATACTACTAAAATCTTCCTAATGAAAGAACATCTCTATACATCCTTAGGTCTAAGTAAAAAGAGGTGTGTGTGTGTGTCAATGTGTGTATATTCCTATTCAGAGACACAGTCAGTGCTTGAAGTGGGCTGGTATTCACCGGTACGTATGCCAGCACTTCTATATTTTACTCTTTGGCGTACCGGGACTATTTTTGCGCACTTCTCACAAGCTGCCCATACGATTTTCTACCCTCTCCACCAGCGGAGACCAAGTATGGAAAAGGTCGAGTGACGATACACACACCAACACGTGTACAACATGTGAATGGGGAGTACTGGTTGTAGTGCTGACAAATTAATGCTGGTAACCCTGCAGTGTGGGTTTGGTGGACCCAGACTGCATAGGGCAATCTGGAAAATATTAAAATCAAGAAAGTACCTAGTTTTATGTATCGTGGATGGTTGTAACACTTTTAAAAGAAGTGTTACAACCCACCCCATCACATCAGCCAATGTTTAGCTTGCTGTATTACCATAGTGGTTTGAAATTAGAAAGGAATAAAATGCATCACATGTTGCCTGAGAAACTACATTTCAATCTAATATAAGTCAAACAATTCTATCTATAGATACTAAACAAAAAATAGTCTTGGTCAAAAAATTTACTTTCTTACCTCAAAATCAGTTTTTCTCTATATATTCTGAATATGCCTGTTTCCAGACTTTATAACCACCATGCCTGATTGGGGAGGAAGTAGGTAAATACTGAAATGATCACCTAACTCCTGTCTTATCTCTATTTGGTGGAATTGGTGTTGTTAAAACTCTCATTTTTACTCATTAAAACAACTGCATCTCTCGCATTTGCAGTTTTGCACTTGCTAAAAAGATTATTCCACCTCCTAACTTGTGACTGAAAGGTTCTCAAAATGAATTGATTTTGTATTTTATATGAGTTATGGCTGATTGTAGCTCACCCAGTCCATTTAACCTGTTGAAATACCTTTAAAGGGCCAATACAACCAGTAACAAGTAGTTTTCCACTTTCCAAAAAGCGATTGCAGCCTCGACCTTGTGACTTATAAAGTAGGCAACAAAAGTCTGTCTGGCCAGTTGCTGTCTGGTCAGTGTGGAACTGACAGTTGGTTTTCTGAACATTTAAAGACTGAAACCAACTACTGCAAACTTAAGAATACTGGTGTTAGTTTGTGCTCAAACTAATGAGCGAGCCAAAACAGAGACAGCATCACACAAAATGCTGGAAACTCGGGTAAACTTGTTACAGTAATATTTTTATCAGCTTAACGTTGAACTAATCCATGCTTGTTGCATGACAATGTTACATTTACTGCATTTAGCCAACATGATAGTTGGTGTTAGCACGCTTGCCAGTTTTTCAAAAACTATTTGTGGCTCATTCACCAGAGAGGCTCAGCAGTGTCAGCATAGCTAAATTTATTGGATGATAATGAACACGGTTAGTTAAATAAGATGTTTTTGCAATGACATCACTCAGGGAGTGTTTATTAAAACATAATATATATAATATACATTCACAGCAATTACCCACAGTGAGTACAGATGCCAAAGGGTACGTTTCGCGTGTCCACTGAAACACTAGTGGGTTTGACAAAACATCAGAATTGTATAACCTGGGAATGAGAACGGGTTGACAGTTCTGTTTTCAAGATCTAAACATTCTGAGCGGAGGAGTTTCTTCCTTCCATTTTTATCCTGGTGGGGAAGCACACACACATAAGCATACACACATCCAAAACTATCACAGTAAATGATTGGATGTTAACCAGTCTGGAATAAAATAGATGGAAGGCTGCGCTACAGCACCAAACACAGGAAATGGATTTTCCTACCCATCCCCTCCTGCTTTTTTGTGATCCTTTACTGTATTCAGTTCTCACACCATTACACGCTGACATGATAGACTTTACACACACTCTCAAAATCCAACTGAAATCACATTTAGTCGTACCTTTTTTTAGTAAAAGATAATGACAGCATGTTTTATGTATTGTTAACCATATTCTTTATTATTATTTTAAAAATTGTCAGTGTCTGTGTTTGATTTACAGCAGCTGGCACGCTGCCACAGTAGGGAATAAGAGACAAAGTAAACAAACTAGCGCTGTAGCCTGGTACTGAAGAGTAAGGACCATACCAGCATCTAACTGGACCAATGTGACATTTCCAGATATGTTTACATGTGGTTTTAATGTTCCGCAGCTGAGCAGCTTATTAGTTATCCAGCCTGCAGTGCACTTTTTCCAGATGAACGTTTATTTGGTCGCTCATCAACAAGCTAAGGTACAGGGCAAGACGTGTGTTCATGTTTGTAAGTTAGATAAGAAGGAGACTTTAGCTGGAAAGCTAATGTGGGTTGTAGTTCCAAGTCTGTGGCTCTTGTGTTGTGTAGCAGGCTGCTGTTGGCTCAGTGTGGCCGCCCCCTCTGCCTTTGATAGAACACTGACGTTGCTGCATTATACACTATCTGATTGGCTGTATCAAAATAACATCTCCTTCTACATAGAGGGATAGCAGAACAGTCATCCGGCAAATCTACACAAAACTAGGGGACACCATAATTAAACCAAAAAAGAAAAATTTCTGATTTTTTTCTCAAAGGAGAACATAGGAAGTGCTTTACAGAGCAGACATTCAACAACATTCTATGTCATTTCAATTGGCCTTTAACCATTAGTTTCACCTGTCCACACTGTGCATTCATCTATGTTTTTTTTTAAAAGGCAGGCATCTTATCATATTTGAAGATGGCTGACAAGAACGGTTCAAATTCCAGTATAATCCTGTTGGTACAGCTGTTTCAGTACTTAATCAATGCACCTCGCCTTTCCCTCTGTGTGTTGTGCGTATCGCTGCAACTTTCCCAGAAATAATTGTGGAGATATTTAATGGAGATAGGTGCCGTCTGGCTGCCTTAGCCCCTCCACTGCAGCATGCTGCTCAACAGTAGAGGGAGATGAGAGGAGAGCACAATGATTTCAGCTGTTAATAAGCCAGGCCCTCCTTTCTATACAACAACAGAGGAAGCAAAATAGTTCATTTATTTTTCTGCATGTTTGTGGTCACTGTGTGCATGTGTGTGTATGTGCACATACACATGCTTGTTTATTTGTCTCTTTCTGCCATCCTTCTCTCCAGATAATATATTATCCCCTCCAGCTAGTTGTTGATTTAGCACAATGACAGCCTGACATATTACCGCTGTTGCCTTTTTTGTTGTTGTTGCCACTCACATTAATAATTTGCTTTTTTGTTAACCTACTGATGTAAAGTGGGCTAATCCCTTTACGAGAGGAGAGGGTGAGGCTGAATTTGTCAGCGAGTGTTTGTTAATGAATCAAGCTTGTATCATCAGTATGCACAATGTGTTATTGTGTAATGTGCATGCAAGTCTGTGTGTTTTGTCTGGGAGGGAGCGGGGCTAATTTCCACCCTGCTGGGGTCCTGGAGGACTAAGCTGCTTTTGACCTGATAAGCTCATTAGAATTCCACACTAATTACACCAGGCCCTGTTTGGCTGTCACCAGATGAGAACAACAGGTCCCAACCACATCGGCCTACCTAAGAGGGAGAGTAAAGGTAAGTGAGTGGATGAGAGGATGGATAGATGCTTGTGAGAAGACAAACGGTAGGTGGGGAAAGAGAGAGAAAGGGAAAGTGAAATCAGCGGAAGGAAACAAAGAATGGCTAAAAAGAGTTGTACAGCTATGGATAGAAATCTGATTGAGAAGATTCCTATGATTGCTGCAATGAGAAATAGAAATTGCAAATGGTAAATCCTACAACGTTGATGCAGAGACAGAAAGACAATGACAAGAGAAAGAGGGAGCAGCAGAGGCGGGAGGGAACGAGAGGGAGAGATTGTAAATTAGCCGGGGCCACTGCAGAGCATTTTCTCTGACTTGTCGAGGCTAAACTGAGGGCAGCAGGGAGTGGGGCCCGATATGTCAGAATCTCCCTGGCAACCAATCCTTCAGCCGCCCACACACGCACACACACACTCTCCACATGCAGCACCCTGTTGAGGCCGGGCCTGTGCGTTGCATCCCGGCCCAGATTAAATATAAGGCAGGCCCGGAACATTTATATCAGGGTCTCTCTGGCTTTTTCACATGTTGAAAACCAAACTGGCTCTCTTTTCACACTATCATTCTTTCTTCTCTCCCTCTTTCATCCACCTCCATCCCCCACCTCTCTTGCTGTCATCTCATTCTGCCTTTCATATGTGCTCGTCTTGCTTCTCTCTGTGTTTTTCTCTTGTAACTCAGGCTGCTGTGCCCACAGTCAAAAGGATCACTTGTTTTCACTCAGTGCATGTGTGTGCTATGTCTGTCCATGTGTATGTGTGCATGTGTATTATTAGTATTATTAATGCATTAACATGTTTGTGTGTGTGTGAACCTGGGCTGTGCTGTGGGGCAAAAGCACTCACAGAGGACCCGTCTGCCTCGACCTCTATTATTCCCTTCCATTTGCTATTTCCTCTCCCACTGCCGCAGAATATGAAAGGGAATTATTAGAGTATGTCGATTTGTTCTCTGTGTCAATATGAAGCATCCCTCTAATCCCACTTTAGTGCCATAGCCAGTCATTCAGTCGCTCTGCTCTGCTATAGTCCAAAGCCACCAGAGCCAGAGGCCTCACTCATTTACTGGGCCTTTCTAAGAGACAGTGAGCCATCCCTGAGGCGACAGCCTGCATGTGTGAGACATGGGCTATATTGTTTGAGTGTGCTATTGCGGGCCTGTGTGCTTGTATGTGCTTGTGCATAGGTGGGTGGATGTGACTTCTTTTGCACAGAGAAACGTCACTGGTGTGTGTGTGTGTTTGTATTTGATGTCTAGCTTCCTCCAAGGCTGTGTGTGTGCTGCCCCTGGGTAGCAGCTGGTGGGTGGGCAGAGCAGAGCAGAGATGAGATGAGTGGGTTAGCCTCTGGCACAGATCTGCATCTTGGGACTAGTAGCTGCTGGCGCCAGCCGTCTTTGGCACCAATTCGTCCGCAGGTCCTCCAAAGGCTGAGGTTCTCAGGAGATGTGCTGTGCACGATTGCAGAAGTGTGCGGATGTCTGTTTATGTGGCAAAAATATGTTTTTGTGCTCTGATGAAATTGTGTAACCATGTATATTATGTGCATGTATTGAATGTGTGATGAGGTTTGTGTGTGTGTGTGTGTGTGTGTGTGTGTGTGTGTGTGTGTGTGTGTTGTGCCATGTGACAAGCAGCGTGTCCTTGGAAGCTGAGGCCGCTTTGCCCTGGCAGGAGGGGATGGGACGGTTGCCTCCACTGGGATGACAGTTAATTGGACTCCTGTCAGCATTTGGCTGTCTTTCAGTCTACTCACTTCCCTCACTCTCTGCTATAGTATCTGTCTCTCTCTCCACCTCTCTATTTCCTCCTATCTCTCTCTATCTCTTCCTGTGCTTGTGTACATTTGTTCCTCCTCTGCCTCCACCTCGTCTCTCTGTCTGTCTGTCTCTCTCTTTCTCTCTCTGTCCGTCCCTTGCACTCATCCCTCCCTCTTAATTTGAAAAACAGCAGAGGAATCGATTCGTGGTCGCAGCCTCTCATCTCCCCACCCTCCTCGAATTTATTATTCTCTCAAACGCTCACACAATGATGGTCCCCAGGGGGGTTGGGTTGTGCGCTACACACACATACATATATATATATGACACAGATGTCAGATGTTGATGCATTATCACAACACAGTACAAGAACACACAAACTAGGCCACAAATACACAGAATAACATGCACAGTGTCAACTCATACATAATGGATTTGCACAGACCAGAGCAAGATGTATTCACACATGCATGCTTTTTAAGCAAACACAGACACTCTGACACAAGAATCAGAATGAGCTAAGGGGACCCTGGTCTGACTCAGCATTTTACATGTACGGTAACATCTCAGCTTCATCTTGATCAGCGTTGATGGCATGGTTTTAGCAGAGCCTAATTTAAGAAATGGTTAGATAACCATATTGAGAGATACAGAGCCGATCTTAGATGGAAATGTTTATCTCTCATGTTCATTGTGGTTATAGAAGTAATTGATTTTTTAAGGTGGCGGGATTGCATAGAGTAATTGGAAAGATGTGAGTGGATGAAGGTTAGATCTAGGTGAAACTTTTATATGGTGCAGAGACCTGGACTACCTACAGTAGGCATATAAGAGCCTTGGAGTCCTACCACCAGTGATGCCTGCAAAAAATCTTACGTTTCAGCTGGAAAGAGAAGCGCACTAACTGCAGTGTCCTTGAGGAATCAAACATTGATAACATTGCCACCATCATCATCTAACACCAGCTGAGATGGACAGGCCATGTAATACGAATGTCTAACACACCACTCCCAAAACAGGTCCTCTACTCAGAACTAAATTCTGACCAACGAATACCTGGATGTCCAGACAACATCAGGATCAACCTCAAAAAGTTGCACATAAACAGCTAAAACTGGGAAGACCTAGCACAAAACAGAACTGCATGCGGAAAAGTTTTAAATGAAGGAGCAACATTCTGTGAAGACGATGTCTGACTGGCTGCCAGAGTCAAGCAGCAGCAAAGAAAGGAGAGAGTTCACACCAAAAAGTAGCTTCCTCCTTCCACATCCAGCAGCTCACATCAGTGCCCAAACTGCAAGAATGTTTGTGGTTTCAGAATTGGACTTTTCAGCCATTTAAAGACCCACAATAAGGACCTCCCCCAGGTGGACCATCATACTCGACTTCGAGTGATTGCGGATGATGATGAGATCTAGGTGGCACAAACTGAAGCAAAGGTGCGTCCATGCAAGTTGAGTTGATATTGAACAGAAATTCCCCACATATTCCAACCGGTGGGACTTCCAATCCTTGAATGTCAGAAAGAAAAATGAGTGTGTGCAAGAAATTTGTAAATATAAAATATAAAAATAATAGAACCAAGGACACGATGTCCACCTGGCATGAGAGGGACATATTACCTTCACTATTCAAAATCCTATTTTTGTCCCCTGTCCTTTTTACAGTTGTAGGTTGATTTCCTTACTAAAGTCTCTCTTAAGTATCCTTTTACTGTCCTGCCACTGTTGCCCAGATGAGAGAACATCGGAGTCGATAAAAATGTTGAAATGCTCATCTGTCGTCTTCAACTTAACGAGCAGCAGCGAGTGCTTTATAAACTTTATTTGCCCTGGGTTTTGTCTCTGAGGCTACATACAGGCCTCCTTACCTTGTTGGTGAAGGTTGTTGGGGTTGAATGCAGCCTGAAAGGAATATCTCCAGACACTATTGAGGAATGAAAAAAAAACTTTGTTTTTTGCCTTTAAAAAAATAATTTCTTCTGTATTTCTTTCACAATAAATATTCTTCTTGAAAGATGCTAGAATTTAAGATCTGTCAAAGACCAGAAAGCACAGAGTTCTTTCTAGTAAAGAGGCATATACGTATACATGTCTATCTTTTCCTATACTATTATTATGATAAGCACAATAACCAAGTTGTTATTTGCTCGAATGATTTAAATGCATACACAATAAAATAAAATATAGCGTATAAACAAACAAAAATTTGTTTTCACTCTGAATACACTTTGAGACCTCTAACGCCTTGACCTTTGAACTCATTTAGTTATCTGGGAAATTGTTGTATGGTTGCCTGGATAAATAAGCTAAGTGCTGAAATTAAAATAACTGATAATATTTTCATATTTGATTTAAGATATTCAACACATAAAAGACCCCGATAAACGATTCTGAATTAAACATCTTCATAAATACGAAAGGCATAATGTGTGAAGAGTATTATTTTTCTTGAGCACCAGTAGGCAGCATGTTGAACCTTTCTTCTTCTCCTCACTTTGTTATTTTGTACTATGGCTTGGGGAGTGAACAGAGTGATGCGTTTGACGAGATAGTTATTAAGAAAACGTTTCTCATCTACGTGAGGCAAGCATTAATCCCTCCCCCCCTTCCCGTATCTGGCAGAGTGCTGTCGTCTTCTCCAACCTCCTATTTATGACTTTGGCTTTGACTCACGCCGCAACTTCTAATTTGCACACCATCACAAATCACCCACACTAACTTTGGGAAGCTGAGTCGTCTAGGTTGTAAGAAGGTTTGATGTTGTGAGCTAGGCTAATGTGCTGGAAGTAAAACATGCGGAGAGTGTGCAGGTAGGTTTAGCTTGATACATAGTACTGAGGAACTTGTTTTCAAAGGTTGGCTGTTGAGGGAAAAAATTCTTCTTTGTCATGTTATGCCACAGTGTCGCCTTTATATTTTTAAACCCGTCTGTAGTGGTATACAGAAATCACATTGATGAGTCCATGGCTGTCCTCCCCTAAGTCTGAGAGTAACTACATTATGATAGACTCAAAATGTTTCATTAGCTGTTTAACTTGCTGTTGCAAAGTGATTTCCGTTACATTAAACACTGACCGTGTTGACTTTACTTTATGTCCAGATCCTGATAGATACCTTTCTGATTGAGGTGAGTTGAAGATGATAGGGAAAACGCACTGCCTGTGTTGTGTTCGAGCACTCACGCAAGATATAACCACGCTGTAGTATCTCACCTGCCTGTTAATTTAAGGAGACTACTTTGAGTGAAACCTACTTTTACCTACCACACCATGTGCTTTCAGACAGCCAAATGTTCTGTTTACAGAGCAAAGAGGCATGATTAGTAACTGCAGTAAGTGAATGTATCAGAGCAGATGTTTTTCAAAATATGAGGCTACAGAATTACCCCTGCTGTTAGGCCTATGCTGTGGTTTGCAGTTTATAAAATAATCATAAACATTATAATCTCATTCTTGCACAAACATCTTATCATGAAACCACAACAAACATAAAACATCATTAAAGGGCGGAACATAAAAGCAACATAAAAGAAGTTAAATAAAATAATGCTTAGGAGATTTTTAAAACTCATGCATAAACAAGCATGTAAAAAGGGATTTCAAAAGATTATGACTGTTGTGCCAAATTGCAGCAATTAAAGTGCATGGCCATAGATGACAAAGACCCAACCACCTGAAGTTTTCCAGACGCGTAGCTGGGTCTCGCTTGTGAATCGCAAATCTGCATCTTTCATAATAAAGACAGGCAGAGATTTGATTTTTCATCTCCGTCTTTAATTTGTCAGATGTTGGCCCTCAAAAAGTGAGGACACGTCTTTGTTTAGTCAAAGCTGCCTTTGAAAAGCGGCATGAGAAGAAGATGAGACGAAGTGATTTGTTTGATTATAAAATACACACATGCGCACCCTGCATAACACAAGCCCATATCACACTGTGCCCAAGGATGGCAGGCTTTCACTTTTAAGAGACTGTTATGGAAAGCCCCATTACAGTGCAGAAGGTTTCAACCTCAATTATATGGAGAATATATAGTAGTCAAGCTGCTAATGAAAATGGAGGAGAGTGCCTACTCTAGCAAACAGCTTTCTGTGAAAGATGGGGAAGTAATCTATTCTCTTTACGAGGAGCCGTACCCCCCCCCCCCCCCCCCCGATTGCCACAGCTTTAATGAAGAGCTTACATACCTGAGGGGAGTGATTCAGGAGGAAAGCATTGGGCAACATATTGGATGTGGCTCTAAAATGGAAGTCAGGAAGAAGGTCTTTACTTTATATGTCTATCTGTGTGTGTGTGTGTGTGTGTGTGTGTGTTTGCGTGTGCGTGAGCGTCTGCGTATGTGTGCGCGTGCGTGCGTGCGTGTGTGGCCAGCCAGGTGGAACCAAAGACACACATCATGAACACACACTTGTCAGTGCGTTGACGTTCTCTCTGTCATCCTGCCACAGTGAAAACTCTAAGCTCAACTCTTCAGGCCTGTAGAAAATAAAAGGAGATCACACAACTAAAAACAAGCTTGTTCTCATACAAACCTGCTTCAGTTGCACGTTTGCACCACTCTTTAGCTAAAGAAATACTTTGATTCCATGTGCTCGATAGCTTAAAAAGTTTGGATTTGGCTTAAAAGTGGGTGGAAACAATAAAATGGTGAAACTAAATTATAATTTACACACCTCATAAAGGCAATGCTCAATGACAGGTTGGTGATTTAAATCGGAAATTGTAACAGCAACAGAATAAAGTGCCTGTGAGCGTTTCAATTAGCTGTTACTACACATATACTCAGAGTAATAAGCAGCAGTATCCGGGGAGTACTGTTGCGTTGGTTGGACCGGAATGCTCTCTCGTAATTCTAATTTACTGTAGTTGTGCGTCAAACTGTTGTTGTAAACTTGGCGCATTTAAAATGAGTAACTACTGCTGATAAGTTAATTAATTCTACATAATAAAATGAGCTTAGAATTGGCAAGGTAACGCATTTATATGAAAAATACGTTGTGATCTAAGTCAGTAAATCTTATTTTAGGCAAGCTGGTGGGTTTATTCATTTCATTTTCAGATTTTTATTGTTTACCATCCCTTGGAGGGTGAAACAAACCCCAATCTTGGACACTAAGTAAGAGTTCCTGCAGACAATGTGCAATCAGCGTTGTTTACACTGCAGCTTCCCTGCAATCGAATCCAATCAAGGAAACTGCGCCTGCATGCCTGTTTTACCTGTGGTCAAAAGAACAGCTTGTCTTGTTAATCATTTGTCATAAATATTGGTCTTGGTGATATCGACTGAAGCACAAAACAATTCTGTCTAGACTAACGCCTGCTATTACCCAAAACTCAAGCACTGCTCAGAATGAAGAAAGAGAACTCCAGTGACTCAGGTCTGAGCTGCGAAAGATCATGCCTGGGTTAATACATCAAGCCAGAGGGAGATAAAGACAAAGAGAGAGACAGGAAGAGGCAGAGGGAGAAATAAGATTTCATTTAACAGCGCATGCCTCTGCCTCAGAGACAGTGCACTGATGTGAGGCTGACCCCAGAAGGGAAAGCAGCAACAGAGGTCACTGAGGTTGGTCCATTTCTGGGCAGTCTGTGCCAACACTCTGATTAAGAGGTGATGAAGAGGGCAGGCCAACCATAATCTCCACGCTTCATGCGGGGTTGGGAGAGACGAGGAAGAGAGAAAGTTCAAGCACCACAGCTGGAGAGATCATCAATGGAGGCGCTAAAATCCCTCTAAAGTTGTCTGGTCCTTGCATATATTTTGCCTATTTCAATGCTCAAAGAGGTGGAATTATGCTCATTTTCAGTATCAAAATCCTATTTATGGGTTGTACCAGAACAGGTTTACATGGTTTCATTTTCAAAAAACACCATATTTTTCGTCATACTGCACATTGCTGCAGCTCCTCTTTTCACCCTGTGTTGAACGCTTCGTTTTAGCTGTGGAGTGATACATCTTGTCTCTAAATGATCTTTGTTGGGAGTTGCAAATGCGCAGTTCCTAGTTACGGACTACTAGCCAATCAGAAGCAGAGAAAAGCGGGTCAATGAGAAGCCGGTAAACACGGCTAAAGTTCAGCTCTATATGTTGCCGACCAGCTTGGCAACATGGACTGGAGCAAGAGTTTCATAGTGGTGAGTTATTAATCTGTAACAAAAGTATCTTTCATACATAAAGTTATAACTGAGCTCTGTCTCTACGTCACAGTAACAATTTTATGTCCATTGACTGCCTGGAGGGTATGTAGTGTTTGGAAAGGAGAGGACAGGTGTGTGCTGCAGCTCAGTGTTTTTCCACCGGTGTTTTTGAGGGCATGTCGGACTAGCCGCATGGTGAGCGTTTTATGAGGCGCATTTAGTTTTCAGCCCTGTGTCGTCACACACCCCTTTGGGGTGGACTTTGGGCTTTTTCACTTTACAAACCTATTACATGCACAAAAAAGATATATAACTCAATAAAGGAGAGGGAAAAAGCCTCTTGAACGTTTTATTGGTGCCATCTCTTTGTGTTGACAGATGAATCATTTTTAATTCATAAGCAATACTACGTACCCTTGCCCAATTCAATTAAGAAAGGGGTTTGCCTCTATTGCCTTATTTGATTTGGTATGTCCAGCAGCTCGTGGTAGCTAATGTACCTACCTATTTGCAAACTTTACATACATGTTGTATGTAACTGAGGTCAGTAGTTAGTCTACCCACTTAATGACACTAATTTGTGTACTGTTTCACAAATTTTAGCATATCACAGATTAACTTTGTGTGGTTTTATCACTAGAACCAAAGTGAGGCCACTAATATACACATACTGTATAAAATTAGGGGCATAGCGATTAAGTGCCCTCTATTTGATTCTAGCCAGAGACCTGTGTTGTCATTCCCTTCTCTCCACCCATATTTTCTGTACTTCTCTAATAGTGACTAAGTCTTGATAAGATACTAAATTAAAATGGACTGAAATGGAGCTCGGAGAATATAAACAAGGAGCAGAGAGATAGAAGGTACTGGTAAGAGAGAAAAGGTCAGAGGAAGTGCATTCAGTGTCTCCTCCCAGCCAGTGAGCTAGCCAGTGTATCGGCAAGCTTGATTTTGTGTGTGTGTATGAAGCGACGGGGCGTAGATGGCGTGGTGGTGAGGAGTTCCCCTGCTTGCCCTAACTAACTCTAATTAGGCCCGTCTCAGCAGCCTTTCCCTACCCTGGGTTCCCACACCTCTCTTCCTACCTGTCTGTCTGCCAGTCTGCTCAAGCTGGGCCAGGACAGCTCAGCACACAAACTCACAGTACGCACACGCACACACACACACACACACACACACACACACAAACACACAGGGAAAGTTTTACTGTGTTGTTAAATCAGACTGGGAATCTGTCCTTTGTTGTTGAAAATGCAGACACAGGTAGGAGACAGGTATGAAAGCAGGCCGACGCACAAACAGACAGAGTGACAGCCGTAACACGCAAAGATGGAGGGGAGGCCTGCAGAGAGATGTGAGAGCGAGCGTGTTAATCCACACGGCGTAGCATTTCCTCTGTGGATCTGTGTGCGTTTGAACTTTTCAAGGGGAGGATGGCAAGGAGCGATCGGCCACTCTGTAAATGTCAGTGGATCTGAACAGCCTGAGCCCAGACAGCCTCGCGCCGTCGCCTGCCACTCACTTTGTCTCTGTCTGGGTGCTGTTTATTTTCTCTCCTCTCCCTCCTCTCCTTCCTTGTCCTCCATCTCCTGCCCTCTCCCACCCTTTCATTATTGTCTTTTACCTCTGCCTCGCCATTGCCTGCAGGAAAATAGCACATCCTGTAATAAACGAGGCTGATTTTTGTTTCTGTGTTTCTCTGTTTCCTCGCCCTTCCTTTATATCTTTGCTAGATTGAAATCCACCTCAGTGGAAACCTCTGTGTCTCACATTACTCAATTTCATACACCATATAGGATTCTGGCTATCCAGCTTTATTTCTTTGTAATTTATTAGCCTACCTTTATTTTGCTCTGCTGGTAATTAGTTTTTTTTTGTCTTGTAGAAGAAATTGTTGTTTTATTTCATTCGTCAAAACCATCTTATATTGCCTAGGGAATTATCAAGGGAGGCTTCCTTCATTAAATTTGTACGGAAATTAATTTGTCAGTGTGAGAAATAGGATACTTGCTAATCTTGTTAGGCCAGCTCTCCCCCCCGTTAGGCCTACTGTTACTGTGAGTAAAAAGGCAGACTGAAGACAGGCAGAGTAAAAAGTCTAAGACAAATTAAAAGAAAATACAGAGCTTTTTATGACAAATGAAAGTGAGAAAGACAAAGGGAAAGAGGTAGAGGATGGGTATCAAAATGTTGAGAGTTGGAGTCATGAAATTGCTGGCTTTATTGAGCAGGGCACAGTGGGCCAGTTGCTGCCTGCAGGCCTTTTCTAGTCTATCTACTTGTACTGCACTGCATCTCTCTCTCTGGCTCGCTTTCACTTCAGTTCAGTAGAAACCCAACATGTGGTTAGCTTTAGCTTAGTTTAAGGTCTGTAAACATGTGGAAACAGCTAGCCTGGCTTTGGCCAAAGGTAACAAAGTCTTCCAGCACTTCCAAAGCTCATAATGTAATATTAAAATGTTGACAGGCCCAGGCTGTATGTTTCACTAAAGTCTTAATGCTAAGCGGTATTAGTCTTCTCATCAAATTCACAATTAGGGCTGCAACTGAGGATTATTTTTATTGTTGATTAATCTGTTGATCAGTATTTCCCAAGATGACATCCTCAAATATCTTGTTTTGTCCACAACCCAAAGATATTCAGTTACTGTTGTAGATGAATAAAGAAACCAGAAAATATTCACAGTGAAGAAGCTGGGATCAGAGAATAATTTTTTCTCTTAAAAAATTACTCAAACCAATTAATCACTTATCAAAATTGTTGACGATTTACATGACGGTGGATAGAATGAAACAAGTAGTTATGAAGGATGTTTGAAGTCTGAAGATGTCTATGAAGATTCTCAGTCATCCATGTTATAGTTATCCAACGAAGGTTAAAGTCAAGGACAACTGGACTTGGTTGAAAATACTGGAAGACGTTTCGTCCCCTCATCCAAAGGACTTCTTCAGTTCTGACTGACTGGCAGGGAAACTCAGCTATTTAACCTCAGTGGGGTCGTTTTGCCAGGATCGTCGATACTGCTGGTTCGTTAGTGTTCCTGGTAGCTGTAACGACAGTCGTTAGGACTACCGGAGGCCAAGACTGAACGACCATTGTTGGTATCTTCACCTGAGGCCAATAGGTTACGTTTGTTGAGTTTCCTGGGAAGTGATGAAAGGACAGCGTTGTAAGTGGTGGCGTAGACCCCCTCCTCTGTTCAGTGACGGCTTCTCGACCCGGGTGTAGATGGCTTCTTTGACAACCTCTTTCAAACCATCCATCTTCTCTGTCTAAAATGTGCACGTAGTCTGAATGAAATCTGAAATACTGATTCATTCAAAATACATGGAAATTTATGTGCATTGCAACATCTGTCAAAAACTAAGAAAGAATGAAATGACTGAAAGAAAAGAAGAAAAATAAAAAGTAGTGTGAGTGTGTGTTTTTGTCCTTCTTCTCAGTCCCATCCCTCCTGGCCATCTCTTCTCTAGACTTGGGCAGACTCTCTGGCTGTTGCATGTTTGTCTGAGATATGGACTTGGATGTGTGCTGCGCGACCGCCCACTCCACACATTCCTCTGTAGTCCACCCGCTTCTCTTGGACATTGAACAAATTGATTTGGGCGTTGATTATTCAAGGGGCATATTTCATAACTTTTGACTGGCTTCTCTCCACCTCCCACTCTCACTTTTCTCTGTGCATCTGCCTCTCTCAAACTCACACCCATATCCAGCTGTATCTGCTCTGCAAGATACAGCTGAAGGAGGTCCGTGGGTCGTGTAGTTCAGTGCTCTGTCTAGAGTCTGATTGCACTGTAGCAGATCAGTGGTGTAACCTTTCTCCTTAGGGAGCCAGACAAAGTGCCCCGCCATGGCTGAGAGTCAGAAATATGGAGACAGTGAGGATCCATAGGTAACAGAATCACTATCTTTGTTTTTAGTGGAGACAAACATTCATATCATGCTGTTAATTTCTCAGATTGCAGTGGCTGTAGTCTAGTCTGAAAGAAGTTAATGTATTTATGTTCTGTCTTCAGCAGAGTGTATTATGACACTGAATAGTTACTTCACATAAATATGTTAACTTTTCTAGGCATTTAATTATTTTGAACGACTCCCATATAGATTAAAAGGAATTGCTACCGGGAATGAAACCTATGACTGCATAAAAATTATATATGTATACTAATCATGAATATTCAAGAAAGATTGGACACCAGCCAATAAAGCATTCATCACAGGGACATGAGCTGGGGAATGGCTGCAGGCATACTCCTGCTTGTTATTAATATAAATGATCTTCACACAATGACTAATCGACTCTGTGCTGTCCCTCTCTCTTTTTGGCCAGAAAGTCAAATTCTTTTCACTGAAGGTTAGTAAACATATATAACATATGTCATAATCCTAATAAAAGACCAATTTCAAAGATCATAATTGACAAGGGATTGAGTTACAGTGTGCTATGATTTATACTTCATCAGTTCAAGGTTAATCTTTTAGGGAACTGGACCAGCTGGAAGTATGGCTGCAAATTATTGAATATTGATTTTTTTCTAGATGAATCGATTCATATTTTTAGCCATTAAAAAGTCCGAAAATAGTGAGACATATCTGTCAGTCCGAGGTGATGTCTGCAAATGGCTTGTTCTCCTTAAACCCTAAGATATTTAATTTGCATTGGCATAAAACAGAACAGCAAAACCCCCCCTCACATTTGAGAAGCTGGAATCACAAATTTTCAATTATCAGCACAGTTGACGATTAATTTTCTGTCGATTGACTCATTTCAGCTGTGGTTGAAAGAGCAGTCTGTGTAGAATGAAAAACAACTTCTTTAATACAACAATAAACATGTAGCTCTGACTTTCAAATCAATAGTTGAACCACAGAGTGCAGTTTGAAGATCAAAAACAAAACCAGACTCTTCAAGATGACAAAGTACCCATTCTGTTAAAGTGACTAACCATTCAGCTGAGATGCTATTTGCAGGCTTGGACCCACCCACAATAAAGTTGGTCAGTTCATTTAGGGTAGGATAGGATGCGATGGGCTTCACTTAGCCAGCGAATTCCACAACTATTTGAAAACCACCAACAATCACTGCTACTCTTATCAAACTCCATATAGCCAGAAACACAGTAAGGGAAGAGTGACACACAAAAATGAGCCACAGAGTAAATGAGAATGTTATAAGAGGAAAATGATACACTAGTGATTAATTAACACCACTCTCCTCCTCGTCCTCATATGGCCAGGATCATTGTGTTACTGTATACGAGGGCTGCAGCGCCGTGTGCTCCGGCTCGCTCTCATATGCCCCAGTCAAAGCATGAAACGTAGATCAAGAGGAACGTTTGAGCAAGCAGAGAGTGTGTATTATATGAGCCTATGGTTGATAGCTCTGAAACTGGAGAACAGTGTGGAGGAGGTGAATGGCCCACAACGCACACACACTTTATGTAATACAAAAGTACCTGTAGACATAAACAGTCCACCCTGACATCCAAATCCAGTCAGAATAGAAAGTTGCAGCTGCTGCTTCCCATTGGGCCCTCGGGCTCTCAGCGTGTGTAGATTGTGTGTGTGTGTGTGTGTGTGTGCGTGTGTATGCGCCTGTTCATGCCAATCCATGTACGTCTTTTACTGTCCTCCAGCACTGTGCTGTAAACAGGTAAGCCCGGCGGCAGAGTAATCTCAGTCAGATACTATGAACCACTAGCTAACTCCTCCGCTGCTCTCCTTTGGTCTTTCATCTCTCTTTCTCCTTTTCTGCCTCCTTCTCCTCCTCAACATCCTCCAGGCGCTCTAATCTGCCTCCCCCCTCTGGCTTACCTTCCTCTCCTCTCTTCTCTAGCTCCCCTCTGGCACACCGCATCACCAGCACCAGGCCTGGGCTCTTCATCTGGTTTCCTGGGACCAGAAGTTCTGTCTTGTGTTATACATGTAGTATGTGTGTCTGTGTGTGTGTGTGTGTGTGTGTGTGTTGGGGGTCGGGTGGGGTAGCATGTACTAAGGTTTTGGGTGCAACATTAGCTCACCCTGTGGTTTATGTGGTGATCTGTGTTACATCAAATGCACAGTGGTCACTCGCATACACTCACTGGCTACTTTATTAGGTACGCCTTGCTAGTACCGGGTTGGAAACATTTGGTCCTGAGGGGCCCAAAGTGTGCCAAGAAAATATCCCTCCCACCATTACACCACCACCATCAGCCTGAACCGTTGATACAAGGAGCCAAAGGAGTGCAACCCGGTGTGATCTTCTGCTGCTGTAGCCCATCTGCTTGAAGGTTTGACGTGTTGTGCGTTCAGAGAAGGTATTCTGCATACCTTGGTTGTAACGAGTGGTTACGAGAGTTTCTGTTGCCTTTCGGTCATCTCGAACCAGCCTGCCCATTCTCCTCTGACCTCTGACATGAACAAGGCATTTTCGTCCACACAACTGCCGCTCACTGGATATTTTCTCTTTTTATAATGTCTGTAAACCCTAGAGATGGTTGTGCATGAAAATCCCAGTAGATCAGCAGTTTCTGAAATACTCGCCGCCGCCTGGCACCAAAAACCATGCTACGTTCAAAGTCACTTAAATCCCCTTTCTTCCCCATTCTGATGCTCGGTTTGAACTTAAGCAAGTTGTCTTGACATCTATTTGCCTCAATGAGCTGCTGCCATGTGTTTGGCTGGTTAGCTATTTTTGTTAATAAGCAATGGAACAGGTGTACCTAAGTGGTCGGTAAGTGTATGTACTTACAGTACAGGAGCCAGTTTCACTAGCAGTTTGTATATTCAAACTTAGTCTTGTCATAACCTTTGTTTACATTAGGACTGACCCCGAATAGTCGAAGATTCGATGCTTCGATGGGCGGAGCCTGATTCGACTGTCACTCTCACAGTCGAGGCTTTGCAGCGAAATGAGGATCATGCCATTTTGGAAATATGGGGGTGCTCAACGTCTGATCTTACATAGAACTACCCATTTTCTCCCAATAAGTTAATATACAGCCTATTACAATATACATTTCAACATTTAATGCTGTAAATAAACATGTAAAAAGAATAAAACTTTCAATAAATGTTTTTAAATCCAAAATTGTAACCCTAACCCTGGGTCGTCGCATGTGCGCATGTGTAGCGTGTATGTGTGTAGTGACAGAAGAGGAACACTTGCTGAAGAGAACGCGCCCAAGCTTCACTGGTGTTGTGCCGAGTTTGTCCGCACCTCGCGGGACTTTCGGATAATTTATCACCGTTGATGAACCACACAAAGAATATTTTATCATTTTTAAATAGCCGGCTACTTGAAATAGATCCGCGAGGAACCGCGACATGCATGCAATTGTCTGTATTCGGGAAAGTATTCAATAGTAAACTATATACACTTTTTAAAATTTAGACTGAGTAGAGTCCAGTGGTCCAGCAGAAGCAGAAGTTGTTGTCTTGTACAGATTACCCTGGGTACTGCAATGGATATTCTTACAACTCATGAGAGGCAGTGTCGCTACTGCCACCTGCTGGTGTGCTAATAAACTGCTCTAACATTTACAGATCTCTGTTTACAGATCTCTGTGGTACAGAGTGGACAAAATTCCACAAATATGTAAAAAAGAAGTTACAAATGTGATGTGACCTGCAAATTGACAGGAAATGACCCGCAAATGTACAAAAACGTTTTGTGTGTAAAAATAGATCCACAAATGCGTAAATAACTCTTTGTATGTGTGTACAGAGTAAATTGTACATATTTGCAAATTGCACTGTATTTTGTGGATATGATTTTACACAATACAAATGTAAAAATACATGTTTTGGGTAGTGAGACATTTGTCTATATTTTTTGTTTTACAGATTTCCGCAGTACACATTGGACAGAATTCCACAAATGTGTAAAAAGGAAGTTACAAATGTAACATGACCCACAAACTGACAGAAAGCAATCTGCAAATGTGCAAAAACTGAAAAAATACATATTTGTAGATAGTGAAATATTTGCGCATCATAGTACACATTTGTGAATTGTTTTCTGTGGGTTACAAATATAGTCCAATAAAATCTTACATACACGGCATGCAGGCAAAACTCTGCACAAGACCGGTGAATGACAGGTGAGAAAGAGAGAAAAGGGTCTTCAAAAAGCCTCAGTTTAGCTGGAAATTTACAGTGTAAGTTGAATGAATAGAGACTGCAGCTCTGCAGCTTCTCAAGATTCAAGTGGAGCTACCCTTTGTAACCCCCTCCAAGCCTGCAATTGCTGGCACAAAAACACACATGATTTGACTATCAGTCGACTATAGGCAGGACTTAATGATTCTGATTCGACTATATAAATCCTTAGTTGGGTACAGCCTTAGTTTGCATTATAGTGTTTAAATGTTTTGAATAGAAATTTAAACATCACTAAATTAACAGGTTGCACCACACAAACTAGTAATTATGTGGATATTAGTCTAGCTGTTGCGTAGCTAGCTGAGGCAACTGAAAATGCTAATGTTAGCTCGCTACTATATTACCCTTTTAGAAGAGTAAAGAGTTAAATAGGTAATGTGGAATATTGTTGACACATCCGCCCTGAATAATAGATATACCTCATTTTACAAAACACCATGCTAGTTGCATTATACTACTTAAAATGGCCGAATCGCATTAGTGACGTTAGCATTATTGTTAGCATAATTTAACACTAATTCTAAACTGCATGATATTATATATTGCATTCATATATTACTAACTCTGAAACATACATGTGTCTCCATATATGCATAAAGAAAGTACAAATAATTATCACTTTATTAGTTATTTATTGATTCTTTTATATCGCTTTGTCCCTAAAACGTCAGTTTTTATCATGTTAGAGCTTGTGATACTACAGTAACTTCACTGCTGATTGCTTTTGATTGGATGGTGTGTTTGACGCATTACTAAAGTCTTTTCTAGCATTTCTTGAGTTTGAATGGTGTAACCTGATTTAGTAAATGACTAGTTTGAAACCAGCTAATAGTTACTGAGAAGGGACGTCACACGCTAACTTACTAATGGAATATTTTACAGCTGTCACAGTCCACATCTGCATATATATCTGCATATGCACAAACACAACAGGAATGTTGTTTTTCTAGTTGACTCCGTCCACAAACACTCTATCCTGTGTGTGTTTAGACTGAAAATGAAAGCTCCAGCTAAGAGGGCTTGCCAAGGTGTCTGTTTGGCGGATAGATGATTTAGTGGCTGATTCTATGAGGAGATTCCTCTGTGGTCTCAGCTGGGATGGAGCGAAAGAGATACTGAGGAGGGACGAGTGGAGGCGACTGCCTTAGTCATTTGATGGAGAGGTGGAGTGGGACAGGAGCCCCGGTAATAAGGCCTTGCTTGCGTCGGTGTGCATGCACACACACCTGAACGCATACACGGAATCGTCTAGCAGATTAAATGCACTGCAGGTTGTATGAGACCAGAGAGCGAAAGAGAGAGACGGGGGAGAGGGTGTTGAGTCAGTGTGTAAGCCGCAGGGCAGCAAAGTCTTCCTCTACTACTAAGTCAGCTACTGATCTCATTTCTCCACAGATGGACTCCTAACACACTCCCATCAGGGGACAAATATATATTCCCTCTGTCTCTTTTCGCCACACATTCCTGCACCAACGACCTTCTCTCTTTATTTGTCTCCCACTCTCCTTGCTTTGTTTGTTTTCCCACCCTCCATCTTCTCCTCACTCTGTCTATATTATCCTCCTCCACCCTAATATCCCTCACGTTCTCTCACACACTCCATTATTCTCTCTGTCTCTGGTTTTAACCCTCTCCTCTACCCCATCACTTCATCCCTGTTCCAGACCACATACCATTACCTTCTCTACTCTTCCTTTGATCAATCACGGCCAACAGGTGCTGTAAATTGTGTCCTCTGGCGACCGGCTACCGCAGTGTCTCCCGCATGCATTCATTCCCTGCCGTGTCTCCACCCCTGCTCTTTCTGGCCACATCCCTCCAGCTCTTGCCCCAGTTTGTCAGCGAAGCAAAACTGGCTGTGCCTTGGAGCCCATCATTCATCTCCCCCCTCCTGTCACATCGGCAGCCTGGCCGGTCTCAGACAAATAGCATCACGGCAGATAATACAGCCACAGCCAGAAAAAAGCCAAATAAATGGTCCCTTCTCTGCAGACCTAATGGTCCTGCTTTCCACTTGGCCAGGGCACAGTGCTCAGCCCAGGGACTACACGGATACAAACATAAGCATCTAATGAGGGAAACCTATAAGCTTCAGCTAGCCATGACATGCATGCATCACACACGCCAAATAAAATTTTGGTCCACTGTAAATATATCGTGTTAATCCAGGGAGATCTTTATTTTCTAAAAATTGCATGGTGGTCTATGGCTGCGACATGAAGGCCTCTGTTGCAGGAGTACATAACCCATACATACACATGCAGTCCTCTGCAACCTGTAGGTACTAAGTGTCAGACGTAAGCACACTACTGCACATTTGCTAATGCTAATCACAGTGTGCTTCCATCATTTAGTGCTGCAGCACGTGGATATTCTCTACAGGGTGTAAATAAATACATAATAAAATGAACAAAAGGACCTCCTCTGTAAATCCTCTACATCATGGCATTTCATTTATTTGCTTCCCACCTGAGATGGCATTTGTTATGAATTCATCTCCTTTGTCAACACACCAGGTGGTGATTGTTTTGTCTTTTTAAGCAGGCATAATTATTTGGGCCTCCTGGTAGAGAAGAGGGTGTCGCAGAGAGCGGCATCAATATGCCATTGCTGCCAGCCTTGTCACTTCACATCTGAATTTCTTACAAGACACCAACATTTCCACAACAGCCAAGTGTAAAAACATGTTTCTTTTTTTTTTCTTTTATTCCATTCAGTTTGTGTAGTTTATGTCAGCCAGCAACAACTGCCAGTTAGCTAATTGATGTGGCTAAAGCAGCACAGTGGAGGTTTTGATTGAGGTGCGTCCATTCAGGCCTTCAAACTAGCCTGAGTGAAAGCATTTTAGTCAGATTTCAGCATTCATTATAAATGTTAATTCCCACCAGCATTCACACGTGGGTGAGACTGGGTTGTCTGACATGTCAGCCGACAAGTCGGCCGCTGATCAGTGTTGTATTCACTTGCTTTGTTGTTTGAATCTTAATCCAAAAAGCTAAACCATGACAAAAACATAGATGCCCTTAATTTTAACTCTCAATTCAACATTTTTTATTTTTTTTATTTCGACTTGTTTGTGTAATACATTTATTTTAATACAGCACTTTTACTGTTTACTGTTACCTGTATTGAAAAGTGCTGTACACTAGTTTTATTATATAACACTCACAAATTCCTACGGCTGAAAAAGGCTAAGTCCCTTGAACTTACAGTGAGGGAAAAAACTATTTGATCCCCTGCTGATTTTGTATGTTTGCCCACTGACAAAGAAATGATCAGTCTATAATTTAATGGTAGGTTTATTTCAACAGTGAGAGACAGAATAACAACAAAAAAATTCTTAAAACGTATATCAAAAATGTTATAAATTGAGTGAAATAAGTATTTGACACCCTCTCATTCAGAAAGATTTCTGCCCCCCCAGGTGTCTTTTATACAGGCAACAGGCTGAGATTAGGAGCACACAACTAATCACGTTTGTTACCTCTATAAAAGACACCTGTCCACAGAAGCAATCAATCAATCAGATTCACCATGGCCAAGACCAAAGAGCTCTCCAAGGATGTCAGGGACCTACACAAGGCTGGAATGGGCTACAAAACCATCGGCAAGTTTGGTGAGAAGGTGACAACAGTTGGTGGAATTATTTGCAAATGGAAGAAACACAAAACTACTGTCAGTTTCCCTCGGTCTGGGGCTCCATGCAAGATCTCAGCTCATGGAGTTGCAATGATCATGAGATCAGTAAGGAATCAGCCCAGAACTACACAGGAGGATCTTGTCGATGATCTCAAGGCAGCTGGGAACATAGTCACCAAGAAAACAATCGGTAACACACTACGCTGTGAAGGACTGAAATCCTACAGGGCCCGTCTGTAGCCTGCTCAAGAAAGGACATGTACAGGACCGTCTGAAGTTTGCCAATGAACATCTGAATGATTCAGAGGAGAACTGGGTGAAAGTGTTGTGGTCAGATGAGACCAAAATCGAGCTCTTTGGCATCAACTCAACTCACCGTGTTTGGAGAAGGAGGAATGCTGCCTATGACCCCAAAAACACCATCCCCACCATCAAACATAGAGGTGGAAACATTATGCTTTGGGGGTGTTTTTCTGCTACGGGGACAGGACAACTTCCACCTTCCAACTTGCCACCAAGCACTAAGTCATGTTTGGCAGAGGGGTCAAATGCTTATTTCACTCATTAAAAAGCAAATCAATTTCTAACATTTTTGACATGCATTTTTCAGATTTTTTTTGTTTTGTTATTCTGTCTCTCACTGTCCCGGTTACCTTGGCCGTTCTGTGTGGAGTTTGCATTTTCTCCCCGTGTCCACGTGGGTTCTCTCCGGGTGCCCCGGCTTCCTCCCACCATCCAAAGACATGAAGGCTAGGTTAATTGGTGTCTCCGAAATGTGTGGATGTGAGTGTGAGTGGTTGTCTATCTATGTGTGGCCCTGCGATGGACTGGCGACCTGTCCAGGGTGTACCCTGCCTTTCGCCTGATATCAGCTGGGATTGGCTCCAGCCCCCGCCGACCCTGTGTGCAGGATAAGCGGTTGACGATGGATGGATGGATGGATGGATGGATGGATGTGTCTCACTGTTCAAATATACCTACCATTAAAATTATAGATTGATCATTTCTTTATCAGTGGACAAACGTACAAAATCAGCAGGGAATCAAATAGTTTTTTTCCCTCACTTTAAGAATATGTTGTTTTTGGGGCATTTTCTGTTGTTTTTCTTGGGAGGGCGGTCTCCAGTTAAACTGTGTAAGAAGCGGCTAAATTTGATCAGCAAACACTGTTTTCCCAACAAGAAAAAGAAATGGTGAGCTCTGCATAAAAATAGTTAGTCTTCTGTGTTTTCATACCATTATCAGTGTAGGACAGAGAGAAGTGCCACCACCGTAACTGCTGACTGCGTCCTCTCTTTCTGTCTCTCACTGATGTGCCTCTTCCATGCTCCTTGATCATGGCTACTGTTGTCATCTCCTCTCCTCCAGCCTAATGAGTCAGTGTGTGATGTTGGATGGCTGCTGACACTGTGTCCTATGACTCACATCAGGGTGGTACTGCTGTCCCAGCACATCTCACTACTCTCCCCTCCCTCTGTCCTCCCTTCCCTCTTCTCCTCTCTCCCTCCGCTTCTGTTTGGACTACACCTTCACCAGCGGGTATAGGGACATCTGATAATAATAAAGAAACATGCTGTAAAGGTGACGCACACAAACGTAAACCTCCACCTCCCCAGACGCACATGCGTGTTCCAGTTGGGCAGGCTGTTTTCCAAAGTAGTTATTGTGTTTACATGTCACGTGCTTGTTTTGTTTTTTCTCTCTGTGGTGAAAGAGAAACAAAAAAAAACAAAGAAATGTAGAAAAAAGGGACAGAGCTGGCAGAAGGCACAAAGTGTTGGCCAGTGGAAAGTCCAGTGATCATGGAGGCCAAATTGACGTTGGAGTTGAGTGAGAGTGTGTGGGTTTAATTGCATGCGCTCGTGCAACAAAGGTTTGTGATATCACTGCTTGTACATTGAGGTCTATAGGCTTTTGAGACATACTACACACACCACAGCTTCTAAGTTATGGCAAAAAGACAAAATTTTACATTTTGCCCTTTTAATCTTTACATGGCGACAGTATGTTTAAAACAGGATTTCTTTCATTTAGATCCACAGGCGACACAAGATATAAGTTTCAACTCATTTACCTGTGAGAAACACGAAGCATCTCTGTACTGGTGCGAGGCCGACTTAAGACAGACACCTTGGCCTTTTTTATGTAAATAACACACTTAAACACTCCTGCTTTAAAGAGCCTGGGCACTCGTAAACCTAGACACACCCTGTGGGGGTGCTTTTGCCTGTAAAACACTGTTTATGGATGCCTGTACCTGCATCCTTCCAACCATAAACACTTTTCTTTGTCCTTCTGGGACAGTGTTGGTGAAGAGGAGAGAAAGGAAGAGAATGTCGCCTCAAACAGGAAGGCCATGTCCACACTAATGTTAAAAATATCCCCCTTTTTTTGGTCCACAGCAGTGTTTTTTTTTTTTTCTTAAAGTTTGCCATCCACACAGAAATAACAAAATGGTAGAAAGGCATGTAAATTACATCACGTAAGCATGGAGGGGAAAATTTTAACCATTTCAGCATCACAGCATTTCTGGCATTGAGTGCAGGTCGAGGTTCTCAAACCTTTATCACATGATAGTGAAACATCTGAGATCATCCTGTTTGACCCTTTGTCTCTCCAGTGAGTGTTTGAAAATGTCCTTTGTTTCTGTGGTTAAAAAACTTGATTTTGTGTCTAAATGGAGAAAAAAAAATGCACTTATTTATTTGAATTTGTGAGGACATGCTCTTACTCTCCTCTGAATTCAGATGGACTGCATGCCGTCCACTTGGTGCCATTGTCATTGTTGAACCGAAGTTCTCTTAATCACACCGCCCACTGTGATTTACTAGCTCTCCGCATCCATAGGCATCCACTCCAGCCAACTGCATTAAGGAGATAAATAACCAGACCAATAAAAGTGCTGTGAGGAGGCTGAATGGGCCCTGGAATGCTCATCGTCCATTTTGGTGCAGTAAGCAACAGGGGGTGAGCCAGGGGGGAGGTGTGGGGCTTTTAGTAGAAGGTTTTTTAGGGGTGATATTGTGATTGGTGGTGGAGGTGATGTCATGTCATCCATCTTAGGGAGCCACTTCATTAGGCTAATGGAAGGGCTGGACCGCTCACCGTTCGTTCCTGTACGTGAATGTGTGTGCATGTGTGTGTTTGTCCTTCCATTGATGGCAGCTTCCAAGGCTAAAGTGGTTATGAAGACTAAAGTGATTTTGTTAGCCAGGCACATAGCCAGTCACTGTGTATGGACATAACTGTGTGTGTGTCTGTGTTTCACCCAGTACAGTAATGACTCTGTTTTTGGTGAGGGGAGATAATGCAGTGTGTCTGAGGAGCTAAAGCACACCTTATTCCTTTGATGTTTAAGCTATAATAATGTTCCTTCAGTGACTTGCAAAAATGCAAAGTGTAAAGAGGTTACCTGCCACGCTTAGGGTGCGATCGGTGATGACTTTGATTTGTCACTGATTTAAATTAGTATGTCACTTCAAATGTTCCTCTTGTGACGAGTGAAGAGGACAAATGCAATCGCTCTTTGAATTTGCTGCTCTGCTCGGCCTCCTCTCTTTCTCTCTGTCACTCTTCCTTCTCTTTGTCTCTCTCTATCTTTGTCAGTTTTTCAACCTGAAGCCCACATGATTTTCTGTCTGGACATGTGCTTTTCACCTTCAGCAGACCGGATGTCATATGAGACTGACACCTATTCTTTTCCGTGTTTGTGGATCAAACTACAGTTAAATGGGTGACGTTTAAGCAGCAGAGCTTTTACTCACAACCTGATGAAGCTCATGGCCTTGACACGGTGCTGACAATAGCATAGCTTGTATCTCTTGTCCTGTCCATCCTCACCAGAAAAACTGACGTATAGGGTGATTATTATATAGCTTATTATGACCTATATTTAAGTTTTTAATTAGGCCGCGACCTCTAGTGGCAGAAGAGAAAGAAAGTCTTAGATCTTTGAGTTCGACTCATGATGAATGGGGGCAAGAACAAAAGTGTTGTGTTTATAATTTTGTTCAGTGTAGATTCACATTCATGTTTTAGTGAAATTAAGGTAAAAAAAAAAAATCATAATTTAGGTAATATACCCGGATTACTGGATTTCAAATTACAGGTACACCTTTATTTGAATTTTGCCTCTTTTGTCGTCGGTCTGTTTATTCACACTATTTAGAGTATACTGTGAGTATGGACATTTGTGCAAACCAAACTTGAACAGGGGAGGTGTTGGTGAAACAAAATAGTGACACTGTGTCCAAGCTGTACTGTAATTATTCATTCAAAAGCCTCCATTTCCCATGAAAGTAAATCTGAAAAAAAACTACCCAAAACTGAACTCAAAGTAGTTTCCTTGTAGCAACTTAAACATATGCTCTGTGCCTATTAAGATGTGTAAATGAGAGGACGGTATCCCCCATGTGTGGACACCTGCTACAAGAGCAAAGGTTCACTCTCCAAGCTGTTTCCTATGAAAATTTATTTCTTCACTATTAGCGTCTAGTGCTGAAGGTCGCAATCCGCCCGGAATAGGAATACAAATATTCCCCACTTTTTATTTATTATTTGTGACAGCCATTCATTTGATGTCTCTAAATGCTCAGATCTCAGGAACGAATAGCGCTGTGACATTTTCAGACGAACATGCGTAAAGGTGGGCATTTTCTTTGAACTTGAATTGAAGGATGCAAGAAAAAATGTCAATGCTTACTGGATTTCTGTCAAACATGTTTGAAATGAGAAGACAGTCTTTCTGTTGTCAGCTGAGTAAACATTCATCTGCTTGATGCAACAAGACACAACATTATTAGAGGTTAGTTATTGTCTGACGTAACCTGTGGGTCACAGGTAGGTGTTGAAGATATGTGTGATATGTGGTAATATATTGGGATCCTCCCCCAAGTGAATATTCCAATAAAAATATGCAATTTCACATCTTGGACTATAATTATAAGTGCGAATTATATAATGACAATCGGGTGGTGGGGGGTAAACAAACACTTCAAGGTTGGAAAGTTAAAGCTAGATAACTACTTACATTAACCTACAGTGTCTCCATTAGCTTGTTGTGTGATGCACGGGACTTTAATAAGGGGAAGTGATGCAGGCAAGACATTACACTAACGTTGTCACATTGGGGGTGTATCGAGGAGGTTGGAGGACCCAAATGCAGGACACGAAGGCTGAGCAGATCTACTTCCAAAGGTTTATGTAGAACAAAAGGCGAGCACACTTACAGGTTGAGTAGAAATAATACCGTCTCTGCATCATACACTGCACGCTATCGTACAGATGTAAACATGGAGACCACAGAGGTTAGCTGATACTTGCTAACCCTTCTGATTTTCACAGGAGATTCCCGTTTCTCTCCCGGTTTCCACCTCCATAGAAATAATATAGTCCAAACAAAATAAGGTGATCCAACAAAGAATCAAAAAAGGGCAATAATCCAAATGAACAAGAAACAAGCAGGGAACAGGCAGGGCAGGGCAAAACACAAGATGAGACAAGACAGCGCAAGCCACACACGACAAGCTACAATGACCGGACACAGATTCAGGGAAATATACACACACACACACACACACAGGGTTAACGAGCAGGGAGGGGATCCACAGGTGAAAGACATGAGGGACTAATCACACAGACAGGCAGAGAGAAACCGGGGAAACAGATCAAACGGACCAAACCAAAATGCAGAAACACAAACTGAACATTAAATAGGCAGAAACTAAACACAATATGAAACCAGCAGAACTTGCTTAACTAATAAAATAAACTTCAAACAAAACAGGGAAAACAGACTGAAACTAGAACCAAACAGGACATCGAACGAGAACACAGAGGCAGGGAGAGTGATCACAGGAGGAACAGACAGAACACAGGTTACAAAACACCAGATAATAATCAAACTATATCCCAAAACACAGAACAGACCAAACTAACCATAGAACAGACAGACCCTAAACACGGCAGGAAAACAGACTACACTGGAGGTACAGAACAAACCAAGTAGACTAAATGACTAAGAAACACCAGCAACTAAACCACAAACAGGCACAGAACACACACCAACACCAGACAGGCAGACAGAAACCAAGCATGATCCAAACACCAGATAACAGAATAAGACAAGAACTAAGGCAGGCACAGATCAAAACCAAAAGACAGGCAACAGTAAATAAACTAACAGCAGGCAGACTGACACAAGACAATAGACAGACAGGACTGAAACCCAAAATACAGACTAAATAACAGATACAGAACTAACTAAATAACAAAGCTGGCGGAGAACTAAACTAAACAGATTAGACAGACACACAGTGTGACAAATGTCAAGGTTAGAAAATGGTGTGGTCCATTTTAGGGGTGTCTAAGGCGTTCAGACTGCAGGCCTTAATGCTCAATTCCGATTTTTTTGTTTGACAGTTCACATTATTGCTTAAATGCGACCCATATCAGACTCCAGTGTGAACTGTCCGTGGCCTGAAAGTGACCCGTATGCATATATCACAACGTCACACGCAGCACACTGTTGCAGGCTACAGAAGTAAACAAGGAGCAACAGAGGTTAGCTCCGGTTAGCTCACGCGAGACTCCTGTTTTTTATTGTCCTCTCACAGGTTACATTTCTCCTGAATTATTACAAGTGTTCACAAGATTCTGGTCTTTTCTTTACGGTTTCTGCTGCTGTACAACACAACTGCCCCACAACTCACCTTCCTCTCTCTCTCTCCCCCCACTGTGTCCGCTCGGACAAATAGCATGCACAAAACTCAGAAAAGAGCTTGTGGTCCGGTGGATTTCAGGTGTAAGAAAGGGAATTTGTGAGCAAATGATAGCAAGGTAGAGGAGGAAGAGAGCCACATGTATAATAATGGCTTTTGTGGAGCTTTTTCATTCACAGCGGCTCCATCTACAGCAGAACTGTGACAACAGCTGCTCTAGAGTGATGTCAAAGTCGCATCAATTCCGACCTGAGTGTCCAGAGTGAGGTCGCATTTAAAAAGATCCGATCTGTATCGGATTTGGACCACATATGGAAGTGGCCCAATTCCCAAACTGGAAAAGATCAGATTCCTGTTTGCACTGTCATAAAAAGATCAGATCTGAGTCACATATGTGCAAAAAAATTTTGGTCACATTGGCCTGCAGTCTGAATGTAGCCTAAAATCGTATTTCAAGATTCTTGAGGAATGAATATGGGAAATATATTGCAATATTTACAGGTAAGAAAGAACTGTTGTTTTGCTTTTTTCGGAGGGGTCCGAGTCATAATTAGGGCGGTCAGACACCCTCAATCCTCCCGCTGTCATTTGAACCATGATTATTACCATGTCTGTGTACAAAAAGCTGGAAAAGCTAGAGCAGATAATCAATAAACACCCAAACAGTTTGAAGACTAAACTTGCTAAAGAAGTCCACATAGGGACCAACTACAACCATTACATCTGGGAAATGTTATTTAGGCTACTACACTACAGGCCTTCATGCTCAAATCTGATTAATTGTCCAGATCTAATTTTTTTTGATTGACTGTTCACATTATTTTTTAAATTTGGCCCGTATCAGACTCCAGTGTGAACTGTCCATGGCCTGAAAGAGACATGCATGTGCAAAAAATAACATGACATCATACCAGAGATGCTCACAAGTCTTTGAGCTAGAGTCCAAGTCAAGTCTCAAATCTCTCATGGTTATAATGAATGTTGTACCACCTGCTGTGTTCAATCTAGGTTGCTAATAAAACTGCATAGCTTTAAGGAATACTGTAACTGTAACCTGTATTTCACTTACAGAGCACAACCATGTAATGTACAATTCAATTATTGACGGCTTATTAAATACTGTAAGTCAAAACACTCCCCAGATTCTTAAACCCAGTGTAAAGTTAACTAAATAAAACTGTGTAATTGCATAATCAACAATAAACCTGTAACCTGTTTTTAGCACAACCATGCAGCCTAATGTACAATACGTCTACAATTAATGACTTATAATAAGCTTATAAACTACTGTAAGTCAATAAACCCTGTTGACTCTCAAACCCAGTGTAGTTAACTAAATAAAACTGAAAAAAAAGTTACATGGTCAACAATAAAGCCGTAACCTGTTTTTAAGCACTTACAGAGCACAACCATAATGTGCAATGCAATCAATAACAGCTTAAACTACTGTAAGTCAACACACCCTGCAGACTCTCAAACCAGTGTAACGTTTTAATTAAATAAAACTGTAAGGTTACATGATCAACAATAAACCTGTAACCTCTTTCTAGCCAACGGCAATAATTAAGGTGATGGCAGCCAGCGGGACGTAAATAATTACGTTAATCGACCACCACAAGTTTGGCAAGTAAACAAACGCTCATTCATCTTTTCATAACGAATGACAGTCGGAGTAAACCTCTCGTAGGTCGTAGCTGAAGCAAGAAGCAAGCTAACGTTAGATGGCCAATGCTGAGCTAAACATGTTTACTCACCACAGGTTACTAATCTATTGCGTTCAGCGCTTCTTTGTTTGGGCCATGTTGTATGAAGTTTTAAAGCCAAAGTTTATGATGAATGGCACAGCCGCGGCCGGTGTTTGTTGTCCTCTCTCACGTGCCGCTGCGCGCAGAAGATGTTACGTGTTACGTAGGCAGGTTATAGGTAACGGAGGGAGGGGAACAATGGCAAGCTCATCAGACGTTTCCTAAAAATAAACATTGTTCACGAGTCCCGCACCTCGAGTATGAGTCGAGTCTGAAGTCTTTTGAGGATGAGTCTCAAGTCAAGTCTGAAGTCACTGTGTGTGACTTAAGTCGCACTCGAGTCCGAGTCTCTAACTCGAGTCCCCATCTCTGCATCATACACTGCACGCTATCGTACAGATGTAAACATGGAGACCACAGAGGTTAGCTGATACTTGCTAACCCTTCTGATTTTCACAGGAGATTCCCGTTTCTCTCCCGGTTTCCACCCCAGGTTATAATTCTTGCTCATAAAGTGAAGTAATGACAAATGTTAACAAATTTGTGTCCTTTTCATTGCATTCAGGACAGTTGCTGGTGCTGTAGAGCACCTATAAGCCTTACAACACTCGCTCTACTGTTTCTTCCTGGACAACTAGAATGCATGTGACACATAATTGTGACGGCCGTCGCTGTAGAGTGACGTCAGAGTCACATTAATTACGATCTGACTGTCCAGACTGAGGTCACATCAAAATCTGGCCCAAATAAGAACTGGAAAATATCAGATTCCATGTGACTTGAGCTGCTCACACTGTTATAAAAAATCTGCCCGCAATCTGAACATTGCCTTGGTTAAGCCTAGTTGACACTAAACGATTTTCAGCCAGATTTGCCGCTGGACGAGCTCGGCTACCGTCAGGCTGTGATCGGGGGTAAAACAGCAGTTGATCAGCGGTCGCCAGTCTTTATGTGTAAACTACTCAACGACGCATGCCAGATATCTAGCATCCCAAATATCTGGCGGAGTCGGCTGACTCGACTGGTTGTTTGTCTATGTGTGGCCCTGCGATGGACTGGCGACCTGTCCAGGGTGTACCCCGCCTTTCACCCAATGTCAGCTGGGATTGGCTCCAGCCCCCCACGACCCTGTATGCAGGATAAGCGGTTGACGATAGATGGATCTTTATAATAACAAACAAAAGCTGTTTCATGTGTAGGTTTGCGTCATTTCACATTTCACGTGTGTTTTCTTGACAAAACGTGGTTTGGAGACCAGCCTCGAGTGACACAGCCGATGTCAGCTCGTGTAGTGTGTGACCCCCTGTCACCGATCAGTGATGTAGTGTGAACGCCACAACGACTTCAAGACTCCCGTCACATGACGGCAAGTTGTGTAGTGTCGTATAAAGTCGTGTAGTCTGCACAAGCCTAGTTTTGATGCTCTGTGCAATGCTTTTACATTCATGGCACAGCACCCAAGCAGATTTAGGCCTCCCCAACTATGTCTTATAATGGCAGTGAAAACACTGTAAAAGGGTAGTTTTAGTATTTTAAATCTGCGCCCTATTTTTACATATTTTGGGTTCGAAATGACTTGTAGGTACAAAATGTTTTGGAGTAGTTTGTTCAACCGGCAGCTGAGAACTGGTAGTTGTGCCCGTCAAAATTATGTCCACAAAAAGTGCTTCTTTTTGCCACCAACAGCCTCAGACTGTTCTACCAGGTGTCTGACAACATCATGGAAAGGATGCCTATGAGTAACACCCGATAACACCCCATGTTTTTAACCACAAATGGAAGTCTCGCTCAAGAACATTTCTCGCTCTGAAATGGATACTCACGTTTCTACCGCTGTCTTTCTGCAACAACTCGACTCTCACGAGATTTCAGCGTAACAGTTGTCCTTAAGTTGGTGTTTCTGCACAGATTTCAGAACTTTTTGCACCCACTAGTCATTTCGACCCCAAAAAATCCAAAAGAAATCTCATTAGCCTAAAAGGTGACTCATTTATATCCCTAATTTGCTTTAATAACCTCAGTTCCTCCATGGTCAACATCATCATTTCTTTTCCTAACCATTGAGTTTTTCAGACTCATCTGAAAATCTAAATATAATTTAACTATCAGGATGAACAGTGGTGCACCAATTTAGTCTAAGTTTGTACTTTATGTTACTGGACAAGTAGGTTGTTGTGCAGCAAAGTAATTGACGTTACTTCCTATAAATTTAGCTAACGTTAAAAAAAAAATTCATTCACACACTTCAGCATTTATTAACTGACACACTCTAACCTACACTGTACATTTACTGCCAGAATGACAACTGACTGCTAATTTTTTAATCTGCTTTTTCTTTTTTCTGCTGAATTTCACCATCACTGTGTATATATGTACTGTGTCAACCACACACAGAGACACACTTTATGCACTGCCCTCGTCCTTAAACACTAATCTTATAACAGTTCCTTTAAAGTAGATGTCTTTTGAAGAATCAGGATAAGCATGTTGAGTTTTATCGTGATTGCAATGTGTAAGCGAAAATCATTAATGATCGTATGAAATTTTAGTAGTGCCGCTGCTGAATGAATATAGGGGAAACAGTGAAAGCTTTTTGACCACTCACTAGATATGGCCTCTGGTGAAATGTTTGCTGAAGTCTTCTTGCATTAGGGATTTTAAAGGGAAATTAAAAATCCCTGCAATACCTTAATATGTTAATCGGCACCCATTTCACACAGCTTCTGACTCCATCAAAGCATGCTTTCAGAGCTTTGTATATATATGTTACGTGCCTACAGCCACATTAATGGGCCTTTGCATTTCAAAGTGCAGTGCTTGTGTGGCCTTTAACGCCTGTCCCTGGTGTGGATCGATTTTGTGCCTAGCCAGCAGCCCACTGCTAACCTTGAGGTAAGCTGGCGTAATGAGATCGCATCTGACGCCATTGACTCACACCTGACAGCGCTGACACTCTTTCCCCAGCCACGGAGACACGCAGACAGGCAGAGTGGGAAAGGCTAGGTCTGTGGCAGGCTGTACTGGCTTTGATTAGTTTTTTCTTGATTTCACTGTATTATATACTTATACCTTCTAAAGAAGTTGTTTTGTTTTTTTGCCTAAATGGGTGACAAACTGACATGAGAAATATTATAAATTCAGCAAAAATTACAGCAGTTTTTAGTCATAATAAAATAAAATCTTTTAACTTGTGACAGAACCAGTGTGTGCATGGCACCAGTCTTCTTTTGTTAGCCCATAAATTCCTAACTTATCACAAACATCCCTTAGGAGAAAAATGGTATGAACACTACTTGGCAATAAAGCTACTTCTGATTCTGATTCTGAACCCTTGGTGTGCAGCACAGATGGATTCAGAGTGTAGATTTTGCTGTTACCCTGTTGGTGTGGGTCTGCAGGCAGTGCCGGTTTGTGCGCAGCCTTTTGTCTGGCCATAACTGTGATACATTGTCTGTATTTCCTGGCCCAGATGAAAACCTCTGCTATGGCAGGCTGCAAAGATCATTTGTCTCCAACAACACACAAACGTACACGCTTGTGCACCCTGAACAACATGTAATCTAATTTCAGAATAATTAAATAATAGCTGCCCATCAAGCCATCAGTGTGATATAGAAAAAGGGAAGCCCCTGGGCTTACTTCAGGCGCACTGATCCCTAGGATGTAGTTAAAATGCCTTTATTTTTTTTAGGGCATATCAAAGTAAAAAATCACAAAAGGAGAATGCCAACCAGTTTCGACCCACACTGCATCTGGGCGTGGCTGGAAAGAGGACTCAACCCTGGTTAACTGCATCCTTGGTTCAGTGTAAGTATGCCTGAAGTAAGCCCAGAGGCTTCCCTTTGTCCATAGTTGACTCATTTGACTTCAAGAGTACCTTGCATTCACGTGCGGTTTACTGCTATGTTTTTTTGTTTTTTTTACCTTTTGCCATTAGTATGATATACCTGTGAACATAATATGAGATTACTGTTTCCTTTATAACTGTGACCAGCATACCGAAGCTGATTTACTTAGATGTATCAGGCTACAACTGGATGAGATGGGACTGGGATAACCATTATCTGAGTGGTGGTAATTGAAACAATAATGGACATGGTAACAGCTTGGAAAATAGCATTGATCCATCATCTAAGATGAGCCCTCTTTGTGCATTAATGCCATGACTAAATGGTGCAAACTGATATTTCACTCGGTCATGATTAGGTTTAGTTGGCTAATTGAAAAAGAAATGAGCAAGAAGGGGCTTTTGTGAGGTGTGGAGGAGTGATTCTAACACCTCGCCTCAGCAGGGCTTTGAATCCCTCCCACAGCCAGGGATTTCTAAGGAAAGATTAGCCAAAGACATGGCACGATTTTGGCGGAAGTGTGGAATTGGAATTCAATTCCTTGTATACCTACGTACAGATGTACACTAGTAAGCCAGTGGGAGCTAGATCGATAGGAATCTAACAGCTATAGGTCCTGTGCAGCTCAGGAGCATCCTCAGCAGGTTACGTCTTTGTCTCATCCTTGTCTATACATTCCTCCAGTCTTACTTTCTGCTTTGCAATCTGACCTTGGCACATTTTCCTCCACGTGGCATACAGCTTTGCTGATGTCCAACTTTCAACGGGTAGAAATGGCACTGAGCCGCAGCTAGCCTATAGACTGAGCACTGCTGGGCTGGATGAACACGTGGAAAATGAGATCACTGACCTACAGCAAAGGTTAGACTTCAGTAAGCATGAGCAGTCAGATGATGGCTAGTCTAGGGTTTGGGGGTTTAATAAACTACTGCTGGCCATAAGTCTGTTGTTTTACCTCTCTGCTTGAACCTCATGTGGACGTGTGTGTGTGCGTGTGTGTGTGCGTGTGTGTGTGTGTGTGTGTGCGTTTGCGTGTGTGTGCGTTGTGATGTGTATGAAGCTACAGCCCTCGTTGTGGCTAGCTGTGTTAAGCTGAAATGTTGTTATTGATTACACACAAAGGTTGAGATGGAAAAGCAACTGAGTGTGAATGGGCCCAGCTCCAGGTGTGTGTGTGTGTGTGTGTGTGTGAGTCACAGCTGTGCTGTCAGTCAGCCTCTGGCTTATCCATTAGGGGAAAAGGGGGCTGGGGACTTTGGCAGAGGGAAATACCAGTGTTTGGCAAAGACGAGTGTTTGAAGCCAGGATGGAAAGGAAAAAGCACTTGTACTATACTTGAGTACAATTTTGAAGTATTATATACTTTACTTGAGTATTTCCATTTTGAGAGACTCAATACTTTTCAAAGGGTTCTCTTGTAATTTCCTACATCTCTAGGCTTCATCTACTAAAAAAACAGTTTTTGGATCAATAATGTAACACTCTGAAAGTGAACATTCTTCTGAATGAGAGCAACTTGCTGTTAATGATTTTGTACTTTTTTAAAATATGTATTATTTACTTTTACCTTTTGCTAAATTGTTAGTTTTACTTCCATACTCTACACTATGTCCTCATGCATCACTCCCTGTCTCTATTTTTCCACTTGCTCTCTCACTCTTTCTGTCCTTGTCACATGTTTTAATTATACAAGCACACTTATTCTCTCTCTACATGTGTGTGCATCTCCGCATGTATGTGTCTGTATGCATACAAACGATACCCTCAAAAATACAATGCACATCTTATCTTATTAGTGAGTGAATCCTGTGAGTCTTTTACAGTCAGAATGACCCAGTTTAGTACAACAAATATGATTTGCTCTGACTCCTTAAGGTTTAATAATTTAAACCAACTTAACTTGCGGCTCAGTTTACCTAACTTTAACCTCACACAAAAATAACTTTAATTCTAGTCCTTTAACATTAACATGGCATCGATTTTAAACCAAAATATATTTAGCGACCTAAATTTGTTACAGGCTCAGTCGCAACAGTCAAACTGCTCACCTATGCAGCTGTGGCTGACCAAACCTCAATCAACTTGAAAATAAAACAAAACACTACAGTTATTCTCTTAATCTTTGCAGTGTTACAACTAATGCTATACTAGTTTGATGCTAATTAACATCATTCTGCTGCCACTGTGTAACAAAAGAAACAAAAAAGAAAAATTAAAAGACACTGTTAGCTAGCTAACTAAAAGTGCCGTTCTATCACCTTTGCAATTAACTTAATACAAGATGTAATTTTACGCAAGTTTAGTGCTGTGTGAAAATGATTTCTTACACTATGTGGTGATATGGTTAGTAGCTGTTTTAAATAAAACAAAGCAGAAATAGTTACTTACCAAGTAACTTCTGTTTGCGTGGCACTGATGGCTTGGTAGATGCAGTTTAACAGCAAAATAAGCCCAGGCAAATTCAGGATTGTCCTTAGCTTTGAGGCGATGGTGCACAGTTGAAACAAGTTCCACTAACTTAAAATCTTTCTGCTATTAAGTGAAGGGGGAAATATTTGTTCAAAGTGTATATATTAATAAGTTATGACAATGTTCTTTATTTTCATATTGACAGTACGCCCCTTTTATGCAGCCTGTTCAAGGCGGGAATGTTGCACGATTATTCCTCCTCACCATTCTGTATAAAGTATACAAGCCAGAAGCGGAGGTATTAACAACATCAACTTCCGTGTAATGTAGGGGAGCTAGAAGGATCACACTAGACGCTGGTGCTGTTGTATTTACTTCCACAACGTTGTTTGGTTCAAAAAATCAAAGCTAGTGTAATGACTTTACAGTCTTCTTTACGGCAGTATTGCGGGATACCTGTTTAAAAAAGGGCTTTAGAGTGTACACACATACTGCTAGGATAGTCTGTTTCACTCTCATTTGCTGCATTTACTTCACAGACACCTGTGGTTAGGCATACACACATAGACACTCTCTCTCCCTCTCCCTTTCTCACACACACACACACACACACACACACACCTTATCTCTCCCACCTCTCTGCCAGAGAGTCTCTTTATGAGAGGCCTGCCTGACGCCCAACTGTGAGGCCATTTTAATTAGAGCCCTGCTGTTAAGCACAGGCCTCCTCAAGTGGTCTCATCCACTCCCTACCACCTACTCACACCTACACACCCTCTGTCACACACTCACCACCACTATGCTCTCTCTCTCTCTCTCTCTCTCTCTCTCTCTCTCTCTCTCTCTCTCTCTCTCTCCCCCTGTCCTTATGGCCTGGTTCACACATAGTATCAGGATCAGCTTTATCAGCTCTATTGTATCCATATATCCAAATTGATCTAGATTTTCTTCACTGTAGATCAAACTAGACTGTAATACATATCACACCACCGGAATCCAAAATGCCGGCACTACTTGAGATCAGATTTAGCTCCCCATCTTTGACTATTTGTTTGACAAACCAGAAACATATGCACATCTGAGTAAGGCAGTGCATTTAGAGAAGAGATTTGCAGTCGTTGTTTTCATACACACAAAAAGTCTGAATGACTTCTGTCCAAATCTTACACATCGTACCAAAGTATTTTAACACAAAAGATTATGTATAACCGTATGCTGATATGGAACCCTGAAAAAAAAATGGATTGGGGGACGGAGGATTATCAGTGCGTGGCTGTTGAAATGAAAACACATGCAGTCACATGACACCCTCAGCTGTGCAGCCGCGGTCAACTTCTGCACAAAGTGTTCCTGGAACTCAAGCTGCTCCATCGCACTCATAACCTGCATTCCTCCATTTCCCCTGTTTAAGCAAGGCCAAACCTCTTGGAAAAAAAGCCCAGGTCTCACATGTATTGATTCTCTTCTGCATCTGGCTGCTATGATCAACAAGCTATTGTGTTGAGATGTGGAGGGGGGGAACCTGTCTAAGCTGCTTTCTTAAGGAAGTTCCACAATTACGGGTAAGTTGATTAGAAACAACAGCTGGTGGGTTGATATTATGTTGAATCAGCTCTGGAATTTTGAGCTAAACATCCCAAAGCTGCTGCAGTGTGTGTGTCACCCGGTCCCTGGCAGAGGAGGGGATTATAGCCGTGAACATACACATGATGCGTGCCAACCTCGGTCAGCAATCTAAAGACAGGGGTTACAGTGCAGCTGTGTTACAGTCTGATAATCATCCATCATGCTTGGGTTCCAAACAGTAAATATCCCCTTAAAATCCTCTGTCTGTATATTTGAAATTAGTTTGGAGGAAACTCTGAGCGCCGCCTGCATCTATGACTGCTTGTCTTCAGCTTGATGTGGGAAGACAGGTTGTTTAGGGCCATGGGGATGGAGAAAGAGCAGGGAGGAGGAGGAGGAGGAAGGCTGCAGCTGTTGTTGTGTGTAGCTGTTGTAGTGTTGGTCTGGTGTCGTTTGGGAAAAATCACAGCAGGGTCCAAGAGAGGCACAGGCCCTGTTGCCTTAATGGACAGACAGACAGACAGACAGATAGATACTGTAGATAGATGCCTCATCTTTCACTTCATCCCATCCTCCTCACCTCTGTGGTCTTTGTGCTTCAGACCCCTCCAATCCCAGGGATTTAGCATGAAAGGCTGAAACAAAGCACCTCTTCTGTGCCACCTTCCTTTTCTTCCTCCACCTTCTTCTGTGTCGCAAATGTTGCTGCACTAGAATCCTCCCCTGTTGGCGTCTGTATCGACCCTTCCTCTTCCTCCAGGCTCCTGCTAGGGCCCTTTTCCTTCTGTTCACAGGGCGGGAGTTTTTATTATGATTGTTTTTAAAGATTTTGTTCTCTCTCTCTCTGTCTGCCCAGGGTTGCGGATATTGCCAAAAGCAGAGAGAGAGAAAGAGTGAGTAAGAGAAAAGAGACAGGGAGGGGAGAGAAGAAGAAGAGCAAGAAAGAGAAGTTATTTTGCTGAAGGACATTTGTAGAGGCAGCACCCACACCCCCCTCTCCCCTCCCTTCCTTTCCCTCCTTAAACACATTTCTCCCTTTTCTGCTCTTTAAATATTGAGAATCGTTGCAAATTCCTCTGGCCTCCTCCTTTTGATGCTACTGGCCTCCCAACAGCTCAGCAAAAGAAATGCACATGGAAGGGCTGAAAAGCTCAGTATAGCAACAGCAACAATTCCCCTCTTGCAGGACCTCCTTGCTCCCCCCCTCCAGGCCCCAGTAAACGGGTCTGAGCTTTGACGGTTCCCAAGCCGCACCTCTTCCCCGGCTTCCCGTGTTCTCTAGTTGGAAGGCCAAGCTCTCCCTCTGGGCTGGCTTTGACTGCTCATTTTCACTCTAACAGGGGGTGGCTCTCCACAGGCCTGGCTTTTTAACCTACACCAACACGCATGCACACACACACACACAAACACAAAACACAGCTGAAACAGACTGTAAGAGTGACCTGCCTGACTTCTGTCACTTTTTTCTTTACTTTTCACCACTCTGCCGCCCAAACTACACACATCACAGCACACTTCTGTGTTTCATTCCTCTCTGATTGCTTTGCCTTATTTTCTTTTATTGCTCAGATGGCTGCATTTTAGATGCTATTTAAGATTTTGCTAACTAGTAGGGTAGAGACGCCTGCGTTGTGGGCAGCAGAGTTAAAAAACGCAGCCTGAGTTTAGGCACAGAACAAGAGCTCTTTCTTAAGGGCTGCATTCCTGACCATATGCAGTTATTATTGTTGTTTCTCTTAAAGGGAAAACATCAAACAGCTAAATAAAGCCAGAGCTGTTAAAGTTGCACTGCGTCGAGGCTAACCAGCGGTCAAAACACGGCTGGAGAATTCCCCCACCATCGGTTTCATGTAAAACAGGAGAGTGAATCCTCAGCAGAAAGCAAGTGCAGCAGACTGAGATCATAGACGTGTTACTGCTTAACAGCCCGCTTTATGAGACTGGCACTCTTTGTGTTTTAATGAGGAGGCCATGGATGGGTGGAAAGGCAAGGAGGGAGGGAGAGAGAGGGAAGGTTGAGTCTGTCAGGGAAGATGAGAGATGAGAAAAGATTGAGAAAGAATAAAGGATGGTGTTAGGAAGGAGTCGGGGAGAGAGGTTTAATGTGTCCTTCTAGCTTCAGGTATTATTTGGAGTGAAAGAAGGAGTTGAAGGGTCCCCCTTAAAGTGCTGCTGTTAATTTTTCACACCACAGGTACACTTCATGGTGCAGTCTTCTTTTCTCTTCCCTTCCCCTTCGTAACTCATACAACAGACGCTTTGAATCGAATGACCGCTATGTTTCTTTGTTTCATTTTGTAGCCTCAAGAAATAAATCCGCAGCATTTCTCCGGGATATTTTAGCTGGAAGTGTGTGTGCGTGCGTGCCTCATTTCTCTCTATATTTACCTCCCTCTGAAAAGTGTTTTGAGCCCCCAGTACAGTGGCATGAGATTGGCAGTTTGCTGTGTGCTGATAAAGTCACGGTTCGTGTGTGTGTGCGTGTGTGTTTAAGTGTGCCTGCTGGTGAAAGGAGGAAGAAGGAAGGAGTGGAGGCTGGACACCTCAGGAATGTTTTTTCGATAACAAGTTCCCCCTGCTCGCTAGAGCGCTGTTGTGAAATTTTGTGTGTTTTACTGCACTGTCTATTGTGTGTGTATGTGTTTGTGTTGGCATCCTGGGGGAGAGGGGGTTCTGCAGCTTTCTTGCTGTATTGTGATTGGCCACAAGTGTACTATGCTGTCTGTGCTCTATTTTTATTTTACCACACAAACACCTAAAACTGCAAATAAAAAAAAAAAGACACACACACACACACACACACACACACACACACACACACACACACACACACACACACACACACACACACACACACACACACACACACACACCTACCTACCTTTGGAGCGTGATTCCACTGCTCATGTCTTCGTGTGCATCAACGCAGCATTGTGCAACAGCAGAGCAGTCACTAACTCAGATGTCCTTTACGCTGCTCTCCTCTCTGCAAGCTGCCTCATTAAACCTTCAGCTGAACAGTTAAAAACCCGTTCAGTCCCAACTGGCCACGTCATAAGAGGAGTAAAAATAATTCATTGGGTTTGAAGTCGGATGGAAGGATGGCATTTGCCGACTCGGCCTGCAGCAAAGCAATGTGGCGCGGCCACAGGTGGTGCTTTGTGAGCCCTAACATCAGCCTTGCAGTCTGCGACGACCCAGACTGAACCGAAACATTCGATAGAAAGTTGTATTTGTTTTGTTTTCTCATTATGTCTTTCTTTCTGACTTTGTTTCCTTGTCCCTAGTCAACTCCGGAGATGGCATCGACTACAGCCAGCAGAAAAGGGAGAACATCGGTGACCTGATCCAGGAGACTCTGGAGGTGTTTGAGCGCTACGGAGGAGAGGACGCCTTCATAAACATCAAATACATGGTGCCCACTTACGAGTCCTGTATGATCAGCTGAGGGGGGGGGGGACTCTCCTTCTTCTGTACTGTTGTGCTCCAATTTGCCGAGCTCAAACCTTTTCCTCCTACCTCTCTAGCCCCTCTGCTCCCTAGCATATCCTTAAAACGGCCATTAAATTTGTAACAACAAGTCATGTGACCGTATCCGTTTATGTATCACTTTAACTTGTTAAAAGCAATAGAAGCTTGACAGAACTAATTTGCCTTATTAAAATATACCAGTATGTTTAATATATTTTCCATGTATTTTTTTACTACTTCAGTGATTTATTTAGCTAGCTGATAAAGAATACTTGATGCATGGTGACTTTTATTTCAAACAGAGATATACATCAGATGTCAAAAATGATTTTTATTGTGAAACTTCACCCAAAATCTATCTTTTGACTATCAAACACTCACTGGGATGCTTGAACGTTGACTGTTAAAAGTTTGCTCGCTCTTTGCTCCTTCACAGACAACAGCAGCTGTGGTCAGCTTAAATGTATGTCAGCTCGGAAGATTTTAAGGCAGAAAAAAATGTCAACAGGTCCATAGAAACTTCTCAAACTACTCCTGCAACATTTTCTGAATTTTACAGCCACCTTTCAAGCCCGCAGGGTGTGAGTCTCACTTTAATATAAACTATTAAGTACTTCCTGTGCTGAAACACGAACTTCTGTGAACGCTGTTATCTACACCGTGACACTTTTAATTAAAAAGGTGCTAATGCAGCTTGAGAGGTACAAAAAGGGAGTTCAGTGAGACTTCAGTGATCCAGACCTGTCCTTCCTGTGTCAGTCCATAAAGTCCTCTTGCACATCTGCACTGTGATTTGTCCTCCACTGCTGTGCTGTTTTGTATTTTATTATACCACTGTACCCATTCTGTCACAATCCCAGCTGGAGACAGAGCCTGTCTAAACATGCACGGAAAGGCGCATAGGAATGATGGCCGACAGCATTCCTCCACACACACACACACACTCAAACACACACGTTTGGTTAACATCCTTTGAACTCAAAACCCCCACAGTGATTTTGCATCTTGGTGTGCATGTGTATGACTGTTTGTGACTGTTACTGCATGGTAGCATGCATGCTTTTTTTGGTTTATCCAGACCAGCCAGTGACTCAGTAGGAATCTTTAACCAACTTTGTGTTCTCACTCTGTGCAGATTGTAGGCGCTCTCTCCCACTATCCTCTCTACTGCATTGAAGTAACAGTGGAAACTTCTTCCCAGACACAATAGAAAACACACACACACACACACACACATAGACACACACTTGGGCATATACATATACAACCCTGCGACCCGCGGGGGAAACATGGCATAATTGATTTCTGACACTCACAAAGACACTTGCACCGTCTCTTATTGTAAGTCATGTCTCCAGCAAAAGCAACTTTACAGGCCTGCGGAGGAATCTATTCTCAACCAGAAGACAGGTTCATAATGGTCATATTTCAACCTCAGCACATCTTGAAAAGAATGTTACTGAATAGGTGTTCCACACTGCTGAATCTGGCCGTGCTGCACTTTGCCTGCTGCTTGATCTGTGCAGTGAAAGACGGAGTAAAAGGAGTTCAGCGTGGTCCCCTTTCAACACGAAACGCATTTCATCTCAATAAGTGCAACCGCAAAATAAAACAAATATAGCAATAGTAGTACAGGCACATGAACTACTTTTAAGGGGAGGGGCGGCACTTTCACCTCTGCTCTCGCTTGATGAGGTGATCGAACTCGGAACAGCCTGCGGTTCTGTCGAACTGTATCAGTGACGCCCCACTGTCCCGCTTCACCTGTCCAATTTTACTGAGCCACAGGCTAGCAGCTAGCCAGCAAAGAAAGGAGAGCTGTGAAAACCAGTAAATGTATTTTTCAAGCTTTTTTTTTTCATGGAGCGCTTTAATTATAGTTTTGAGAACAGGTTTTCTCAGAAATTTTACTTACAGCTTTCCATCTGTTCATCCTAGCCTTTTGCTTCAAGATGGCAAACAATGTCATACAAGCCATAATGTACAGAAATTGCCCAGAGTTCACATCACTTCTTCACACTTAAAGGACCAGGCTATTTGATTGCTTTGGTTCAATTAGGTCACATCACAGGCGCTAATGGCCATTATATGCTAAATGGTGTCCGTTTCGACCTCTTCAGCAGCCCACTGAAGCTCATTAAGAAAGGTGACAGTTTGGAATTTTTGGCAAATATGGTCTCCAATCAAGAGCTGCACGCACAGGCCTAAGCACCCACCCACACACACACACACACACCCACACACACACACATAATGGCAAATAATACCTAACAACAAAACCAAGCTGTAATTGCTCATGCAAGTAATAGAGTGAACTGTGAAATGAATAGGAATGGAGGCAGCCAATAAGGTTATTTGCCCTATCAAAGGCATCAACGCATGACTGGTCCAGACCTACAGGCTGGAAACACCAAGCATGACGTTGCTTGAATTTCTCCCATATCTCTCCCTGTGTTCGGACATGAAAAAAAAGACCTCAAAAACAAATTTAGCATAGAGCAGAAATTGTCCTGATCATCATATCATCTAACCCTTTTCCCTTAGTCATAATGAGCATTTGATCATTTTGTAACTGCGGGTACCCCAGCATACACAGGGGAATAAATTTCTTCCCATTCAGAGTATTTCCTCCAGTCATAGAGTACAGGTTATAACATCATGCTCTACTTCCCTACAGCAGATAGTATCTGTCGCAGATAAAGGCACATTATTATTTTCAGTTGAGAGGATTTCCGAGTTGTTGTTGTTTTTTTTTGGATTCCTTGTCTGTTGTGAAAGATCTGCCTGACGGCATGTGGGGGCGATTGTATTGATCTAACATGTTATTCAGCTGTTTTGTAACATCTCTGCGCTTGTCCGTTTGCCTTTTTGTTAATTTCTCCTCAGCCCAGATAGGAATTGAGGAGATTAAAAAACATTCTGGCTTTGCTAAACAAGCCTCAGCTCAGAATTCAAGATAAAGAACTTGCTGTTCGTGTCTCTGCTCTGCCTCACTGTTCCTATGTGTGTGTAATCCAATTAGTTTGTAGTAGAACACTCAATGCTACTTATGATTTTGGAAAAAAATACTTTATGTACCACAAGGTCAACCTGCATTTTTTCCACAGACTTGTGGTGCATTCAGGGTGTTACGACTCCAACGTTAACCACTGAGTGTGTCCTTCACACCTGCCTGTGTCCTTACAAGGATGACATAGCATTCTCTAATCCGCAACCTGGCCTAATCCTCACTCTCCACTGCAACCGGACTCCGGGTTTCAACCCTAGATGATGTGGGGCTCGTGGGCACTCACTCAGCTCCAGGGTTATTATTAGCCTAGCTAGCTCAGCCCCTCACAACAGCTGCCACTGCCCTGCAGCCAGCAATAACTTCCACTGAGGAACACATGCGAGCCATTTCACTGATGGAAACAGAAGCATTGCACCGACATGGGACGACTTATACACAGAATTCATACAGCCTCACAGATCAGTTGACTACGCAGACAAGTATTTACATGTGTGTCTGGCTCGCACCCCACCAGCTCCAGCCCTCAGGTTTGAGCCGTTATCTCAGAATGAACAGTGACTTTGGGAAAGCTGGCTCCATGGAGCTCAAGTTTGTCCTTGTGCATCTCCGTCTCACCACATCACAGCGGTGGCAGGCCAATAAAAGGCTTTTGTATTGCAGTGAGCTGTGCAACAAAAGCTACACAAACACGCCGATAGTGTTCTGTTGACGAAGGGGAAAAAGGAGATTGAGAAAAGGAGGGAGAAGGCCACGCCTGGGGAAGGAAGGAAAAAGACAATTATGGAAAAGGAAAGGCAGCGTGAAAATGTTTGTGGTAGGTGTTGGAGAGAGAGAGTGAAGTGTTGAATAAAGAGAAATACAGGAAGATGCATTGCACCCGAGCGGTCTAAGATGAATCCAGTGCAGAGAGAAATGAAGGGAAGGAGAGACTGTGTGGGCCTCGTCGAGTTGGATGAATGGAGGGAAGTGGGATGTTGTGTCACCTGGTAGAGAGAGCTGTCTAGCTCCGGCCAGACCCGAGATTTAGGAGCAGTCGGCTGCAGGGAGAGGAATACGAGACCGAAGAAGAAAAGGAGGAGGTGGGGAGAGCTACAGACTCACCACTTGGGTATCTGCTTCTCCCTCACAAGCGAAAAACAGAAGGGAGTTGAGGCGACAACTGGCACTTAATGACATCACCACGCTTCCTTATCTGAACAATCAAGCGGAAAGAGGGTGTCCTGCTTTGGCTGTTGAAAATCAAATAATTTATCCATGCGGGTCACACTGAATATGATCAAAGTTGGGTTGCAACGTAAACCTGTCTACAGTGGAGGATTTATTTAGTGCTCAGGAAGTCTTAATCTGTCTTCCCCTTTATCACTTCCTTCCCTGTTTTCCTCTTGTCCCTTCTTCTGCTGAGCTGTCTCTCTTATTCCGATGTTACAGTCTCAGAAGGCAGATTGTTAGGACCGGCAATGAGGGGATTGTGTCGTGCAACAGAAATAAATGCCCCCCTGGGAATGATCTGTCTTGTTCGCGTCTGTCCACGCTCATCCAGGGGGCTACTGAGCATGTGCGAGACAGGACAGCACAATGGAGATTTATCTATCTGCCTCTCCATATGCCAGGTGTCTGATTCACAGGCTTAATTCAAGAGTAGAGGAATAATGTAAACACTTTGAAAGAGGGGCTCATATTCTGATTTACCTTGTGCAGTCCTCTGCTAAGCTCCCCTTAAATTTTAATCAAGCCAGCTAAAATCTCACATCCTGATTTACTGTTTAGGTTTGTGAGCGACTCTCTTATCTGTGCATGTGTGTGTGTGTTATTGTCAACGCGATTCCGTTCAGATCCCAGAGAAGACCGCACCACAGATCAATCCATCTCTGAACAGACGTGATCAATGAGGATTCTCTGCTTCTCTCTCCGTCGGCTCTCCTTCTCCCACTTTCTCTGTTCTTCTTCCTCCTCTTCCTCTCCTACAGGTCTTATCGCTCCCAAACAGTCATTTCTTTCCCTTCTGTGGGCTGGCTGGCAAGCACAAACAGACGAAGGAACAAGTAAACAAATACAGGCGTCTTCGGTAGGGGCAGGAATGGATCCACACTGTTAGCAATTGGCGGGGACAGATGTTGCATCGGCTGGACTTCTTTAAGCCATATCGACACTAGTGTGTTCTCCACAAGGGAAGGAATGAGGAAGGAGGAGTTGGTGAAACTTGTTTATCCTTAGCCTGTCTAAGTGCCCCCTTTCTGTAAAATGGGAAAGTGTGATTTTGCGTATCATTTCCTCTTGTTGATTGATGACTAGCAGGTTCGAGGTGGGAGTTTGGAGGGGATGTTTTCCCATCAGAGCCTTCTATGACAAGTGGCTCCAGCTGTCCCCCTCTCCCCCCACTGTCTGGGCGACAACAGGCAGACCAACAGGCATTTCCATCACCAGATTGCCAAACCGCTGGAGCATCTAGACTACAATACCCAAGGTGACCTTTAACAAAACACAGATTGGTGGATAGCTACGGTGGCAATAGTAGAACGGGTTATTGGAAATGGAAGAATGTTACAGTTTCAAATTGAATTGTGATAGACTTTTTCCTCATGCTGCTCCACATTGTGGCACTCCTTCAGCTGTGACTTCTTTCTTAAAGTATAACCTGTCGTGTGTGAATAGTATACACTCTTCCTCATGCGTGGTCTAATTTGTGGGTAAAAAGAATAGAACAAGCCTGTCAGCTACATCCTGCTCACTTTTGTTGAACTTGCTGCCTGTGTGGTATGCACACAGTTTCACCATCATCTCAGTCAGCAGGTAAGTGTGAAATATAACATGTTGGATAGAGGTCTCCCTGCCCCCCTACGCCAGACTGGCCCCTTGCTCACAGCTGTAATGGAACCCAGGGCAACGTGGATGTTGCTGGACCTTAAGAACCGGTTGTACCCACATCAAACTGAGACTAGATCCACACTTGGCCGGCTAAATCTGAATCATTATCAGGTAGCTCTCCATCCATATTAAAGCTCTTGAGTAATAGGTAAACAGCTAAATCTTTGTTCTCTGTTGGTTGACAAACAACACACTGACGCATTACAACCAACATTTGGTGAGGGGTGGGGCAGACATTGCCTCAGTTCCTGCTCTCCATGATCACTTGTAATGTGTTTTACGTGCAGCTGAATGCACAATTTAATTGTTCTCATTAACGCATTTCTCTGTTTTGTTCTCATTAATGCATTTCTCAGCCAAATGAACAAGCATAAAACAGTGATTTGATCTCAGCTCGTAAATGTTACCTGTTAGCCAACAGTAATTCCTGTGCTGCTGCACTGGGACTCAATCGTTGAATTTTATGATTGCGCAGCCGTCAGAGGTAAACATAGATGCATTTAATGGCAACTGCAATGTGTGATCACTATATTGACATTTAAAATGAGTGCTCACAAAGTATGTATAAAGGGCCCTTAAATGTATAGATTTTTACAGCTGTAATCTAAAACACCACTAAAGTGAAACTACAGGAGAAAGTGGTTGATTTCATGTTATCTCAGCATGTCCCACCATCACTTACGCATCCTTTTCTCATCATCCTTATTGTCTCCAATTCTTATTTCAGGTGATTTCAAAACAAATAAATAATGTTCAGTCACTGACAATAACAAATGCACACACAAACAAGTATGAGTGCAACAGTGCATGAAAACACATGCACGAACAGAGCATTTCTCATGTCATGCTTATGATACTAGTTAAAATGAATAATAGGCACATTATGCATTTCTCTGTATATGCTGTTGTTGCTAGAAGGACATTTATTTCTGTTGCGCTGTGCGTACACCTTCCTCAAAATGTAAATGACCCAGATTCTGCCAGCACTTTTCTCCCCACAGTCCCCAAACTAGTAAGTCAAAAGAAAAAGGGAAAGATGTTCTTATTTGTATGTATGCGTGTTATCAGAGCCCGTGGGCCTCTGTTCGCCTTCTCAAGAGCCATAGCCGTTATCGCACACCGCCTTGCCTCGACAGAGTTACCAGCTCCCGCTCACTTTCCTGCGGCTGTGGCCCCAGAGGCAGGCTACAACCAGCTGCAGGGCCCCTACTGGGGGCCCCATTGTCTCCGTCAGCATACTTTTTTTAGTTGAAAACCCAGGGCGCTCTCCAAGCTCATTGTGAGTGAGCTAACAGCCTCTCTTCAAAAGGGGCAAAACGCATGTTCATTAATTATCTGGATCCTTGTTAACTGGATTAATTGTTGAATAGAAGCCGTGTTATTAAAAATGACGAAAACACAAGGGCAGGGGGAGCAAAAGGGGGGATTAATATCGTTCCTGTTTACTCTCGGGCTGTCAGAAGACACAAGCTTGCACAGGCTCACACACACACACACACACACACACACACACAAATTTAGGTATGCTATGCCTGTGTATCTCCACGTGTCTCTCTCTCTCTCTCTCTGCCTCTAACTCTGCATTTCTATTTCGCACACATAGCAACACACACGCACACAGAAGCCGTATGTGACCCAACTCAGAAGAATGAGCGCTAGGCAAGGTGCAAATTACCATGCGCACCGTTGAGATAAGAACTAAAACCATTTTCAAAGCTCAGAATAAATGCCAGATTCTTTTTGATGCAAGAAGTCTGTGACTTTTTCCATCGCTTATATTCAAAGATTAAGGGGGGGGGAATAAAAGAGAAACATAAAGTCAACGCCATGAACAATTTAGCTATCTCCAAGTCACATGAAAAACGGGGTTTCTCATTCCCTCTGCCTATCTTCATAGTCTTATCCACCAAAATCACTTATCAGTTTTGGCTTCAAGGGATGTTTTATCATTCTGGCTGTAAGATAGCACACTGATATTGCCGACCATTTGGATGACTAATGTAACATGCCCTGTCTAATTGGTGGAGGTGCAAATGACAAGCTATTATGCAAAAACCTTACTATTTGTGTTTTCCTGTGGTCAGTGGTTGAAATGATGACAATGTTAAGTTCCAGACCCTCTGGAGGACAATGGATATGCTAGCAGGGCAATTCAGGTATTAAGCTGTTAAATCCAACCAAGGAACATCATTTTAATTTTGATGTACAGTTATAAACAAACTGAAATAAAAGTTTCAGAAATAATAATTTCTGCTCAAGCTTAAATGAAGGGTCGCATCTTAAACATGTTAAACAGGTGAATTAATCCCAACATAGATGTGGACAATAAGTAATAAACTGTGTCCTTGCCTTGATACCAGTGTTTCTGCAACCTTTCCCAGTAATGTAGCTCCAGTGAATTATATAATCAGACTCATCAGACCCGTAGGAGCCTATGTGAAATCTTTCAAGATTAACAACTTCATTTTTGAAGATTGTGTCTCAGCTGTACCAGGCTTGTTTTGTCTGAGACTCCACTGAAGTTCAACAATAATTATAGCAATTACATACTGTAGCTATGTGTAGACGCTGGCTGACGGGCAGAGAAGCAGGATCCAGTAGATATGTTGCACTGGTTGTTAAGGCAACTGTATCTGTCTTCCTGCTTTGATGTAGAGGCTCCTGTCGCCTGCTGCACTCCCAAATGCTGTTTTCTAGAACTGGAGGACTGATTTAAAATATTTTTGTGGGGATATGTGTGTGTAATATTTTTCTGTGTGTGAAAGCAAGTTTGTATATATGTTGTAAGTGTGTGGCACACGTCTCTTGAGTTAATGATACAGAGACATGATTTCAGTCTAATTAAACTTGTCCAAACACATCAACAGATCTCGTCAGTTGTTTGATCAATTTATTGGACGTGCTGCACTAATATTAAGAGTCTCTCTACCAACACAGTGTCAACAAACTGCAGCCAGAAGGTCATAATGCAGCTGTTTGAGCATTAGCGCACTCAGCGTAGGGCCTACTTTTACAAAGACATGAGTGAGTGAGCAGTAAGCGGACAAATTAAATGAGAGCCGCGATCAGGGCTCCCCTCTCAGCCAACAGCTGTTAAAATCAAAACAGACTGGTTGTGGTTTATTTTCGCACTAAGCAGTATGTGAGAAACCGGAGGTGGCTGGTTTGTGTGTGTTCCATTGATCAGGAATGTTAATCTTCGGGGGATATGAAGAAAGGTCCTCCCAAGGACAGGACAATGAAAAGGCTCTATTGATTACTATAAGATTGATCAATCGGTCCCAAGACAGATAACAAGATGAACAAGTCTTGAGTAACAAAAGGCATCTTGTAGGATATGGACTGCACAGGTTAATAATTTTTACATTATTTCAGCACGCTAAAGATACATGAAGTCCGCCTAATTCATAGGCTGGTCTTGGCAAGTACACAACCTCTGTCATACACAAACACTGTGTATGAAGTGGGAGATCACTAGTCCATACCTGATTAGTAGACCCATACACATCAATGTGAAACCAAATAATTATATTTGATAATTAAGTGACAAATAGAGCTCCTGTGCTTTCAGGTAGTCACTGGAATGTGGTTTTCACCCTGGATTGGCAAGATGAAGGAACGTGCTGATGATCTTGTGTAATGTAGAGGACTCCACAGCCCTGGCACTTTCTAAATAGTGTTACTGTGTGATTTGTAATCCTAAACAGCAGTGTTTAACTATTTTAGAATACTATACTTTGTTACAACCTAGATGCCTAGGGGCAAAATTGGCAAAAGAAAATGTAATTTATTAGTGGAGCAGACATTTTCTGACAAATATATAACAAAATAAATAAATAAAAGAAGTGATCTACAAAGTGAGAGGGGCCTGTGTGTTTTTAAGTCAAAAAGAAATAAATATAACAAACTCATGATTTGTAAATGATTTACCTTGCTGTCTAAAACAAAGACAGAAAATTAAACCTCAGTTGACTCCACTTTCCACCCCCCTTTGATGTTAAAAGTTATGAGGCCAATGACTACAGTTCCATACTGTTAAGAAACCAAAAAACTGTTGGAGTCTGAAAATGTTTAACTGCTATAATGTTGCTATTAGTGAGGAAGAGAAAGAAGTAAATGTGTGATATTGTGTTGACAACACTTCAGAGGCATTATGTGCATTCCTGCGCACTGCACACCATTGCCCTGATTTTCTGTCTATCATTCCCAGAACCACTCTGCCCCGCCCTCCTGGCTCGGGTGTGAGCTGTCATTGGTTGTCACATTAGTCCCTGAAAGCCCCACTGGCCAATAGTCGTTGAGGAGGACGGAGCCTTTCCGGCGGAACAGTCTCTCGCGCCTACAGTGGTGGAATCGAACGTCCCCGAGCGCACACGGCGTAGAGGAGAGTACGGCGCACGAGTCTCTGGAAGGAAGATAACGGTTTATTTTTTTGCCCCCTCTCGACTCAAACAACAAGAACAAACCAAACCTGAATTTTCAGAGGGGGTTTACATAGTCTTCTCATCACAAGGAGGAGGGAAGCGAGGGATTGGATCCGCAAGTTTTTTTTTTCTTTTTCGTTTTTTTTCTTCTTCTCTTTTTCCTAAAAGAGGATTCTGTGTTTTCGCGGTGGTTTGTTCTCCGTTCTCGCCGCAAAGATGATGGTCGGAGAGGTCGAAGTGAAGGAGCGACCGAGGCCGAGTCCCGACTATTTGATGCAATTATTAAACGAGAAGAAGCTCATGACCAGTTTGCCAAATCTCTGCGGCATCTTCACGCACCTGGAGAGGCTTCTCGATGAAGGTAAGTGGCGGTCTGGAGCGACCGGGGAGCCGCCGTGGAGGGGGGGAAAGCGTGACCACGGCGCAGTCCGGTTGTCGGCACGGCTTCGCTGGGCGTCCCTACTGCGTAATATTCTAGCATCAGATATACAGATATTGATGACCGTGGCAAGCCTTTCAAACACTTACAACGTCCAGTACCACACATCCAAAACAAGAAATCCGGCCGAGCTTGTTTAACTGTTCCACTCCAGCGAGATGTTGAGAGTTGCGTTGCTAACGTTAGGCTTCCAGGAGTTTGTTGCTGCACTCCTGACTTTGTGGTGACAAGACGAAAACTTTCTCTCGCTCACTTAGAAAGTCTTTCAGTGCGTGTGTGTTGACTAAATTCGCTCACAGGGAAGTTTTGAAGCACACTTAAAGGCTTATCAAATGCAAATCTCACTTAATTTAGACGGGCCCTGGTTCCACATGTTCCACGGCAAATTAGCTTGGGTTAGCCACATTTTAAGCTAGCGAGCCTGGGTGTCTGCGTTCCGTTGAACTCTTCAGGAACCATAAAACGTCAACTCAGCTAACTTACGTTTTGAAAAATAAAGATTTCACCAGTCGGTAAAGACGTTTCAGACAAATGTGTAGAAGTGTTAGAAAAGTTGACTGTCGCTTTCCTTATTTGTGCCTCAGTTGTTGCCCAGCGGCCGACCTTAAAAGCACGAAGGAATGTGTCTGCTTGTTGCCCAAACAATGGCCAGTGAGTTGCAGCTGGGAGGGGGAGTGCACGAAGATTATTTCAGCCGTCTAACTTTTTCATTAAAAGGAGCACCATTTTGTTTGTTTCCCTTCACCCTGCTACTACAATATTTGTCCTCAAATGAGGGGTATGCTTCTCTCGGCTGTGTTTCCTTCCCTTGCTGCAGCAGCCGTCGTGTTTTTCCCCAGTCAAGCGTGCCCTTCCAAAAACTGCGTCGCCTTTTGTCGGCGGCGCCGTCCAGACGGGGTTTGTCTGTCTATATGTATTTTCTACGCGTGGCAGCTGATTTTGGCACAAGCAGCGGCGCCGATAAACCAGGCTTATTCGCCGTTTATGTTGATAGTATCAATAACATAAGCTGGTCAAAGCGTAAGGTTGGACCTATGCTTTATGTAACTGAGCTGGGGACACTAGAGAGCGCCACAGCCCCCTAGCAGACTGTCCCCATGCCGTGTCTGGTGTTGGACTGGACACCACGACACTTCACGGGATATGTGAGTTATTATTTCGCATGCAATATTGGACGTAAATAGCAGTGCGTATGTCATAGTTTCGGTTGCATGGCTGGGGTGAGTAGGCTATGTAGTATGTAGTTGCTAAACCGGTCTGCAAAGATTTTCTTGCTTCCTTGGTGAGTGAATAAACAAGACACTTCAGACGTGGACTATTTCCTCCCCACCCCACAAGAAAGCTACAACAATGCAAAAATAAATGTATTTAACACGGCCTAAAATACCTCTACTCGATTGTAGTTTACACTTGAATGTTATTTTGATGGTCATCTGGAGAAATTGGAAATTGTTTCAGGTTGAGGCCTGCAGAAATGTAAGCAATTAAGCCCCGTTCCTTTCCAAGCACACCACTCTCCACACCAAATAAATGCCTTACAAAGGAGGCAATTGTTGAGTCTTTTTTAAATTCTCGAAGGGCCACTTTTTCGGACTCAATTAGGAATGATCAGTGTGTTGATGTTTTCATTGAGGGGAGAGTCAGGAAGCAGACTTCTTTTCTTTTTCATCCCTGTGCCCCTTTGCCATTTCCCGGCCCACATAGTCACATACCCCAGCAGCCTTACTGAACAGTAAAGAAAAGGGAACGTGCACACAGTCTCTGCACCTCTTATTACAACACTGCCCATGGTACACTGAAGGAGCTAACTCACTGAAAGCAAGAAACTGCTTTTTATTGTCAGTGGTCAACAAAAAAAATCTAATTATAATCATTTTCCACTTATTAAATTTTACTTTCTGAAATTAAATCTTATGTGTTCTTATAAAAACAAATACTTAGTTCTATCACAATGACTTCTTAAATGTGTTTAGAAGGAACACAACATTTACAACACAGCTGAGGTATTTTCAGTTTTTCTGGTGGGGGAATGTGTCACATTTTGTACTAGGCCTATAGTCATCTTTCTTTGCATTTTAAATTACAAATACTGTGTCTTAACTGCAGGACATTATTAGGACTGGACTGTAAATTATTTTAACCTGCGGGGGTTTACATTTACAGATTTATAGTTTGTTTCGCTTGGGAGGAAAAGTAAAAGTTATTAAGCAAATGTCTGAAATAAAGAGGTTGAATAGATTTGCTTGTCTGTCTTTCTTTAAAAGAAAAGCTTTTCCAACATGTATTTTAATGTCTTGCACCACATTGTTTAGTGGCTTTGGACGAACTGGTTTGTTAGGGGTTAAGAAATGAGTTGTGTAATGCCGGACTGGTCTGACTCTTCCATGCAGCGTTCAACAGAAACAGAAAATGGACGAAACATTCCCTTCTCTGGTGTTTTAAAAATCAGGGCCGGGAGACTCGCGACTCAGTCTGACTCCTCTAAAGCCACACATGTCTGAGGTTTACAAGTGTTTCCACAGCACCAGCCCAAACTTTACCCCGCCGCCAAAAATTGCGCGTGTGTGTGATGAAAGCCACCCCAGTGCAGAGGAGGCCTGTCTGACTGTCTGGTTCCTGTTAGGGTCTGTTTGGTTTGCTTTCCCCTTTGGACGGGGCCAGAGCTCTGATCTGAAATTCTGGGCTAGCCTCCTCCCTGTCCTGTACTTGTGAAAACTGACCCCACCCAGGATAAAACCAAATGCACAATCCAGTCAGTGTAATTTTTTTTATCAATCTAAAAAATAGAGAAGATAACGGTGTTAAAATAATAAACCTTCTCTTTGGCCTAGTATTCTTAAAATTGTTCTTAAGTGTGTTATTTTAATAGCCTGTTCAGTCAAATAGCTACAGTTTCAGAAGCTGAGATAAAAAAAAATAATTTAACGTGTAGTGGTAGTTTGGTAGTTTGAGGTTGATATTTGTATGTTAAAATGTTTTATAATGATAAATGAAGCATGTTTTCTGACCGTGGTCTTTGCCAGCATTAACGATAAACATTACACTTGTGTGCGACTTCCAGTCTGACAGCATAGACTCCAGAAGGGAATCTTTAACTTACGTTTGATCTGAAAAGTGTGTGTGTGTGTGTCAGTGTGTGTTGCAGCTGTAGGAGGATTTTGGTCAGTTCTGTCTCATTGAGAGCGGCTGTCTGTAAATACAACCCGGAGTAAGCAAATGCAACATAAAAACCCATTGAAGCACAAGCAGAGGAAAAAACATAACCAGTCAGTGTAGAGTTGTGTATGAATGAAAAGAGAGTTAAAGGCCGTCCTAATCTGTCAACAATGCATCGGCAGTCTTGACTCCGGAGGGACGAAAGTTTTTGTGTATTGTTGATAAAATTACAATGACGGCACACAAGGCTGAAATGCCTTCCTTTGTCAAACTTAAGTGCACCCAATAAGATTAAAAAAGTCTTTTCTCAGTTGTCCATCCCTCGAGATTATCCTCACGACAGCTGCACATCTCCCTCACCCACCCAAAGTTTTGTGCCCGTCTACACAGCTGTTTCTGTGGCGGAAGAAAGCCGACACCACCCTTGATGACCGCTGCTCCCGCCCTGCTGTAGTGGAGTGGACGTTCCTATTTCGTTGCCAATATGTGTGTAGTCCCTCAAGGTCACTCTGGCTGAGTGACAGGCCCCTTTTTGAAATCCCCTTGCGTTGCAGTTGTTCATCTCCCCGAGGTGACACCTGCTATGGAGTTTTTTATTTATTTATTATTTCTCTTTACGATCTGCCAGCCAACAAGCTGCTTCAAATTGCTATATTTTCTCTTGGCAGGAGGAGACAGCCCATATAACATCTAGAGATGTAGCTCAGTAGTGAAGGCGCTGTTGTAAGGTAGCAGAGCGTAGGAGAAAGGGAGGATTATTATTTATTTTTTGTTGTCATGAAGTGTTGCGAGTCTTTCATTGGGATTTCAGCATAGTCAGATTAATTTGGAATGTATTCCAAGCTCCCCTTACCATTCCTTACAGACTCATTTTTTTGCTTTGTTTGTATAATAGATTAAATGGTCCGTTCTATTGCATGCTGTGTGGCAGAGCCACACGGTGCATAGTACCGCTTGTTCCAGGCTACAGTACCCCCTCCCCCCTTTCATATACAGTTTTGTGTCTCTTTTTTTCCCTCTGTGTGCTATGATTTAACAGGACCTTCCCAGGAGAGCTGTCAGCGTTCGGAGGACAAACTGTCTGCTGTCCACGGCGTTGCCTGTGTAGGGAACTGGTCCTTTGGGAACAGCTGTTTAGAGTACAGATTTTGATAAATGGGAGAATGTGTTTTTCTACCTGTCAGTCTGTCCATATGGTTCACCCCCTTTTTTTTGTTGCCTGTGTGTGGCTGTTGCATCACTGTACTTTCCCCACCGTAGGTTGACCCTTGGCGTTGCTTAGCACAGGTCTAGACCTACACTAACCTCTGACATTCAATCAATTTAGCAGCTAACAAGACTGCGCATTGTAGGATACAGCTTAGAGCCATGAGAGAGCACAGACAGAGTGACTGGAAGTGAGGACAGGGGGTGCTAGGCCAGGGCTGCTGTTATATCCCCCATCCCCAAACCTTTTCTCTTCTCCCAACGTTCTCTCCCAAAGCAACTCATAAGCTGGAATTTAATTAACCAAGAGCCATTCTGTGAGCTGGTTACTGAGTCGTCGCCACCAGCGAGAAAGCAGAAGGCTCTGTGTTATCTTCCTCTGTCTGCCTCTCTTGCCCTCATGTGTTCCCTCTTTCTCACTCTCTCTCTTCTCACTCTCCCTCCCCGGTTATAAATTATGTGGTGGCATAAGTCTGACAGGGTGAGGTGCGGGGGTTGTCTGACGTGCCTCTGCCTAGCAGCCTTCCTATCCAGTATCCCCACCACAGTGCCTGTGTGAGCTTCGGTCCCTGTTCTGACTCTAACCCTGGACCCGTCTTGCTCTCCTGGCCCCACTCCAGCCCCCGGCAATGCCACCCCCCACCCCCCCAAGCGGGTGCTGTATGATAAAGTCATCCAACGACAGCTCCGGGTTCTTATCTCAGGCCTCAATCCCGTGAGTGCCGGGGCCTCCTTATCACAGCTGCCTCTGCCTGGCCTCCTGTCTCCGTGCCCTGCCCTGACTGCCTGGCTCACTATCTGGCTCGCCAAAACTTAAGTGTCCTCCCTTCTATTACTGCCGGCTGTTAGACTACACGTTCCTAGAGGCAGTTTATCTCTGTTATTCCTCAAGACTTAAAATGGAGCGCTCACATTAAAATGAATAGTGAATAAGGTAGCCAGATGCACAGTGAATTTCACTGAAGGAATTTCATTGTGTTTATTTCTGTCAGAGCGAAAGTCATGATTATGTGTGTTTGAGTGTGTATGTGTGCTAGATGATGAGAAGCAGTGTTAAAGAGGTAGATGAATTCGGGGATGTTGTAATAATTATGTCACAACAGCTTCCTCACACAGGATTATTCATTATATCTGGTTATTTATTCCTTTTTCTGAAACCACAGCTCCTCCCTTTGCCCTTGACCCAAGTTACGTCAGCTTTAACCGTATTTTTTCTTCTTTAATTCTCATGTAAAAACAGCTACGGGAAGTAACGCCCATTTTGAGACAGGAAAGGACTATGGAGTCTGTTTTCCCTTCAGATTGACAGGGAGAAGGAGGGGAATCATCCCTACTGTCCTTCCTCCCTACTTTTGTGTGGACACGTAACACACACAGTATTTGTCAGAATATTCCTCAGTTAGTGTATGTATGCATGTATGGGCCCCACCCTGTTGCATTCTTGGAGTGCTTTAAATGGCACTCACACTCCCTCATTCATAGTAGGCTTCTTCATAGCCTCGCTCTTGCGCTTTCTGTCTTCATTTTTAAATCTCAGAACCGTCACAGATATTTTGTCCAACAATTAGCTTTTTCAGGAATCAAACCAGTAACATTTGTCACAGTTTCCTTGTTTTTATCATAGAAAGGAGGTGAAAAAATGAGCTGAATGCTCACTCTGTTCCTCTCTAACGCGCCTGCCCCTCTGCATGCATTTTCCCTTTCCTTTCAGAGGAGGAATGGCAACCGAGCGTTGGCAGCCACCTCAGGAATTTTACAGGGAGCACAGTCAGAGCACTTAACCTCCAGCCTGGTGTTTGTTTTCCACCCACACTCTCTCATAGTGTATTTTAGCTCTGCTTAATGTGAATGCCATCCACAGCGAGGCAGAAGGAACTTTTCTTTAAATATTTAAAAATGTCGAATGCATAATTTGTCTGTAATTTGATCATTTTTGCATCACTGTTGGCACTAGCGGGCTCCATTCCACGTAAGTGAAAAGTCCAGCAGTCCAGTAATGTCTCCTGTACCTTCTACTTCTGCAACACTGACCTCTGTCTCATGGACTGTTTATCTTTATCCCTCGTTCTCATGCGAATCCACTAGTCCAAGAGGTTGACTAGGCCCGTCCTCCTCCAAAACACCCCGGTGGATCAATCTGCCCGTGGTTTGCAGCCTTTGCCTCGGTTTCTCACTAGTTGCAGGCTGGCCCATAAATCAAAGATGAATAATTTACCTGTCCCTCAGCAGCCTGTGTTGTTTCTGTGAGGCTTGGCAAGAGTAGACGGGGCTGCCATAACCTTCCCTAAGGGCCACCGAAAGTGAGGTGGCAAGAGGTAGTGAGATTCCTCTGTAGCGCTCTGACATCGAATATGAAGCGCCGAGAACTCCAATCATAACTACCCTCAGCTGCTTCTCTAAATCTCTTGAGCTTCAACACGTTTATTAGTCGTAACATGTCAAAATTACAGCCCGACGAATTTATCGGCCGGCATGAGCTAATTGCATTTAATCGGCATCGGCCGTTTATAACAGCAAATATATGGCTATTAAAAAAGAAACATAGATTCAGATACTTCACTCATGTCATGGGTGTTGCATAGTTTGCCCACCAGAGGGCGCGCTGCAGCTGTTAACTACACTGTCTCACCACAAAAACCACAGAAGAAAACAATCAGCTGACCGCAGTCTGCCAGGGGGGCGCGCAGAGGGCAGTGAGTCAGTCTTTTGTTTTAAAGCTACGATGCTGACTAACGTGGTGGTACATTTATTTATGAAACAGTGTATTGGTTCTAGCGAACGGTCCACCTTTGTCCCTAGTTCATCACTTCTAAATATTCTCTAAAATCAGGCAATGTTACAGCAGCTAATGTTGCCCGTTGCTAAAATAGCCACAAAGCTAATGCCGTGTTTATCAGTGGAGGAGCGCTAATGTTGATGAGCCGCTAAACTATAGTTTCTGACTTATTCTAAATATATCTGCCAGCTGCCTGCTACATTGAAATTATGGCAGATTATGGGTAAAGAAAAAGTTGCACCTTCCAGCAGCAAATAGTTATTGATTCAATTCATAGTTTTCTCGTGACGTCACATACACTGTTACTATGAGTTTTTTACTTTTGCATTGCCAAAGTGCTGGATGGTAGTTGTACTTTCTGATGCACAAATCGAGGAAGAGACAAGCCTGAGCTGTGCTAGGTGAGGGATTCCCCACAAGGTAAACGTAAACATTACCGCAGTCGAGCGGCGGCTTTTTAACGATAGAAATGCGGCAGCGGATGGATCGGAAGTGCCCAACACTTGCAGTTTGTGTTCATATCTTTCTTTTTCTTAAGTTGAGAGGTTATCCAAGTAAATGTTACTGCTTTTGCAAGAGGGAGTTGCGGTGTGAGCTGCTATGTTGGTCTGTTTTTTTGCCCTCCAGGTACCGCGAATGTCACGTGACTGAAAACTATGAATTGTTTACATGTTCACTTTTTGAGACAGTAATATTTTATTAACATAAATCATTTAGGAAAAGGTTTTATAGCCCACATACATACCAGCTTTCAGTATAGGCCTGCTCTAAATGTAGTTGATACAGTAAAGGGGTCTACTCTCAAAATCTAAATATCGGCTCATAAATCGGCTCCTTTAATATCCGCATCGGCCCCCAAAAACCCATATCGGTTGGGCTCTAGTGAAAATCCACGTTATCGTATTCAGTTCTCCTGTTGCTCTTTTCACTGCCTTTGTTTAGTTTAACCATTTTTCAAAAGTGGCTAATACATACATTTGTTGAATGGCATTTCTTATATTGTAGGAGTGTCACAAATTTCACTGCGTACTCAACTTTTGAATAATTTTAAAAACATAAATGAGAGTTGTCAGATCCTAATCTGTTTATCTTTACAAATCAAGACTCTGATAGTCTAACAGTGCCATAGCCTAGGAACCAGATAAATCTGTAAGCTCATGTTTAATTTCCTCAGGCAGATGCTGAAAAAAATGTACCTTTAAAATCGGAAGTGGAATCATGAATTTGGAGAATCATGACTTCTTCACTATTCGCTTAAACTGAACTTTTACTTGGCTGTAGTTTTTAATACACTCTGACATCAACCTCCCATGTGTCCATCTACTCGTGTAACCTATTCTACTGTAATATTGTCTTTGATACACCTGTAAACAAGCTTTCCAACGTCCAGTCTTCACTGGAGAAATTGTGATATTGTTTGGTCTGTTCTTAACATTTAGACTTGTTTTCACGTTAAAGAAATTATTTGGAAGCCACTTCTCCCACAGTAACGCTTCAGTTTGCCAATCATGTTTTGTTTGTGGTTTACCCAGGGCAGTGGCTTTGTATCTTGAATGCAGATGCTGTCTTGTAAAGACTTGTTTTTAGACAGTGTTGTCCCTGTAGATTTCCTTGGTCTTGCTTTGATTGAAATTGACACACTGTGTGAGAATCTTTCTAGCATGTTTTGGACTGCCACCTTGGGATAGCTTTTCAGCACTAAGGAAAACAAATCGGTGCTGAAATAAAGTATTGTCAGCATTGTTCCAAACAACTGTAAAGCAAAGCAAAATTTTTTTCAGATGTTTGACGTTAAGGCAGTAGTCATAACGACCAGCTATATTATTTTAGTCTTTATTAGATCTCCAAATATCAGTTTGGTGCATCTTTAGAAATTACAACTTTAGAATGCGTTGAATGAGTGTTGTACAAACAGTATTCTGATATATTTATCTTCATACAGGCTGTCAAATAGTTAAACACTTCGATGTTGCATTGTTCCCACTAAATGTATTTTTGAATATAAATAGATTTATTTTGACATTTGATTGTAGACGAGGACATGGACTTTTTGGTATGTGAAATAAGCACTGTTGCTATTGTGTCTTTACATAAGTTAACTTTGGTGCTCACAGCTTTACTTCTATTTTGAATACTGTGAAATAGGTTTGATCACATGTCAAGTGTATTAAGCAATCACGCTCAAAGGCTTTTTTGTAAAGGACAGTAAGTTCTGTGTTAGCGGGCACATTAAAAATGTTGGTAAAAGAGCTTTTCCACCCTGCAGTTATACAAGTTCATGGTGTTTCTACCACTTGTGCTTGCCCACTCTACCGCTAGTCGCCCTTGTCCCCCAGTATGGCCTTGCAGTTGGATACTATTGCTTGAGTCGTCAGACCAGAGAGGAGTTGCAAGTAGCAAAAGACCACCCAACATGTTGATGTGTTATCCGCTCTTAGTGATGGAAATTATGCTGGAGGAACTTTTCACAGATTTCTTAAAGCAGTGTCACACAGAGCAGGCACTTTAATTCACATTTTTAATCAGTTGCCTCCTCTACCTATTTAGCAATGTTTCAATTGCTTGAACAAGGGTATTCTCCTGTCTTCCTGACCCAGTCGCACATAGTGACTGCCTAGCTGAACTAGAATTACATGTGTTGCACAGTTGTGTTTTACAGTGGCTGTCTGCCCTGCAGTCTTGTGCTGTAATGTAAAACATGATCTGCATAGTATAATTTATGTGTGCAATGTGTCCAACTGAAAAGCAGCAGCACAGAACAAAGTCAGATTTGCGCAACTGCAAGTGAAACAGTTTTGTGTCATGTTTGGTTAGTGTTTGCCACCGCTTGTCTGTTTGTGATGAGGCTTAAGTCTGTCTGTCCTTATCAGTTCAGCAGTTGGGAGGAGATTATGGAGCCGAAAATAATGGGTGGTTTTGTATGATTAGGCTTTAATTGGTGAAACAAAGAGCCTCTTTGGCACCGTGTGTAACATAGGGGAGACTGTCATAAAAACCCACAGATAGCTGGCAGGGGGAAAAATGTGCTGTGTATATGAAAGGGTTAGTGAGCGTGAGGCTCGTCCCTGCTCAGTTGATTGATTGTTTTCACTTAAAGGAAAAAGGCGAGCAAGGCTGCCGAGAGCGAGGGGAGGATGGTGAATGTGATAAAGAACAGCGGGGGAGACAGAGGATTCCTATGTGCTGTAAATGAGGTCATTTGGTTGGTTATGAGGAAGGTCACTAACCCCTCCCTCAGCTTCACACTCCACCTCTCTGTCTCTCCTTCCCTTCCCCTCAGCTAATGATCCACAATGGCTTTTTGAGTTTTAATGGGCCAGACTCATACACCGGGTCATTCCTACCAGTTCACATACACGTGAGTGCTGTCTGTATAACAAGCCGAATACACTTGCAGTGCATTTATACTTATTGCTTTATCACTTGGTTTATACTATAGATGAGTGTGCAATGCTAAATTTACTGTTATTGAAGCTGCTTAGACATGTGGTTCATGCAGCCCAAGAGCCCTCTCATTTATATGGTTGCTCTCACAGTTGGATGGTGGAGACAACTTGGAGCATGTTGAAGAAAGGTTCTATAGTCTTTCTGTTGTCTAGAAAAGCCATTGTCAGTGTATAGCCTTGTGTCACAAACATGGCTTTGTATCCCAAAGTATACAGAAGAACGTGAACATGATTACTTTGGGTATAGTGTGTGTGGATCAGTATCCATATCCCTTAATAATTTGCGCTCCAGCAAGCAAAGCCAATTCCAGACCATTTCCTTAAAATTGTTACCCTATTGGTGCACAGCAAGTGAAACAATGTGAACATTGTGATATTGAGTACATGATAAATGCACATATGTTGTGGTGGTACTGCAATCAAGAAATGTGTGAAATCTTAGGTTGCTTACCTAGAAATTAATTTCTACCCTTGTAGTTTTGCTACTTTTGCGACTCAATTGTTGTTGTTGTTGCCGTTTTCTAACTTGGTCTAGCAACGAAGTCAGGCGGTGTGGCAAGAAATGGTATCTTTAGTATTGAGGCAGCTTTATACCAACCTCATTCAGGAGATCCACTCAAAAACATCCCTTACCACACATTACATTGGCATTTCATCCCCCAAACCCAATGATCCTAATTACTGGGACTTGAATTCAAGATTCACCTCAGACCCGAGAACTCCTGGTCCAATAAATTACTAATGTACAGTAGCTACCTTACTCTTGGCTACAAAGCTAACAAGTAGGAAATGGACACAGAGGAAAAGTGACATTGCCACTAACTTCAAGACAGGTCACACAACTCATAATTGAGGTTTAAGAAAAAGTTGCTTATAGTTTGGTGATGCAACAACCAGCTTGCACGGTTAGTCTGTTTCTCTCTGCTTGTAGATGCTGATCCAGTACACTTTAGCCTTAACTTCCACCATCTTGGCTGAGGAATGTTGCTCATAAAATGCTTCCAAGGTGTTTCTTTATTGTCGTCTTGGATAAGATTGCAGCTGCTCCTGACTGCCTGGTGTATATATTTTCTTGCAGGACGTGCCATGACAAGCTCACTGACTTGGAGTGACACGGTGATTTCACAGTTGGAGAGATTTGCCTCTCATTGCTATAAAAAAATTGAATTTTGGATTGGATATATGTTTGTGGTCACCTGCATCATGTGGGCAAATTACACCATTTATTGTAAACGTTTGTGGTCCTCTAGGGAAGGTTAAGAGCAGCTTGGGTTGGACGGCATCTAGACACAGCAGGTGAGACAGGTGTGAGCATGAGCAAGGTGCCAGCTGTTGATGACACCCTTAAGGTGAAGAATAGTCTGCCTGGGGATGGACTTGTCTGTCTCTGTCCCCTCTAATCCTTCTCTCCGCTTCTTTGTCCCACCCTTCCTCTCCTCTCCCCTACTCTGCTTTCTTGGAGAGTGTTTGTCTGACACGAGTTTAGGGTGTTTGTGATGGGAGCTCTTCCTGCAACCTTATTTTTATTGAGCGTCTGACACTTTCAATGAACCAGGCCTCAGTTTTCGCTCCACTCCTCCCTCCTCACCATGACTATAATCCTACTCTGTCTGTACCACAGTTGCACACACATACAGTTTGCTTTGCTTTCTGCCTCTTATCTCTTTCTTTCGGTCTTAAACATGTACACGCGCCCCCCTCATCTATTTATTATATTGCTTTCCATCGTTGTCATGGTGTTTTCCAAAGGAGAAAATCGGTATCTGTTCACACAAGGAAATGACTCATTTTTCCTGGCGTTGCCTTTTTATTTATTTATTTTAGTGGAGTGACTCTCTAGCTCCCGTCACCCTCTTTTCCCCCTCTGTCTTTGTGTTCCCTTCTCTCATCTTCCTCCTTCCATTTGTTTTCTCTTTGGCAGCTTCCCTCTCTACTCGTATGTGTGGCACAAATCCAGCCTTGGGGCTACATTGCCTCTTTCATGTGAGGACCAGTGGTGACATTAAAGGCCCCGCTACGTGGTCTGTCGGTTTGCATCAGCCCAGCTCTCACTCTCTGCACTCAGGACACTAGTATGCGCTTGGCTCTATACTCAATCACTCGCATGCTTCAACGTTGTTTGAAAGAGAACAACATGCCTGCACCCGCTGGCTGTAATTGTGCACATGCATATGCCCTTGCAAATTTGTTAAGCCTTAACACGCAAGTGCTTTGAGACGGATCAATGTTTAAAGACTTAAGCATAGTGGAAGCTTGGTTATTGACTGTTGAGTCAGCGACTCTCCCTCCCTTACCTTTTTGACACTGACCCAGTTGTTAGAGCCCCTACAACATCTTTGTTTTTAAATTATGTTAATGGTATGTTTAGCGCGACTCTGCAGACAAAACAGATCAACCGGATGATCTTCAGGACACAGCCACAGCCACCATACACACAGCCAAAGAGCAGCTCCTCTGATGATCTGCAGACAGAAGGGGGAGGTCAGGGGGAGTCCTTTGTTTTTCTTTTCATCGTCTGTCCTTTGAGTCAAGCAATGTTTATACGGAAGTGCATCAGACACCAAGAGAATTTTTCAGTGTCTCTAAAAAGCGCCAGGCCTGTTTGTTGTTCATTGAGAAGGAGTATGCACCAGTTTGACTCACCAACATGTGTGCACAATCCATCCTTGGATACTTGGCCCAGAACAATTTTATGTTCTGGCAGAGGACCATGGATATCCATCCAAATATTTAACACTTTTCTTGTATGTCTAATTTGTATTTCACAAGAGTAGGTGTTTGAAGTGGTAAGATTCAGATCCTGGATAAATGGTATGTCAGGCTGTGAAGACAATGAAGAGCCTGCACAAAGACACAACATCAGCTGTGATGTGAGTCTCTGTGTTGTCACACCCAGGGACACCGAATGAGTGGCTGTTGGAGTTGAACTTAAGATGATAGCTACAAGCCTCAGCAGGCCCTGTGCCTGGAGATGAAACAGCGGACGCACATGCATACACTTTGTGATGTAACCTGTCTGTCTTCCTGTGTTCAACACTCACGTCTTTCCAAGGGTTTTTCTGCATAGAGAATTTAAGCATTATTAAATTCTGTGGTCACCTGTAATTGCTACTGTAAAATCACTTCAAGGTAATGAGAGGTGAACGTAGCTAGCACAGCGTCTTTTGTCTTCAACATTTTGTCTTGCTTTTGTTTGGCCTTACTGCTTGGCTTTCTGTTATATTACTTTGTGAGTTTGCAGCTTATGCTTTGTGTGAAGCACTTAAACTCCCTTGCCCTGGTGACTAAAACTTAAACTTAATTTTTTAATTGCTAAGAAATTTTGGGATACAGGACAAACCCCTCCAAGGAAGGAAGCAAGAAGGAAGGGAAAAGTCAAAGTACCAGTGTTACTGATCAGCTGTTGACAGTGTCAGTGGTTCTTGTACCCAGTGTTGAATGTACCAGTCTTTATTGAAACTGTTCATTCAGCATCATGGCCACTTCAAATGCTTTAGTTTGTGGAGCTGTTGAATTGTTTTGCATTATACCAAGCACCTTTTCAAATATGTTGTCCATCTCATTTATGTTATTCTTAGTAGACTGCATTAGTTGTAGCCAGGGGTACCTAATTAGCTGGCAACGAGCGAGTCACTGTGTGTCGTAAAGGAAAGATGACATTGAGCTCTCTCCATTAATGCTTTGTTGTGTTTTGTTTTTTTTTCATTAAAATGAAATCCAATACAACAAGAACACAAACGCAGCATGTGAAGCAAGCATAGAGTTGAATCAACATGAACATGATAAGATTGAGTTATTGCACGGCTGTTGTATTCGCTTACATCAGATTATAACTGTATTTGTGGTGTAATGTTTATTTTATACATTTAAACTGAAGCATGTTTTAACACCATATCACTCTTTTTCAGTGATAGTGTGTCAACTAGCTAGATGGGGCCTTGCATGTCTTTATTGTCCCTGTTTTTTTTTTGTTTGTTTGTTTTTTTATCAAGTTTCAATAGGTGACACGGTGTTTCAGTACCACCTTTGTCTGATTTTGATCCAGGAAAAACCCTCTTGATACAAGTCGGTGTTCAGTCTGAGTTTTGCTCAGACAGACGATGAGACTGTGGATGTCTGTCACAAAAGAGGATTGAAGATTAATTTCTAACGAAGGATACTTGAAGGCAGTTGTCACTGTGTTTGCTTCTGTCTCCGTTTTTGCGGCATCAATGCATTTCTTGTTATCAAGTGACCTCATTCCCTGATTATGAGCGAGGGGAAAGGAATGTGGTTGTTCCTCATTCTGTCACTCCCCCACCTACCAAACACATATTAAACAGAGATTTTCTTTTTTCCAGTCTGTTTGTTGACATTCTCAATACTGCACTACTGGCAGGCTCCTGCTGCTCACATCTGTTCCTCACAAAATCAAAATCACAGTCACAGTTGATGTAAGGATTTACTCACGGTTTAATGTTAAAACGTTGCCCTTGTCTCATCCTTTTGCCGTGTTTCCTTTTGGCAGTGTTTAACTGTGATGGAAATGACTGCCTGAATGTTTCCATCCCCCATTTTTATTCCTTTTACATTAACCATTTGGTTTTCTGTCAGTATACTTTATAATCCCACTGAAAGCGTGGTACTTTCCTGTGGATTCATATTTTTGGAAGCATTTTGAAGCATGGGTAAATTTATCCCTTTGGATCAGAGATAGAAGTTAGATCACATAGAGAGACCTGAGAATTTATTTTCCAAACTGAACAGTGGGGGGGATATGACAAATTATATTCCCTCCTTCCCATCTTCCCCATTGGTTGTGAGCACTGTGGTCTCCTTAGTTACAGAGGTGGGGACAGGAAGCACAGCGCATGTTATCTTCCCCAGTCACATTGACAGTCGACGCTTTTCCTTCCTCCCTTTTCCTCTGTTGTTTCCTCTCCTGACAGCTGGACCTTTCCTGCCATTGTTGCATGACGCAGGAGACAGCTGTGTGTAGGGGTAGACGCAGTTAAGATGTCTTTAATAGATTAAAAGTGCTCAGCAATTTCAGACCCTCTGATCGGTTGTTTACAATTCAAGCAGAGTTATTCTGCCCAACTCTTCGGCCGCGGAAATGTCCATCTTCTCGGGCCTCTCCAGGTAGTGGGCGAAGGAAAGGGATACCCCCTTTTTCACATGCCAGAGGAAATGTTTCCAGGACAAGAGTCAACACAAAATGGGACCACGGACTGCTCTTGTAATCCACAGACATATAGCCCGTCAGCATGCATCCTGGCTCTTCATCCTGTTATTCTTCCCAACTCTTATCTTGTATTCTCACATCTTGTAAAGCTCACAGCATGCATCCTGTGCTTCATTTTACACAGCATCCCCTGCATTGTTGTGGATGGGTGGGGGTGCGTGTGCGCGCGCGTGCACACACATCTGTGCAAGTCTGGATGCATGTTTGTAAAAGTATGCCTGAGGCCTCAGTGGATAAAACAGTTGTGTTTCTAGATACCCAAGTAGCGTGTGTACATCCACCGAAACACTGAAAGTAGAGTTAAATGGGTTCAAGCAGAGAGCGAGAGAGGGATTCTTGAGTAGCACTGTGCAACACGGCTCAGGTCTCGCTTTTGTTTGTCTGGTTTCACTGGCAGGTAAAGTCTGAGTTCCCACGAGATGCAGAAGAACCAACTATCCGTTTGGCTGTTTGTGTAGCGCATGCTTTGTTCATGCTTTGAGTGTATATTTGTGTTCATATTAATTAATCCACCAGTTCTGACTATTCCTGTAATAACCAACCATCCCTTTTAGTATGCATTGAGCCACACAGATGCAGGTTATATCTCATGGAAGTAAAAGGCTGGCCTTCTCCTTGTATAGTAGCGTTCTGTAGGCAGGCTACTTCTTTTCCCCCCAACCAAGTATATCCTCTCAAATTTGTGAAACTATTTTCAGCTCATGAGGCTTCACTCTTAAAGCCAGCCTGTTAAATGACTATTGCTGTGGCTTCCAATTTAACACTACATATCGCTCCCCGTTCAGATGGCAAAAGCAGCAGTAAAATAGCCTATCTTTGCTTGGTATTTTAGAAGGAGCCTGAGTCTGCATTTGTGTGCATTAGGTTGGCTGTTTCAGCTGAGCTAGGGTATTGGGCTACTTTAAAAGGTGAACCGAGGAGAGAGGAAGTATTAGCGCGGCACTCTAGCTTCTGCTGGGCTGGATTTAGAATATTTTCGCAATCGCTGAATAATTAGCAATATTATGAAACTACTATGAGGAGGAGCTTTTCCGCATTGTGTTAACTACCACACTGACACTCCCTGGTGCTTCCTATGAGAAAATTGTATCTGTGAGGGTGTGAAGGAAAGAAACACGTTTCTGTTGCTTTCCATCTTGATCACTCCCCTTGGGGTGCCGTCCTCATGTTTAAGTGTGTGTGAGTGTGCATGTACTCGCACTTTTCACCCCAGGATCCTGTTGAAAGTCTCCCCACGCAGAGAGTAATGAACGTTGGCCCCTTGTGGCAACCATTAAGAGTAAGCCATTATAGTTCAGTATCGAGGCAGCCCTCCCTGCCAGTTTCACCTCACTCTTTGGTAGACCCCACTGAGCGCACAAAACTGGCACTCCGATGGCTCATTAGGCTGCCAGCATGGCCCCCCACCAGTACACAACCCCATAAAGCAGTTCCACATCATCAAATGTGATGATTCCTTGTTCTAATTTTAGTCTGAGGTCTTAATATCTCTGCAGATATGGTCTCATTTCACTGTTAAGCTTGGGGTGGGATAGCATGGTGATGTGAGTGAGGAGGATAAGATGGGTTTTTGATACTATTTTTCTTGGAACCATGTAGGATTTATCCTCTAGAGCCAAGTGTGACTAAGAACACTATATTGTAAAATATGTCTGAGAAAGAGACGTTACTTTTATTTTTTTTTTATACTAAATTTTGCATTTGGCTTCCCAGTTGAGTGTTAACTGAGTGCATAACTGGTATGGAGTCAATACAGCAACATTTCATTTGGAATATCCCAATAAATAATAATGGTTCTTATGTCAGCAATTTTACCTGGCTTTGTTTCTGTGCCCACTGGGTTACTTTTGACAAAAAAGGGAACACCATATGGGCCTGAGTGATGGTGATTAAAGAGTCAAAGAGTTCAGCAGAGAGAAGCCTGCCTTTTTGCAAACCTAATATTCTTGTCTCTCATTTTAAAGATGTTAAGTGTTTGGAAATAAAAATAAAATCAACAAATTGATTGGTCACATTTTAAATGGTATTAAAATAAAACGCATAGCAAAATATGGCCTGCCTGTCTTTCAGCTTCCATTTTACCAGTCCAAAGACAGCTGGCATCAACCAGTGGATGAAGCGTTTTGGCAACTTTTAAGTTACAGCTTCAGTAATCACCATTCTGTCATTTGATTTTTCAGACACGTTCTCTTGGAAGATTTTCTCTGACTACTAGCATTTTAAAGACTTTTTTTAAAGTCTTTGTGGCCTCGCCATCTGGGGACATTCTGTAACACTATATGTCTTGGCCACTTGACAGTTGATTTATGACTTTGCCTCACTGATTATCATGATCTCAAAATTGGCATCACAACGCCATCTCAAGCCTTAGTTAACTTGGCCTACTTTTGAGCCACATTTTCCAGGACAATCACTGCACCTGTTCATTTGTCACTGCTGGTGCTGGAGTTGTCAAGTGACAGTAGTCACTCTAGTCAAATTTTTTAGAAGAACGAATGTAAAACAGGCCAATTCTTTCTACGTTAATTTCTAATACAGGCTAATAGGGTGTTTTTTTTTCTGAAATGGAAAATGTATGCTCTTCCCGGTGTATTCAGTCCCTTTTGTCCCACTTTATCGCTATTTCTGCTTCATTCTTGCCTCCCCTCATTTCTGCCGTTCCTTTGGTCCCTCTCTCCTTGTCTGCACTGTCTGTCTGCTTTGTTTAATCACCAAACTAACGTGCTATGACACGTTCCTATAGCACACAGTCATCGTCGCTGCAGCCACAGAAAGCCACATTCAGCTTGGCACTTCTTCCCCTTCCTGCATGCAGTCACAGTGACAGCCCCCTCCCGCATTTGCTACTGGTTATGATTAATGGCTTTGCTGATTGCTGTTCTTGGCCATCACCACACCTACACATTCTGATTTTAGCATCCATATTCTCAGGGGTTCAGCCAGAATAGAGGAGGTGGTAACCGGCGTGTCCAACTTCTCAATGTGTCTGACGTAATTAGGAATGTAAGGATGTGTTAAAGTCATTGTTTGATTTGATAGGCTAATGACATTTGCTTTTGATTTTTGTCTGAGAGAAACCAAGTTTGAACCAAAATTGATTTCAACAAGTCGCATGTCTTGCTCTTCAATACATCATTTCCACTACATTAAACTTTTTTTCTTTCTTCTATTTCTGTATAAAAACATGATCTCTCTCTCTCTCTCTCTCTCTCTCTCTCTCTCTCTCTCTCTCTCTCTCTCTCTCTCTCTCTCTCTCTCTCTCTCTCTCTCTCTCTCGTACAAACCTCAACTTCTTGGTACTGTGGTACTTTCTTCATGATGATAAGTAAGAGTCAAGGGGGAGTGTTGGGTTGATGTGTAATACATTTTTTCCACTTTGACAGTAGACCAAATACGTGGCAGTGGCTAGTACAGCAAGGTAGAGCAGAGATGTAGCACTGTTTCCTGCTGTATTTGTTTAGCAGAGGCAGTTTCCCTCCTTCCGTGTGGAGTGTTTCTCCTGTGGGTACACTCTCAGGAGAGCTATGCCTACGAACACACAAGAGCTCATTAGCGTGTGTGGGTGTTTCAATGTTTAGTTGGTTGTTTGTTTTTATGTCTTATATGGATTTAGGTTTATGTCAGGGCACACGCATGAAGCTTCTTCGCCTCATTATTGATGATCAGAGAGCAGAACGTGCTGCTTTCGGGAGGTAGTTGGCTGGGAAATAAATGTGCATGTGTACATTTGCAAACACAGCATGTATATACTTTGTACAATTTATGCACCAAAGTGTATGCCTCTAAAAGAGATTGTGTTAGTTTAAGTGTGTGCAGACACTTTATCAACCGTCCTTTTCCAATTTGGATGAAAGCATAGTTCCTCTGTGTCTTGGCAGTGGCGTTTACCCATGAGATGTGTGTATGTGTATGGGAGTGTTTTTCTGTAATTTAAATTTTTTTTATTATTATACCTGGCACAGGGAGGAGAGGATCCAGAAACCTTGTTACGCCAGTTGTTTATTTAGTGGCATATCTCCTTAAAGACCTGATGCTGGAGCTTTTTTCCCAGCCTGCCTTAGGAGAATCCCTGACGCACAACATAAATCTCTCCCTCTGGCTGCCAGCAAACCGCACCGTCATTTCTGTCTAGAGCCATTTAAACCACTCAGCCTGTGGGGCCAGGGCTGATATCCACATCATGTCAGGGTTCGGAAACCATGTGGATGAGTCACTGTAAAGCAAAGTGGAGATGTTTTTTTTTTTTTTCGTACAGTTTTTATTTTGATGGTTGAAATACATTATGAGAACATTAACACAGTTTAAATTGTGCAAACAAATAGGATTTTCCTAGTCTGTCTCACAAAGCTGACATACCATTTATACATTGAAAAAGTTTTTGGTCGCTGCAAGTGCATATTTATCCTGTCCACTCTGGCTGTGAGGTGATCCCCTATTTGTGCCACTCTTATGTAAGAGATTGGTGATCTTGTTCTGTGCCAAAATGCCGTTGTATGCCAAACGTTCAGCCAAAGCTAATATGATGCTTCAGCAGTTTGGGTTAGTAAAATCAAGTGTATATCTTCCAAAGATAGTTGGGGTTTATATCCGTACTCTTTGTTCTTGTGCACTTTCTGCTGAGAAGACTTAGGACTTTGGACATTACCCAATAAGTAATCTAATGAAAACAAAAGACACTATGTATTTGCAGCTTGATTACGAAAATATCCGGATGTGAATGCACATTATTGTTAAGTAGCTCAAGCACTTTTGTGTTTTATATGAGTATAGTCCCATATCCACAGCAATAAACTCCTGTGCTGTTCGTTATTTCCTTTTCTCTCTCTGAATCTGTGGAAAGAGGCTGTTTGGACACCATGGGGAGAACGACTTGCACCCCTGTGTATTTTAGACTACTACAAGTAATAGACACACTTGGGTAATGCTGACGCAAATTAGTTGGTGTGTTTGATGTTGCCATTTCCGGAAACATAATATTGCCTAAATGGGGTTGAAATGTTGATCCGCGGTTCGCATCTGATCTGCTCCTGCCTGTCCATTGTTGTCCATAATTTTCCTTCCCCCACAGTTCTTTTGGGTCTGGTGTCTGGAAAACCAAATAAGTTGCATACTGAACAGAGCGTCCTGTACTACACATTTTGTATATATCAATGTGCACTTTCACACTTATGCTATCCAATATATTACATTTAGAATCTGGTAAATTGGAACCAATGTCAAGTTAAGTATTGACCCCCATGCTAAATGGTGTTTTTATATTAAAGTTCACCAATGCAAATGTTCCCTAATGCAAACTCTAAGGACAGGATATTTCAAACTCAAACTCGGTATTATCCTTGTAAGAACTGAAATACATATGCTAACTATGCTGATAGTACAGCGTACTCATTAACAACACAGGAATAGTTTGTGCTTGAACATCAAAGGATTGTGCAGTCTAGGCCTACTGTTAAATCAAAGATTAGGAAGTAAAAATAAGACAGAAGCATGAGGAAACTTTTTTTTTTCCCTCCCTTCGCAAAGAGGGAGGGGGAGAGCGAGGCAGCTGTGTGTTGACGATAAGACCCAGAAATGCATACGTTTTCATGGCTCAGTCACCCCCACCAATGCACACTATACTTCTGCTCTCTGCTTTAAAAGAAACCTCCGTCTTTCATATGCTTGGCCTGCCAAACCCCTAAACTGTTGAAGTGGAGTGTCGTCTTGGATAAAGTCGTCTGTGCCGTGAATAAAGGGCAGGAATGCATTAAACGCCCAAATCCTTTCGCTTGCAACGGGTACCCAGGCTTTGTGATTGCTAAAGTGCACAGCTTTAAAGTGAAAAGGCTTGTTCCTCGCCCGAGTCTTGTTTCACTCGGCACTGTCACATTAGGTGTATCTGTAATTTCTGTAGTTTTTCGACCACATTTGTATGTCTATATTTACCTCAGCTTTCCTAGACTTTTTTTTTTTATTTCACCTGTTCAAATCATGAATTGAGCATGCATGCATGTGCAAGCAGGCAAAGATGGAAGGATTTCGTACAGTAGAGGTTTTTGATCTTAAATCCCCCCAAACAAGGAGGACTCATTCAGTCTCTTGAACATTTGATCATCTTGGCTTTAAGATTAATTGGTGTTACACTCGATCTGTTTCAGGTGCCAGATATTATCAGCCTAATACCAGGCATCACAAGGCATCTAAAGCTGCTTTCCTCCGGCAAAGCTGATTACTTGCATTCCCCCCCCCCCCCACACACACACAGACATATACATGTAAATGGACAGATGTGCTCTGCATGGTCAGAGGATGTTTTTCTGAGAGCTACAGGGTGAGGACAAAGCAGTTATGGAGCATGTCTATTTTGGGGCTCTTAATGGACTTGTTCCCATTCTCTAGTGGAGCAGGTCTAGCTGAATGATCTTCACCAGTCTTAAACCTGATTACAGTATCTCCTTCTGGGCTACTCCACTGTTTTTAATTTTACTCAGCCCTCTCTTTCTTCCTCGCCTCATCTCACTGCTCCATCTATCTCCTCTCCATTCCCCAAGTTTGTACCCATTCGTTGCGTATATTCATTAGATCATGTTAGATGCAACATTAGAACATTTTCTCATCCCAAGTGGCTATTCTGTTGTCTTAAGCCTTTCCACCCCCATCTCAACTCCATTTATTCTGCCAGTGCTGCTTCTATGTGGTCCTGTTTTTGGCATCAGGCTGGGTAAATAAATGAGAAGCTTCCCTATCCCATGGTGCTGAGTTCACGGTGGCTGACTATGTCAAATATCACTCATTCAGATGAGTAGATACGCTTTAGCCTAATGGATTTGTTTTTCACGGTCCGTTTTTTATTTTTATTTTTTTCCCCTCCCTCGTGCGTATGACTCTCCAGCCTAGGCCTAGTTATACTTTGCCTTATCAAGGGGTCTCTATGAGGGTAAAAATCTGACCATATGCCACCCAGAGCTCTTTTCACTGGTGACTTTTGGTATGGATAGTCTGCCTGCTAAATAACCAATTGTGCCAGTTGTAGGAGCTAAGCAAACAGCTAATTGTGCAGTTTAATTTCTAGGCATGCTGATTTTAAGCTTCATTAAACCATACACACTTCATATTGTTTATCAGTAAGTACATTTTTGTAGTGCAAGAATTTAGCTATGTTTACACTATCACCATCTTTATCAAATGAAAACACTCGCTTGAAATCTAGAGTCATTAATGATGGATTTATATCTTAGGACTATCACTTGGTCATATTTACCCCATTATCAAGGCACCAATATAACAATATAATTTATTAAGTATAAAGTATAACTTTATTAAGAGAGCACTTATAGCAGTGTGCTTCACAAGAGACACAGAGAAAGATGACATAATATACCACAGTGAATTATAAAGTACATGAGAATAAAATAAAACATTAAAAGACGCATGATAAAAGAAGAAATAAAACGAGAATAAAACAGTAAAATAAACAGGCAGCTCAGATATAATCAGGATGTGCTTTCCAATAAAAGAAGAGACTCAAATTTGACTCCAAAAGCTTTCAACAGCATCTCAGCCGATGGCATCCGGTCAGCTGTCATGCAGATAGCCCAGCTGTTATCAATATAAAACATTTGTCACATACTAACAGGTGGTCGTGTGGGGCCTATAGTAAATCACGTTACTAAAGTGTAATACTTAGGTCACAGCTGAGTTGAAAAAGATCTGCAAGGGGTGGGCGATATGGCCCTAAAATATTATCTTTCAGGGTATTTCTGCAGTAATTGTGTTCTTGATGATGTGACAAAATACTAAAGAATATTTTTGGTTTAGAACTCATAATAGCTGTTGAGCTAGGGACTCCTAATACACAACCGGGTGCTTCATCTTGAGGTGGTGAAAGAAGTTTGTTGTATTGCCCCCTTCTTCTTGCACTTCTTACATATTACCATGGTTTGTTAAAAATCTAATATTTTGCAACCAAACCACTTCCACAATACTGAAGTCAGTACCCTTTTTTGGACCTAACTCCTCCACCGTGGAGCTGGTAGAAGTGTTACCTTCACGTTCAGCCATGCGTGTTGTTGCAGTGTGTAATAACAAGAAGTCAGGATATTGATATTATCACAATGATTTTTTTTCATCCATATTAAAATTTATACTGATATTAATCATAAATAATATGATATGACAAACTCCTACCTCCAGAAAACAATAATAAGTGGAGTTTTTTGTTTCAAACCACATTTTTCAAGTTCAGGAATGAACTTTCACACTTAACATCCACAAACCACACCACTCTTTGATTTTTGGCTCTCAAATTACAGCCACTTCCTCTCTCTCATTCCTCAGTCCACTGCCTTTCAGGTCCCCTCCACCTGCCATTCTCCTCTCCCACATCCTTCCCTTTACGTACTCATCTCTCCCCATTGCCGAGATCACCAAGAAGATGAAGAGAAACAGTCTCTTTACTTGAGCTTACAAAGGGCAGATGGATTCTGTGACATTTTCCATTTTCACTGCAGATTTGAGAAGAAAGGGCAACAACTGAAACAATATAGAGATGGATAAAATGAGATGTTTTAACTTACATTGAAGCAGAAAAGAGCAGTGCGAGTCGAGAGGAATACAACTGCGCTCTGCTTGCTCAGCACTGTGGTTGTAATTCTCCCTCTTTCCTGTCTTTTGTCTCATCAAACCATCTTCCACTCTGCCCTCCATCTACTCTCAAGGTTGATCTTTGTTTCTTCCTAACACATGTCTGGTTAAAACACTAAATAGAGATATTATGATCCCCCTCAAAACACACACACACACACACACACACACACACACACACACACACACACACACACACACACACACACACACACACACACACACACACACACACAGGTAAATAGCTCTGACAGAAAATGCTGTTTATGTGTGTGGTTTGCTGAGTCAGGTTGTAGATGACATTCTGACACTGAGCTCAGAGATGTCTGAAGGGGGCTAAGAGGAGATCTGTTACTTCCCCCACATACAGCTGTTAAACATGTAGATAATTCAGATAGTTCCCATCTATTGCCAAAGTTCACATTTTTATTTCTCTTACTCTTTTTTTCATTTTCCTCTTATTGTCTATTCTTTCCAAGATAGTACTCCTCGTTCTCCCTTCGTTATGTTCTTATAAAATCAGCCTATTCTGCCGGGGTGGACAGCAAGACAAATGATTTTGCCGGTCGTGCAAGGCAGGGGGTAATTTTTAGGTGAGCGTAGTGCTTCAGAAAAGACTTGCCTTACTGAAATTAGAGGTTGTCAAATGCCGCACGTCTCCACTGATGGCCCAGCACGGCCCCCTTATGTTAATGTGGCATTTCAGCGAGAGGAAATAGAATTAGAAGGAGGGGGTGGTGGTTTTGCAGCATTGTCACATGTGCTCACTTCTTCTTTTTTATTTTCTTGTGTTATCTGAAGGATGAATGTTCTTGGATGCGTTGGACTGTGCAAATAGCGTACAGTATACTTGCTTTTGTTGCAAGGTATGTGCAGAGAGCTGACTTTCTAACCTACAGAACATTGGCTCCTCTTCACTCACCATTGATGGCTCCTACACAAATGCTTAGCCCACCAGTGATCTGTTAAATAGCTCTTCTGTGTTTATTAATGTTAGCTTGAAGAGACAGACACAGCAAGATTTATAGTATGTAGGAGCGTTTCATTTTTTTTTTTCTTCAACTACTTTTGTAGAAACATGTGCTACGAGTGATCAGACTATGGATACATTTGCTTTACAGGGATTAAGCTCGTGACTGTGATTAAATTACTCTCTCTTTCACCACCAGGCCATCATGTTCAAGTTTTATGTAACTGAGGATTTTTTGGACACCCAATCATTTGTAATTAACTTGCGTGTTTTTTATTTTTATATTCCCATTACTCCCTGTGTTATACTGTCCCGATCTCCTCCCTGTGTGATGTGTCACTGCCAAGCCCCTCTGTTCATACACAAAGCCTGGATTTGCCCTGAAGCTGCTGGTGTTAGTTAGGACTGATGTAATCTGCCCTCTGGGCTAGATACCATGAGGATGAATTCATCTTTTGGGAGGTCTGGGAGTATCTGTGTGGACCACAGAGTGCTGAGGTCATATTGTTTAGGAAGGAGTCGCTCTGGGCCGAGTCTTCTGGCTTGTTTGTACGGTTCCGTCGGGTCCCTTAGGTGTTGTCCACACAGCTGCAGGCCAGATGTTGCTTGTGTATGCTTGTCAGTGTCCGTGAGCCCATCAATCACGCAATTGTCAGGCTTTCACTGCTATAGGAAATCCCCGGTTCAATGGCTAAATCCATGATTTTTAGTCTTATTTTAACCTTTTTTTTTTTTTTTTTTGTAAGTGTAAAATTATTCTGACTTAAAACAAAGATGAGAACTGCACTAAAACCTAAATATGTACGTTTGACCCACCTCCCAGTTTTCCTTCAGTGTAAGGTTAATGCTTAGAGTGCAGCCATGTTCTACTGAGGGCGTCTATAGTTGAGTGTCAGGTTCCCCAGCTAGAGTTTAATATAGAGCTGCCTGAAAGTCTCATGAGTGATGGAAATAGCGTTTAACACCTGCCCCCACACCACACAAACACATCGTTCCTCAAGGCCTTACCAGCGCTACCATTTTGCTTTAGCTGTTTTTCAATCCAACTTAAAAGCTTTTTAGATGCCTCTTTTTGGTTTCACCTACCCTTTCCTGCTAATTAACTTTTTGATAAAGCAATGGCATGACTGTATAGTGGCTGCAAACGTGGGAAGTGGGAAGTGACACACACAGACAAAGAATGGGCAGGATCTGCATGGCACCGCTCTCCTCTAGTGTGTGAGGTCTCTGTTGGGGGGGGGGGGGGTCCATTAGTTTTATCTGACAGAGGGATCAGATCTGAAGGCATGTACCAGAGTCTGAGTGAATCTCTGCGTCTCTTCTCCCTACCTGTCCAGCCGCTTGCACAGGCTACTCTATTAGAGAACAGCCACTGGGGAGTACCAGGCAGAAGGGAAAGATGGTGCCCTTAACCTCTAAATAATGCAGCGCTTAACTTCTCTGTCTCTGGCATATAGAATAACTTGCACACATTCATGTCATTTTTAGCCCAGTATTGGCATTGGCACCCATGCCCATACATTTTCACACTCACAGGCTATGATAATTATAAGTACTCTCCAAAACAAAATGTGCACAATTGTTTGTCCATAAAAGACAAACACGCTCAAGGCAACTGACAAATTTCAGTTGTTTTCCTTCTTTTCTTTTTTACAACAAAGATTTATATGCTACATTAAGCCTTTGCCCAGAAGTCAAAATCAATATGACAGTGATGTATCAAATTCCAAATAAAACCGTAAAACTTGTACTGTTGTTTATTTGGTTGCTTACCACAGTGCACATGTTTGTGTGTTTCAGAGATCAACAGAGTGCGTAAAGACATGTACAGCGACACAGTGAATGGCCTTGTGGAGAGACACCCTCTGGAGCTGCCTGAGCCTATGGGACCCATTGTCCACCTGCAGGAAAAACTGTTTGTGCCTGTCAAAGAGTACCCTGACGTAAGTACCCAGTTTACACAGGGGTGGGGCATAGATAAGATGCTTGCCTTTGGTGTGGGAGACCTGGGTTCGATTCCCACTGTGAGACATCCACCATTGCGTCCCTGAGCAAGACACTTAACCCCTAGTTGCTCCAGAGGCGTGCGACCTCCGACATGCATAGCAATTGTAAGTCGCTTTGGATAAAAGCGTCAGCTAAATGAGTAAATGTAAATGTACACAGCTCACACTACAGCATCTGTGTCACAATGCCAATAATGTTTGTGCACTTGACTTGAGAAAACTACAGTACAGAATTTAATTGAGGTACATAAAATTGATCATATAGTATGTCTACTACGGGAATATGTTTGCTTTTCCTCCTTCAATTTGAGTGTTCCTTTTCATTTATAGTTGGTAAACACACAACCCTTGACTTTTTGTTAGTTTGGTTAATGATAGTTGCTGGACTTAGAAAATGTCTGCCAAGTTGTTAATGGACTATAGTTAAGGCTTCATCAGGTGGCAGTCTAAATTGGTCCTGGTCTCAGGAAAACATAACATGCTAGGGTGTTTATGAGCCAGCTCAGCGGTAGATTAGTGCTGAGGGTGAGAGGAGGATTATCGTGAAAAGTAAATTGCAATTCCATAAATGTTCAGTTGAAGGAGATTGAAATCTTTTCGACGTACCACTTGCCTCGGTTATAGCAGTGGCGTAGAAAGCTTTCCTCACATGGAAACATACGCATTTACGTGCACACACACACATTTAGGAAAGAATGGTTCACGATGGAGCTATCAGGCTGGTTGTAGACATGAGGATGGTGGCAACAGCGAAGAAGTTTTGGCCACAGTCAGCCACCTTCCTGTCCTCATGGTAATCTTTGGCACGCACATGAATGGTTGTCACGTCTTGAGGAGCAACGTTTCTCTTCGTAATCCCAGTAGCTTGCAGTGAGGAAATGAATGGAGGAAGGTGACAAAGGATAAGAGACACTGTAGAGCAGGGCAAGGCCCAGCCAGGCGTGGATTGCATTTTCCCCCTGACAGAATTGATAAAGGGCACCAGGGACCGGCTTGGATCAGCTTAGCTCCAGCTGACCCTCAGTCCAGACCCAGCTTCTGAGCTCAAGCTAAATCAACCAACCACAACCCAGTCTTTCACCTTTCATTTCTAGCGCCAGGACTTCACGTCCGTGCACTGTCCCCTAATTGACCCTTTGCTAAGCCACACCCCGAATACACAGCTGGCCAATCACAGCGCAGTATAGGTCTCACTCTAACTGAGTTCTGACACTTTCATGGATGCGCTCCATTAACTCTAATGCAAAAAGAGTCATTTTCTAGATTTTTTTTTTTTTGGCAGTATTTTTCAAAAGCTAAAATAAAACCAGAAATGTCGGCCGTGGATTGTTCCTAATGTAATGTTAGTTAGCTAACGCTAGCTAACTTCCTACTGAATGTAACGTTAAAGTCCTACTGTTCTGCTTTTTAATGAATAGAGACCTACCCAGCTTTACAGGAACAGTGTTGATCGTTCATATCGTTGTCTTTTGTCTCAGTCGTCCATATCGTTACGTATTTGCACTTGATGCTGCTTTTGTGTGCCAATTGCTTTATTTTTTGCTTTAATTATTCTTATTCTTGATATTTCTACCAAAAATCATGATTGGTACGGTATTTCATAGCAAAGTTAAGTTTAACATGTGCAACCATGTTTGTTACATTATAAATGGATACATTTACTTATATGTCTAGTCATATCAGTTGGATAAGTAGTTGTCTAGTCAGAATTGAATTGGTCCAAAAATGACTATGTAGCCAATTATTTTATTTTAAAGGGCATGTCATGGCTGATACTTTCTTCTTACTGAAATGGTCTATTCTCTGTAGAACATGATATTTAAAGATATAAGGCCAAAACCCTTACCATTTCTGCTGTGCGATAGATACCCTTTATTTTTGCTTTTCATTACTTGTAAAATTACAGTTTTGTGGGTGGGTTTTGTGCTAACCCTGCAAATGACTATATACATTTAATAGAAAAGTGAGGTAGGTCTGTGAAAATGTGCAGGGCAGTGGTTTCCACCTGTGGCTGTAAAGACACTAATGGAATGACTTTCTCACACACAGATGCTCATGAACTAAAAGTGTGGCATCCTCAGATGACCCCTGTGTTCCCTTTGCTCAATGTGCTATGCAGCTCTGCCCAGAGCTTGTTTAGGAGCTGCCATGAAAGCTACTAAATTAATTAGGCTTCCCCCTTGTGGCCGAGATGACTCACTGATGACCTTAGTAGACACAAATTTATACATACTCTAACATGCACACAAGGACGTGCGAGTAGAGACAAATACACATGGTGAATGGCATGTATTTCACTACACATTTTTTCACACTCTTTTGGTCCACTCCTTCCACAGAGTATGGTCATTTAGTCTGCAGGAAACGAGGAAAATGCCAGATAGCTTTGTTATTTATAGATGTGATGATTGGAACCAGGGGAAATCAGCTGTAGGTCTAAATGGAATTATTTTTTTCCCTTCCTGTTTTCAGAAAATGTTCGTTTGGAACAGGGTTTATGTGCAAAAACTGTTAAAGTGGTTACACTAAAACATGATGTCCATGTGTTTTAAGATAGAGCACAACAATATAAATCCATTACATCCACAGTGTGTACATTTTGACATTATATTGACCTTTTTCCAAGTGTACCAGTGTAACTTGTAATAGGCTTTTTTGCATTACTTGTTACAATACTTTGTCAGTGCTGCTCTCACTGCCCTTCGTAATTTCGAGCTATTGGTGTGGGCAGAGTGGAAATTAATTTGAAATTTCATTATTTGAACAGTAGACAATAGCAGGTAAAGTGTTGCTGTGTGTTCAGCTGACTTCCTTGTAGCACTGAGCTTTTCTTGGAACTCTGTAGTGTGAGAATTGTTGTCTAAACAAAGAGTGAGCTAAAGTATCTCTATATCAAGTCAGTATGTTCGGGAAAAAAGAGTGGAATTATTTAGTAGTCTGGTAAAAGGGGAGATGTAGTATCAGTTTGAAGGAAGATAAGGAAGAAATGCAGAAAAAGGAAAGAAAAATGCCATTTCCTATCCCCATCTGTCCACTGCTAAAAGGAGAGGAAACTGTAATGATGATTATTAGGTTGGGGAGTGTTTTCCCCCATCTCACATTTCCGTCTGATCCCAGATTCCCCCTGTTGACTTGGGTGGGCGGGGTGTGTGTGTGTGTGTGTGTGTGTGTGTGTGTGTGAGAGAGAGAGCGCACACGCACGCACGTGTGTCTCGCTGACGCAATTCTTGGTTCTCCCAAGAAAGCAAGGGATGATGGTCCAAGTCTCTGTTTTGTGTGCTTGGCATCAGTTCACCTGCCATGGAAGATTTGTCATCGTTCATACTGTTCCCCCATCTTTTTGGGACACCTGCCACCCACTTGTTTCCCCTCAAGTTTCCACTTCAATTTAAAAACACAACTCCCACTTAGCTATACCCGCCTTATCCATATGCCAAGGCACAGTCGTGCGATGGGGCTTTCTGTCTTACCTATGTGTCCCCTTCTCTTGTTTCACCAGTAGATAATTAGATTGTCATTAGATTGTCCTGGTGCCTGGATGCAGTGCAGTATGTCAATTCTACCAAAATAACTTGCCTTGCCAGCGTGCTTCTCCTCTAATTCCCCTAAGTCTGTCCCTCTTCTGGCCTGCGTCTGCTTGCCGGCATGCCCCACATCTATCTGTAAATGTGTTGTCTCCATTCCTCTGTCTGCCAACTTGCTCGCTCACAGCTCTGCAAACTATTTTCCCGATGTCGTCAGTGGTGCAGAGCAGCGTGAAGCGTCACTGTGATGACTGCATCTTGACTGGCAGCTGAGTCGCAGGCTATCTGATAACTTCAACCTTCAATTAAACGCTATCTGTGGCTCCGCTTCTCTCCGGAGCTCACACTCACACCTACATTGACAGGCAGCTGACTGACTGCTCAGCATGTCATTTCCGTTGACCTTCAGGCGCCTGATAGAATGTGTGACATGTCTTTTAAGCGCGTCTCTGTTTCCACTTTATTCCCTGTGTATTTGTGTTTGCTAACTGTTGGTGGGTTGTGGGTAGGTCACTGAGTTGTAAGAAATGCTTAGAAGTAAAAACACACGCTTGCATGCATGGACACCACCTTTTGCTGTGCTGACTCTATGAAATAGGAACCTCAGTTGGACGTAAACTGTTGAGCAACTGCTAAACAGGATGACCTCGACACCTCTCGCCAGCTAGAAGAGATCTGAGAAAAGAGTGATCAGTTATAAATATTATATAACAGTCTATAAAATCAACTATGCAATGCAGCTCTGCTGTTAGTGTTTCTGTGGCATTAGTTTATCTGGTGTTTGGGGGTTCTCGTGGTACTTCAGGTTGTTTTCCTCAGTAATATATTCCTTTTAATCCCCACCCCCAATTTCCCCACTTCAGCTGCACCTGTTATCTCCAAACTAAATATCCTCAGAAGAACAGATGTTTGATCCCCCTGCAAGTCTATATTTTTTGGTTTCTAGTCTGTGTTTTGAAGGCAAATGAACCCAATTGAACCCTGCTAATGACTCGTCTGCTTAATCAAAGCCATGGAGCGGTTGATCAATACAGATGCATGCACACAGTTGTTGGAGACTGATTGGAATATTTTGTTGTTGTTCACCAGTGTATTAAGGCTAGAAGAAAGGCCCTAAACTGTCTTTACAGGCACCATTTAAAGTTCAACATTAATACTACAGAATACAACATGGGTAAATAAATATTACATATTTGCTCAATAAAATTAAAATTCATGCAATACTAACAGCAGTAAAATGTCTAAATAAATCAAGACAAATTTTGTGCTCTTTATTGCTAACAATTTAGGATTCAGTTTAGTTTGCCTTTCAGTGAATCCTGCTGTGAAGGGACAAAGATATGTAGGAATGATGCACAACACTCAAATTTTCTAAAATCATTTTGTTAAACAAGTTTTTTTGTATGACCACATCATTGTGTGTGTGTGTGTGTGTGTGTGCGCGTTGTCAGAGTGTGGGAAATATTGGTTCATTGCCCAGTGATGGTTCACTTCGACTGCAATGCCCAGAGATTTGAGTTACCAAAAAAAGAGGCTGTGGTGATTTCAGCAGACAAAATGTCCTGGACCCTTTCTGTTTCACTGCAGTAAAATTGCCCGGACCAAACCAGCCAGTTCCCTGCACAGGGAAAGTCATTAAGCTTGTTCCCATGAGGGTGTCATCACTTATCATGCCAGCTCCTGATATCCTTCTGACCCCCTTAAGTCATTACCAGTGCTGGAAATGTACTGCCCCACACCTCACCTCACTGATAGAGCAGCAGAGTGGAGGATTTTGATATCTCTAGCTAACCAGCCATGCGTGATGATGATAATTTGATGAACGGATGGTTTTCTAGTTAGCTATTTGATGAGGAGGGTAATTACAATGATTATTTAAACAGAGAGGACTCTATTTGTTTTAGTCAGTTAACATGATGAAGGGCAACAGTGTGAGCTGTTAGATATGTATTTATAATCACACTAATGCCGGTGATTGCTTGCATATTACCAACTTGTGCTTGTACACTGTAAGTGGACTGTGTTTAGCTCTTCCTTGGCCTGTTCATTTTTGCAGTTGTTAAGCTGAGAGGTGGGGAGAGGTGAAAAGGGAGAATGATGAAGCAGGTTGACCACCAAGGGATCAAAGGCTGCACCAGGGACCTAGTGTTTGCTTACCATGTCTGTCTTCATAGACAAGAGGCCACTCATACATTGATTTTTACCATGAGATATACAGTACAGGTTTAATGCTGCTGTTCCCTTTTTATATAAAGATAGAGTTGTGACAAAGACGTGTACTGAATCTGTCCTAACTGGCCTTTTTTTAATCAGACACTTGCCTCAACAATTGGACCATTTAGTATAAACAAGAATTTGCAGAGAGAAAGAACCACTAGTATAATCACTTCAGCAAGGGTATACTGAATTCGGAGGTAGCTGTAAACTAGGGCTGGACGATATGGCCAAAAATGTTATCACAATCAAAAGTTTCATATCTTTCGAAATCACTTATTATCACGATAAGTATCAAATTGTTTTTTCTTTTGGGTTTAAAGGCAGATTTTTACTCCTGAGTGAAAGTTGAAGAAACCTGATTGTTAATTGTAGTTTAAACTTTTCTTTATGGTCAACACTTAATGCCAAACAGTGGATCACTTCACAAATCTGAGGTAGAACATTCAAAATAATTATGAAATAATTAAAATCTTTGTCAAAAAATATCCTTAAGTATAATTAAGTAAAAGCTTTTTCAGTCCTTTTTCCTCAACAAAATAAACATCCTAATAAAAAATTAAGTCATAATTCATCCCACGTAAAAACATTTATTTGATATTTATTGAACACTTGTTAGATTGTTATTGAAAAAAGATATATTGCAATAATTATTGTTATTTTTGTCCAGCCCTACTGTAAACATGCATAAACATTGCATCTTAGCGTAGTTGATGATACCAACAGCTTCAGTACTTTTGAAGAAGTTGGAGTGGTGGTGTGCTGCTGATTGGCTGTTACTAGTCCGTTGGTTGCCAGTCAGTTGACGTATCAGCAAAAGCTAATGAAGCAAGCTAATGAATCGTGAGTGAAAGAGCTGATGGCTGATGCAAGTGTGGCTTCACTACTTTGCCTAAACTAACACAATTCTCTATTGAAAGGATTTGTGTATTGTCTGGATTTGACTAATCTAAAATAGATACCGTTTCTCTCCCTCCTCTGGATATGAGGCTTGCAGATAAGCTAGCACGGCATGACTAGCATTAGTCCACATCTTTCTCAGCTGTGTCAAAGGGCAGTCTTCTATTGATCTATTGTGATTAACTGACACTCAAGTGAGCACTGAGGGAGAGACTAAATGTTATTTAGGATCTTCTCACTCGTTTCTTTTTCTTGTTTTCGCTTATCTGAAAGTTCACAAACTTTGCTCTGTGCTTCCTTCACTCACGTCTTCCAAACTTCCAGCCCGACATCAATCTTTACGCTTTCCATCTCTGTCTTCCCTCCTCTGTATTTCCACCCTGCCTGCAAACCCAAAATAAACCCAAACAGAATTATCAAAAGGAGCCATGGATTAGGCACTAAATGCTGGATGTGCTGAATAAAGAGCTTTGAAGTTTATAGGGCTTTGAGGCGAAAATGTCACCATTGGAATCGAAGTCAAATTTTCACTCCTTCATCGCTCCAGCCTCACCTCCAGTAGGTCAAGCATGCGATCTGCTGTGGGGTAGGTAAATGGATGCACCCCATCTCCATACTCCCTTCCTGTCGTCCTTGTACTTGGAAAAGGAGTCTGTGTGTGCTTATGTGGGATGAGGCCTAAAAGCGAAGGTAAGTAAGATGGATTAATGGAATGATGTAACATTTCCGTCCAAAGATGAATGAGTGATGAAAGGCAGACAGCCAGCTGGTGACCAGGGAGGTTATGTGTAGCCACAGAGAAACATTGATTTGTGCTGTGAGAGACCCATGCACTATGGGAGGATGAGAGAGATGCAGAAGAGGAAAGGCTAGATCCTGTGTACTAAGAGAAAGTTGGGGAAAAGGAAGCCTGCTCAATTTCCAGAAGCTATGAATGGATACTGCAAAGAGGATGTGTGGAAGGAGAAAGGAGGTGTATTGGCACCTAAAGGCTGTGAACCCTGTGCCCTCTGTGAAGCCTCCAAATACTGTAACTTTAAGTGAAATGAGACGGAAGGTATCTTAGGTATGAGGATATGGTGTGTTTTTTGTTTGTTTGTTTTTTGTTTTTGCTGTAATAAATGGTTAGCCATTACTCTGGTATGAGCTGTTTCCCAATGATACTTTGTAACATTAAGGGAAGGTTAGAAGCCAGTGAGTGAGAGGAAGAGTGAAAAGATGGGGAAAGATGGAAAGCAGGGCAGAGATGGCAGCGCCTGGTGTAAGAACAGATTCCACCTTGCTTTGATACATAGCGCGGAATGAACTGTTTCTCATTTCCATAAGCCCAGCGAGGCCGGTTAATAAGTGATTGGTATTCTCCACCCGGCCCCGCTCTTCGGTAAGCTCTGCGCTCACACAGCCAGAGTCCTCAGCATGATCTCATTTCCTGTCTCCCCACCACCACATACAAATGGCGTCAAAGGCCCAATTGTTCTTCTCTGTGCATTGTTAGTGGAACCGCTGCTGTTTCTCAGTAGTTCACACACACACACACACACACACACACACACACAAACAAACGCACACAAACCTATGTGACAATCAGCTCTGGGTGCCGAGGGTGTCTGCAAAAGTTCACTCCATACATTGTGCTCATAAACACACAGCGGCATAGACGTAGATATACTTGCAACATAATGCGCCTGTGGAGTAGCGATAACTGGGGCTAAACAAAGGCCCTTTAATGTCAGAGTAAGCCCTTGTCCTGAAGGGGGCTTTGTGTCTGTCTCTCTGTGTTTGCACAGGAACTATGTTTGTATATAGTGTATGCACTTCTCTGTATTTGCATTTGTTTGAAAAACATGTCTGTTTGTCCACCAAAGGTCCTCCCAGTGTCCCTAATCTTCTAATGCTGTAAATGAGCAGAGGAAATAAGAGTGCAGCAAAGAGAAAAGAGAGACTGCTGGGAGTTTCCGAGTTCGCAGCAACACATAGTTTATGCATGTTTTCTGTTCACCAGATGGGCGCTGACAGTGGTGCTTGATTAAACAGCTCGTCGATAAATTCATTCATTTTGTTCAACCCCAGAATGGCCTATTGCTCTATATTTCTAGTCACGGGGGCATAAGGCAGCAATGGGGAAAATACTGTTGATCATGATCATCACAATTTTACATTTAACTCTTCCTGTATTTGTGTTTTTTTTTGTTAAAAACCTGTTAAATTTCAACAAATTCCCCACTTGCTAAACTCCAAGGGCTCCTTCAAGGACTCCTTGAGGGCGCAGAGCTTTGAATAGCCAGCCAAAAATGGTAGGAAGGTAGGTAGGTTTATTGTCACAATATAGCAAGTTATAGAGGGAAATTGTGTTTTGTAACTACCTTCTGCTACATGGCAGACAATATACATTAATATAGAATCGATTATAAAAAATGGTAAACGGGGATAAACTAATATAATTAATGGAGCAGTGCAGAGGATGAATTAGAGTTTAAGAGACTGATAGCTTGGGGGGGAAAGCTGCTCTGCAGTCTGGTGGTGTGGCAGCAGAAACTTCTATATCTCTTCCCAGAAGGCAGCAGGGTGAACAGGCTGTGGCTGGGGTGGGTACTGTCTTTTAGTATCCTCTGGGCTCTGCGCAGGCACCTCACCTCACCCATATCACAGATGCGTGGGAGATGGGTACCAATGATCCTCTGAGCAGTTTAAATCACTCTCTGCAGAGCCATCTGGTCCTGGGGCATGCACATCCCATGCTAGTTTTGTAATGTTTCCAGTCAGGATGCTTTCTATTGCTCCTCTTTAAAAGCTGACAAGAACTTGGTGTGGAAATTTGGCTTCCTCAAGTCATTTCTAAGCTTTCTTCAGCCGCGTGGAGATGTGCGATGACCATGTCAGGTTCTCTGTGATGCTGATTCCCACGAACCTGAAACTATTCACCTGTTCCACCTCAGAACCACTGATGTAGACAGGAGTGAGTGTCTTTAACTCCTTCCTAAAATCAGCGATCAACTCCATAGTTTTGCTGATGTTGAGCAGTAGGTTGTTCTCTGAGCAGCACTCAGATTATGAATTTCCTCCCGATATCAAGCCTCATCATAAAGGCTCATCAAATCTCATCAAAAAGGCATGGTGATTCCCAGACATGACCCCCTGCAGACCTCAGTCTGGGGAGCCAGTGGAGTTGGTGTTGATGCAACAGCAGGAATATAGAAGATGAAAACTAGCTTCTTTTTTTTTTTAAGTAGGTGTGGAGGAGGCTAGATAGTTTAGCAAGAGCAGGTGAAGAGCGTAACAGTGTATTTTGGCAGTGAGGGCACAGTATCCATCCTACTCCTGGCTGTACTGAGTGGAGTTCCTGGCAAGCTCAATGGCCCTGCACCCTTCTGATAACTCACCCGCTTTCCATTGTTTCTACATTCCAGTGGCTTAAAATGGAGGTTGCATTTTTCTAATGGCATATCAACATCCACGAGAACAATGTCAAACCCTCAGCGCAGAGCAGGGAGCAGAGAGAGACAGTTGACATTGAGCTTCCATCACAGAGATGACTTTGGCATAATTTTTATTTACTCTAGAGTCACACTTTTTTATTAGGATGAGGCAGTGTTATTTCTTGTCACATTGCCCGATTGTGATGAGATGCTTGAAGCAGTCATTTGATGTGTGTTTGCGTTTAAATGTTCCTTGATTTATGTGTTTGAATAAAACTTGTGGTAGCTGCTTACCCCCACCCACATGTTTCTGTGAGTTTGTGCAAATGCCTCTGTCATCATTAAAACCCATCTGACACTGGTACACCAGCCTTCCCCCACAAGCCCTTACTCCATGGGGGGGCCATAAAACCTGAGCCACACGCATGTAACGGCCTGCCTCAGCCGTTTATCTCTGAGCGCCCTATCAGATTGAGTTGAGTTCCACACATAGAGTGGGAAAACTGAGAATGTGGTGGCAGCGTTGGCCCGTCTGGCTCTCCCTTAGCACTGGAAAAACAAGATGTTCATGACTTTCCTCCCTCTGCTCGTGTGTCATCATCTCTCTAACCTTTTCTCTCTTTATTTCTCTCAACGTTCCTTCATCGGGCCCCTGCTCACTGTCGAGTGCAATTGTCATCAACATATTTGTGTCCACAGAGAAACACCTTCCACTGTCAGTGGGAGTATTAGCAACAAAGTGAACGAAGGGCAGAGAATAAAATATTAAATTTCTATATCATGTCAGGATTTTCCAACTAGCGACCACCTCATGTTTTAAATCAGATAAACCTTTTTTCCCCAAATATTCTCTAGTCTATTTGACATCTGGAGCTTGCGCTGTAACTAACTGTATGTATTTAATATATTCATGGTGTTTAAATCTGATGGGATTTGGTATGATTGGAAGATACTGTAGCCTGTAGGCAGGTGCCACATGTCCTATCTGTATAGAAACTGACATAAATATTGGAATTTTTTAAACCTTGTAGGTGTACATTTTGTGTGTGCCAAATGACGACTAGCATTTTTCAAACATGGCACTGTAGTTGCTAGCAGGGTAGGCTGTAGAACAACATCCAGGACGTTGTCACTGTAGCTTCTGTGTAATAGGTTAGAGTGAGTGTGTGTGTGTGTGTCTGTGTGTGTACCATAGCACCAACATTATGCCCAGAGCTTGGGGTCCACCCTTGTCTGCAGCCTGTACGGTGATGCAGACAGACAGCTATCTCCTGTTGTCCTCCTTGAGGGGGTGTGTGTGTGTGTGTGTGAGTCGGGAGCAAGCCACCATGCATCGTTGGTGGCTGACCTCCAAGGACAGGTGCACCCTACATCCTTCAGTCGGTGCACACACACTCTCACAAATAGCCCCTGCACCACTTTCCTTGCTTCAAGTTTACCAAACAGACAGTCGCCTTGTGACTGCGAAACGCACACATAAAGCCTGTGTAGCTGCATGCTATGATCATCCGCAGGGACTTTGGCAGAAAAGGCACGCCCTGAGATGCTAGAGACAAGCTACGGTTGCAGGCAAGCCTAGTGACGGGGACAAAGAAAACAGCCTAGAGGATCTGACTGTCATCCCTAGTGTTTGTTTATGTAGTATCGGGGAAATACACCAACATCGTGTTAAATTTGTAATCCCTCTGTAATTAAATGTGACTTCTCTGATGGCCTTTTGGATTTTGCTTAGGCATTGGTGCGGTGGAGTGCATAAGCAGATATGACTGCGTTTAAGAATTTAATGCAACAGTGTCACGGCTTATTGTAACAGTTGAAGAGACGAACAGTTGTGCTTCTCATTGTCATGGAAAGCTCTCAACTCTGCTAGTGAGCATTTGAATATTTCAGGTTTGGAAATTTTGCTTTAGTAAAATGATCCCATTTTAATGGTGTTGGGGATCTCTTACCCATCATTCTCTCTACCAGCCACTGTACGCACTGTCATAACCTAACATGGTTGTTTTGTTTACCTCTTTATGCGTCACTGTGCCACCCCCACCTCTCAGCTCTCCTCTTTACCTTCTGTTTTTATTTTGGCTGAAAATTGGGATGGATTATTTCAACACATTTTCCCTTTATCCAGTTGGAAGCCAGTTTCAAGTGGAGAGGATTACGTTGTTAAATACATTTCCTTTTGGTACAAAGCTCCAAAGCCACAGACAAGTGAAAGGGGGCCCTGATGATAAGAAAATTGTGTCAAGTACACTACCTCACATACTTCAACACCCTCTCAGCTCCATTTTCCCTTTGTTTCCTACGCAACATTCTCAACAAGTGTAATTCCATGTAGTTCATTTTGTATTTGGAACTATTTTGACATCCAGTGGGGGTGATAAATTAGGTGCAAGCCGGCCCACTATGGCCTATGGTTGGCTGGAAAATTTGTGACAGACAAAAGATATTTTTTCCACCTGTGTAACATTTGAACACTCTTCTTCCTTGGTAATATTTTTTTTAAATAATAATAAAAATACTTATTTTCTCCAGTAGTCCTGCCAACATTATGAGGATAAAAAAACACACCAATATTGTTAATTCGGCAGTGTTTCAGGAGAGACTATGGCAAAGGGGGGCAACTCTTTGTTCTAGAAAGGTGGAAAGTAATGTGCAGATGTAATAGATTTGGTGCTGGGGGTGTTTGTGTAGTGTGTGTGGCAGCGGCATAGTGATGTCTCGCAAAGGTGATGTCATCTCATGGAAAGTGGGACCTCTATCTTTTTTGTGTCAGTGTGTACTTAATACTGGCTATTGTCCTTTGTTGAGCACCATTTGACTTCAGCCCTTATTATTGATTGGAGATTTTAACTGCTTATTAAGTCTTTCTCCATGGTTGTGTGTTTTTAAATACTTAAATGTGGATGTAAAGGTAACTTAAATGTCATATTCTTTTACACTACGTTCACCCATAGACTCAGTGGTTTATTTCTCTCTCTATGTCTCCACAGTATAACTTTGTGGGAAGAATCCTTGGTCCTCGGGGACTCACAGCCAAACAGCTGGAAGCAGAGACGGGATGCAAAATCATGGTGCGAGGAAAGAGCTCCATGAGGGACAAGAAGAAGGTAAGCTCATCAGCATGGCAGCGAACCCAGTGTGTTTAATGTCCTTTATCTCTTTATAACAATTGTTATTCATTAGATTAGATTCCACTCACCTGAAAAAAGTCTAACTTTATTTGACCAAACCAGGACACGCTTAAGCTCACCTTTGTACCTTTTTTGTATTGAGATACTACACAATAATGTGAAAGCAGCTGGGACTGCTGTCACACAAACCCATCCCACTATCCCTGTAGAAACACAAGGCAGACACACACTCAATTGAGGCCTGTTGGCTGCATTCTGACATATGATAGGACTGTGCAAAACGCTGTGCAGTGGAAAGTACAGAAGGCAGTAGTAAAGCAGATGTCTAAGGTCAGGGGGCAGCCTCTATTTCTGGACCTACTGAGCTGAGGTTGGAGACATAAAAGGCTAATGTTGTGTATCTATATATTCTGAGACGCAAGGGGTGAATTTGTGGAACAACCTGTTTGTGTTATTTTATCTGCAAATTGTGCATCTGGCCTTAAACAGCTACATCACAGCATTTGAAAATCCAGACTTTATTTCGCTGTTGAGAAATAATGCTCATAAAGGTCAGATCATGTTTGTTCGTCCTGTATTGCACTGCGTTCAGGTCAACCTCGTATGTCTTTTACGCCTACAAAGCTGATGTATGGCATATTTCAGCTGCCTTCACATTGAATTTTGAAACGCCATACAATTCAGCCAAAGCTGGCGATTAAATGGTAAAAACACCAACTTTGAGTGCTATAGCAACTTGCACACATCCCCAAGGGGCTCCAAAGTGTGTCAGATCAGATTGGTGATGTACTTTGAAGTTAGTGTGAGGACAAATTGACAGTTTTGAAAATTGTGGTATTTCAAGCATCTGTGCATGGTTTGCCCATGGGCTTCAGCTGTGCTATAATGGCTGCTTTTAGCCATTATTTTTTATTTTTTTCTGTTTTTGTTTTCTTCATTGACTGACACCTTTTGGAGTTGCATATTTGTTTTTTTATTTGTTTTTTAAATCTTATTGTCTGCACCTCCCAGTTACTCGGATTTGCCAGACAGTGGTGCTATATTCCAATTCATTAAGATAGGTCAGAAGAAGTGTATTTCATCCCTTGCCACATGGGAATCACCTCTACACATGGTCTCTCACGCACACAGTCCACAGTGCATTGTAACAGAAATGGGGTTCATACACACACAGACTTTAGAAGTTTTGTTTTAGCTCATTACATGAATCTTTCATTACCTTCATTATCTCTTACCGTCTTAGAAGTTAATGACATTTGTTAGGACAGGACCTGTCAAAGGCCCTGCGTAATTACTACCCTAACAAAGGCCCAGTACAGTTAAACACTTCTAAACACAGACGAGCAGGATCATTTCTTTACTTGGTGTCTCGGTATTGGGAATATCCCAGTATTTAAGATGTTTCATAAATCTGTCCTGGATGCTATTCCAGTTGTCCGTTATTTACGTTATTAAGTATTAAGTAAATTAAAATGTACAGATGGCTGTGTTGTTTTGCACACATCTTTGCAATTAAATTGTCAGCTTTCTACACAAGGCTTTATTTCTTTATTTGTCCTAAATTAAAACATTTTCCTTCCTCACTACCTTTTTGTCCCTTAACTTAGATGACGCTGGTGTCTGGTATACATATTTATAGTAACGTTGGTCTAAGCTAGGGAAAAATAATGGTCTGGCATCGCTGCCTCCTCTGTCAATAAATCTCAAGAATCACTAACTCGTTAGCTCCCTGTACTCCAAAATCCTTTGGATGTCCCAGGTGGTGTCATAACCGTGTCTCAGCCCCAGACAAAGCCTCAGCCGTCGCCTCCAGTCGCTGCATCCTCAACCTCAGTATTTTCAGCTTGATGCCCTGTGGCAGCAGAGGAAGCCGCGGGAGCAGCTTAGCCAGTGTGTTTATTCAGGATCCATTAGCGGCAGCGTTTTTATGCTCTCAATAATTCAGCTGGTTGCTCTCTCCTGGGCCGCACTGCCTGGCGGGGAGTCTGCTCACTGGAGCTATGCAGTGGGAGAGAGTCAAGCAGAGATTGAGGGAGGGAGAGAGAGACAGAAGCAGAATAAAAAGAAGAACAATGATGAGAGAAGAAAAACAGATCAAGTAGAAAATAAGGAGGAATGAAGCAGGTGAAGAGAAAAATGTGGTAATTTAAATCTCTTATCAAACTAGACCAAAATAATGCTTATCATTAGGGATATCCTGATCACAATTTTTTCACTCCCATTTTTTCCCTACATAATAGTTTATTCTGCACACCTAGCCTACACTTAACTTTCATTACAGATTTCCTTTGATTGTTTTTAATAACATTTTGTGAGCAAATTATTTTGACTGCTGTCATTTAATTCTTCCCACAAGTACTGTTTAAGCCTGCTGTCACCGAATGCTGTCCAGATATCCCAATCATTTTTAAACTAGCCTTTGCTTTGTTAGCATTAGACAGATGATGTATTTTTTCATAGTGGGCCTCTTATACTCTAGATTTTCTGTTTGTTAAAAAATTATAAATATACTTTTACTATAGTTGCTCATGTCAGGAGTCACACCAAGTCACTGTTGTGCTGTCATAGGAACTATAGTTGTTAAATGCAAACAAACTAATGTAGTAGATATCTAGAATATAAAAGACAGACAGAACCCAGCAGATATAAGATAAGTCATAATGCACAGTATGAAAATGGTGAAATCCCTTAACCCACCTGTGTCTGTGTGTGGGCGGGACTTGACATTCAGCTCAAATAATGGGAGAGGAGAGACGAACGCAGGGTAATAACCTGTCCCAAGACTGCACTTCACACTCGGATCAAACATGACCAAATATAAGGTATCTGTGAGTGTGACTGAGAGAATGCACTCCTGTAACCTCTGTAGATAGAGGCACTTGGTCATGTGTTTTTTGACACATTTTGAGGCATGATGGATCGTACTAATTCCATAGAGAGTACTTCTTTTAATGTGTTTATGACACCTCCACACTCAACCCTCTTCCAGTCTCTATTGGGGTTTTTTCATAGTTTGTTGTTAAATCTTTGTAAGGCTTTCTATTCTACCTAAAGTGATGAAGCTTTTATGCTCTGTCCTTTTTTGGTGATTGTCTCAACAGTTGAATGGAAAAAGTACTCCTCCTGGAGCCTTATTCCAATCAAATTTTTATCTAATGTGGCAGCTTGAGTCCCCCTGGTTTTCACTCTTTGAGTCATGCTTAATGCAAAACAACAGCAGAACAACAGCAATTAAATTACTGGTACGTTATATCGATCATTGCACCAAGTAGGAATGGGATTTCTCTAATTCTGTTTTGGCTACCACGCAATGTGAGATTACAGTTAGCAACAAACAGCAGTTTTAGTTTCAGCCGCACCAAGTGTTCAGACTGGGACTTTGAGAGATGCTTCATATGAAATGAATTTCCTTTTGATTTTTTGGGGTTGTTTTTTGCTGATTGTCCAAACACATGTGTGACATTGGAAATCAATATGTTAAACTTGATTGGCCTGTTGGCACTGCAGCAAGTCCAATTGTTTTGTTTAAAGTTTACGCCGATTTCTTTTCCCCCTCATCTCCGGGTTTCTGATTACGTGACCCAGTGCAGCTTGTTTCTTTTTTATTAAGTGTTTACAGGGAGTCATTATGTTGATGAGAAAAGCAGAGCAATGTCCAGGTGTTACCTTTGGTGCTTTAGGGATTATTGGGCTGGAAATGACTTTGAGAGAAGACGATGGTTTGATGGCAATTAATAGCATAAGGAATAGCTGCCGCTGCAATATTTAATCTATTTCTTCTTTTGAGGTGTGCTGTCGTAGGGTTCCTTTTTCAATCCTCACATTTAGGTGACCTGTTCAGGATTGCCCTCTGTTGTACTCAATCTGTCCTCTTTGTCCTTTTGATTGCGAAATTTCATTTAGTTATATTTAATAAAAAGTCAATCTTACCCAAAGCAATCATTGGACAAGACCAAAATCAAGAAGCATTAAAAAGTCATGCTTTATTTCCATTATCAATGTAAATCTTTTGGTATTATCGGTTTAACTTCAAAAGTACTCCTGAAGAATTTTAGAAAGTTGTGGTTTGTTTTATTTAATATTTCTTCATCATTGCTCTACAGCCCTGCTTGCCCTCTTTTGTCCTTCCATGCCCCTGCAACTCCCTACTGCACCTGTTTGGCCTGCTGGCATTTAGCCTCAGTTGCATTGACCCCAGTTGGGGATGTCCCATAGGATCAAAGGAGAAGGGACTGTTCAGAGTGGGAGAGGCAGAGTTGAAACAGTGCAAATAATTTAATTTGAGCGTTAAAATTGTGGCACCACATAGTCAGAAATCCTATTGAGGCAGCAGTGGTGTTATATTAAGTAGGACTGACCTTCAGCCACAACACATGGATTGAAAGCTGTGTGTGTGTGTATGTGTGTGTGTATATGTGTGTGTGTATAAAATACGTGCCCTTGAGCAATGCAATAAATTGCTTCCAGCTTCAGGGGTGCACCTGACCCTGTAGTTGTAGGGTGCAGGCGAAATGATGGTACCAACAGGATCTATAAAGAAGTACAAACTAAAAAAGGTGGGGTTTGAGGAAAACATGGTGTCGTCTATGTTGAGAATTGAGGCCTTAAAGTTTATTGGGCTCGAGCTGAGGAGTGTGAAAGCCAGCAGGCAAACAGGTGCTGTACAGATGATGGAAGTTTCCCTCTGATCCTATTCTTAGATCTTGTTTCTAGATGCAGTATCTGTGCCATTTATTCATGCTACATATTTTGGCAAACCAGATTACCCGCTGGTATGTGGTTATTGCCATGGCATTTGATGTCGGCCAGCGTGGACATTCTCTTCAAAGGCCTTCCTGGTATTTCCTTTAGCGCTCTCCTCACCTCCCCTCTATTTTCTCACCCTGCCTCCCCCTCCACTCTTCCTCATGTTTGTCATGCTGTCACTTTCTCTCAGAGGGCACACAGTGACCTTGTTCCCAGGCAGTCATGCTAGTGTGAGGTGTGGGTGTGTGTGCACTCATTTCGCTTTTCCCCAGATTTCTTCAATCATCAGTGATCCTAACCAAATCAGAATCTACCAGAGCACACATGCATTTATATATCTAGCATGTGCTTTCATCCACTGCAGTGCATACAGAGGCAGCCGTTTATGGCCTGTCTGTCTGTGTCCCCTCTAGAAAATGCTGAGTCACCTTCTAGTCCCCATGTCCCTTAATAGGCCATAAGCAAACAGCTATGGTGAAATAATGGCCTGACTGAAACTAGGCCCTGTGTGGAAAAGGGGAAAAACGAGAGAGGAATATTGAACTTGTGCGTGTGTGTGTGTGTTACAAAGAGCAGTGCCATGGCAACAGGTCTCTGTGGAGTAGAAAGCAGGTGGGTGGCACTCCGCTCAAGTTCTAAGCTTTGTGTGTGCGTGCACCCTCTCACTTTGTGGTGCTCCTTGAGCGTACTGAAATCATGTCAGGTGGACCCCCCTGCAGAGCGCCGCAATGCATTGTTTGTAATTACACACCCTCACAGAGGCTCACTACTCACAAATGAGCAGTGAGTCTGAACTTGAGGTGGTTTGTATGGGTGGGGTTAAATATCAGTGTTCATCAACAGTCTGTGCAAACCTGCACCAACAGCAGGAGGGGAGAAAGCTGGGATGCAGTTCATTGCTTGAGAGACTGACCTCCTTTTGGAAAAGAAAACCGCACTTCTGATTTTGAAATATTTTTGAGTTCCGTTCCTTTTGACATTCCTGTTTTGTCAGATATGAACACTGTAACATTATAAATCCTGTTTTGATGTTTTAATGTGGTGTCACACATCAGAGAATCTGAGGTTGTGTCTTTTTCAAACAACCTAGACCTCATCTCCTCACCTCAGGGGGAAGTAGTCGGCTTTCAAACCACTGGCTTTCATGGTTGTACAGTGACATGCGATACAACCTCAAAAGCTTTTTAGAGCGCTCTGTCTGCTCGCTGCTTTTACTGTCAGCGGGGCAACCAGAATAGGGGGGGGAAAGTAGCTCTGCAAAATGGGGAAGCGTGTTTTAAAAAAATGTGAGGCTACTCCATATTTGTTTCTACATATCCCATTTTGCCTTTTCAGATAAGAGTAAGGTGTGATGGGGCTTTTCACAGAGGCACCCGAAAACCTTAAAATGTCTCGCACCATTTCTCAACCTCAGTGTCCCCAATTCAAATCATGAAACGCTTCCTATTTAACCACGTTGAAAGGCTATTGAGCAGTGGTGTTGGTTTTGAATACAGCCCATTTTGCCTTTCAGGTATTGCTAGTGCTACAATTTGGCGCCCTCTGAGTGCTTTGGCGCTGCCTTTTCAGGAGGGAAAACGACTCCCTGAGAGAGCTATTGTTAACCAGACAGCACTGTCCACGCAAACACAAGTCGAAAACAGAGGCACGCGTTTCACACACAATCCTGTGGCACTTTACACCATATCCATATATCATAATCGCATTCCTACGAATACGTTCGTGTGGCTTAAAAAATCCCCATCCATCTTACTCTGATCCCTCCACCCAATCATCCTTCACTGATATTAATTGCTGCAGGCTAGCTGTCGTCTTTGTCTCTGTAAAGCGAGGGATCTATTAAAGAAGGGTGTCCTTTCAAAGTTAAAGCTAAAGAGCTGACTAAAGGGCCGCTCCTGTCATCCCACTTCTCATCACAGGGCCCTGTTGTCCTCTGTGTATGCCTGCCTCTCGCCTCCGCTTCCTCTGATATGCTGTGTTACTGTACTGGTGCTCCAGCTCACCCACACTGTCACATTCACTCACCGTCTCCCTCTCTCGCTCTTTCTCTGTCCAGGAGGAGCAGAACAGAGGGAAGCCGAACTGGGAACACCTAAACGAAGACCTTCATGTCCTGATCACAGTGGAAGACTCGCAGGCCAGGGCTGAGATGAAGATGAGGAGAGCAGTGGAGGAGGTCAAGAAGCTCCTCGTACCTGCTGTGAGTACATGCCCCACACACAAGCTCATTTGCACACATCACACACACAATGGTAGCTGCCTATGGCCTTATAAGTCATTTAATGGTCTTTACAAGTAATGCCATTTGGGTTTCCAAGGAAGATAACACAAAGGACATTACTGAGCTCTGATTTCCATTTTCAGCTGTCTTAGTCCAAACAACAGCATAATGAGGCTACATATGGTACACCAGCTCTATCCCACTGTTAGCATCCTGTTTACTTCCATATATAGACTAAAGGAACAGGTTGGCCGTACCCCCAGTGGAGTGGAAAAACATAGCTAGCTGCACACACCTCCTGTGACTGCCATATTTCATCTCTGCCTCCCCTCTGCCCCAACTTCCTCATAGGCAGTGCCACTGGTGATGGCTGCTGGTAGTTTATTTGGCATACGATGTGTATTTTCCCTGTTAACTGTGGTGACCAGGTGGACATGCCAGCTGAAGGCCCAGGTTTTCCATCAGGTGGGAGTGCACAGGGCTTGGTGGTCTGCGGAAATGAGGCAAGCTAATGCCAGGCACGCAGTGTTACTTGAATCACAGTGTTGTTAAGCTTCTTTCCTTTATGCTCTTTATCCCTTAAATGCAGAATTATGTTTGTTATGCGTGTGTGTTTCTTTCACTTTGGGAGAAACAAATGCATCAAGGACTATGTTTGCCCTAGATATAGCCGCATTAAAATGTATCACCTTATTTATCAGTAGCTGATTTATGATGCTTTTTGCAACCACTGGGCAAGTGACCCCTTTATTATAAACAAATACACAAAAGTAGATGAGGGCAGGAAAACTGAACAGCCAAATTGTGGAATGAATTATTATAATTATATGCACACAAAGAGTTTAATCTGAAAACATGGAAAAAGGTCACATGAAAATGAAGGTTAACTTTATTTGTGCCATGAATTGCAACATTTTGTTCAGGTTATCTAAGATCTGACACGAGGTGCTAACATGCCAATGGTCTCCTGTCCCGTATGATCGTTCCTCCCTGTCTGTCTCAGAGAGGCCGTAGCCCAGCCTGACAGAGTGGAAAGCACTTCGATTCATGTCCTCTTGTTTAAGGATTGCTTGTCTCCGTTCAGCCTGCCTGTCACTTCTTTAGGCACTTGTGTTGTGTTGGTTCAGATCTCCACAGCCTGTATGTACACACACAGGATATTGACACACTTTTACATGCACACAAGCACACAAATATGTGCGTGCGCACAGAATCTTGAGGATGAAACCATCTCTGGAAGCGGCAGCCTTCTAAATAGTGATTCAGAATGAGTCACTTTAACACACACGTAGACACATACACAACAAAACCCGTTTGGCATCCTTTTTAAGTCAATGACAGCTCTCTGCTCCACAAAAAAACCCACAAAAAGCTTCCTCACTAGGAATCTCTGTGCATTTTGCAGCCTGAAAAATACATTTAAGATGGTCTGGTGGTGATTCAGAACCATTTATTGGGTTAAGGAGAAGCTCTCCTCTTTTATTTCTCCAACAGAAGGAAGCAGCTTTGAGCTCTTTTGAGACACTAATGAAATTTTTCTCATAAAAAAGTTTCACTCTACCCTTAATTCAAATAAGAGTTTATAGAGCTTATTAATGAGCAGCTGCTGTCCACCAAAGGCCATTTTTCTTCAAGCAGGGCATCTTTGTTCATATAAACATAATGAAAAGATCCTTCCATTAGATAGACATACAGCAGTGTTGTTGTGGGTTCTCCTGAGCTTGTCAAGTTCACCTTTGAAATGCTTTGATTCTAAACGCATAAAATGTTCAGACTTATTTATAATACAAGACTATTTGTCTGGTGTGTGTGTGTGTGTGTGTGTGTGTGTGTGTATTATTTATTTTTTACTCCAAAGTATATTTTCAATGAATATTTGCATTTGAAAATATTTTGGTTCTTGAATCAATACCTGATTACCTAATTTGTATTGATAAGAGTAACAAAGCTTACATTAGGAGCCAGACTCTTAATGCACATGACCTAAATGGCCTGTCACTTGCCTAGGGTATGACTAGTTTAAATGTCAATAGAAGTGACGTAGTTTCAGAATTTGTGTCTAGTAGTCCTCTCCCTAAATGTTGGTTGATGCATTATCTACCCATGAACCCCTTTGGCACTATATTTTCTTCATGTCATTGCATGCATGTACACACGAGTGGGTTGGCAGTCGCGCTGGCTGGCAGTAATGCCTTTTTATCATGCTAAACTAGATTGGATTAAAGTATGGTCACACTGGGTACACGTTATTCTAATGAAGGGCATCTTTTCCGCATTTGGCAGTGTAAAATCGCCTTTATTAAATTGCACAGGAAACAAAATGAAGTCATGGTTTTTATTCCCTTTCGAGGAACAGACTTTACTTGAAGAGGACGCAGCTGCAGAAGTGAAACAAAGAGGAGAATAGTGATAAGTAGGGATGGGGATCGTTAATTTTTATTTATCGATACCCTTATTGAGACTGCTTAATGATCTGAATGTTTAGCGATACGACTATTGATACTTTACTATTATTTGGTAAGACCATCCCCAAAGGGTATGAGGTATGCCTGCACGGTGTGAGGAAAAATATTCAATGTGCGATAACGTTGTCAGATATTGAGATGACAAATGACTTGTGATAAATTAGCATATATTCAAGTGTCCATATTAGCTGCCTGGTTTTTGTTGTTTTAAATATTTTAAATAGCTAATTTTTTTAAATACAGCAACATTAATGTTTACAAAAGCAAAGTCACTATATATAAACTCATAATATCTGACATATTGAGGGACTATTGACTCCACTATTGAGAAAGAATTAAAAAACTCAGTCTGTATCTGACCTTCCGCATCTTCCTCCTTTCTACTGTTATTCACTGCCTGCAGGTGACGTTACCTGGTAGAAGGAGGAGCGGCTGGCTGGTATGAAACATACACGATGTAGGAGATGACAGAGAGCAGCAGAGGTAGCAGCCTGATGATCATTAGTCCTGGGCCCATTTAATACCGCGTTTCGGTGCTATCATCAGAAACATTAGTTTTCTTATCCATCGCGTTTCAAGATAAATCAGATTTGACTCTCGAGACCCGCTAGTCTCGATAGCAGTATCGATAAGCTCAGAACTTATGATTTTCGGCTTTTGAGAAATGTTGGAACCGGGTCCTTTTAGAGCCGGGTCTCGATCCCTATCCCTAGTGATAAGCAACTTGCTGTTTTGTCTGCAAACCTGCTGGTAAATTGAAGTTAAATGCTTTATAATGATTTTTTGCTTTTAAATATTATAACTAACACTTGGGATTAGGAGCGAGGAGGTCTGGCATGGAAAAACCTATACTTAACCAGCTAAGCTTAACTCCCATTGATGTAACAGTCAGGCTATTTTGTTTATTTATGTTGAGAGAGATGTGTTCAAAGTCACTAAACTATCTAGCTGCATTTTGCAATAACAATGTTCACTTTTTACATTTTTCAGAAAGCTTTGTTTTAGATGTAATGTAAGGTTGCAGATACAGTACTGTGTTTTGTCTGTGTCTGAATCCATCAACATTTAAGTGGTTGACATGTTAGCTGAGCAAATTTTGACCTGTTAATGGTTGCTCTTTACTCAGAGGTTGATTGACAGTTTGAAGAAGGTACTGGTGGGAAGTGTTAAAGGTTCACACTTGTTCCCCTTTGCCCTCTGTAGTGCTCTTTTGCTTCCTAGATCTGAACTCTTCAACTCTCCACGAACTGGGAGCAGAGGAACATCAGTGAGATGAGAAAGACAGGGAGGAGGGAAAGAGATGGGTGGGAGAGCCTGATTGAGCTACTCTTTCAAGTGTGGATTTACTCCACTGATCCTGCCCCTAGTACACACACTACCATACACTACCACACACACATACACAGAAAAATACTTCCACATGCATGCACACACACACATGCACTGACTAAAATTCTCCTCTCATCCTTTGAGTCCTTGGTTAAGGCCCTCAAACGTAGCCAGCAGCAGAGCCCCACTGCACTTTAGGTAACCTCCACTCAGATACTTTAAGAGCTGTATGCATAAACCCTGTCTGTCCCATTCCACTTCCATTTCTGCCCCTAGAATAGCTGGAGAACAATGATGATTGACCAGTAGACCGGTATTGTCCTGCAATTTACAGCAGATCCCGTCAGTTTTGAGGGAGACATTGACTGTACATGCCATGATTATGTGGAATGACATTGCCATCGCAAATAAGTATTGGCTCTCAGCTGACCTGTTTAAACAGACACCCGCTCAAGTTCAAATCCATCTGAATTACTGCCATGTGTGTTAATGATCTTCCACTCCCCATATCAAACAAAGCTTTGACCTTGATTTTGATTTTTACCTGAGGCAACTGAGACAAAAATGCCTGCTGTGACGACATTGATTGGGATATAGCCACAAGTAAAACATTCCTTACTGTTTCACCATAAGCTGTGCAGCAGCAGTTGTCTGAGTGAGGTAGTGTAGATTTACTTTTTAATCCCCCAATAATTATGTTAGTCGAGAGATGCATTAAAATCATGTTAATGTACAATTTAAATGCACAGAATGTTATACAGAGTGGGGGTTGGTTGAGAAAGGAATTGGGCAAGACACAAAAAGTAGGGTATCTTTTACATTTTAGTAGCCTTTTGGGCTCTGATAAAAACCTGACAAGCCTCTTCCTATACTGGTTAACTGGCTTAACCACAGTCAAATTAAACTACCATCCTTGCCCACCATGTGTGCTTTCTGCACAGTGGTTAAAGGTAGTCTTGGTCTTTTGGTGTCATGTAGGTAACGAGCAGCGATGTGATCGCTCTGTTTGACAGCTTATTTAGAATTATCGCTGATCCTCTCTTTCTGCAGGAAGGCAATGGCAGATGTGACGATAGATGGGTGAAGCTGAGATTGTATTTGTGTCCCCACACACATTTTTCTTCTGGTTGGCTGTATTTCTGTTTTTTGTGTCTATTTGTATATTTAAGCACGTGTGTGTGTGTGTGGTGATTGACAGGTGTATGCACTGGGCATTGTTAAGGATATAATAAATTCTCCTTGGTTCCCTCAGGTCACAGCTGCGTTTGAAGGCTTATGGGAAAATGACAGACAGGTAGACAATTGAACACAGCCATCTGAGACCAGACAAAGACCTTGTGCGTAGGTAACCCCAAGTCCTTTCACCTAAAAACAACGTTTCCTATTAGATATTAAGAGTTCTTTTTAGGCGTCCCTTTAAAGCATTCTGCATTTTGTTTTTCTAGGATTTGTCTTCGGTAATAAAATGATGGTATTGTTCAGGGTGCAGTGGCTTTGGCCTTTGCATTTCAGTTGTGATATTGCTGGTCTAGAAAGTGAATCAGTGTTCCCCACAGGATGACAGTGTACTGTGGCCGGGGGGTTATATGAAGAATACATTACCTTATTTATAGAAGGTCATTTCATATTTTGCCATTTTAATTCTACTTAATTCTCGACCCTATTTTAGTGTTTACTCCTAAACCACTTTAAAGTACTCACCTTGCGTTTCCCTTCAATCGTCATTCTTTTCTCTACACATGCACGCACACCTAATCTAACTGAACACCACCGGCTTGCCCCACTTCTTTCTTTTTCTTTCTGCTTGTAGGCCTATCTTCTGCTCTGTTGACTGTTTTTGTCATCATTATGTTTTATAAAGTCGCCCAATAAACACAACTCGCGTTTCCATTTCCACAGCAGCAGGTGAGCCGTGGACGTTTATTACGTAATGATGTAGCCTATCAAACCAACGTTGTACCTGATGTCACCTGCACCCAACCAGGTGTATTGACAATTGCTTTTCCTGGTCCGTGCTTTTAAAATATCCACCATGTCTGGAAGCTTGAGATAATGCTATGTACACTGCTCTACATCTGATTCAGTGCAGTGACTGCTGGCACTCGCCGCAAGGTCCCTACAGTACATTAAAAGAGTTAGCAGACTAACATTGAATCTCTTAACACACGCACATACACAGACACACTTTTATAGAGCACCTGAGAATCTGGAAAGGTTAGGTTTGAAGGGAGAACGGCACAAAGAGAAAGAAAGAGCTAGTTGGCACAAGGCACGTTGGCCCTGGAGAGCCAAGTGCATGTCTCCCTGAATGGAACCGGTCATGGCTGAGAACAAAGTCAGCGTGGTAGCAGCCTGAGCAAACCAGATGCCTCGAGCACTCCTCTCCATTTCCAATACGGTGGGAACCCAGTCCTGCTTGAGCTTAGTCCTCCCCCTTGTGCCCCATAACCCACTTTTTCCCTCCATCCTTCTTTTGCCCCTTTTTGAAAGTTCGGTTTTAGTTTTTTTGTTTAGTGTTTTTTTACTTGTGTAGTTCTAGTCCACATTATGGAAATAGGAGATTGTTTCATTGCTTCACTTATCTTTTTTCAGATTTATGAATGTGTTGGCACTGGATAGCAAAGTGAGAGCTCTCTATCCCTTGCTGTGTGTGGCTCTCCAATCTCATTCTAATCCTTCGAGGCCAATACTAAGTTTCTCTTTTGGGCAAACCTCTATGCCTGCTGCTTTGTTGTCATATTCTGCTCCCCTGAGCCTTCGGTCTCTCCTCAACTCTCTCTCTATATATTTTCTTTCCTTTCTCTCTCTCTGCAAAGGACCACCTTTGAGGAAGAACATACAGTAGATGGTGTTTTTGTAAAAGCCAGACAGATGGACTTTAATGGACGCCAAGTTTGGCGATCTGCAGGGTGTTGTGTCTGTACTCGCCAGTATGCATCCGGCTTGGCAGAGTGCTACAATGGCAGCACCATCAGAACCACTCAGACAGGAGAGGCACAGGCGTAGAGAGAAGATGATGCAGAACATGCAGAGCTAGATTTAAACAGTGGAAGTCTGTTCGAGGCAGCAGTGTACTGACTTTGCAATCAATAAACACCCCCTTTTTGTTTTTCTTTCTCTCGTTCTAGCTCTCACTCTCCCCTCTACTTTGTGTCAGCAGTGTCTGACAAATGAGTACAAAACACCATCTGGCTGCATCCATCCATGTGTGCCTCTCCAATTAATGATGTTTATTCTGTTAGGCCTACCTATCACTACCATTCTCCTCTTATTTGCTCTTAATTTACCCCCCCCCACTGGATTACAGTGCAGCATTCTTCTTATTCTTTTATTCTATGAGCATTATCAATCCAAGCTTGAAGGCCTGCTCTGATTTTAAGAAAAAAAAAAGTGTTTTAATCCCGAAAGGCGTTTGCACTGTACTCGTTTTTGTTTTTTTTCCCTTGTCGCAGGGACGTTCTCCTTCGTGTGATACCATTAGTGAGTTAGCAACTTTGACGTGTTGCCAGAAACATATCCGATCACTACTGAGAAATGTCGGACCACTGCTTTCGTCTTATCGACTTGTCCGTTGTTGTATATCAGTAGGAAACCGAATTGTTCCCAAACAGAAGACCTTAATAATAAGGGAGGGTCTTAAAGCTCTGGCTTCTCTGCACTGGCCGTGATGCTTAAATCACTAGTTGCTTGTGTAGCACCGCAAGGCGGTGATTTGGTCCGCCACTTAATATGTCAGTGTGGAAACTCGGAATTTACGTATGTCCCACACTAAACAAGCCTAATATATGATGTTAAAGACTGCATTCGGTGCACATGTGCACCGTTCCGAAAGTCCTGTACCAAAACGGTCCGGTACGAATACACGTACCGTTACTCTCCTAATATTCAGCCGTATCCGTAAGAACCCTTACATTTCTCATTGAGCCTGGATGATTGGCTTCTGAATGCCTTTGCCTGGACTTGATGCTCATTACATTTGTGCTTTTAAAGGCAATGGTCTGCAACAGGTGTTGTCTTCTATAGTGTGATTCACTTAAAACTGCACATTTGTGGTCATAGTGTGCAGGAGATTATGTGTTTTTGGCTAAGAAGTTGATAAAACTATCTTGTATGTTTCAATTACTCCTGGACATCTTTGATTACACCGTTGTTTATTGCCTTTAACCTAGCTGTACGGCCTCCAGTACAGAAACACACAAACAACTATATATATTTATATAGCGATATATTTATGCCACCGACCAAATTGCTTCAATACCAACAAGTACTGAGATATGCCCTCTCATTCCGTACCAAACTTTGATATCTAAAGTAAACCTCATCAGCGTCAGCGAGCCAATACGCATATAGCACGCTTGTACCAAAATCTAACAATTCTGGTGATTGGCTGTCTAATGTTACACGTCGTAGAGGCATGGGGGAGCTTTGAGCTTTCTCCTTTTGAAGTAAGTAATTGTACCATAATGTGTAAGTCAAGGTATCAGTACCGGTATCAAAAGTGTTTTAACGAATCCCAGCCTTACTTGCAAATTTTATTATCTCACTATGCCAGCCAGCTCAAGTAGGTTTAGAGGCATTGCTGGCAGGCGGGCAGTAGGTAGATAGTTTTAGTCAACCTGGCAGCCTCTCTGTCTCCCTAGGCTGTTATTAACTTCATCAGGCTAATGAAGGAGTTGGATTGGATCATATTAACCTCCTGATCTCCACCCAGAACACTACTGTTACAACAGGCTGAACTGTTCTTTTCTCTGTGTGTGTGTGTGTGTGAGAGAGAATGGTGAGCCCAACCCACCTGCACGTAGACTCTGCATCTCCCACATGAATGTTAATCATCTTTTTAATTGGCTTCCTTGACTTGGTGACCCCTACTTGAGACGACAAGACTGCATCACTGTACTCCTCTTTCAGTGCTGCTGTGCTGTTTTCTTACTCTGCCTCTAGTTAGTGTGTGTGTCAGTGTGTGTGTGTGTGTATTTTTTTGGCTTCCATTCACTCTCAAACAGTAGAGATTGGAGCAGGCCTGGAGTCTGGATGATCTTTGACTCCCAGCCATCCTCTTGTCCTCCACTTTCATCATTATCCATCTTCACACCCTCAGACTCTTTGTACTAATTTATTTGGTCCCTATATGCCCTGCTAATACATCTGAGACAGGTACTTCACATCCACCTATTGAAACTGTGTAACCAGAGAGCAGTAGGGAGCAAACAGTTAAATATAAATTACCCCTGATTAATGATCTACAGGTGATAGGTGGGTAATTGGAATTGAACACTTAAACTGTTTTACTACAGGAAACAAATATGTGGCTTTTCTGACACACATTCAATATCGATTACAACTGCATGTCATTTGATTGGTTATTGTGCGAGAAGTGACCATAATTGGCCGTGTCAGATTAAATAGTATTTATTCAAGCATGCATGAAGACATTTGTCTACTACCCTTCTAAAAGCCTTTCTTCATGAATTTCTTGGTTACGCAAATTAACTGGCAAACTTAGGTCCAGCAGCCACTCTTCAACTACACTCCAGACACCACAGCAACAATAAAATGCTTAATTCCTCTGGCCTGAATGTTGGCATTAGCTTCAAACACCTGAGAGGAAGACCCTGACTGGCAGCCCAGTACAGACTGTGTTGAATATAAACACACACAAAACCAGTCAAATCACACAGAAGACCCACACAAAAACACACAACTATTGGCAATCTGGGAGCTATTTTTACCTGGGCCTTACCTCTGTACCTCTGAGAGAGTAGGAGAGGACAAAATAGAATATTTTTGTATTTACCAGCTGAGAAATGTGAGGGAAGGGAAGCCACCATCTATTCTCTTTGGTAAGTCTCGTTAGAAGACCGGGGTGGTTGGCACATATTGTATATTTCACTTATATTGTTTGCATACTTTTTATTTTGCTGGTTTTCTTTTTAACCAGCAAATATGTTTTCACTTCTTCCCCTTAATTGGGATGGTTTCTCTGAATGAACATGATAATACAGAAAGAAAGAAAAAACATATTTTTGTAACACTACCCTTTCTTGTGGTTCAGTGCATGATGTATATGGAAAAGACATCTCTTATATATGATAGCCCCATTCTTATGTGTTTTGTACTACCCTCTTCTCTGATTTTTCCTTGCTTTCTGTCTACCCGTCTTTCCCCACCCACCCCCCATTTGTCCTTTCTCTTTTCTGTTTTTGTTGTGTATTTGCCCTCTCCTTTGCTGTCCACTGCTCTCTTTCTCTCTCTCCGGGTGATTGAGGGGACAAGCCATTCTGCACTCTCTTCCATTACCTGAAGGCCACCACATCCTGTTAACAACATCCAGGTTACAAACCACAGAAAAGGCTGTAGCTATCTGCCTCAACTATGCCAGTCACACACTTGTACACAAAAAAGAAGCATGGTGGAGGGTCACTGCGTGGAAAGGATATGCCTCAAAAGCCTCTGTTACGTGTTTGGACCCAATTTTAATTATTCCCAAGTTGCACACATTCCTCTGGTCTGAGCTTGTTATTGCTGTTCTACATACGGTAACTATTGAGCTTCTTTCCGAGTGTGCCTAATCTGGTCTTGGCCCAAGGGTTCCTCCCCTGCCATCCCTCCTCTCCACATTTCCATCTGCCCATCCCTCCTCATCTCTAGCTCTATGGCTCTCCTGGGGGTAGACAGGTGGTTCCAACCTAAAGAAACAGTACCCCTGCAGGGAACAACCTGCCTAATCCTGGCCACCTTCCCTGATCTTGTTCTCCTCCTCTTTAATTTCCTGGCCCTACGACTGAAAGACAGGCAGACTTTTTCAGCCAATCAGGAAAGACTTGGCCACTCTGCCTCGTAATATGTTGAAACGCATAAAAAAACAGCAATCTACAGCAGGCACGATCAGATAAAGCTGCATGCCATTTAAATAAATGCTAATTATCATAACATAACTTCTAACAATTTAAAGCATCCAAACAAAGAAGCAGTGGCTTTGTGATCATGTTAGTGATTGTGTTTAATTAAGATAGACAGAATATCTTTTGTCTGTGCAGGGGCAGAGTTATAGTATGCTCATTAGTTGTTGTGGGGTTTGTGTTTCAGAAATGTGTTTGCAAGCACATAGTGACATAAGTACAAGAAAAGAGGCAGTGTGACTTTGAATTCCACTCTGCCTGCTGTTCTCCTCATCAGGAGTCTGCTCACGGAGTCAGCCACAGGAAATGGTGAAAACTCTAAAGCGGGGGGGGGGGTTCAGATTGTAATAACATTTGTGCTGAATGGCATCTTTCATCTCCTTCCTCACATTCCCTCACTTGTTTTATCCCTCAGTCATTGACAGTTGGGGGAGGGTTAAATAGTAAACTAGTAAGTTAGATTTAATTTGTTACTATGGGCTTGACCTTTAAGCATGCTGCACTTATCCTAGTTATAGAATATTCAGCAGCTCTAACTGCTTAAAATATCCACATATATATTTTTGATCGATCAACAGTTCGATCAAATAATACAAAGTATTAGTGATTACAAAGTGTAGTCTGACTACTTAAACAAGCCTAAATGTTAAAAGGCTAGAGTGAAGGAGACTGCTGCCAATTCACTTATTGTCAGTGATAGCTCTGTGTCCTCAAGTTATGAAACGTCACCCATGGTCCTGAACCAAACCCCAGCCTCATCATGCTGCAATTAGCACTTTCTCTTTTGCACTCTCTCTTGAATTCTTCCTTCCCTTACTTCTCCTTGAAACATCATCCTGCTGCTAATCCATCTCTTTCATTTCTCCACTCTAAGGGGAATTAGTCCTGTTCCTTCTTTTGTCTCATTCATTTTGAGTTTTAAGTCAGCCAAGATCCCCTGTGAAGGTGCATTCTATGTACACAGGCCCTGTGCACCACTTACAATATTGCCTTACCCACTTGTACGGCCCTTTTAAAAAAAAAAAATAATAATAATTTCATTCACACATGCACTTTGATCCCCAACCACCCAGGTCTCTCACATCATTGTAAAATAGCTTCCTTCCTAATCCACCTGGTTGTGCTAGGCTCCTCAAGGGGGGTTTTCAAGTGTCCTAATACAGTGCGCAGGAAGAGGAGTCTAGTAACAAGGCAGGCTGAGAGGCCTGGGCTGTTTTTAATCTGCCCTGGTTCTCCAGTGGCAAGGAGAAGGACCCTGCAAGCCCCCAGCCAATCTCTCCTTCTCTTTGAAGGTCTCCTTAATCCCCTTACAGAGAGGCAAGTAATGCAGATGTGTACATATGTGTGTGGATGTTGTCATATGTGCCTATGTGGGTCGAATGTAGGGGATAGGTCGCGGTTCGGACCCTGAGTCTCCAAAGGTGTAATGCTGATTAAGACGTTTGCAATTTGTCGGCACACACACACACACACACACACACACACACACACACACACACTGTCCACCCGCAGTATTTTCTGAACTTTCCCAGGGCCTACCAGGGCCAAGTTTCAACATCTGCAAAGTGGGAACACACACACGCACACAATGCTTTGATCTCTGCCTCTCCAGCGACAGTGTGTCCCAGTGTTTAGGCAGGAAAATAGGATTGTGTAGAGCTCAGCGTTTAGAGAGCCCAAAGGCCGCCCGTCAAATTCGGCTCCTACAGTCTGTGATGCCTCGCTTTGCCAGCCGTTGCTCAAGTCATTTCAAACTCCATTCACTCAGTCCCACCAGCCAACTATGGACTGATGGCTTTCTTTGCCCCACCCTGCAGTCCCCTTCGTTTCTCTCTCTTTCACACTGTTGTTGTTGTTTGTTCGCGGTGATGTTTGCAATACTTCACTTGCTGTCTATTGCACTGACTGGTTTTCCCATGGTGGGACTTGGGTTGTGTTCAGTGGGTCAAAGCAAAACTAAACCCAAAACATTTCTCTCTTTTTTTTCTGTTCAAAAAGCTCAGTTGAAATGTTTTTCCAGTGTGTTTTTTTTTTTTCTTGGCAGAGAAGACGCACAACATCTGTAACCCTATCATCCTTTTCAGCAATATATTGTAGCGGCTTTGCACAGAACTGACTTGACTCTGCAAGCCAGTCGGTGAACCAAATCCACCAAGACCACTTTGCAATGTGGCGACATATTTATGCAGTGTAGAGAAGACTCAGTTCTGTGTGAATGAGTTGACCTGACTGAACACCCAGATCTGTCCCATAATGAGCCTTGTATGCTTACATTGTTGATGTGAGTAATTAGAGGAAGTATGGAAGATTTTAGAAGGCTTGTTGAACTGAGCAAGAGCCAAGGATGCCAGGAAGGTGTCTTTTAAAAACATGTAGTTAAAAAACAGTGTTACAGGGCTAACTGCAAATGTCCAGGTAGATCTATCCAAAGGCTTCCAAGAAGGCCTTGGTGATCAGTTCCAAGTGAGGATCTCTGAATGATGCAAATCCCCTAGTAGTATTTAAAGCTCCCAAATCATCCCTGGCCAAATCCCTTCAAGATATTCCCTGCTCGATTGGATGGCATTAAAGGATCGCAGCGACAGAACAATACACCGTCTGGTGGCCTGGTGGAATGAGAGATTAAAGGAAGGGAAGAAAGGGAATGTGGAAGGAGAAATAGAATAGAAATGGTTGAATAAAGTAGAAATTGAGGGTGAAAAAGGGGAATGTGGGCTGGGAGGACAGTGGAAACAAAGGGAATTTTATTGTTAGGCAGGGAACAGATGATGGTGAGAGAAAGCGGGACAGGAGAAACAGACAGCTGTTTGTTGGGTTGTACAACATGGTAGGACTGAATGATCCTTCTTGCTCTTAGCCTGTAATATCATCTGTTTGTTAAAGCTGATGAAGGCCAACAAGCTTTAATAATATATCTAAATCTTGTTGTTAAATCTGTGTATATATTTTTCTATGTTATTTATATGAAGTTTAATCCGCCTCTTAATGCTTTTATGTTACATAGAATAAGACCCTAGTTTCTCAGGATAAACAACTCAGAATTTCCCCACGCAGCGTTTCCTCTTGTACTATTGGAAATGCTTTTGATGGGGGATAAAAAAAAATTTTTTTTTTTAAATCACATTTCCTTCCCTTCTCTCCTTTTCCTCTCCTTTTTCCTGTCAGTGGCACTGAGTCTGTGTGTGCGTGTGTCAGTTGATATGGATGGGGCTGGCTCAGAGCATCAAGGCTGCCCACTTCAGTCTTCTCCGGCACAATAAAAGGCTGTTATAAGCTCCATAAAGGTGACTGTGAGACTGTGTTGGCCACCCGCACTTACTTTGCATGTTATAGGTAACCCCAGAGAAGCTGTGGGAGTAAACTAGCCTCTACCAATTAAATGAATACTTCTTTGCAACATATAGTAACATGCTGAGCACCCACTAACGCTACATCACACAGACCTTTTGCTCTGACACACTGGCACTCATGAGCTTTGTTATGATGCAGAAAGTGAAGTATTAACAGTGGAGTTAGTTCCTGACTTTGTAATGTGCCACTTTCAACTGTACCTCAGTAAGCTGTGTGATTGACAGTAATGGGGCGGAGCAGCAGAGATGTTTTTGTAATAATCTGACTGGAGTCAGGTTCACTTCTATGCTAATGAGCTAGTGTGTTGGTGGTTTAGCATGACTAATGGCGCTCATCGCTAACAGAGCTGTCTGGGAGTGAGGAAGGGAGTAAAGGAGAAATAAAGAGGCTTTACGGGAGCGTTGTGAAAGTAGAAGACAGTCAGAGAGGAGAGTTGCAGGAGATTGCGCTGTTAGTCTTTGGGGAAAGGAAAATACAGTTGAGGCCTGATTCCTTTGGCAGATATGTTCGCAAAAGCAGAGGAGCAAGGCAGAGGAAAGGAAATTGTCTTTGAAAATGCAGCTGTGAATTTCAGAAAGGACATGCTGCACTTACTCCAGCACACTCTTTAAAGGTGCTTTTTTATGAAAGAGGAAAAGGGTTATTTGTGCTTGTGTAGCGTTTCATACATGTTTTCCTGTAGTTGTACTTGTCAATGAAAAGTGAAAAGGGTTTAATGTGTTTTCATGTGATGTAAGTATTTTGAATTTTCTTTTTGTACTTGAATAATGCATGTTTTTCCATGAAAAAGTTGTGTGTGGCGCATGTGTTTTTATTTTTGCGCTTGATTTATAGTCTTGTCTGAAAACATGGGAATCAGGTTTCCTGCAAATGCGTTTTCATTTCTTACCCCAGTTCAGCTTCCAAATTTGCTTTAGTTGACTAGAATTGATTAAACTTTCTTGTCGCTTATTTATTTAGTGTGGAGATGTGTTGAAGCTTGCTACAAGTACTTCTTCCTTTCTCCTCTCTAACCGTCCGCTTCTGGAGAGTGTGGAATTGTTGATAAGTCGTCTTGGCAGCGTGGCGAGAGTAATCATTTTCCTCCAGATGTTAGAGTTTGGGAAGGAACCAAAAGGGAGGTGAGAAAGGGAGGGGAACGCAAGAAAAACCAGCTGCCGCCACTACCAGTTCCACCCCCTCTACATGAAGTCATCTACCCCTCCCTCCCCGAGGCTCCCAATACCTCCTCCACTCCACTCTGCTGCCCCCCACCCTCTCATTCTCAGTTCTACACATTCTGCCTCTCTCTGTATCCCAGGAGGGAGTCAGGGCAGGCTGTGTTTACTGCTGAGGTAATTGGAGTAGTTTGGAAAGAGCCTGACCCTGGCCCTGCTAAGGCCTAAGATATGTGTGTGTGGTTGTCTGTGTACAATCATGTGTGCATATACGCCTGTTTGTGATCACAGGCAGTGAGGCCAGGGAAGGAAAGCAGGCCTTAGCCAGTGTCAACCCACTGGGGAACAGACAAATTGGTTTTCACTATGCTGTCTGTCTTTTCTTGTCTCATATTCTCCAGCCATCCCTTTCTTCTTCCTGCATATCTCGCGCCATCTCTCCACCGACTCAAAGACAATCGTTCACGCTTTCTCTTGTACTTGCTCTGCAGCAGCTTTTCTCTTCCCCCCCCCCCCCCCCCCCCCCCCCCCCCCCTCTCTCTCCTCTCTCCTCTCTCTCTCTCTCTCTCTCCTCTCTCTCTCTCTCCCCCCCCCCCCCCCCCCCCACTGCTCATCATTTCATCTCGCTGAGCTGCATAGATGGTGACTCGTGCCAGATATGAGCAAAAACTCCCCCTCAGTTGCAGCCATATACACAAGCAAATTCATCCAACCAAATCCAGGCGCCTGTTGTGTTTATCTGTAGGTGAGATGGATAGGAAAGGGCCTGAAGTCGGGGTTTCAGGGGGGAGAGTGAGAGAGCAGCCCTGTAAACACTCTGAGAAAGCTGCTCATATATTGCTTATTGTCGTCCACACGCACATATAATATTGAACAAAAGCTCTTTTGTCTGTAACAAATGGCATTAGCTACAGTTTGTATTCATCAACATTGGAGCAAACACTTTGATCAAGAGGCAGGCACAAAAGAGTGAAGCATGGCAGTGATTTAGCATGCATCTAGTAACCTCATCGGAGGGTTGTCAGGTAGTGGCAGTGGGACACGGCTCACCTACTTTAGCTCATCGCACTCTTTCCTCCCTCCTCCTCTTCCCTCCTTCCCTCATCCCTCTGTCTTGCTCCTCCCTGATAGCTTTTACCGCTCTGCTGATTTCACAAATAGGCCTCATTGATTGAATCTGATTCTTGTGGATAGAGCAGCTTTATTGAGTGGCTTTTTTGCTGATGGACAGGAGTGTGGTGTGTGTGTGTGTGTGTGTGTGTGTTAAGCGCATGCATGCTTGCATGTTAGGGATGATAAAGGAAAACTTCCTTTCCTCATCCCCCTTATTCTGTAATCCAGCAGCTATTCCTCTCTCGGGAATTCCAGCAGCCAGATCATTACAGAGACATGCAACATGCTCACACACACACACCACACAGTCCTGGTGACGGCTCGTCTGAGTGAATGTTTTATTATGGGCGTGCATGCTGACTGAGGAGTCTGTTAATTGTGGCGACACCTTGAGCAAGGCAACATTAAAGTGTTAACTGCTCTCCCTGGCGCTGTTCATCAGACATTCATCTAAGCAGTGCTTCTGTGGCAGGAAGCTGGCCCAGTGCACCCAAGGCACCACGATTTAAGTCGATCCAACGCCACTCCAGCTGTGTCACCACCATTATCTTTTGGTTTTGCAGCTCCTGTCTGCAGCCATTTTGGATCTGCCGTCTTTATTGTATTGTGTAGCTCAACCAGCCAACATTTCCCAAACACCCACAGAGTACTACGGAGAACAAAAACGATAGTAGTAGAGAGTAGACAGTAGACAGTAGAGAAATGTTGCAGCAGGGAATTTGTATTTTGATGGGGGAAAATTAGCTTGTTTCAGATGTTAAACAGAAATGATCTGTCGGGGTTTGGGGGCTTTAGCTAACAAACTGTGTTAGTGAGAAGATGGAGCTATATCAGCAGCACTCCTCTGGGGATACACACATTTCACACACAGCAGCGCACACCTCATCCTAGCAGCAGCATCTGCGCTCTTCCCCTCGCTCTGCCCTCTATTTTGTCTCTCTCCTCTCTACAGGCAGTCTGCCACCTATGCGGTTGGATGGATGGTGGCACCCTCTTGCCCCGTGCTCGTTTAACCCCCACAACCCTGCAGATCCATCATCATACGACACACAAACACAAACAGCCCAGACACACCATATCCCAGCATGTAATTGTCCTGAGCAACAGCAGCATGCTGCCAAGCAGCATGTACTATTTCGTACATACAATCACATCTTGTGAGAGACCCAACAACTCTATTCTCTAATCTCATTATTTTGTCTGAAATGTAAAAGGTTAGTCTTGTCACAAAGTATTTAAGTGTAGCCACAAAGGCACCAACAATCTGTGGTTCTCTGCGCTTGATTTGAGAGAAAAGACTAAGTAGGCATATAAATTATTGTTGGGAGACAGCAGACCTGTGTGTTGGGGAAAGCTTGCGACAAATATGGTTTCAGTAGAGTGGATAGTGTTTATACAGCTCTCCATACAGTGACAATAAAGGAAGGCAAAGAGAAGTGTTTGCCTTTTAACATTGTCACAAATATCTTGTATTTTGAAAGTATACAGAACCACATGTAATACCCTACTTGATTTGCATCTGGTGAAGTTATGTTCTTATTTTGTACAGGCCTTTTTCTCTTTCATTCATCTCATTTCTGTATTTTGTCAGCTTGGCACTCTTCCAAAGAACCACTGACACAGCTTATGGGGAGACGGACAAAAAAAGGAAAAAACAGCTGTTTTGATTCGTGAAAAGCAGCAAAGCAGACTTGTGTTTTACCTATTTTCTTTTTTTTTTTTTTTTTTTGTACAAGGGTTGTATAGGTCAAGATCTGATTTAATTTGTGATGTAATAAGTAAAGAGCAACACAGGGAGAGGTAACGGCACTCTTTTAGGGGTGATAGGCAGCTATTTCAGGGCTTGTTCATTCATGTGTACAAGTGTTTGCTTAGAGATTGCAGCATCTAATTAGTAGTGATTTTGGCTCTCCATTGAGGAGTGTATACCTGCCCATATTAGCCATGCCTGCCATTGACCTGGGTCATGTTCAATTAGCCTAGCCTGGTTATCATGTTGTTACTGCATGTCAAATGGCTCTTTTTCCTAAACTCCAAGGCTTTTAGTGAGGGAACAAAATAGGGCTGGGCAATAAAGAGCAACTTAGGTGTTTGTGTGTATGTTTGTAGCAAAATTCTAGAAAAATAAATGCACAGTTTTTAATTCATGTGTTAAGTTTGGATAACTGCTTGTGGGTTGGTTTGATATAAAATATAGGTTCACATTTGTACATTACCATGCTATTTTGAACAGAATTTATTAATAATTAGATGGTAATTGGTTAAATCCATTTGTTGAGTATTATCATTTTGATATCAGGCCGCAATAAAATTGTGCATAGGACTGACTAGTGTTTGCTTTACTAGCCTTTTGTTTGTCTTTGTAGGGAAAAGTGTTGTAGCTTGGAAAAATGTCAGCGTCATTTTTGACTTCCCCATTAAAAGAAAAGCGAGACAGAGCACAGTGGAGGTAGCGAAGGAGAGAATGCAGTAGAGAGAATTTCTTTGCTTCGTTAATTGGCATCTCTGTGGTACACTAAACATTGCGCGCGCACACACAGCTGAATACTGTGACTGCTCTGAAGCCACTGCCTTATATTTAGTCAAGGGAGACCAGCCTCTGTCACTTTCTCTTTTGCTTAACCTCGCTCTTTCTCTTCCTCTCTCTGTGGCTGTGCTGAAGAGGAGTCTCAGGGGAGGGCTTAACTCTGAGCCCTCATTCTTTTTTCCTTATTTCTCTCTCCTCTTGTACGTCTCTTTCCTCATTGTCCTCCAACTAGAGCGGCAGACTGTTGTTAAACTTAGTCCAAGAGTCAGACTCTGCGCAGAGGTAGGATAGAGAAACGGAGGAGGTTCTATATCGGCCTTCTTGGTTTTATTACTGCGACCACTAATAGGCTGGCCTGTCTTATTCTGTGTGCACATGATGCGTTTACATGCAGAATTCTTAGAGCCAACTTCCTTTGTGTTTGTGAGTTGAAATGATGAGTGAGCAAACATCACAATAGTACGTTTTAGCAGCAAAGGGCATGAAATCAATAGCTCACTTAAGGTGGAAGGAGGTCAGCAAAGCTTCACATTCCTGTCTTTGCACCCTTCAGTTTGGAGAGTAATTCACATAAGGCCCCACTTAAATTATGATGTACAACCTGGAAAATCACAGGGGCTTTTGTGTTGTCACGGTTATTGAGTGTTCGGTAGCTTCCAGGGAAATGGAGTTTGGGAGGGGGGGGGGGGGCGGTTGCAGAAAAGAAAGGGGGAGGAATGGGTGCGAGTGGGGGGAGGGGTGCTATCTTAATTGCTTTCCGTGAATAATTTCAGTCCCCTAATTTGGCGATAATGACAGTGGCTGCGGCTTTTGTATTTATTTATCCAAACATTAATTGACAGGACTGACATTAGCCAGGGCGGTTATTGCACATTTGATTGTGCACAAGGGAGCAAAGAAAATTACAGTAATTATCATTCTGATATGGATTATGCATATGTATTCCCACACTTAATGTCTCTGTCAGCATTTTAGTAACAACAAGGCACTCTGCCATGACAACAGCACTTTAGCTTATCTCCATCTCTGTTTGCCTAAACCCAGTCCAACCGGTGCTTGTGGAGAACAGATGACATGTAGTGTCTAAATGATTTAGCTGCCCTACTGTAGCTTTTTAACAACACCCGGGCATGTAGTTAGGTGAAATGGTCGTCATGTGGATTGTTTCAATTGGCCTGTAAAGGGGCCTCAGCTTGTGTGGAATTAGTGTGCGGCGTGTTATTGGGAATGGGCATTAACGTCTCTGTTTTTCACAGGCGGAGGGAGAAGACAATTTGAAGAAGATGCAGCTGATGGAGCTAGCTATTCTCAATGGGACATACAGAGACAACAACATCAAAACACGTGAGTGTTATCACCTATCAAGTGAGCTGCCACGAACACACACACACATATCCACAGTTTAGTTTTGCTGTATTTCTCATTAACTAATACTGTTTTCCTTCAATAAAGTTATGTGTAGTCAGACCTCCTGTGTACACATTATCATATTATGTTTGACCCACTATCAGACATCTCTCTCAAGCTCTCCAAACAATTCATGTTTACCTACCCAACCACGAGTAGGAATACTTCCATTCTGTTCTACTTTGTATATCTTTCTTCTTCATCCATTCCTTCACCCACCCCCCACCCCCAATCCAGATGTGATCGCTCTGTATCACTTGCTTTTGGCGACTCTAAACTTTCAGCATATTTTTGTATTCCACTTGCTCAACTCTGCATGTCGGTCACTAGCTCACACGTCTACAGTGTTTGCTCCCAAATCACCAAATGGCATTTCTGAATGCATAATCACATATATGATTTGTAATTTAGCCCCAAAAATGTAGCTTATATATACATATATAATACATGTGCATTTTACTCACTGGACCCATGGTTATGTTTTTAATTAAAATGTAATTTAGACATGACCATAAACTGGGTTCTTCTATATACTTGGGCTGAAATTTATGAAATGAAATGTGATTAATTTCACTGTGTAATTTTCTTTATTTAACCTCTGCTCAAATGGTAGCCAACTGGCCCACCGCCTAACCATAGTTACCATACCGCTTGATTCAGTTGACATGCCTTTGGGGAAGCTTGTGTGGCACAGCTCATAGCACATGCTGATGCAGAACCATATAAAAATGATTTTGTCTATTCATTTGTACATTATCCAACCTAAATGGACTGCTGACAGTGTGGAGGGTCATAATTTTTTTAAGTTGCTAACCACTTAAGGGGAGCACTTTCCCACTGATCTCCAAAATTCCTGATCCGTCTTCTGTGAAACCTGCCCTTCATTGAGTGTCTCTCCTCCACATATAGTGAACAGCTCCATTTCTGTTGCCGTGTGTGTTGTATACCTCACCTGTGCCATTTCCAGTAGATGAATGTGTAGCTGCTGTGGTGATTTGTACGCTTTGAATGCATTGGGGTGACAGCAGCATTCTGTGCTTCTTGTGTTTTGGTGTGAGGGGTTATTTTTTGTTTTGTTTGGCTATGTTGACTTTTCCTTTGCAACAGATTGTGCCTTTTGTGGTTCACCACCATTGATCATTGCATGGACTAATTTTCCCTTTTGCCCCCCCCCCCCCCCCCCCCCCCCCGACCTGCCACTTCCCATTCCCTCTTTTTTCCCTCCTTTTGTATTTTCACCCTTCACTGTTCATCTGTGATTATGATCAACCACACGACACTTTATCTTTTGTCCTCTTCCTTTCTTTCTACTCCTGTCCTTCGCTCTCTTGCTTATGGCAGCCACCCTTGCATTCTCTCTTGCAGCGGCGGCAGCAGCCGCTCAGGGCCCCCGTCTCATAGCGGCCCCCACGGGTCAGGTGTTGCCTCCCCAGGCACTCCGGCCCCCAACACCAGCTGGGGCCCCCATCATGAACCTCATCCGGCCCACTCAGATGGCTGCCATGCTGCCCAATGGCACCCCCACCCTGGTGCCTCCCACACCGGATGGCGGGCTTATCTACACCTCCCCATATGACTACCCTTACGCCCTGGCACCCACCTCCCTGCTGGAGTACCCCATCGAGCACAGTGGGGTTCTAGGTAAGAGAGCCTGGGGATGCATGGGTGCAGCAGGTACAGCGGCCAACTTTAGCCAGCCTGGACATGAGGGCAGCTTGTTTTACCCCGGAGGGGTGCTGGACGCGGCTTCCATGAGCCACAGTCAGGACTTGTTGAAAGGTAAATATGTCGTGTCCACCTGAGGATCAAAAACAGACAAACTCACAGAGTGGATGTGCTGGTGAAGCTCGTGGTAATAGGATGACCAGCTTTGTGGCTCATATGGACACTGTATTAAAATGGAAAAAGGGGGCAGAAATTACCTTGTGAGGGCTAGGCTCTTGGAAAGTTTTCTTTATAATTTCGGCTAAGGTTACTTCACTGTTTTAGTTACGCTCTCGCCCAAACAGTTATGCTCTCAGGTTTGCCTCTTTTCTGCAAGGTTTATATAGGAGGACTTGCCTCAGTGTGAAATGAGGCATGCTGACAGAACACGCTCACATACACGCAGCCTGCTCTCTAACCCTTTCATGCACTGGCCTGGAGGCATATTCAGTCTGGCGGCAGATCCCCTCGGATTTCTGCAGCTTTTGAAATCATTTCTCTGTGCTGTTCTCTGCAGGCAGGCCTTGATGCCTGTAGTCCCTCTCTCACTCCCACTGGGGATGTTCATTAAATTCCTCCAGTCTTCCCTTTTTTCTTCTCCTTCCCCTCTCCCCATTGTCTTAGCTTCACCCCTCTTGAACTTAAGCTCTGTGCTAATACCTGACGTTCCCCTTAGTTTCTGTGTCAGGAGTACAGTTCAAAATGAAGGTCTATATATAATATTCATTCTCAGTAGTGCTTTAAGCTCAACACATCTGCTACCAAAGAGACAACTGAACATCTACTGATGAAAGAGTCTGATATGAAGACCATATGTTGTATTGAGGCTGTAGTTAACAAAAGCAAAGCTGCTTCCCACTTCAAGACAGAAGAGGCCTTTATGAATTGCTTTCCAGCTATAATTTGGCACAGTACTCCTTTAACATTGTCCTCTGCATCATCTGGCAGCGGCAGACACAAGTGTGATTTTAGCTGACCTGTGTTTTTGAGGCGCCTCTGGGAGTCATGTGTAGAACAGACAGGGGTAGCTGACTGGCTTTTCTCTCTTTAACTTGCAGGGTTACACCAGCTTAGTGCATTTTATTTACTCACACTATCGATTGGTGCCTTCAGCAACACAGGGCCCTGTGGAACACACTCTTCACACTCTCACACACTCATGCACTTGGCTCAGCTGCCCGCGCTACTGTATCTGGCCACCACTGGCTTCTCTTAGAATAAGGAAATGTCAGGCCATTTGCTGCTTCAGAGTAGCGTAGGTGTCTGTGTAGTCAAAAGGCAAAACTCGCTTTTAACTTGACAAGGAACAGAATCCTTGTTGAATTTTAAAACTTACTTCACATGTCCCCTCTTCCTCTGGGAGGGCTTTCTTTCTCTTAATTCCGGCATGCATTTCATTTTTGTAATACTTGCACAGCAGCTTGTTTGCGTCATGTATCCGAGGCAGTATCCAGTAATGTGGTAGGAAGAAATCAGTTGTTACAAAAATAGGAGGAGAATGACAGCCTATGCCGGCAGTGAACAGATTGACCTGGAGAGAGATGGTGAAAGAGAAAATGAAAGAGAGGGAGAGAGGCAGGTGGTGTCTGGCACTATTCAATTACCATCAGAGCTGTATTAGATTTCCTCACCTTTCAAAATAAAGAGACAAATTTCTCTCAATCCCCCTCTGGATCCCAGAGGAAGAATCACATTATTTTTACAGACAGCCCAGGAGTCTGTACCCCTTACCTGCCCCCCTTTTTAAAGAGTCCTCCATATAACTCTTGAGCACTGTGGAATTTTATTACTTAAGTTATGCATTTTTTACATACCAAGTTAAAATTCCAAATAGATGTATTATTTTTGTCTACTGCATTTTTCTACACGTAAAAAAAGAAGATATGTGTGGTGTGTGTGTATATGTACTATAATCTGTATTATGTTGCTATTCTGTGTATTGTATTATCTAAGCATTATAATGATAACAGTTAAAAATGTGAATGTTATTACTGTAAAAGATGACTGTTTTTCCCCTGCTCAAAGTGAATGGTTTCTAACCTTGTGGACCTGTTACAATCTAGGTGCAATGGCTACTAAAGTGAGACGGCATGACACGCGGGTCCATCCTTACCAAAGGATTGTGACCGCTGACAGAGGTCAGTTTAGTCTCTTAGCTACACTCTGCTATTGACTGATGAATTTCAATGATTATTATGCCTCGATGCCTTAGTTGAGAATTTGTATATTGTCTTATTGTATTTTTTGTTTTCCTTTCCCCCCACCACCTTTCCTACCCCATACATCCACACACCAGCTAAATGGTTGCTTGTGGTATGCACATTTTGTTTACATTTAGTACTTAACATATGCAGTATGTGTCGACTGTGTATATGTCAAAGCTCAGGCGAAAGTGATCTTAACAGCTTTTGGTTCATGCAGCTGTGAAGCCAGGACAGGTAGTACTTTTGGAGGCAGTGTTGAAGGTGTACAGTGACATTCCTCTGATGTGAGATTAGAGCCTAAAATGGGGCAGGCTTGTTCCCATACATGATTTATCTCCTCGGCTCATAAGGAGCAAAGAAAATGGAGAAGCATTTCTATACTGTATCTGAGGGACCTAGCAGGGAGAAGACAAGTAGCCATGCTGCTACCAGGCACCATTTCACCTTTAAATTTAAATTCATTTTGCATTTTATTTTTCTATAGAAGATAGACACGCACAGACATAAGCTGAGGTAGCTTGCATTTTCTCCAGTGTATTGCGAACAGATTGAAATAAAGCTAAAATACATTTTTAATATTTCAGTTGTACATGAGGTACTGTCATTTTATATTTGAGCATTTTATATCAAATGTATTTATGGTTCTTGTGTATATTTATATTATATAAAAATATACTGCTAAATAAAGAGAAAGAATCGGAAAACATCGATTCATCTATTTATTGCACATTTACCACTAGTCACAGTTATCGCTCACATAACATTAGTTATTGTAAGTCTCCTTATCACTAATCACAGTGTTTGTAACTTGCACTCCAACTTGACACACACTAAAACACTAGATTTTTTTCTTATTTTGTTTGTCTGTTCGGCCTCTCTTTGCTTCTGTTTTGTGGTTTTGGGGGCAATGTGCGCTTAAATTAAACCACCAAGCTACCTGATTCAGGGTGGCTGCTTAGTAGTTGGGATCATGACGTGACAACGTCATGATTATAATGAGATTAGCTGGTTTCAATCATCTCACATTGGCAGGGGACTTAAAAGCAGGGGGCGACATAAGAGATTGCATTCATTTTATTGTTAAAATGATGTCATTCCAGTCTCTTCTTGCTGACACTAATATCCTTTCTATCTTTTTTTTCTGTTTGTTTTGTTTTTGTTTCTAACCACCTAGCCGCCACCGGCAACTAACACATGACCTTCTGACCTCTGAACTCTTCACCCAATGACGAGCCGCCCCAAGCCTGCCTGCTGATCAGTTAACTGGTAATTGCCTTTTGCTAGCCTCTCGGACGCAAGTGAGAGAGAGAGAGAGAGAGAGAGAGAGGCGCCTGCCCGTACAGTTACCCTAACACGTTCTGACAAAAAATAGAAACCAACGCAGAATCTTCACAGAAACACAACAAAACCCAACAAAGTTGTGTAATATTCATTTTTCCCTCTGTTCATTGAGTTCAATTCCCATTCTTTCTCTTTCTTTTTCTTCATGAATCATATACTGGGTGGATGCGTTTGTGGTATTACTCATAAATCTGCACTGAATTATATAGCAATAAAGACCCCCACCCCAACCTGCCCACACCACCCCTCCTTTAATTGCTCTAATTTGGTGACCTCACTTGTATGAATTGAAGCTGAATATCTATTTGACGCAAACCATTTGGTTTCAGAGTAATGACATAACCCCCCCCCAAAGGTTGCCCTTACCTGCTCCCTTCCCGTTCCAAGCCCCACCTATTGGGAGAGAAAAAGAAATGGAAGGAAAGAGAACATACACTCACATTAACTTGTTTTATTTCTGTCATTTTTCACATGTAGTGCAGTTGTTGAGCTCTAAGATGTAATTATGAGCTGACACATTCTGGGTGTGCACCTCCAAACAGCTTTCTGTCTGTTTTTTAAAAAAAAAGCATGGCTGAAATGATTGCAAAAGAAGCTTTTAATGATTTATGTGTTTTTCTTCTGTCTTGGTTTTTTTTTTTTTTTGGCTTTACTTTAGAGTCATTTTCTCCACTTGATTTTGGTTTTGCTGTTTGTTCATATTTGACTAATTAGCTTTGCTTAAATTGGCTAGCTAAAAAAGGCAGGTGGTTAACTCTGGAAAACAAAACGCAATCTGATGTTTGAAGCAGGCTGCAGAAAGTAAGAAATGATGAAGGGCAAGATGGGGGGGGGGGTCACTTTTTGGGGGGGGTGGGGTGTGTGTGTGTGTGTGTGTGTGTGTGTGTGTGTGTGTGCGTGCGTGCGCGCGTGCGTGTGTTTTTAATTAATACTACAATGAAAGTAGGGTGTGCTGAGGCTTCGGGGACATTGGAGCAGTGCTTATTAGCTACTGACCACTGCTACGCCCCCATCCACACTACATCCATTATACAGTGCCTGATGTATTTAGAAAAATATCTCAATGAGTTAACTGAGCTGTGATTAAAAAGACAAAAAAAAAAAGTATTAAGTGTGCATATTTAGCCAAAGGGTTTTTCAATGAATTATATATCTGCAATTATGCATCTGTCTCACAGAGGGCTCTCTTTGTGATTTTACAGTTTGGAAAGGTGTGAATTTGTGGTGCCTGCCTTCAGTTGGAACAGCAAGCCAGTCAGTTAGATGATTTTTGACCCATTATATTGTTTTTGAGGAGGCGAACGCAGGCAATTAACACTAAATCAACATGCTACTCAATTAAAGTACATCGCTAGAGGGAAGGGCACTTTGAAGTTCTGTACATAAATGCTTTTGTCATGATACCTGGCTTCAGTATTCAGTTGTTTCATCAGCCACATTGCCAAAAGAGCTTTTATTTTGTTTATTTTTCATTTTTGCATCTCAACATTTGGCAATTATTAATCATTTACAATTATTTTTAAGTGTGGTGTTTTTTTTGTTTTTTTTAACCCCAGTTAAAATCACTTGGGACATAGGTGGGCCCCTGTGCAAATAAAAAAAAAAAAAACATGTCTCAGTTAGAATTATTTTAGTGATGAAACATTCATTTTTGACACATGACACACCATCCAAAAGCGCATCCACAATGTGTCACACCTCCCTGTGGTCATAGTTTAACTCCTGAGCCCACAATCTTTTGTTCGACTCTCTCAAGAAAAAATAGGATGTGAAAGCCATGCCTGCCTGTTCAAATTGCTTTATACATAAGTCTTTTATTATATATATATATATATATATATATATATATATATATATATATATATATATATATATATATATTAAAAATGTAGATATCTGTCATTGCATATACAAATACAGAAGAGAACAAAAAATAGATAATTTTACAGGGTGCTGGAGAAGAGGAAAAAATAGAAAATCTATTTTTGGCAATTTTAGCTTTTGATACTTTACTTGCAGTTACAAAATCAGAAAAACTAACTTAAAAAAAAGTTTAAAACAGTATAGGGGGGAAAACTGAGTGGGTGAGGGAAAAGTGCTGTTACCTTGGATATGATTGCAAAGGAAGACGAAGACCAAAACAGTCGTAACCCTTAAAGTCAGCGAGGATCAGAGCAAGACAGACAACTAGAGAGTTTTTTAAAAAAATGATCAAAGTGCCTTATCAACAGTGGTTTCTGTTTTCTGAGTATTCCAGTTGTGTTCAATAATATCCAGCACCCACCAAGATGGCGCAGAGAGGAATGGCTAGTGTTACATGCTCTGAATAGTTGAGCAGGGTAGCTCCCACCATATCGGGGCGTTACCAAAGTTATTCTATGCAAAAAGAATAGCAGTCGTTTTGACCAGCTAAAATATGTGCCATGGTTTTGTCTTCCTGAAATTCTTTTTTTCTCTTTTTCCTTGACTTGATGGCCCTTTACTCTGCTGTATGTTGCAGGTTTTGTTCTTTTTTTTTTTTTTTAGATTTTAATGATCATATGAAATATTGTCTTGATTTTTGGTGACTGTGACTAACTTCCTAGAACAAATTGAACTGCCAATAGCAATGCAGTAGTCTGCCAGAACATGTGTTGATCATGAGCTGAGAAAAATACATCACATTCAAGGGAACAGATATGAAAGGGGAGGGCCCCCCCTACCCCCTTTGTTATTAAGCCCGTTTGTTTCAACAGCTGCAAACTGAAAGCAATCTAGTCCATGTCTTGCAATGTCAATTTGCCAACAAACTATCAATACAATCACGTGATTTATAAATGAAATGCTGGATAATGAAACAAGCAACTCCATTTCACAGCCAAATAGTTTTCAGTTATTGAAACAACCAACAGTTTATTGCTAGAAGGTGAAATAAACTCGTAATATTAAATTGAGGAACTCTTAGATCCCAATATTACCCTTGGCAGTTTGTTTTTCTATTCATAGCTCTTTTCATCATGCTGTTACACCGAAAGGTCAATGAATTTTTCTTTTTTCAGTGTTATTTTAAATTGAAATGCAATATTAAAGAGGAGCAAGAGATGGCTATTCAGCATTTGACAGTATTAAGAAAATTCCTTCTGCAATGTTACAACATGCTGTGTCATTGTGAAAGGCTGGATAAGTCATCAGGTGAAAGGTTAACTCTATACCTACCGTATTCTCTCTGGCCTGCCTACTACATGTATGATAATGTAATTAACAGCCATTGTTACAGGTTTATAATGTATTTTTCTAATCTCATTTTATATGTATATTAATCATGTTTCTGAGTGCTTTTTTTATTTTATGAAACCCACTGCAACTCCCCCTCCTCCCTCCCCAAAACAGCCCTGTTCCTCCCCCCTTCTCTTTTACATCTTGAAAACTGTCTCTTGTGGGGAGTGTTGCCTTTTCCCTGTTATATTTTGTTTTCTTGCCAATTCCCAGCTTGTTTAACTCATTAGCTACTTTATTAGTTTTCTTGTCATACGTATTTTTACATGCTTGCATTTAGTTTTCATGGTGTATGCTGTTATTTTTCTTATTAACCTCTTGGCATTTATTTTAATAAAACATTCTTAGTAAGAATTTTACTAACTTGCTGATATTTTTGTCTTGTGTTTTTAACCAGATTCATGAATGTATTACCTTGGTCTGGTTCACGGACTAACACGATTAAAACTGGTGTCTGGCCGCCACTCTCACTGACTGACTGGACATGCACACTACACAAACGCGCACACACAAAACACTAGTCAACTGTGCACATATGCTCTATATGCAATTACTCAACACACATGCGCACACACAACCTAACTGGAAACTGCACGAGTTGATACGCGTCGCCCTCACTCCCGCTCACGCACTCTCACCTCTGTGCTGGACAAATCTGCTGACACTCTTCATACTTGCCCTCCCCACTCAGTTCCAACACCGCTGCTGTGTCTCGTCGCCTCTGTTAGAGACAACTCTCTTGTTAGCTGTCCTGTCCTTCTGTGTCACTGACCCTCATGAGACAGGAAGTGTCGCAGCGTGTGTGTGTGGGGTGGGGTGGGGGGATAAACTGCACGTTGTTTGAGGACACTGGTTAACTTCTGGGTGAGCTGTTCCCTCTTGAACAAAGCACACTCTTGATTAAAAGGGTAATTTGTGTGTACACAATGGCTAAAACCTAATCCCTTAAGATAAAACTCTTCGTTTTCCGCATGTCGTCTCAAACCATTAGTTAGTGCAGGATAATCTGTGCAAAAATACTGCCCGTTGGTCATCTCAAAAGGATTAATTTTACTGTGAATTATGTAGAGCAGGACATCTCATCAGCACACATGCAACAAGCAAATTCATAGATGACAGTTGTGTGATAGTCTAAAGCTGTCCTTTTTTTCTCCCCCTTCTCCATTGCTTCCATGGCTTGTTATGCTTGGATAGCAGCATTACAGTTATCACCAGCTGTTGTCTGTTTGGTGAACACTTCTCCCCGTTTGGCTTATTGATATAACTGCTAATACTGGGCAATAATGCTTAGACACACACCAGTAAACCATGCCAATATAAAGTACTTTTGGGATCAAAACAACCTTACTATTCCTTCCAGTGTAAATTGCTGATATCCCTTTCAGCTAGCTAGTATTTATTGTTTTTTGGGGGAAGTATTTTTATTTTATTTTTTTTGTCTGAAACACTGCCAGTGTGTGTTGTTCATTCTACTACTTGTGTCAGTGCACTCATCACCGGGTTCATTCAGCTCTCTTCTCTCTATTCAGCTTTCTTCCTCCTCCACTAATTCAAGGTATCCACACTGACACACAAGCAAAAGATTAACTTCATTAACCCAGATTATTACTTTAACCCACTGAGTGATGCCTCCACATTTATTTCTTCTTTTATTTCTTCTTCTTTTTTTATTTTTTTTTAAATCTGCACAACAAAAACAACTTGGCCTTAAACTGCTACAGTTGTCTTCGTGTCTCAAAGAACAAGGATTAAAAGTGTCTAACATCAAACTTAACATTTCTCTTCTCTGGAATTAACATTTTGTCTTTGATCTGAAAACAGGTGTTTTCGCCTATAACACCTGCTTGTACACCAGCAAGTAGAGACAGAGATTGGATTACTGGCAGCCAGTCCAAATTGTTTTCCCTCTTTTACACATTTGGTATTATGAGCCATAAGCTTATTTATTGATGGTAGGATCAGTCTTTTAATATTCTCGATTGGCTTCTTTGTGCCATAATGAGCAACTTGAGCTAAAATCCGTCCATTAGCAGAGATTTTTATGCTGTCACAAACCTTTTCCTTTTGATATGTCGGAGAGGTTGTCCATGGCTCGTCTCAACCACCAGACTGATGGGGGAAAAAAAAAACATCAAGTGTCATGTTATTTTTTCCAGAGCACAACATGTATTATAAACACTGCCTAAACTTTTGCATCTGTGAGTTAGAGTGCCTTTTGTCCCCTGAGATTGGAAAATTTGATATTTTTGTACTGTATCTTGCCAAAAGCGTTTTTCTTTTTGGGCACAAAAAACAAAATGTCCACGCTTTTTTTGTACATACTTTATTTAAAATAGAAACTGGGAAAGTTTGACAACAAATTGGGACTTTGATCACAGGCGTTTCCCACCTGTTTTGAATTTGATGAAGTGAGATTTTTATATTCCTGACTGGACCACAGTAAGCGGTAAACGTCTGCGTTCTGCTGCCATCTCTGGCCGAGTTCTCAGTGCCTTTCCAAATCTGTCGCAGGGCATTCAGTGTATTTATCTACTAACCACCCTTTTCACCTGTCAGTCTTTTATTTTTCTTCTGTTTAACAAACATTCCTCCAATGAGTTAAACGGCAGGTTAACCAATCAGTATTGGTCTCAGCGATGTAGCACTCAGGTGGTTAAAGGGCAAATGCTACCAAAATACAAAATACAGTAAGCCCCACTGGAATATTGTTTTGACTGTGATAAACATGCATTAAAAAGTATAATGCAATTTCTTTCCTAAAATTATACTAGTATGGTATATACTGTAGGTTCCTCATCCATGTAGTGGTGCACTAAAATCTGAGATATTTTTTTCTTTTTTTTGTGGAGTTGTACGTTTTTATGTGAAGTAGCCTTTATTTTGTTTTGTGTTACCTTGTTTTTATAGAGGGTTAGACTGAGAATTTTGAATAGGGTGTAAAACATGTAATGCCAGTTTTTGTTGCTCACGCCAAAAAGGACAAAAAAGGAAAACAAATGTCATGTGTGCAATAAAGAACCATATTTACAAGCTTCCTTCTGACTGATCTACCTGGACTGGTCCTTTGCCTCTGCGCTCTGCTTCTTTATCGGTGACATCATTTTCTTTGGATTTGCTGTGATTTTTTGGGCGTTTAAAAGGTAGGTGCGCCACATTTGCAGGAAATAAAATGTGAAAGTTCAATGCTGGCAAAATAACTCTTGCCTAAGCCCCTCAAAGTGAGATCAAGCCCTCTCTTTAGATTTTACTGTGTTGGTGAAATGTTGACCTTCTGCCAGGGTCACAGCAAAAGCTTTCACTCTGGAGATGGTATTTAGCGGTCAAATCCATTTGTGACTGAAGTTATTTCAAACGTCTGGGCTGAGGAACAAGTGGCACATTAATCCTTGGTATTTCACTCTGATCTAGTCTAGTCAATCGTTTTGCACCTCCAGCGAACTTGCATGACAGATGACATGAGGAGTTGTGGCATCAGGTTAAAAGTTCACACTTGTCCTGCAAACTGAACACTGCCACTATTTAGAGACAGATGTATTTTTGATAAAGGCTGATGACACACAGCGATGTGTCAGTGTGTTGTTCCTGCTCACAGAGAACTCATCACAGAGGTCAACCTCACTCAAAGCTGCACGTCATACTGAGTTGTAGTTACATGCTCAGTAAGTATAAATGGCAACATTATAGTCATCAAATGTCATACATCAGTCAAAATGTTTCTTACAGTGTTCCAATAATGAGATTCTCAAATGCTATTTAAAATCCAGTGTTTCAAGCCTCCACCAATATAATAAAAGTGATTGAGCTCAGACTGATCTGTTTAACCCTGATGTTCTTGTGGGAGTTTCTTTAACAGCACACAAAATACACTCATCACTTTCTGAGTTTTCCTAATTTTATTGGATTTTCATGTACTCTACATCTCAAATCTATTTGGATTTCTGCCATTGGCGCTTTCATAGCAGTTTATTCAGAAGAGGTCTAATAGGGAGTTTTGACCCCTCTGGGCTGTAAGTGACCCTAAGCATGAGTAACATCACTATGTATGATAACATTTGTCTGAAATACTTTTTGGCAAACAAAAGGAATAAATATTTGTTCATACCAGGCCAAAGAAACAGAAAACATGAATCAGTTCCTTATTTGGATAAACAACTGAACAACCGCTTTATTTTATCACCTTAATTAGTTAGGTGTAGTTTCTTTCCGACGGCAGTGGGCTTCCTCAACAAGGCCCGGGTCCCCGCTGTCAGTGACTCCCATGCCCCCCTCCCCAAACTCACACACACTCATACACTCTCCTGACCCAACACTACAACAACGCTCAACTGTGTTTTATGCTCATGTTGCCAACTTTTGCACATACTTGTCAGTATTGTATTATAGTATTATTGTATTTTTTTATATTTTTTGTATACTTTTTTTTAACTTTTTATATATTTATTACTATTTGTTTTATGTGTACTGTAAGCACCAATTCATACCAAGGCAAATTCTTCGTATGTGAAAATGTACCTGGCAATAAATCCTATTCTGATTAATCAAAGGTGCAAGCTCGATTTGTGGCTAAGCAAATCGTTGCTACTTCAATACATTTGCTTATTCTGTTCTGATACGGTCAGGTGATACTGATATGCAGTCATTTTCACACATACAATTGTGAGGACTGTGGGACCCCAATCAATGACGAACCGACAAGATGTATTAAAAATACGTAATTTAATTTACATACGTAGTTGTGGTCTTAATAAGAAATGCTACACCTAATGTGTATACCGGAGAGTCTTAACTGTTGGCTGCTGTCATCTCAACACCATTGTCTTTACATTAAGGCTGAAAACAGAAGCCTGGATCCATTATCAGAACAACAACAAGAATGTATACTTTTACCTTTAATCTGGTTTCTCGTCTTCATTTTGATTCTGCACATATGCCCAACTGAATGCAAATTGGTGTTTCTATACACAGTCAGCTCATGGTGGAAAATTAAATACATCAAAACAAACACTCATTTTTCTTCTCTTATATTGTGTCAGTAACAGACCATAGGCTACCGCACATCCTCCCAGACATTTACCCAGATTATCAAACACATCGTGCCAACTCTGGGTTACTCGGGGGAGTGTACGTAAATGTGCCTACGGCGGCAACAGCATTCTTAAGCCTGCAATGAAAGTAATGGCAAATTGCCCGTTCTGCTGGTAATTGTCACTTTCTTCCTTTCCAAACTGATGAGTCAGTGCTCCAGTTTCTTCCCATTTACACCAGTATACAACTCCTATGGGCTTCCTGATAACTTATGACCTGTGATGAGGTGAAATGAGCCAGTGGTGTGGCTGTACAGTCACAATTGGATTCCCACTCCTTTATTTGACGCAGTAATAAAAACAAAGGACTTTAAAGTGGACGTCTCATTACGCCTCAAACTGGCAACTCTGCAGCGGGAGAAAGTCCAAACGACAAGGACAAATCCTCTCTCTGCTGCCCACTTTCCGCCCATCCTCTTGCTGAGGAGGAGGACAGGGCTGTTGCTGACTGGGACAGTGGGTCCGCGAGGGGGCTGCTGGAAGTGACTTTAATGTCATGCAGGAAGCAGGGAGTGAGAAGAGAGCGGAGACGTGAAAGTGAGGAGGCTGGTTGGTGGAGGGTGCTAATGGTGGCTTTGGCCCCCGGGAAGATGCATCAAAGGAGCATTTGTCACAGAGACCAGCTGGGAGACTAATCAGAGAAAGAGAACTGGAGTTTGTGTGTGCGCATGTGTGGGTTTTGGAGGGATAGGGTGGAAGGGTTGCATCAGTAGTGACAGATGAACCAGCTTCCTGTGGAATGAATATAGGGCATTCATCAGAGTGCAGCTGTTTCTTCCTCTGTGTCATGCTGTGTGTATGTGTGTGTGTGTGTGTGAGTGAGTTGTTTTAGAGTGCACAGTTGCTGGTTTCAAGCTCAGATTGATGAATGAAACTATAGTTCTTTGGGCACCTGTGACACAATCTAGCAGCTGGATTTTGTGTGTGTGTTCGAGACAGACAGTAGAGGGCAGAACAACAGTTTTATTTATTTTGTGGCTAAAGAAGTTATTTCTCCTTCAGGAATCTAACTAAATCTGTAAAGCACAGGTGATTATGTCCTCAAAAAGAATCTCTTTCCAAGTAAAAGCTTTTGAGAACATTTTCTGCTCTTTGATAGCTAAAAATAATGTTAGTGTTGGTGGCTAATATCTCATTATCTGCTGGTTCAGAAGTACCAGCAAATATGATTTGTCTGTAACCATGACTAGCTACACAGGTCAGGTGACTTTTTTCCTGGTCCGTCATATCCTCCCTGTCACACAAACGTCACTGTAAGAAGTCAAATCGTCCAACCATCAGTCACGTCATTCCAGCTTGGACAAAACGATGAATCTTCCTCAACCTGTCTAGCAGGCCGTCCCACTGCTTTTGTGGGTTTTTTTGAGTTGAGTGATTTAGACAGGTGTGAATACTGCAGGCCTGCTGTGGCACCTAATGCTGACAGAGAATGTCTAACAGGTGTGTGTGTGTGATGTCTTCTGTCAAGTCTGTCTCTTTATGTGCTAACCGCCTGCATGTCCCCCACTCACAACAGTTGTACAATAACTCAAAAAAAAAAACCCTCAAAAAACTGATGTGCTGCACACGGCATTCATTGCAAGCTAAATTCAGTGAAAATATAAGTTGCGTCTGTCAACCAAGAAATATCAGGTTACATCAGCTGCACTGTGGTAAATATATGTAAGGGATTTTTGGCGACAGGAAAATTTCTGTGACTGGGGAAAAGCGTCAACACAGTGAGTTAACTGACATCAACAGTCAGAGTCAGTTTAAATGTCAGCATGTGAAACATCTTCTAGTCCAAAACTCTTCCCTTTCATCACACAAAATGGCTCCCCATCTGAAGCTATTTGCAAGAGGCAACCACCACGACTAAATGTTGAAATTTAGTATGTACTTCCAAAACTTTTCTGGTACCTCCATCTGTATAAACTGAATGATGCACTTATTAAAGACATTAATTAGCTTCTTGGGCAACTGTGGCTGAGGAGGTAGAGGAATTGGAAGGTCAGCGGTTCAATCCCCAGCTCATCCAGGCTGCATGTTGAAGTGTCCTTGATACTGAACCCTGAATTGCTCCTGGTGGCTGTTCCACCAGTGCATGAATATGTGTGATAAAGCTTAATTTAACAACACTATTTTGTCCGAAGCATAAGAAAAGTTATAAAATCACCCAAGGAAGCAATCTACAGGAACTCAGGTAAGCTATGTTTAGCTAGGCAGTATAAATAGAAATTTCTGCTAGCTTCATTACTCAGTGTATAAAATACCATGACATTCAGGAGGTGCTATGTGCAGTACTGCTTGCTGTTATGTTTATTGAACTATAAGCACTTAAATTAATATTTTCAAATTTGTCGCAGAGGAGCAAACCACTGTTAATAAGCTTATGTTTATAGCCAAACTGGTGCTGGTATTCATGATAGTTAGTTGTTATTAGTTGTCTCTAGGCTAATGTATCACTGCTAAAGTAGAAAATGTTGTCTTGCCTGTCTAGCAGCATGCACGCTAGCTCTGCAGTGCTTTTCATCCATTTCAATGTTTCAGTGTGTTTTCTGTGCCTTTTGTTAAGCTTCACTGTACTGTACGTTCTTACTGCGTTCTTCTGTTATTGTTGTTGCTGTAACAGAACGGCTTTCATGATTTCAAAATAGACTTCAATGATGTGACTGTGAACATCAAGAAAGGTGGTCATTCCAAAAGCCAGAAGTATATAGAATTCAAACTTTCTTTTTACAGAGGCTCCGGCTCTTTGAAGAGAGTTGACCTTCCTCGAAACCCCGCTCCCCTGGTGGTTTGAACCCTGTATATGGCAACTGTGTAAACAGTATTTCCTCACATTCATACATAAACAAAAACGCAGTCACAAAAGGAGCCATACAAAACAACTGCACTCCATTTTCTTGCATCTGATTCAGGCTGAGAATCTTTGTCTAGATGCAAGAATAACTCCTAATCCTACTTATCTGGGAAATGGTAATGTGCACACATACTGTGTGTGTGTGTGTGTGTGTGTGTGTGTGTGTGTATTCTTATGCATAGCATGTGCAGGTGTGTTTGTGTCAGGGTTCACTTTGAAATAGCACAATTCTGTTAGTGTGTGTCTATGTGTGTGTTCACCCTGGGAAATGAAAACGCTGACCCAATTTAATACACCTGTGTCTCGCTGCTCTCTGGCCCAGCGCGCAATCACACACACACACACACACACACACACACCTCATCCCGACTCCAGTGGAGTAGAGCTCTCCAACACCACATAATCCCAGAGCACTACCTCGGCTATACAGATAAATTCAACCAATTCAAATATAGGAGGTGCTTTCCCCCACTTTTTTCAAGTCAATCAAGTCAGAAAATAAAAAAGCTCCAACACCGCGATGGAGTTATAACTCCACAGGAGATTTTTTATTAGTTTTACTTTTGTCATGCATGTGATAAAGACAGTGTGCAAATGCTCGAGTTAAGCAGTGAGTTTCAGTAGTAGATTTACAGTTTTAATAATTATAAAACAAAGTTGTTTAAATTGAATCATTTAGTAATAAGTAATTTAAACAAAACTATTCATCTGCAGGTGCACATGGCCACAATGAAGATATCTAATAAAACAGGGAGTTTTAATAATGTATACAAATATACAGTTAAGTCATTCTGGGATTATTTGTTTCCAGATCTATGCTTTTATGTTGGTGTTAAATCTGCTGTTATGGATGTGCTTCCATACTGGGTGTGTTTCCCCTCAGGCTGAGCTCCTAGCATGTCAGGTCCCGGTGAGCCGCTCTGTGCCGGGTGACCTCACACTGAGCGGCAAGGCGGTAATGAACTTCCTGCTATATGACTTCCCCACAGACACACACACTCACACGCAGATATAATCTCATCCATATCCCAGAGGCACAGAGAGATGTCACATTAGCATGGTGCTATCTTTTCTTGAGTGTGTTTTTGTTTGTGTGTGTGTGTGTGTTCAGGGAGACAAATGACTACATTGTCCCAGGATGTCTACTTCCTGTGTGTTTCTGTAATTAATCTGGGCACATGGCGGATGTAAACATTAGGAAGGACAGTTTTTTTTTTTTTGTTCTCAACTTTTCTTTTCTCAGATTAATCTGTCTTGTCAGATCTGCATCTTCACTAAATCTCAACACAGTGGCCTGGCAAGGGACTCATGAATGAGGTACCATCAACACACACACACACACACACACACACACACACACACACAATTAAACAGAGATTTACTGTGTTGCTCTGCATATTTTTGTACATTATTCCAGTAGCCTTGATTATATTAAAACGTTGCAAGTTTTTAATTAATTTCTGACATTTTGACAAAATAAAATGTGAATTAGTTTATGACGACAATATAGGTTTGTTTGTTATTATTATTTACGTTTATTGTGGCAGCGACCTCTAGTGGCCATACAACACTAAAGGCGATGGTAAAGGATGTGGACGTAGTCATCCTAGTAGGGTCATTTTATCATTATTTCTAATGAAACCAGACTTCTTTTTGCAACCAGAAGAGTCGCCCCCTGCTGGCCATCTGATAGAATGCAGGTTTAAGGGACTTCCGCGTTCGCCTCAGGTCTCTGACCGGAAGCTTCCCGCTTGCTTTAACCCAAACCACGGCGGTTTCCTAAACCTAACCAAGTAGTTTTCGGTGCCTAAGCCTAACTAAACTGCGACTGTTAACCACATGTTTAATGTCATGTGACGTAGGTCATGTGACTTATGTTGTCATTTAGGTTGGAGGACTTGTTGGAGAAAGACTTGTTGGCATGGGCTACAGTTACTGCTGTATTCTGAATTAATAATCTTGTTAATTCAGAAAAACAGGGCAAGCTTTTCTTTTTCTCAAGAGAATACATTACGCTTTTGTAGCTTCTCCTATAAGAAGGATTTTGTATTTTTGAATGATGCATATGTACACCGGTGAATTATTATAGTGATATACAGCGTGATATGCAACAATGCCCTCCATTTGGACTATTCTCACTTTTGGGGGGGGCTTTTCTATTTGAGTGGAAGCATTTAACAGTGAATGGCAGGACGACACGATTGTTTACAGTAAAAGTCAGTTTTATCATTGTTTTATTTTTGGATATGCCAACTTTTCCACCTCAGTTTTCACAACTAACAAAACAACTTCACTTTACATCAACGTAGTTCTGGAGCATTTTGATAATATCACATGGTCTTCATCAGTAGATGGAGTTTGCCAGTTTTCAAGGAATTGTACATGTCAAAATGTTAATTTTTTCTGAGCACTTTAAAGACTCAACTTTAAGTTGACTTTAAGTATTTTTTTTTCTTTTTTCTTTGCCCAAAGTGGCTGAGCTTGGAGAGTTTTAGTCTGGGCTTTTCTTGCATCAGAAAAAAGAATGATCGACCGCAAAAACCTGTCTCACTGCTTTAGTTTCAACCACTTCTCTAATCATTAGACAGTTTTTCTTTTTTTAATGTGTAACGAAGCGGTTCTCCCTAAACGTTCAGCCCCCAGGTCCTCTCCTGACATCCTCAGACCAGCTCTCAACCTCTGGCTTTTCCTCCCCCCCTCAGCTGCTGCCCTTTAGCCCGAGTCACCATAGTTCCTTCCTCTGACCCCTATTCTTCCTTTGCTCCTTCCCTGGGCCAGTCCCACTCCTCTGATCCAAGACATTACATCCTTAATTGAAGCTGACAGCCACATCAATTTTGCAGCCTGTCGTAATGTAGAACCAGACTATCGCTGTTACAAACAACTCAGGTACAACTCTGGCACAGGTGAAACCACAACCTAGTCAACACATGGAAAGCTATAATATTACCCTATTAATTATTAGGAAGGCACATCTGGGGTCTTCAATACGGCTGTAATTGGTGTGGGAGGCAGAAATAATTGTGCAGTAATTAAAGAAATGAGGGAATTTGAAGCTACATACCTCTCACTGTTTCGGTATTAGAAGGTACTGACTGATTTTGTTTTGATGTTTTGGTGATTAATGATGCCTCCATGTAAGCAACCGCACTATATATCTGTGGCATCTGGGAGGGACTCATCAGCTGAAGGAAATAAAGCCAGTCAAATGTACATAAACCCTGATGCAGCCATGTTTGTTAATGTAAACTGTGGATTAATTAATTTAGTAATGTAATTAATTACATTTTCAAATTCTCTCTCTTTTTTGTGTTTCTTTTAGTTTTAATTATTTTTCTGTATGCTTGTTTATTCATTCATTATCTTTTGTGAGTGAGATTTTAACATTTTGGCATGTAGCAAAGAAGCACAGGGGAAGCTGATAACATTAGAAACCAGGGTCTGCACAACATAACTGTTATTTTGTTATTGTGTTATTAATCTGATGATTTATCATTTAGTGTATTAAATATCAGAATGAAAATGCCCTTCACAATTGAGGTGACTCTTTCACTTTTTCTATACCTTTTCCTTAATCTGTTTTGCTTTTTTAAGGCAACACACTGGACTGATATACAGTGCAGGAGACATCTTTTTCCTCTTGTGGTGTCATGATTATTGGAGGTAAGTCTGGATTATGTACATGCGGGAGACTGAGGCCACAGAGGACCTTGTATATGTCTGCTCTCATCACAGTCTGCATCTCCCTCTCTCTTTGTCTTTGTCACATTTTTGCCAATATCTGCCCATCCAGCCCTTTTTATATCTGTACAGCAGCTCTCTCTCTCACTCTGTCCTGTTTCTTTTACTTTTCTCACCTCTTCACTGCATCACTTTGTCTAATGGAAATAAGGTGGGGGTGGGAGGTGCAGTCACAAGAACTCCTTTAAATGTGCCTGCAGTTATTCATTTTAATACCAAGGTTGAGATACTTCTGATTAATTGGCACTACTCTGCTTAAAAGAGTGGCAACAAGTGCATGTAAACTGGTCTTTAGAGACCAAGGTTGGCTGATTTTATATTATGAGGACGAGGGTGAGCTTTAGGATTTGAAAGGATGAGTCAACCATGTTCACACTTTTTTTTATAATCCTTTACAACAGGTGTCTGAATATGTTGACTTCCTTACAATAAGAAGTTTTCTAGCCTGTATCGTGTTCAGTCCCTTTTGGTTTGGCAAACAACACATTTTTGTTGTTCTGCATGACGTTGGCCACTCCAGCCTATATTTGGATGAGTAAATTAGCTGTACCCTGCAGGGATTCCCTGTGTAGCTTTATCTGACATTGCAATAAAGCAGCACTTTAATAATAAAAACCTTCAGGTGTGGCGAGTTTTGTAAGTGGAGAAAGGGCTGCTGCACAAAAACCCAACAAGACATTTTAGAGAGGCAAGTTTGAGAAATATTTGCATTTACTGAGCTCAACAAGATCAAAAATGTTTCCAAGGTTATTAGAAGTTTAATTAAATGTGTTATACTCCTGTGTCTTTGAGCAAACTGGAGGAGAAAATGTAAATTAAAGATTGAATACATACATAGATAAGCAGACTTTAATAAGAGTTTTGTGTTGTCTGCACACATATGCGCTGTCCATTAAACACACACACACACACATACATACATACATACATACATACATACATACATACATATATATATATATAATCATGAATAAATAGTAAAAATAAATCACAACATATGGACACGGATGCATTGCATGACAAAAAAAAACAAATCAACAAAAGAAGACAATAACATCCGCTCTAACAATAGGTGGGCATTTTCAATGAGCTATGTTAAGCACAGCTTATCGGCCAATCTGCTTTCTCTATCACAGACACACGCACACATGCACACATGCACGCACGCACTTCCCCACCCAATCATGTAGCCCTGGGGCAACTTTTCATTAACATTGTGGTATTACTTCAAACCCATTAAAATGGGCCCCTCCTAATCTAAATCCAATAATTTGTGCACTTCTCCCTCCCTTCACCGGCATCATGCTTTCCACTGTCTAACCCAATACTAAAAGAGAAGATTCATTATCTCTTGTTTGGACAGGGATTATGCTGATCGGGGCGGCTTAAGGCAGAAGATATAAAGACTCTTAATAAAATTCTTCAGCCGTTGCAGCAATGTGCCATCTAATTTAAAGCAGTCAGACCCATTAACACTCACACACATTCCTTCCATCCCTTTCCCCTACTTACTTAAATCTCAACATGCCTTCTTCTCATCTCCATTTCCATCCCTCTCACATCATCTCCTGGTCTTTTGTTACCAAAACCTACACTGAAAGATTTATTAACATACTTACTTTCTGCATAAGAGTTTTTGCTCCCATATAACTGACTTCCCTATTTTACCTCTAAAACTAATGCAAAGTCTGACATAAATGTTTGTTTGTTTGTTCAATTCTGTTTCAATATATGAGACTCAGTTGGCTGTAGAAAAGCAAAAGAAGACTGTGAAGAAAAATATCTGGTATTTTTCTTTCCTCATGTCATTGCTGTAGTTCAGGGGCAGCTGGAGTACCTTTTTATTGGTTACTATTCACCGAGGCACCAGAGTGAAAGTGAGTTAATTTCCGAAAGGAATCATATCCTCGAGCACCTGAACTTCATCAGTCAACACTTAAGTATTCAACACTTGAAAATGTAGTGCATTCTGTTTTTGAACACTTTTTTTCACTTTGGTGGTGAGGGGGCACCTGCTTAAAAAGTTTTTTAAATAATCAGTAATTTTGTAAGGTTAGCTGTCACTATTTTTCATTACGAGGTGTAGAACAAAATGGTGCAATTTTTATTATTTTGAACTTGTTGGAAACAGAACCCCGGAGGATAGCAGCGCTGCATTTAGATGTAGCAGATTAAGTCATGAGAGTCAGCGTGGATTAACCTACAGAGCTGCGCAGAGATGCACCAGACTGCGCTGCAAATGTTTTCATGGTCATCTAATATACATACAAAAATAATCCATCCATCCTCCTCCTCCTCCTCAGTGGGTTAATGAACATAGGCCTCCTGTATCACAGTCTTTTGCAATTCAAACTCTAGTTCATTTCCTGCTGCTGTTTATGTGGCACTGAAGGCAGTTTTTATGAAGGTATCTGTCTTCTTGATGTCAGGGCCATTTGACAATTCATTGTCAGCTGAATTGGCTGGAAGAGTGACCGTTATATCAGAAGATATTATTTTCTGGCTCACTCTCCCCTTGCCTTTGTTTATTTGTTATTTACTTGTATGCCATTATGGTAAATAATCTGCTTCATAGTATCTGTGAGTGCAATTTAGTTGATGCATCTATTTGTATTTCCTGCGTATTTGAATATTAACTGTCAGATGAAAATGCACATGTGAGAAAGCAAAAGTTGTTACTTGCAGTGACGGCTGAGTACTGTGCTTAACAAGAATGGCTGGTGCAAGAGGCTCATTTTCAGGCAGCAGTCAATACACACACACACCGATCCAATTAAGATTCATTAGGTGACCAGGTTTCTGAGGTGACCAGGCAGTGGGTTTACATCTGCTTCAGTCATCATTAGTGTTGTAAATTTACAGGCAAAACCCCTCTCTCCCAAACCCGAAGAGTACTGGAGCACAATATCAAAATCTTTAAAACAAATACATAAAATATGACCTGTTCCGAAAGAGAATCAATATTGCATGTTTGTCTGGAGGAAAGCTGCTGATGCATTTGCTGTGCTGACTTTTCCAATTTCTACATCTGAGATTACCATCGCTTTCGAGTATGCTGCTCATTTTGAAAAACAAAATTTCATTCAGTCGCTGCTCTAGCTGTATGCCCCGAGGCTCTGTGAGAGAGGGAAAATGTATTAATGAAATGAGAGACAGACAGTGTTATTTAAATCACCTCAACAGCATAACCTGAGGCCTAACACGGGCTCTCCGCTGCTTTCCAGACCTGTTTTCATACCTCAGCCAACCAAACCAAGCTTAATCATATCCAAATAAACTCAGCCAAAGACAGCCAAACTGAAACACACTGAGTCAAACTTCAGCACACATTCAGTCAAATCTGTATTGACTCTTCAACTCCAGTCTAAATGATTCAAAATGGTGCGTTCTGGTAACGCAATAACGCAGCCTTACTTACATTAGTAACTGTAGGATTATTACTGTTTTGGAAATAGTAATCCCTTACACTACTAGTTTCTGGGAAAAGTAATAATATTACATTAACGTGTTACTGCCCAACACTGTAAGATGACTGATACCTTCTCTACCTGCCTACCGCTCTAAGTATAAAGACTGGAAACATGGGGAAACAGCTAGCGTGACTCTGTCCGAAAGGTAACAAAATCTGCCAACCAGCGCCTCCTAAAGCTTCTAATTTAACATCTCATTTGTTTTATATGTACAAAAAAAAACTGTGGTTTTACATGGGGTTATGTGCCAGACTGTTTCCTGTAGTATCTGCTGATAGTCTGGCAAGCTCACAGTGACAACAAGAAATAGTTTGGCACATAACCCTGCGTAAAACCACCGATTTCTGACCTGATACAGCAGGAGGACATGACTTGTCTGTGCAGACCACTGTTGAAAAATAAAACTACAATACTATGGTTATATTTTGGTTAAGTTTAGCCACAAAAACAAGGTTTAGAGAGAGATCGTGGTTTGGATTAAAATATTAAGGTTATAATTGTTAAGGTTAGGGGAGCTTCGTCACCATGGTGAAAATAAAAATGTTATGGAACGATTGAACGACAAACAGAAGTCTCCCATGTTAAAGTTGGAAGTGCTTTCAAGCACTAGCTGAAACAAAATGTTGTTGGGAGGACAGTGTCAAAAATGCGCATTTCCCAGAATGTCAAAACTCCTGTAGTTTACAGTAAAGAAACCTAAATATAAAGACACATACGCACTACACTCGCCTCATTATAAAGTCTATATAAAGTCTTTGACTTTCATGTTACTAAAAGCTTTAATGCTTAAAATGAAACTCCAGTCAAAAAGAGTTTTAACCTATATTTGAACATTTTCAAGAAATTAAAATTTTGTGAAGGAGGATAATGAGGATAGTAAGGATAATCTTTCAAGAAGGAACCATCTCCAAATCTATATTTTTCAAAAACATTTCCACCTGATCTATTATTTTAAATTATGTATACTGAATGCATTTAAAATGAGCATTTCACCTAGTGATAACTCACTACATGCACAAATTGTTTTGTCACATGAGGGGTAATAACTATATAATTAATAGTATGAACTTAAAATGTCAACTTTTATTATTAACCCTGTTAGCTTGTGCTACAGCTGAACGAACATACTTGGTAAATGACTTAACTGTAGACCAAGAATCTTGTTTGTACGTTCAACAGGAAATCTCAAAGAACACATCTGCTAAAAGGAGTGTGTGTGTGTGTGTGTGTGTGTGTGTGTTTGTGTGTGTTCTGCATGCCAAGGCTTCAGAAGCTACCTGTTCTCCCAGAACAATTAAGCCAAGCCTCTTTACAGTATCTCCGCTCCAATTAATTTTAATATTTAAACAGCCATGCAGAGACTTCTGAACCCACTAACGCAAGATTAGAGTAAACTCAATTAAATATTGATGGCTATAAATAAACATTCTAATTTGGAGAGCCGCCATGGTGTGCAGTAAATCAAGAGAAAAAATGGTTTCAGCTGAAATGCTATGCTTATTAGCTGAGCAAATGTTGAACTCGGGAGGTGGGTCAGGAGAGGAGGTGAGAGGAAGGACAGCGGATTAATGTGGAAGGACGTCACAGGTGGCAAGTGGGATGGAAAACAAGAGGACATACTACAGTGTCCTCAGCTGTATTTGGAGATGTGCAAATGACTATACTGCCTTTTCTGTAAAACACCAATCAGGCTTAAACTCTACCTTAGTTTAAAGCTACAATCCATTACTTTGCACACATTTTAGCTACATGTTTAAAATACAAATGACGGAGATTGTGTGTTTGATTTTTCACCTTGTTCTTTGGTAGTATGCAGTGACAAAACAGCAGACCAGCTAGTAATGTGACATGATTTACTGTAATTATAATATTGCATAGGTGTAAAACCCTTTCAAGGTTTGTAACTGCAAAGTAAGGAAATGTAAACACTTTGAACGCTTTCACTCCTCTTCACAAAGATGGAGTAAAAATGTCTTAAGTTTTTGATTTCAGCTTTAAAGTGGCTAAGGATATTTTCAAACATCTTTCAACACTCTATTGAAGATTGCACTGTAATCATGCATTTTTATGACAGCATCCTACATTTACTCTCCTATTAAAAGACAGAGGTCTTACTTGTTAAACAGATGCATGGGAAGAGATTTACCATACATTACCAGGGGTAGCAATAGCATTTTGTGTAGAATACATTTAAAAGACTGGGTAGTCAGCAGCCACTGAAGCTACACAAAGTGATACCTTTACCAACTCAGATTTCTTCTTCATCAGAAAACCAAGTAAAAGACGCATTCACACAGTGCAGTGAGAAAATACACCAAAGCAATGGCCGTTTTTTACAGTTAATTTGTGCTTCTTTTTAGCCAAGCAGATCTGCAACACAATACAGTAATAACGTCTGTGTCATTGGATGTTGATATACAGAAACTCTTTGACCTGAACTTTAAGAGGATTTAACAGCAGATCTTTGGTTTCCGATTCAAGCTTCACTGACCTGCAGAGCGCCACTCTGGTGAACGTTTATCACAGAAGTCTTCTGTGAGACGTTATAATACCCCCCCTTCATCCTTCCAACGACACATAATAATTTAGTTTTTATCTAAAAGGGCTGGTAGATGTTACAGAACGTCCACACAGAAAACAAGTCCTTGAGAGGCTGTCCACGTGCTCGGCTCTGACTGACAGTGAATCATTCACAGAGCGCAGGAAACATGATGAGAGCTTGATTAAGGACAGAGAGAGAGAGAGAGATGGGCTCCAGTGTTAAATCAGTGCAGGCTGAAGGCTGATTAGAGGAGAATGTTACATAAAAAACTGGAGGAGCAGAAAAATCTTCTTCTATCAAATAGGTTGGTGAGCCGAACAGATCTCCACAAAACTGGCAACTTTTTAAATGGTGAAGGTCATAGCATGCACATATTTGTACACCAGCACCCTGCACATAATTGAACAAATTACACACACTTGTAAAGATTATTCCTCATCATTGCCCATAGTAATTTTCGTGTTACATGTCATTACAGCTGTGCCACCTACATGCAAATGTAGAATCAAAGGCAAACATGTACAAACTGACACACACACACACACACACACATTTACAGAGATTTTTCCTCTTCAAGCTCATGAATTCACAAGACAGTGTGTATACCGAGTAGGGAAGACTAACATGACAGCCTCCTGACAGCTCCCGTACACAGGCAGCCTGCTCTGTGTTTTAGATATACAGTATATTTTGAAAGTTATTCAAGAGTAAGAGGGTGGGGGAGCAGAAACACCACATGAATAAATAGAAATCAAACATTCAGCGGAGGTGCTTTTGGCATTTTGAGCGGAGATATGGGAGGAAGGTGTCAAGAGGTATGGCAACAGGGTTTGACAAGGAGGCCACGATGGGCAGCAGCCGCTGTCAGAGCGCCAGGTGGTGATGCGTGAATTGGGCGGGGGGGGGGGCGTGATGCGGTGGATTCCTCTGGTGGTCGCTGGAGAGGACCTAAGGCTGTGGGAGTGGCCCCTTAACACACTGTCCACCTGTCAGAACTCTGGCCAGCTTCACACACACTCACACGCATGATAGCAGACATGCAAGTACCCCTTCATGTGGATGCAAAAACACACAAAGTCATTGGACAGGCTGTGGTGGAAAGCAAAGGGAAAAACAGAGCCTATGAATGGATATATTCCACGCATAGGCCCTGTAGTGGACAGTATTCAAAAGTATACAAAAGGACACTTGAATTAAAAGGCCTAAACATGATCATCAGCAAGCCAGATCTGGTCCACAGATTTAATGCTCAAAATGAATTATTTTGTAATAATAATTGAAAGGCTGTGTTGTGTGATTAGCTATTTTGACATTTAAAGTAAACACAGAGAACTTTTAACTTTTAACTTTACTGCTCCCGTAGCAGACTTGAAAAAAGCATAGTTCCCCCCCATAGAGGCTAAAACACCAAGCTGGCATTTTAAAATTTATCCACTCAAACCCTGCTTACTTTCACATATCCATACACCTGGCCAATGGCTGCAGAGTTTATGGACATGTACGTCCTGACGGAAAAGGTGTGGAGGGAGGAGGGTTCTGAAATTGTCTGATGATTCAACAAACACTTCTTTTGGGTCATACTAATGAATATAGCGTAATTGTACATTTGTTCTGGTTCTTTGATTCAATTAATAGAAAAACATTTATTATCTTTCATCTAACATGCATGCTAGATGAAAGCATACATGTCCTTGTATTTGTCCAATTTGTCCTATCCTTCCCATTGTTAATGTATGTTTCTTGATATAGTATATTTAATTAACTACAAAGTGCATTCGTATGCAGTATGTTTACTTAACGAGAAGATGAATTTATGGATTTATGTTGGTGTACTGTATTTAGTACCCTTTATTTAATTTTTTTATGCTTCATTTGCTTAAAGTAGATGTTGAAGAATATTATGCTTTTTGGCTTTTTCCCTTTCCTATATTGTGTTATATATCTTTTTTGTGCATGTAATAGGTTTGCTAAGTGAAAAAGTCCACCCGAAGTACCATCTCCCACAGAAAACACTGCTCCTGAACTGCCTGAAAACACCTAACATTACAAGTGCAAGTGCAAAGTTAAAATGTTAAGTATGAAAGATACATTTGTCACAAATTAATAACTTACCAATCTGAAACGTCTTGCTCCAGTCTAGGTTGCGAAACTGGTTCGTTTGTTCTGCCTGTGTTTCGTAATCATGTACAGCTGAACCAAAGCTGTGGTTGCCAGCTGAAGCGGCTTTGTTTTGGATCACACTACCTTGCTTGTCAGGACCCAACCTACTCTGCTTCTGATTTGCAAGTAGTCCTTACCTAGGTACTGTGCGCATGTGCAACTCCCAGCAAAGATCGAATAGAAGTTAAATTATTCACTTGTTAGCTAAAATCAGATTGTTCAACACACAGGGTGAAAAGAAGTGCTGTAGAAATGTGCAGTATGATGCAGTCTGGTACAACCCCTAAATAAAATTATGAACCTCAAAATGAGCATAGTATGACCACTAAGTTACTTATCTCAAGAACTGTATGGCTAACTACATGGCCCAAATCCTCCAACTAGTTGACCAAACCTATGATACATTCATCTTGAGCTTCAGTTTACAAAATATATAAAGGATTGGCTGCATGTTCAGATCACAAATCCCCTTATTTTTTATTGTAAGTCAATATTTACTCCAGAAATTATGTAATGGCCCTCAAATTCTGAATATAAGCTTTTATGTGTTGTTGCCCCTTCTGCCTGTCTCTTTGCATTTCCTGAGGGAAAAGCCGGACAGTGGGCAGAGTGTTTTTTTGGGGCCAGCATGGGAAGCAAAGGCAGAGAGGGAAAAAAACTCCCATTCACAGCCCCATAATACTCTATTCATGAAGCCCCATGTGCTTTTATTATTTAAAGCATTCTCCCAGCACACAGAGCTCCATCCTGTCTCATTGTGAAGCCATCATCTGAGGAGCTATTTCTACTGAAGCAAAAAATAGTCCTATTTGTGAAATACTGATTATTTAAAATGGGACAGCAGGGCCTCGATGGAAGGGAATACCGGATTCCACAGGCTTCCACGTCCCACTGGTGGATTATGGTGTTATTTCCCACCCTGAGCTCTCCTTTCCCTCATCCTAACTCTGCTTGATATCATTACACAGGCCTTGGATGCCAACTGTCAGAAAATGCAGACTGTAATGCATCACTTGTCAGCGTGAAAATATATAATTATGCTCATCTAACAAGTTTTCAAGGCCAAATGGAGGTAATATCTCTTGTGTGAAACAATAATCTTGCAATGCATCAGTGTGTAATTGAAATTTCTTTTTTGCTACATTTGCTTATTTGTCACCTTGCAGGAAATGTGCTGTGTTGACAGCTGAAGAAAAAAAAATCGCAGAAAGGATGCCAGTAATTAGCTCTGTGTGGGTGGACTTGTAGATGATGCACATGGGTGTGTGTGGCTTTGTGTGTGTCCCTCTCATTTGTATTACAGCATATTGTCTGAACTGTCTGCATTGTTTGTTTGTTTGTTAAATGGTCCCGTTATCTCATATACTTTGACACCCAGGCCTATGGCCTATTGTTGCCACAAAAAAACAACATGAAAGCCAGACTTATTGAACATGTATTGATGGAAATGCGGTGCCTTGACTCTCCCCTTTGGCAACCCTGGAGCTGACAGCTTCATCATCACACAGGAGTGGGGTGTTGCGGCAGGACGAGACACTTTAGATATGCGTTGAGAGACACATCTAGAGACGAAGACAGACAGCGATCTCTGCAGATGAACAGGAAGTTAGAGCTCAGACAGAGATAAAGACAGATATATAGTGTAAGAGAAATAACTGAAAGGATTAACTGCTACCTGTCACATGTACTATATGTGCAATCAGGACGACGGTGCTAAATACTGGCAATCAGGGCAGATTCATCAGAGCCTTCTTTTCCTGACAAGGAAGGCAGCACACTGTAATTATGTAGGCATCAGCCTCTGCGAAAGCCACCCACGCTGGTTGTAATTTTGCCCAATTTACGTTAGAAAGCTTTAAAGGGCCTATAATTTGAATCCCTTCAGCTTTATGGTAATATGTTAGCAGTGATTGTCGGACCTTTGTGCTCACCATAAAGGGAGCACATGTGTTGAAAGATGCGGGAACTTTTTTAATGAGATGGCTCTTTCACATCTGTGGTTCTGTTCATGTGGTCCAGACCAAGAAAGAAGGAAAAAAAGATGTTCACACCATTTTTCTTTACAAACAAACCAAGAGCTGTAAGCAGGAAGTCATAGTGATTGACAGGAAACTCATAGATACAATTTTGACAACTGGAAACAGACCTCACATATCAAAAATAGTGCCAAACAGAAATGAGACATTTGAGAGACAAAATGGAGTATAGTTACACTGTAAAAAACAATCTGTAATTTTACAGTTAAATATTCCTTTTTATTTCACAGATTATTCCTGTATTTTTGAAATACATGAAAATATCAAAAAATACAAAAATAAACCGTGAATTTACATGTCTAATGTAAAATAACATGAAAAACCTGTAGCTGTGAATAACCATAACATTTCTGTTACTTTAAAGAAAATAGTGGGTTTTTTGACATATACAAACTGTTTCAATACATTCAGGAATTTACCGTATTCTCACAAATATTATTTGTCTTATTTAAAAGAAAAAACTGTTAAATCTGTAAAAACATTTCTTAAACTTGGTACAATTAGTAACAGTTAACTATAACAAAAAACATCTGTAATTCTGTAATTTGACATAGATTTGCTTGTTAACTGACACATATCTCCTTTAATTATGGATATTTGGAAAAAAAAAAAAAAAAAATATATATATATATATATATATATATAATTTTAATCAGTGTATAATGTCTACAAGCATTGTTAAACTGTCAAAACAAAGTTTTGATCATTGAAAACAGCCATAAATACTGTAATTTCACAGATGTTGACTTTTATCAAAATGCTTAGAGTACAAGTTAGATTAAAATATTAATAATTGCCCAAAAGTGGAAAAATTACAGAAAGGTAATATTTAATTTATTAAATGACAGGTGTCCACACCTTTGTGATTAAAAATGAATTTTAATGCCATTTTACAGATACTTCGATTGAAGAGTCTTAGCTATAGGTGTATTATCAAAATCTCAAACCAACATATTTAAATCTGTTCTTTTTAAAAATTACCACATGTTCACATTTTACATTAGAGTAATTTATCTTAGACCGGAAACCCCTTTTTGTGACAGTTTCAGACTTCCTTAAATTAACTTAATTTGAGCAAACTCAGACCTTTTAAATTACCACCACAATATAAATACCCACATCTGATACTATTTATAGACCATTTATTCAGTTTTATGCTCACAACAAATAAGCCACACAAGTCAAACATTTCAGTGTAAAGAATTGTTCTCCTGAAAGTAAAGTAGTTTTTTATTTACCTTATTAATGAATTTTCAGGTCTATTCATTAGAAACACAACTGCTTTTGACATAAAGAACATTTTGGACACTATCAGACAGAGCTTTAAGATTAAAGTGGAACATGAATGTAAAGTAATTGGACAGTATTTCTTAAAATGCTGCCATTTTGCTTTGATAGGAGAAAGATATGAAAGGCAAAGGAGAGAGGATAATGGTACATCCAAAATGATGGTTTTAGTAAACTTCATGCACAATCCAAAGACCTCATCATTTTCTGGATTAAATATGACATTTTACGACTTTCTAAAGCCAGATTTTGTATCTGGTAAATGTTGTCACGGCTGTATGTGTTTCCCTGTGCTGTACATCCATGTTCCTTTTCTGTCCTCTAGTTCTACCCCAGGAGTGCTACAGCTGATTGCTGAATTAGGTCCACCTGGCCTTGGAAGGCGGTGCACAACTTATTGCACCTGAGTTAGGGAAGTCCACAATTTCTACATTAAGTTGGTATACAAAATAGATGCAAATATGTGTAAGTAGAAAGACAATTGGGAATGTGATATAAACACAACTCAAGCAGAGAATTTAGCTGAAATTCAATGTGAATTCAAACTCATCTTCTTAAAATGGTTTGAATAATACCTATTCAAACAACCTATCAAACACCGGCTGGCCGTAGCTCAATCACTGTAGAATATATGCAAGTTTTTCTTGGCAGTCCTAATGAATCCATTTGTTTGCAAGTTTTTGGTATGCAAGCCAAAAGTACAGATTTTCAGATTCGGCTGACTTTGCACGACAACACCTCAGGATGGCCTTAAGAAACCATTTTGCTTCTCAAGGTAGCTCAATTGGAAAACAACAGCAAACATAATAAACAGCATATCTATCCAAGGTCTGCGAGACATTAAGTACGTAAGTTTCCCTTAAGAATGGCATGGTGACAAAATTATGGAGATGTGTTAGTCCATAGCCCTCTTCACAGAATTAGGGACAAATTCAAGTCTGGTGGCTACCTGGCTGCAAAAATGACAGAGCAGATAACCACTCCCCCTCCACCACCAGCTCTTCCATCAAGTGTGAGCAATAAGCAAAAGGCAGATGATCTTCACTTGCATGCCGTTCCTTACATCCAAAAAGCTTGAGTGTTTCATTTACAATATAACTGCCATTAATAGGGCTGTGTGATATAACGATATACACTATATTGCTAAAGGTCTTGGGACACCCCTCCGAATCACTGAATTCAGGTGTTCACTTCCGTGACCACAGGGGGATAAAATCGAGCACCTAGTTATGCAGACTGCTTTTCCAAACATTTGTGAAAGAATGGGTCGCTCTCAGGAGCTCAATGAATTGTGAATTGAAGCATGGTACTGTGATAGGTTGCCACCTGTGCAATAAGTTCATTTGTGAAATTTCCTCACTACTAAATATTCCACGGTCAACTGTTAGTGGTATTATAACAAAGTGGAAGAGATGGGAACAACAGAAACTCAGCCACAAATTGGTAGGCCACTGCGCACTGCGACGTCTTCTCTGGAGTTACAAATCACGCTTCTCTGTCTGGCAATCCGATGGACGAGTCTGGGTTTGGCAGTTGCCAGGAGTACTTGCATTAGTGCATTGTGACAACTGTAAAGCTTGGTGGAGGGGGATATGGTGTGGGGTTTGTTTTTCAGGGATTGGGCTTGGCCCTAAGTTCCAGTGAAAGGAACTGTTAATGTTTCAGCATACCAAGACATTTTAGACAATTTCATGCTCCCAGCTTTGTGGAAACAGTTTGGGGATGAGTAAATCAACAACCGAATGGCTTCAGCAGAAGAAAATACACCTTCAGGAGTGGCCCAGTCACACTCCTGACCTCAGCCTAATGACCTCATGAAAGTGATTCACACCACACATTCCAAAAATGTTGCTGAACTGACTCCTTCCTGTTCCAACATGACTGTGCACCAGTGCACAAGCAAGGTCCATAAAGACATGGATGAACAAGTTTGGTTGAACACCGTTGGGATGAATTAGCGCAGAGACTGCGAGCCAGGCATTCTTGTACAACATCTGTGCCTGACCTCACAGATGCTCTTCTACAAGAATGAAAGAAAGAAAAATTCCAATAAACACAATCCTAAAAGCTGATTACCAGTTTAAGAACAGTATTTTGATGTTTTTTAAATAGAAAATCTAATGTTTGATCAGGGAAACTCACCTGTCCTTATGTGTGGACACACACATGTTGACTTGGTCACAAAAGGATCTTTAACGCAACATGTTGTGGCGCTGCCGTTTCAGAGTGTAATGCACCGCTGTCATAAATAAGGCCAGCTGTACACATGCATTTAATCTGATCACATTACTTACTATCAACACAAGACATAGCAAAACAGCTAATAATGAATTACTTACTAGTCCAACAGAAAGAATACCAGCCTGGCTTCTGTCTTGCAACCTTTTATTTCATGAACCGCTCGCTATAAACTCTTTTTGCTTCTTGCTTCCTCGCTTCCTCCGACTTCTTCTGTTTCTTAGCAGCCGCTGTCATGATATCCATACTGAAAATACCGAGCTAACTTCTTTCAATTAACTTACGTTGTACATAACACACATTATAGAGTGCTTGCTGAAGTATCTAGCATTACGCTGATAGATTTCCTGCCCGGCATTTGATTGTTACATATATATAATAGCAGGTGCTGCAGGCCCGGAGTGGCAATGACAGAGATGCCATTCACCCCATTACAAGTCAAAGTACCATCAAAATAACTTTTAAGTTGTTTAAAGAAAAGATAAAATTACTACATAATATTTTTAATAACTAGAGGCTCTACATTGCTTATACAGATCAGGAGATCACGTTCTTAACAGTTCACCAATAGCAAATGGATTTTAATGGCAGTTTAGCTTCCCAATGCGTATTAAAGTCACATGCATACTATCACGTATCCCGTGGTTGATCTGTTTGGCTTGCACACCAAAAACAAACCACACCAGGGAGCAGACAGGGACCCTCATTTTCAGACTGTCTTGGTCCGGTTGTTTAGTCCCACCAGAGTTTGATTGACAGCTAACCAAAAAGGTTAAGTATGAAAGCAGAGAGAGTTGCAGGAAAAAGTATGTGAACCTTCGGAATTACCTGGATTTCTGCATCTGACATTCATTCTCACAATAGACAGACACTTCAACAAACAATTATATGTTTTCATGTTTTTATTGAACACACTGAGTAAATAGTCACAGTGCAGGGTGGAAAAAGTATGTGAGCCGTTAGGCTAATGACTTCTTTAAAAGCTAATTGGAGTCAGAAGTCAGCCAACCTGAAGTCCAATCAATGAGATGAGATTGGAGGTGTTGGTTAGAACTGCCCTGCCCTATAAAAAAACACATATTTCCATGAAGCACTGCCTGATGTGAACCATGCCTCGACCAAAAGAGCTCTCAGTAGACTTAAGAAAAATTTAAAAAGGAAAAATTTGTTGCAAAGTTTATCAAGACATTTTGCAGGAGAATGTAAGGCCATCTGTCCACCAGTTGAAGTTCAACATGAGATGGGTGATGCAACAGAACGACCCAAAGCACAGAAGTAAATCAACAACCGAATGGCTTCAGCAGAAGAAAATACACCTTCAGGAGTGGCCCAGTCACACTCCTGACCTCAGCCTAATGACCTCATGAAAGTGATTCACACCACACATTCCAAAAATGTTGCTGAACTGAAGCAGATTTGTTGAGAGGAATGGTTCAAAATTCCTCCTGACCGTTGTTCAGGTCTGATCTGCAAGTACAGTAAATGTTTGGTTGAGGTTATTGCTGCCAAGGAGGGTCAGTAAGTTATTAAATCCAAGGGTTCTCATACTTTTTACACCCTACACTGTGACTGTTTAGTCAGTATGTTCAATAAAAACATGGAAAGATATAATTGTTTGTGTGGAGTTAGTTTAACCAGACTGTGTTTGTCTATTGTTTTGAAAATCAGATCACATTTTATGACCAATTTATGCAGAAATCCAGGTAATTCCAAAGGGTCCACATACTTTTTTCTGCGACTGTAGGTAGGCTATGGGCACACATACGCACAAATTATGACATAAATCCCATTGAACCTGTGTTCAAATGCTTTTCTCTACATATTGTGAATTACAGAGAAAGGCAGTGACAGCACCAGAAAACTATTGGTCAGTATCTGGAAAGGTCATAGGTCAATATAGATCAGTCAGTGACATCTCAAAGCACATCTTTGAATTCCACACAATGTGTTTCAAACATGAGAGAAAACAGCCAAGCGGTGAAAGGAGAAAAAACAAGCTGTTGGGGTCAAAGGTTGCTGTGCCGTGTGACCGGGATTAATAATAAGGCTACTATGCTTTCTCTCATACTTTCTGCTCTTTCCTCTCATCCTTCCTCCCTCCCCCTCCCCTCCTGCTGCTCTGTCTCTTCCTCCTCTCTAAGGGCTTCTTAATGACTAACCTGTCAGGATTAGCATCTCTCCCTATTTCACACTGTGGTATCCAACTTCCTCCTCATCCTCTAATGAACAGCCCCGGCTCCAAGGACAGAATAGACAGGGGTGAAGACAGATGAAAAACTCAGAAGCGCACATCACTGCCGAGCTTCACATTTCAGGAGTCCACACCACCCGCGTCGAGCCAAGCCGGCTCTTCTCTCTTCTCGCCCCCTTTTAACGTTCTCTGTCGTTCCTGGCTTCCGATGCTGAGGACAAGTTAATTAATCACAGTACAGCTCTAATGAATTGACCAGCCAGGGTGTATTGATCCCTGGGGTATCAACGGCTCGCCTTTGTGAAGTCTAATACCCTTTTCTGAGCTCAGAGATCAAACATCTTGAGAAAAAGTAAGAAGGAATATCACAATGAAACTTTTTTTTTTTGAAGAGTGAGAGGTCAGCTCAAAAGACACTGGCTGAAGCCACTTCAGCAAATATGTGCATTAGACAGAAAGCAAATCCTCATCTTCACCCCTCCCCACACTCTCCTCTTCTCTCCCACTCTTGCCTCAGCTTGTGTTACATGTGTCACATTTATAGAAATAACATTCCTTTCATCAAGGGAATTAGTGTTATATTTCAGGTTGTCTTAAATCAGAAGACGAGCTTACAGCTTATTAAAGTGTCGTCACGGCACCACCACTGAGGATGCTGGGGGATTTGGCAGCCTTTTTCGAGGCTGGATCGCTTAGATCTTTTTCTGGGCTGAGGTTAGATTAGGCATTGATCTGAAAGGCTAATTTGATGCCACATTACAGCTGTGAAATTACAGCACTGTTCGCCTCACATTTAGGAATATGAGCTGGACAACTCCCTCTCCACTTCTCAGAAATCAGTTATGTAAATGCACTCTGAGTAGTAGCACAAACTCTTCTTAAAATGATCGCACCAAAATGGAGGAGCAGCCGAAGAATTCAATTATTAGTTGTCAAACGTTAATCTAAAACATGTTCTACACCTTTATCCATACTGCATATGCCTATTTTCACTCCATTATCGTACATTAATACTCATACCAGTAATAGTTTCCGATGTATAACTCTCCCTACGATGAGGCCCAAACATTGTTAATCTGTGTGTTCAGTAGGTTTGGTAAAGCTATAATTACCTGCTGCTACAGTAACGCGCAGGTGTTGCTCTGTTCACCTGCTGATTAATGTTCCTGTACAGAGTCCCTGCCCAATGGGAAATTTAAACCAAACAGGCTCTTTGTTTTTTCAACTACAAACTTTTCGCTTTGCTGATGAGGAATTAATTTGGCTGATTGGCTGCACGCACTCTCCATAAACAAATATGAACAACTGTCAAATTCGAGGTAAGCAGTGTGCGATATAGCATAATCAAAAAAAAAGAAGAAGAAAAAGAGTGTGTAAAGTATGTAATTATCATCAGGCAAACTCACTGACAAACAGGAGCCGAAATCCTTCTGAAGTATGAAATCATGCCTTTCTCCTTCAAATACCTCAAATTAGTTTGATTCATATTTATTGTACAGTGAATGTTCACCTTAAATAGTTGAAAAGTCTCTTCCACACATAAAAAGGGGGGAACACAAATTCATATGGGTTTACCCCCCACAAAATACTTCAACTTCAAAAAAAAGTTTATCATAAGTGTAGATTAAAAAAGAAATGAAAAGCAAGGACAGAACAGTATTGTTGTGCGTGTGGCTTTGATACTTTGTACTTTTTTTCTACAACATTACAACCAGAAATGGTCTTCTTTAAATGTGTTGTTGTGCAGTAGTTTGTGGGATTCTTTTGTCCTATTTTTGCTATTGATTGTCAAACCACAAGGGTTTTATGGATGTGTGCGTACCTCTTGATGATTACATGGATAGATTTCCACTTTTTAACAGGCTGTACATTATAAAGGGCTAATAAATGGAAACTAATGGCTTCATTGCCTAATAAATGAGTAATTGGTGGTTGCTAGGTTGTGACTATAGACTGTATATAAAAAATAGTGCTGAGCAACAATTAAAATTTTTAATCAGTGTTTTCCACACTTTTAATTTAAATGTACTGCTATATACACAAAAGTGCAAGAGCATGTGGTTTGCAAACATTTTAAACAAATAAGGTGCTTTTTACCAGCAGTATTCCCCTTACACAGTAGCAATAAATATATATATTTATTATTTATATAAAGCTATTTAACACTGATATCTAATCAGTAGAAACATTTTTCTTTTATCAGGGAGCAGCATAAACAGTCTATGTTCAGTAGCAAGTGTCCCTGTTAGAGTGAGGTGAAGTGGTCGCCTCATGCACACACCTGCCACCAAAGTTGAATTGTCATGAACTTTTTGTATGCAATGTGGAGCACAAATCATTGGAAGAGAGACTGATCCTCGCTGTTTGTGAGTTTCCAGAATCTATTAACTAGTTATCAGGACATCAACAGGAGGGAATTCCCATGGCAGAGCATCCCCGCAAAACTAGATGAAGGCCTATCAGGTAAAGTTATATAGCCTATAATTTTAACTTAAGTTAAATAGGCTACAGCTGTGTAGCGCAAAGAAGCTGTTGCCATGGTTACTGTCCACAGAGCGCCAGCCATTTACTCGCAGAAGGCTTGTCTCTGTCTGTTCACCGGAGCAAAGAGCAACCCCGTAGGACCAAGCGACTACATTGTGATTTTAAGAACGTTCCTAAGACCGACATCTTCCCCAATACTAATCAGCATTCAGTGTGCAGATATCCACTTTGCTATCATATTTGATCGCTTGTCTTGCTTTTGTTTGTCTACTTCTCCCACATGCTGCATCCAGCGTAGTCTGCGGAAGCCTCCCTCCACTGTTTGTTTGGGTGGGTGATTTGCAGGCTGATCCATATCCCACCATGTTATGTCTTTTTAACTCTCTTCTCTTTAACCATTTACTTACCAAAATTTGCATATTGACATTTACAACTGCTTAATCTATAAAGAATTAATAAATCATTTTTTAACATTACTAAAGCATTAGCGACTGTCCGGCAAAGAAAAACTACATAATCACCATGTCTTTTAAATCAATACATTTCATCGAATAAACTAAAATATGTATATGGTATAATAGGTGTACATGCACATGCTGTCCCACCTCCTTCTGAGCCTTGTATTTTGTGTCTTTGTCTGGGTGTGAGGCTTTTGAAGCTTTACTTCACTGCATGGCCATGTTACACTGTTACTGAGCGAATGACTGCCTGGCTGGAGATGCCAGCAGATTTAAACGGAGGGGACACTCTCTCCGTCTCTGATCCACACACCACAGAGCACCCGCACAATAGAGTTTGTCAGTGAAGTCTATCTGCCATAAACTAAATCCCTCTCACTCTCTGCAACTCCCTCCATCCCCTCTCAACTGCCCTGTCCCCGTTCACTCTCTCTCTCTCTCTCTCTGTACACACACACACACACACACACACAATGAAATGCTCTTTAACTTTGCTGAATGCCCAAGCGTAACAACCACCCTCCCCTCTTCCTCTCACCCTCTTTCTATCCCTCTCGCAAGCTCTCATGCTGATGTATTGGGTGGGATTATGCGCGAAGGCTGTGCGCCGTGCTGCCGCCCTGCTGCGCCAGGCCGTGTGCCGCTGGCCCGAGTCTGCATGGCTGACTGTATTAAACATAAGCAGCTTTACTTGATAGGGCTCTATCCAGCTTTAATTACCACAAACTCACAAAGTCTGTGGACAGCACTCCTTGCTCCCGCCACTCTGCAGAACAAACACGGCAAAAGCCACTCGTCTGTAATTCTGTGAACAGAGCAGACAGAGAAGAAGAGAGATGATGATGATAATGATGGTAGAACATGTGCACTTCACATTTACTATCAACTGTAATACAGGCTGTTTGATGATAGGACACCATTTTTTATCTCAGTCATTTTAACAGTGGTGCTGTCTGAATGTAAGGGTGACCTGGATTTGTTCATTGCATCTGCAATATAAATACTGAATCTCATATTGTGTGTGTGTGTGTGTGTGGATGTTAGAGCAGCAACAGACTCTGTAATACACAGCAGAACTGAGTAACTCTCTGCAGCCAAATTTAATTTGTTTCAGAGTACTTCAAGTAGGAATTTTGACCACATACGACAATAAAAGAGCGTACGGATAATTTGACAACATTTCACGGTGAGTTGAGTCAAATTTTCTCCAACTGACAGCCAAGCCTGAATCCACCAACAGTGTGTCCTGGGTGTTAAACAGGAACAGGAGCCATTTTGACTGTTGTAATCTTCATTAAAACAAAGCTTATTTTCAGGCCCTGCACACTCATAAAGGTGTTTTTAATTATTCTGCTTCATTAGGCCTCAACTTGATGGTTGCAGGTTACAATGATAATGATGGCAGATTTACCACTCAGAATACATGGTCATTTTTGGTCCTTGATGTCAGACAGAAGTGAAGTGTACACTTCACTGCAGCCGGGACCAACCCATAGGACCAAACACATCATCCGAGTTCGACAGAGGCCAGTTTGACGAGAGGGAACACAGTAACAAGGAGGTTGTCATGGCGGGTTTGGGTCTTAGAATCCCAGGACCGGAGTCAGCTAATAGGACCGCTAGCAGCCCGGCTAATATTAACCGAGCTAACTGGCTACAGATGCAGACAGTTAGCAGCATTTAACGGTTTAGCAAAAACTAAAGTTATCTGCCCATCCTGAAGCTCTATAACGTTAACGGTACTGTATTCCCTTTTGGGTTTTGAGGCTGTGTTTGGTCCTGTTCAGACTGTGTTCACTGGGAGGCTGCTGAACGCAGTGTCATTGCCCGCTTGCACCGGCTCGGGCGCCCATTCCGAGGCCGCTAATGTTAACGTTACCTGCCATCACTCCCTGCTGGGTCCCCTGCCCCTGGCCATAAACTTTACAAACCCCCCGGCCTGAAGACCTCCATGGCTTGAGTAATATTAGAAGTGTAACGGTAAACACTTCCACTCCCCCAGTGCTCTGAGCTCCCAGTACAGGCAGAGCCGGCTAATATGACAGCAAACTGAGCTAACTAGATAACAGCAGCTAGTAGCAGTTAGCTGTTACTTTGTTGGAGACAGACGCACACAAGAGAATTGTTGAATTTAATATGTTAATATGGAAATAAATCAATTTAAAGAGCTTAAAATGAGGTATTTACTGCATCTAATCCCATCAGTTGTTAAACTGTGCAAAATGATGAAACAAGGCACACAAATTTGTCAATGCAGGGTTCCCTTCTAGACACGAATGCAGTGTGTGCGTCATAACGGTGTAACCCAAGGGCCCATCATAAAGCCTGCACTGGGGCCCACTGTTACTACTACTACTCCACTGAGCAAGGCTGGTGAAAAGAAAATCTAAAAAGTTAAATGACGCAGTAGGTGTTGCATTACTACAGACACATCACAGACCAAAAGCTTAACTTATATAAAGCAAAGGAAGAGGAATTATGATGCTGCCCACAGTGAATGTGAACTAAATAAGATACAGAGATCAATTTGTTGATTTATTTTATTAAATATTCCTTTGATATGTAGTTGAGATGCATGGATGTGTTTTTTATTTACCACAGAGCTGCGCTGGCATGTTATCAGGCTGTGCTTTTTTTTTGTCTGTTTCTCTCGTTAATGGGTCATTTTTATAGGGGCGTGATGAATGTCCAGTGATGTCTATTGTAGCTTCATATGATATTAATATCCAACTGATAACTGATTATGTGTTTGTTGTGTGACATTGTAAGAGCAGAGCAGTGTTTTGATGTGTGGGTGGCCCCTTTAACCTTAAAAACCCAGGGGCCAATGGAGGTCTTATCTAAATCTAGCCTTGCTGACAACCTGTCTGAATGTCCCCATAAACCCACTTTTCAGAAAGAATTAAGGCATTTAAGTTTCGTCTAAGACAAGAAGACCAAGTTGACCACACACTGTAACTGCTCAAAAAGGACTTTAGGATGTCACAGTGCTGTGCCATAAATTAATTATCCTAAAGCGCTTAGTGAAAGTCATTATAATGGTCTCCACTGAAGGAAAGAGGGTGAATGGAGGTGAGCGTGCAGCCGTGAGTACAAGGAGGGAAAAACTTGAGTGACAGTAAATTCACACAGTAGTTATGAGTCTGATCAAGGCAGTTTGACTGAGTTATGGCCTGGTCCGAAAATAGTGTTTGTGTTGTGGCTGTGGCCCACGCTGTCTCCTGTATGCTTTAAGAAAGAGGACAGAGAACCAGAGAATTTTTTTTCTCATTATATAGAGATAAAATGACCCCCAATTTAAAGGCACCTGGTTGAAAGAAAACAAAAAAGGAAGGAAGTCTCTGTTTGAAGCCTGGTGATGGGTAGCTTGTGTGTGTGTGTGTGTGTGTGTGTGGAAAGCTTGTGTCACAGGAGCCCTGCAGCCCCCTGGGAATTACCTGGCTGCCTGCTGTCAATGGAAATCATCCATCTTTCCTCTTATATCATCTGACTCTCTTTTATTCAGTCTTTGGTCTCTGTCTTTTTCTTCCTTTTTTTTCTCCACACAGTTTATCCCTTACCAGTAAGTTCATGACTTAAAATGAAATTGATCATTTTAGCCCACTTTGTCTGAACATTTGCAGACAAAACTACACAACCTGAAGATAAGATGAGATAAGAACTGAGCTTGGTGCTCAGTATTTTGCTCAAGGACACTCATACAGCTTGTACTTGCAGAGATCAAACCTGTGACTTGTCAGTTACACAACAGTCACTTGACCCCGCTCTTTAGATGTTGAATTGTTTTGGTGTCTCCTTCTCATCTGTAAGCTCTAAGCGGTTTCTGCTTTTCAAGGCTGTTACCTTAGTTTGGGTTCATGTAAAGGACTGAGAGCGTTTGTGCTGTTTGATGTAACAAGCTGACCTAATTACCCACTAACAAGTTACATCGAGGCACAGCTGAGTACCAACATCCACTCCAACATTATTGGTCCTGCTCGCTCAACTCGGAGTCTGCTCTGTGATAGGCTGTTGCCAGGTTACTTTTGATTGCAATTAAATTCTTCTCAGTTCAAAATTGTATTGCCTAATTAGGGAAATTGGTTTGCAAGCCCAATGCACAGTTAAGGCATTTTTCAAAAGGCCAAAAAGAATGTAAGTGATGACCACATTAAAAACCGAGCATTTGATGTAATTTGTCACTTGTAAGTCGGCCTTTTAACAGTTCTCTTGTCTGTTGCATTATGGGTAAAACATGGCACCGGTCCAGGTTTCATGAGCCAGCAAAATTAACATCATGGTTTATACTAGGGTTTTTACACACGTGAAGCTTGTAAAAAACACTGCATGCATTTTCTACATTCTGCAAGTTTGATAACTGAAAAGAATAATTATCCCCCATTAAATTTACTTTTTTACCGGCTTCAACAACACATTGTCAATGGGGACACTTTTCTGTGCGACTGTACCTTCATCCCAATGTTTTAAACACAGCCATCAATAATGAGACGTGTGAGTAAAGGGAGTTTCACCAGCAGAGACCCCAGGTTATAAATTATGTGTGCATCAGGAATTAATCCTCATGACAAATTTCAAATATGCTGGAGTTCCAAGTTTGACCACACGTGAATCCTTTGCCAAAAAAGAGGAGAGGAAAAGATTTCCCATCACGTCTAAGTTATTGATGAGCCTTAGAGTGAAGCATGCTAGCTCATGCGAAGGATTCAGATACTTTCTCTCTTTGCTTCGCCCATTCATTCTCAATTTTGCTCCCATCCTTCGCCCTCTATGTCATTTGCTCGTGACAGTTTTATCTTTATGTTGTCTATCAGTGGACTCTCCCAGGTATAGTACACTCCTCGTTTTTGCAAGAGGATGCGGATGTCCTCTTTGCAGCAATTGAACAGATGTGTTCATTTATTTCACCTTGTCATCAGGAAACTTTAAAGAGTCAACAATAGATGTTTCTGAACAGTTGTACAATCCTGTTGTACAATCCTGCAATATACTGTAAAAACAACAACAATAATTTGAGTATGAGCAAATACGCTCAGTGGGATAAAGATACAGACACATACACACACACACACACACACACATACATACATACACAGAGCAGGTCTCCGGGGTATGAAGCCCAGTGCAGTAGAGCTCATCCCACTTTTTCCTCCATGTGCTCTCTCATCCCTCTTCTCCCTTGGGATTTCCTGACCCCGTCATTCCTTCAAGTCCTCTCTCTACTTCCCAGTCAGAATGCTCAACTTCTACATTTTCTACCTTGTCTTTCACAGTCATTGCCAAGAAACTCTATCCTGTTATATACAGTTTATGTATTTTCTCCACCCTTCTCTAGCGGATCCCACTGCCACCACCTCTGCTTTCCCCGGTGGGGTTTTGTTCTTGATGAACTGCCGCCTCACAACTGTTTGCATCCTGAACTCCGAGGTCTCATCCTCATCCCCTTCAGAGAATAGAGAAATTCAATATGAATTGCTGTCATTACTGCAAGGACAGGGTGAGAGAGAAGGAAAGAGATAAATAGACCAGAAAGCGGGGGGGGGGAGATGAAGTGGGAGGTGGAAAGGATAAAATCTATATTCACTCCCTCTAACGTGCCAGCGATAACCACAGAGGCCAAGCTCCTCTTTTCAAAGCCGTCTAAACGAGGGCGCGACTAAAAGCCCTGAGATCCTTTCAGCCGGGCCTTGCCACAGCTTGCCTGTCAATACAGTATGGCCACAGGGTCGGAGAGAATAGAAAATACAACAATAAAAGGAAAAAAAAAACATACACCCTGAGGCCAAGCGTAAGTCTGACATACAGTTTCTGTCTTCTCTTGTCTGTAACAGCATGTGAGTATCCAGTCTGCATCTATCATTGATTACTCAATTACTTGAGTTTGAAACAGAAGATATACAGGAGCATTTAGAGGGCAGTTTTTTCCTAAAATTACACACAGACTGAAGGGAAATGCTGGGCTGAGGGAGACAATGAGATGATGGGGGTTATGTAGAGGAGCACACATGCATAAGTGCAGGCTGTGAGAAAACAGAAAAGGAAACGGTATGGTGGAAAGTATCCGTGGATGGAAAATAGTGCTTTTTTGCATTTAAATTTATTCATTTAGCTAATGCTTTTATCCAAAGTGACTTACAATTGCTATATATGTCAGAGGTTGCACGCCTCTGGAGCAACTAGGGATTAAGTGTCTTGCTCACGGACACACTGGTGTTTCACAGTGGGGAGTTGAACCCAAAGGCGTGTGTCTTTTCCATTGCGTCATCACCACCATTGTGATTGCATTGTTATCAAAGAGATGATGTCTTGTATGTTCTTCATAAATGAGGACATTTACTGGAGATTCAGCAAAAGGGCAAGCTGTCTGTAAAACACATCTTTAAATGAAGAAATCCTTCCTCTATGTATCTTTGTAGTATTAAAATAACTGCCAGTCCAGAGCTTGAATTTGACATAATGTGGAAATGCCTCTACAGCAAACGTTATCCATTATGCTTCAGTATTGTATTTCTTTTTATTTTAAGTCATTAATAATGTGACAGGTAAAGGGTTTTCCAACATAGTCCAACTATATGTAAAATATTAGCAGTAGGAGAATTATAAAATGAAAAATGTATTTTCTTTGATTTTATTTGTTTGGAGGTAAATCAGATTGACACTGAGAAAAGAGTATGCCAGTGACATGTGAATTATGACCACAAACTGGTATAAGTATTGTAATAACACTAATTTATATTATTGATAATAATATTCCTATTCATATTGCCAACTGAATCAACAAAGTATCATAGAAAACACTTGAAGTCCACTTCAAGAAAATGACACCCGGTTGATGTCATAAAGGTTCTCTCATCTTGTCATAAAGGACAAAAAAGTACAACTGTAAGTCTGTGTTATAAACCTGCATGAAGTTTAAATGACATGAGCATTTATCAGAAAGAGAAGGTGTACATTAGGTGCATGTTACGTTCAGCTGTAGAGCTGACACTAGAGACAGGGCTTTAGGACCCAAATGCAGACATGCTCAATGGAGTTGAGTGAAATTTTATTAACACACCGAGTGACACTTACAAGTGTGGTGGCTAGGCAGTCCAAAATAAAGCACAGTGATCCAAATGATCAAACTGGCAAGAGGTTCATAAGTCTAAAACAGAAAGAATAAATCCAAAGGGAAACACAGGAAATAATCCAAAGACCAGAGACAAGAAACAGTAGCCATCTACTGTGGAGAACACGAAAGCCATGAACACAACGATGAACCAGCATTAACCACCATACATACACAGGAGGGAGGCTAACAAGGTACAGATGATAACAATCTGTGTAATGAGACAGGAAGTAAAACAAGACAAGAACACTAGGGACTGACATACTACAAACTAAAACAGGGAACACTACCCACCACCAGTGTTGGGCAAGTTACTTCCAAAATGTAAGATTACTAGATTACTAGTTTCTGTCATTTGAGAGTGTCACGGCTGTCACTGTCATCTCTGTATTTCCACATTCTTTGTCACCTATACCAAGTAGGCTGTGTGACCCTGTGGTGAAGAAAGGTCTACCTGTGGAATGAAGACCCGCCTACTTCCTGGTTTCTGTGGAGCTCTGTCAGGCTGACTTCAGTCCCACCACATTGGTCCCCTCTGTCCAGCTCAACCAATGGCTCGTCACCACCTCAGCATTACATTTACATTTATTCATTTAGTGGACGCTTTTATCCAAAGCAACTTACAATTGCTATACATGTCAGAGGTCGCCGATGTCTCACAGTGGGAATCGAATCCAGGTCTCCCACACCAAAGGTATCTATGCGCCATCACCACCATTACCCCCTACTCTTAAGGAGAGCCCACCAGTTGCTCTCAGCAGCTTGTCACACCCAATTGACTTGTGTGCCTCTTGTGTGTTTGTGTGCAGTTTTAGTGAAGTAAGTTAGCTTCTGCAGTTCTGTTTAGTGAGGTAAATCTCTTGAGTCTGTTGTAGCCAGTTTGTGGTTATGTTGTGTTAGTTAGACTCACAGTACTTTTGAGTATTTTGGTTTTTGTGTCCTTTTACCAGCGTGTGGCTGGCAAAAGGGTGGAACCAGGGCAAGAGTCCACACTGACAACCTCATTTAGTTAGTTTTCATTAGGTGTAGTGGGTGCTGTGCTCTTTGTATTTCTTAGAACTGACAGCAGCCTCTCTGATCATGAAAGTAATTCCTTAAAGCACAAACACATAGCCTATAAATGTTTACGCATGATCCATCAGGAGAGCTACTGCCTTAAGAGGACCCGGAGCTTCCCCGTAGTTTGCACCCTGCCTACAGACTTGACCATTGGATTCCAGCAACAGAAAATAACGTTACTCTTTAACTCATGGATTTGCTTTTCTGCTTCCGAAATGTTTCTCGTGTTGGTGAATTATTAAAAAACAAAACATCGGGTTAAAATGCATTGTAACGCACGTTATTGAGATTGTAACGGGTATATTACTGATTTTCTTTTAGTACTGCGTTACATTACTGCGTTAAAGCTTTTTGCTTTAACGCATATTAACCAAGTTTACATGAATGATGCAATACATTACTGTAACTGTACCTCCCAACACTGCCCACCACGCAAGAACAGTGACAGTGCATATGACTTACTGCGACAATTTGCAGCGCTGACTTTGTATGAAGCATGCTGGACTTAATGTTACATCACCATGTCACATGACATTAAAATCTCGTGGGAGCAAGGCGGCTGCAGTTTTCTGAGTGCCAATTGGGAGCCACCTTAGTTACCAGGGGCAGATTGGCCATAGGGAATTTTGGGAACAATCGGAAAAGCCGATCCATTTCAGGCCGAACCGGCCGTTGTTTTTTTTTCTTAAAGTTTTTATTCTTCAGTTTATATTTTCAACTTTAAATGACCCGCAACCGCGCCAGCCGGCTGGTCAGTCGGTTGGTCAGTCGGCTGGTCAGTCGGCTGTAGCGAATGATTTATTGAGGGGGAATACGAGCGGCCCCTCCCAACTTAGACTGATCCTCGTTTTTGCTGAAATCTGACTGGCTCAATGGCACAGATTGATTGATTTAGCTTCTTTATTGATTGTAAATATAAAAGGTGGCGCCTCCAACAAGAGATGCCCCAGCTACAGAAAACATCAAAAGGATAAAAACACAATAAAGCCAGATGGCTTATTTCCATTGTGGTCCTTTTTTTGGAAGGCAAATGGGTAGGAGCATCATGAAAAGGCAACCAGTTGGTTGTTAGCAGCTTGCAACTAGACATTAGTTCTCTTAAAAATATATAAATAAATATCTATAAAATAATAATAGATAATGTACAATACAGTAACAATACATTATACAATAATACTAATCATTACACATTCCTATATACCAGACAATACTAGTTCCATCACATCACAATACATTATATAAAGAAATTCACTAAATATTGAATTCAAAACAAAAGCATATTGACAACATTTCATGATATTTATGCTATAATTGTTATTGTGAGGGAATCAGCCACTCTTAAAGGACTTAAAACTAGCTAAAGAGTCAATCATCTTTATGCTCATCGGTAACCTATTCCACATAATGGCAGCTGAATACAGGAAAGTAGCCTTCCCCAAACAACTCTTAAACCTAATGGGTACCAGATCAGTTGTACTCCCTCTTGTGGTATAATTGTGGTATTCCCTAATTTTGATAAAGTAGTTGTACAAGTACTTTGGAGCTTCATTGTGTACAATCCTGTAAGTTAGACACATTTTAATTTGTGAAACTTGCTCTTCTACCCTCAGCCATTTAAGGCTGATGAAATGAGCGGGAAGAAGATGTGTCCTAGATGTAAGTTTAAGGATCAGCCGCACCAATTAAAGGAGTTTGCTCTCAGTACTTTTGTCAGGGCTGAACTCAGCCCAGGGTTTTTGATCATATTTAACTATTTTAGCATTCTGACTTACTCAAGCTTGCCTGACCTGATCTTGTTCAGTGCAGTGGTGCATTGCTTATACAAACTTAAGCGGCAGGTGTCATAAAAGGTTTCTTGAAGGTCTTCATCATAATGAAATTTGATTGTATACAAGTATGACACTATATAATAAAATAACTGCAAAACTCTTTCTCTGTGCCCCCACAGGGTGCTCATATAAAATTCCTCTCCCTCTTAAAGTCCTGGGCTGAATTTCATTCCCCAGTACATCCCTGTTTGTGAACTTTACCCTCATTGGTTTGTGTGACATTATTATTGAACTTCTGATTCGTTATCTCCTCTGAAGAGAATGCAATGTATTTGATCTCCTCCTCCTGGCAGCTCACTTGAAAACTTAAGCATAAACAGTGGCCATACTGTATGTACTAGTTTTCAATTCCAACAAGAAAGCTTACAAAACAGTTTAGTTCAGGTTTGTTACTGTTAAACAAGTAATGCCCTTGTAGGTCATATTTTCCTATTTTCACCCAATATGGTAGCCATTTTTTTTAGGCAGTCTAGATTTAGGATTAGGAGTTGGCTGTTCACTTTCTCTGGTGAGTACATTTGGTTTTAAGACTGTTGTTCGCTAGACAAAGTTATTAGCCCTGTTAAAATGACAGTTAAGTTGAAATACAGATGCACCTAGCTAAGCAAGCTAGCTAGCGCCACACACTTCCGTTAGCTCAACCATCTCATCCAAATATGGTCACTTCCGGTGCTGCTGGTTGCAAAAACTCAACATGGCGGCGCCCTATCGGAACAAACTCGAGGCTTCAAAACCGCAGTCCACAAACCAACAGGTGACGTCACGAGGACTACGTCCACTTCTTAAGGCTCGGGCAGACTACACGACTTTCAGCGTCGGCGGATGGCTGTGTCGTTCACACTACACAACTTGTCATCTTGTGACGGGAGTCTTGAAGTCGTTGTGGCGTTCACACTACGTGACTGATCGGTGACAGGTGGTCACACACACACACTACACGAGCTGACAGCGTCTGTGTCACCCGACGCTGGTCTCCAAACCACGTTTTGTCAAGAAAAACCATGTGAAATGAGCGAGCCTACACACGAAACAGCTTTTATTAGTTATTATAAAGATACCAATTATAAAGACAAAGAATATGGGTGAAAGAATGGATTAGCACACACAGGTAGCAGGGATTGTCTGAGAGAGAGAGTGAAATGTGTTTTGCGGTGAAAAAGTAACTGTCGGCGATGTGTCAGAAATGTGTTGGGGAGCCGTTTTGATGCATCGTTGTGTAGTTTACATATAACGACTGCCAACCGCTGATCAACCTCTAATTTACTCCCGATCACAGCCTGACTGTTACCAAAAATCGGGCTAAAAATCGTGTAGTGTGAACTAGGCTTAATATACAATCCATGCCAAGGACATGCCAGTGCAGCTACAAAAAATACCATGTAAAAAAGGTTGATGAGAGGTCGCATTTTCTTTTTCACTTGTTTATTTAAGATACACATGACCATAATTTATTCAGTGTCTTGATGAATTGCATTTTGAAATATGTAAATGTTCTGCTTGTTAATATTATTGTTAATGATTATTTCGACTGAGGCAATACATCTGAAATACAATCATAGCTTATTCTGTGCTGAAAGCTCCATCATACATCCCACACACATAAAGAGCCAACATAAGCTGTGATCACTGGGGAACTGAGCTGGTCAATAACAAGTAAATGATAAACTCCAGACCTGCTTTTAGCTTGAGGATTACTGTATGTTCATTGCACTGAGAATATCTTGTTCAAGTGCCATTGGCAATAAGGTGCAGATGGCTGCTGTGGTATACCTTTAAAAACAATATTGTGACAGGGCAGCTGCAGTATGGGTCAGTGGTTCTGTGATGCTGCTTCGATCTACAACAGATGGGCCCTGCAGCAGTGCTGGAAATCCCCTGGTATCCCCACAAAAAACAACACTGAACTCTCTGTCTCCATTTTGCATCCAGGAACTGTGTTTATTTGAATAACTCCTCCAAACCCATTATCTAATGACATGACTCAATGAGTCACTATCCCCCAGATACCGCTGAGGGAGAAACATTGGGTTTTTGGCAGAGAGCAACTCGAATGCAGTGGAAAAAGGAGAGTTTCAAATGAATTTCAGAGGAACGGAATATTGGAATGATTACAACACATCAAATCCACATATCTATAGGGAGTATATGTGACTCTGAGAGAATTACCTTGACACACTTACTAACTACTAAGGCTTATCTCAACTACTCACTTTTCTGCAGGAGGATTCAGAAAAGTTAACAAGATTTTTGCCAAAAACTTTTGAAAACCATGACTGATCTACCACTTACCAACACAGATGCTTCATGCTCACCAGACCCTGACCACATCCAGTTGGAATTTACCTTGAAATCATCAAAGAGTGTAACTGTTCAACAGGACCCTCACGGGACCCATGAACAAGCAGATGTGTTCTCTAATGAGAAAACAAGATTCAAACAATGGGCTAAGATTTGTATTGTCTGACAAAAGAACATGTTAAGATTTTAAGATTTTAAGTTATCCTACATTTAGGAGACCAAAAACTATTTGGTTTAGATGTTGGTAAGATTGCGTCATGGTTAAGGTCAGGGAGATGCGTCTGCATGGCTAAAAGAAATCAACATTGACTGTTTGGAGGAGACACAAAAACACAATCTGTAGTGCTGAAATCATCATCCACCCTGACCTCATTCTACCTCTTTGCAGCTGTAAAATGTCACACCATAGCTGAAGAGATAGCTTTTCAGAAAAATAAAAACATGGATTATTTAAAGCCATTTGTACAAACAATAGGTGTTGCTGTTTGTCTGGTTGGAGCAGTCTGGTTGGAGCAGTCGTATATCATTAGAAATGAATAGTGGTCACAAGTTGAAGCACGGACAACACGGACATTTAACTGACTGAATAAACTGATTAAGAGGGCTAGCTCTGTCCTGGACTGTCCTCTGGACACCACAAAGCAGGTGGGTGGGAGGAGGATGCTAGTCAAGCTGACGTCCATCAGGGAAAACAGCTCCCACCCCCTGCATGAGACAGTGGTGTCTTTAAGCAGCTCCTTCAGCAGCAGACTGCTGCACCCAATTTAATGATTTAATTTAATGTCTATTTTATTTGTCTACTGTTTGCTTCTGTTTTTGGTTTGTTTTTGTACTGGAGTTGATGTAACGAGTGAATTTCCCCATTGTGGGATTAATAAATCTATTCTATTTACATTCTATTCTATTCTATTCTAACAGAACATTTGTCTCAATGACCAAAGAAATTAATCATAAATGTGTATTTCATCAGTATCAGAGGATCTGTATGTTAAGAATGGCAGCATGGGTAGTGTTGCCAGATTGGTCAGTTTTCTGCCCAATTGAGCTCCTTGGGCAGGTCAAAAGCTTGTATAATTTGGGTGCAGTTTCCCCTGATTAAATGTGATGGATTATATTCCAATGAACTGTCTCTTCCTCACCTCCAGATTTTTTTCTGTCTGCTACCCCAAGAATCGTGGTGGAGATAATTTTTCAACATAGGAGAACAATTAAACTATTATTACTATTAAAACAGAAGACTGGATATGCATCTTCTCAATGCTTTATTTTTCTAACTGCACTCATATTCAGCCACTGAATCGATCAATAGAGGCTCCAAAGGGGCCAAATTCCTTCCGACTGCCACAGGACAACCATTACTGGAATGTATGTTGTATTTTAGCAGGCACTGTTGTGACAAAACTCTGTGTGTGTGTCATCTGATATCCTACTTTAGACTTACAAAAAACCTTTCCTACATATATCTTCTATTTCTACTTGTATTTTTATGACAATCTGACCATGTTGGAATCAGTTGATGTTTGTAGAAAGCCAATCGATGCTGGCCCAGAATGTCTTTTGCCATCTGCTAAACATGGAGGATCTGAATGGGCACAGACTGCTGTGTTCTTGCAGCCATTAGGTCCATTGATTGCTCTGCATGGTTGCATAACAGCAAAGCAGTATGAGACCATTGTATGAGACCAGATGCACCCTATGGTGCCAACACTGTACCTCCATGATGTTCCCCACATTCTAAGATGATAATGACTTCCATACACACTGCTTAACAAGGGCGGTTTCATAAAACACCAGGACGACCACACACCATATTGCCTCAAAACTGCCATATTAACCTTTATGGCAGTGCAATAGAAAAAATAGATGTCAATCTTCTTAAACCCTCCAAAAAGAACAAGCTTTTATTCCTTTGAAATGACCCCGAGCTTCTTCAAGGGGCTTCCATCAAGGTCAGGTGAGAATAAGTGTGTTTATAGGTTCATAGGTAACAAAAAAAGAAGTGTTAATATATCCTGACAGTAGAACACGAGACAGATAATCTGTAAAAAAAAAAAAAATCTGGTTCTTCAGGCTCTCCGACTCGTGCTCATAAAGGCATTTGCAAGAATCTACCGCAACCGAATCATAACAACCAATCAGAGCTAGGGGGAGCCCCTAACGCAGTGTCAATCACTGCTCCTGCACACATTGCGCAGTCCTCCTCTTATCTGTGCGCGAGGGCGGAGCTAGACTCTCAGCACGGTGGGGCGGAGCTTCATTGTGGGCCCACCTGCTACAAAGTCATATTAACCAAGTTTACATGAATACACTTGTACAGAGAAATTTAGACTGAGTAGAGTCCAGTGGTCCAGCAGAAGCAGAAGCAGAAGTTGTTGTCTCGTACAGATGACCCTGGGTACTGCAATGGATATTCTTACAACTCATGATAGGCAATGTCACTACCGCAACCTGCTGGTGTAGCTAATAAACTGCTCTCATGTTTACAGATCTCTGTTTATAGATCTCTGTGGTACAGAGTGGACAAAATTCCACAAATGTGTAAAAAGGAAGTCACAAATGTAAGGTGACCTGCAAATTGACAGGAAATGATCCGCAAATGTGCAAAAACTGTTTTGTGTGTAAAAATAGATCCACAAATGCGTAAATAACACTTTGTATCTGAAATTAAAATATGTGTGTACAGAGTAAATTGTACATATTTGCAAATTGCACTGTATTTTTGTGGATATGATTTAACACAACATAAATGTAAAAATACATGTTTTGGGTAGTGAGATATTTGTGTATATATATATTTATTTACAGATCTCCGCAGTACACATTGGACAAAATTCCACACCACAAATGTGTAAAAAGGAAGTTACAAATGTAACATGACCCACAAATTGACAGAAAGCAGTCTGCAAATGTGCAAAAACTGTTATAAGATAAGATTTTACACATCACAAATGTAAAAATACCTATTTGTAGATAGTGAAATATTTGTGCATCATAGTACACATTTGTGGATTGTTTTCTGTGGGTTACAAATATTAAAGTCCACCTGGCTCAGTATGATTCCGTGGTGCTTGTATCGACAAGTGGCAAAGAGGCATGTTGACAAACGGTGGGGAATAACTTTTGATGAGGGACAGTGATGTATGCGGTGTAGTACCTGCTGTTAGACGCCGTCACAGCTGCCTCTGAAGCCTGGGAGTTTGGTGGGAGGGGCTTAGCAGAGTGATACAAGCAGTGGAAGGTTTTGCATTGTGTATTCAACTGTTGCCTTCTGTAGCTTTAAGGTGAGTTTAATTATGAAATGGTAGGCATTTTAATAAAGAGAGAGACAGGCTCACTTAGAAACTACTTAATGGTGCATGAAAACGGTTCCTCTTTGCTTTTCAGTAACATCTTGTTGGCCATTTTGTGAAAACAACATCAAAGGACTTATTTCCCATTTCTTCCCTTTCTTTTCAGTTCAGTTGGGGGCAAGATTGAAAAATCCATGTAGGGATAAAACAGAAAATTCATCCCGAGTCCAACATGTTGGATGACATGGCACCTTGACCTCCCAAGAACAAAACTGCTACCACAAGTCCTGAGATTAGTCATTTTGAGTGAGAAGGGGGGCAGTACATGTTTCAATCGATGAAAATGTCATCAGGGACAGCCCTATTTTCCTCAGCTCTGTTGTAGATAAATATTGTCCAATCCTGCACTGTCAATCCCCCTCTGCTTTCAAATGGAGACCCCACCGCCCCCCTCGCTGCTCCACACATGGATACACATACACATATCACATCAAAGATTTCATCAGGAGTGAAACACAAAAATCCAAGGAAGGTGTAGCTGCTGGTGATGGTGTTTATGTCAGATATAGATTTGTCAAGTGCTGATGAATTACATGTTTTGAAACGGTAACCTCTATCAATCTTCTCAGTCCTGCTTGTGGCACACGCAACGGACCCGACGCACACCGGAACACAAAAAATCAATAACACAACACTCATGCACACACACATCAGAAAGAGGTGACAGAAATTAATATAAAGACAGATCATGATATGGGTTATAATTCCTTAATTCCTGCCTAGCCCCACACAGCAACATATTACATAATAACTGTGATCAGTGATTGTGTACCCCCACCTCCCTCGCACGTGCAGGTGGCATATTAGTAGATGATTTCAGGGCTCTGAAACATACAAACAACTTGACATTTTGTGCTGAATGAAAATTGGGACTTGGTACATAGCACTAAAGCTACTCATTGGAGTAATGCATGATTAGCATTCGCCGGTGAATAGAAAGAAAGTGCTGCAGATAATGAGGGCTGTGGAGGCACTTCTTCCACACTTTTTAGGTTGACAGCAGCAGTGTTGGGTTTGTCGATTTCCAAGCTGTGTTTGAAAATCTCTGGTCTTGCAGAGGCTGATTACAAGAATCTTCAAAGATTGCTGTGACATCATTTTAAAATGATGCGCATGTCCTTCAAATGTTGCTGAGGAAACAGATAAAGTGGAGGCTTTCAGTCAAATAAGTTTCAATCAAGTGAGTTTTCATAGTTCCAGATTTATTGGAAATAAATTAAGTCAGTGTGTGGGCTTTTACGTGTGTGTGTGTGTGTTTGTGTGTGCGCACGCAATTAAGATATCTTGATTTAAACTGCTGGTGCGTTGTGAGGGTGCACAGCTGTCTTGCTAGCACAACACATAAATGCCGGGCCTCAGCTGTAGCAAGCTTCACAATGGTCCCATGTACTGCTCACACTGGTGTCATGGGCCAGGGCCCTTTGTGTCTTTATGTGTGTGCGGACAAAAGAGAGACATCAGTTGAGACAGTGAAAAAGAGTTAGGCATGGATGTTTGTGTGTGTATATGCAGCTTGCACGATTCCCTATGTGTGCACATTCATGTTTTTGTGTGTGTGTAAATCGGGCAGGTGGCCATCATTGGCAGAGTTGCTCTCCGAGGATGTGTCTGATTACAGAGGGCCGTTGTTAATGGAGGGTCTGTCTCTCTGTTCTCCACATCTGAGGGTCCATACAGACCTCCACAGGCTCCCGCTTCACAGTGTGTGTTGGCAAGACATTCGGTCCCATCAAACTGGGACTCTCTTCCTGTCGAACACCATGGTGTCGGCGCTTTTCACACCATAGATCAGAGTCCAACCCAAGAGGAAGAATAGTAGAAGGTCAGAGGGGTGTGTAGACGGAGGAAATGGTATCAGGATAATGGATGCATGTCTGAGCAAAACGTCAGGGTTTTCAGACAGGAATATAATACCAGGGGAAGCAGCAAATTGGCCAATCTAACACTGACTGCCCTTTTGTTTTAACAATTACATTGTCTTTTTTGACTGTGCAATAAGACTACACATTTACATATATTAGTAGTTTGACATATATTTAGGCCCTGCAATTTAATCTCAACACATATTAGAACATACAACGAGTTTGTGTGCCAGTAATAACCACCACATGTTTTTTTCATTTCAAACTTCAACTGAAAAATGTTGAACTTAAACACAAAAAGAGATAAATCTTTCGACGCAAAAACTCTCCAATTCTCCCACAAGCACATAAAAGGCATTAATAAGATAAAAAAGAATAAAAAAACATGGAAATATTGTGCAAATTGGGAGGTGAGCTGTGATGAATCAGCGCTGATCATCCCTTACAGCTTGTTACCCCCCACTGCTACAGTATGAGTTTCAGGCCGACTCAACTGGAGGAGTGGGCCTTTCTGAATCACAGTTTTATTGGAAAGTAAACAGTAAGTCACGGCACATAGTACATCAAAACCTGCAATGCATGTTTTCAATTATTCTATGAGTCAGTTCAAATAAGCTCCAGAAAGGGTAAGACCACAGAAATTCAGTAATTATTAGTTTCCATGTCTGTTTATACACTCATCTTTTTCACTTCACTAGCTCTATCAGATCAAGTGTGTCTGTTCAGAGCTACTGTTATCATCACATATTGTTGGTCTTTAGGTGCAAAATTTTTAATAAACTGACAAGATACCAACTTTGACTAGTTTTTATTTAAAAATTCATGACATGAAACCATTGTTAAACTGGTATCCTAAAAATGAAGCAGCTCTGTAAGTGGTATTATTTAGATATTCAAAGCAACAGTGCACTGTGGGTAGCCTGGCCGGGGATACAGATCAGTATTTGAATATTAACAGCCACATGGTACCTTAATTTGTAAGCCTGTAAGCAAGTTACTTCACCAGACGACGTAGGAAAAAAAAAAGCTCTCTCAGGCCAGATTTTTAATTAAGAAGCTAGCCAGAGGGGTTATTGTTTTCACCGTGTAAAATAAGATGAAACTTTTCCACGTTCCCTTCATTATGCCAGCCTTCGGAACCTGTTTGTAAATTGTTCTGAATCACTTTTTTTGCAGTCATTTGGAGCATCAGATTGAATTAACCAATATGCCCATAAAATTTGGTGCAGAGAGTTTTAACTGCTCAGTGGGGTGATGAAAGTGCTGTATGATCCAGGAAACTGACATGGTCTTTGAACGTTATTTATGAAGATTATGTAGGTAAGTAATTATGATTTGCACCAAGATTAAGGAAAATAATATGAAATTAAATACAAACAGATACTGTTATGTTATTAATATGTAGGCCTTCAAACAGTGTGTTGATAAACTATAGTCGAATACTGAAAAGTATAGCCTTGGTTTGTTATTACTAAAAATAACAAATAACTGCAGTGATAATGTCCCCTAGTGTGTTTCAGGGAAACAATGTTGGTATGTAATTTCATTTTTACAATATCTGTGTGGATGGGCACTAAGTACAGTTTGTAAAATCACTTCAATTCCAGTGGCTACACAGACAGGGACTGAGGTTGGTGGCCATTGTTTAGCCCCATCTGTGATTTAAGAACTTCCTACGTTACTCCATGACTCCACACATTAGTTAGTTGCTCGATGTCGTAATTCAAATCACAGAATGACTTACAGAGAGCTGAGGTTATTGGGTTGTCTGTGAGTTTTGACACTCTGGTCATTTGCCATCACCACATCTAATGCTACCTAAGTCCCCTCTTTGTATAATGCAGGATGAACAAAGCCCACAGGAAGTGCTCAGAGCTTTGAAGCCTATTTCAGTTTGATGTTTAAATTTTGTGCAGAAACACACTTCACCAGCTATTATTATAACGTTATAATAAAGGTCGTCCTTTATTATAACTTTAAGTTCATGTATGAAGAAACCTTTAAATCTTTTTTCAATCATCACTTCTTTCTGTTGATGATTTTCTCACCTTTTCTTCATTTTGTGCACCCCCTACTTCTCACCTCACTAGCTTCCTTTGACCATTTCTCCTCATTAAATGTTCCTCCCATTTCACTGACTTGTCTGACTAATCAGAATCTCCTGCTGTTTGAACAAGGTTTAACAGTGTAATGCAATATTGTTTCATAACACTAATCATTAAGTTCAATTGATTGGCACATTAATCAGAGGAGTTAATTGGACAACCACATGAATGCTAATAAGTGTCTGATTTGACAGAAGCAGAAATCTGTTATTAGATCGTATATCATTATTACACACAAACTACTGTACCTGTGCAAAAGTGTGACTACGTGATATCATGTGGATGTCTCAGATAGATGAAGTTCCTCATAATTAAGCTGTATTTTGGACTGAGAATTAGGAGGAGAGGGAGTAAATGGGTCAAAGTTAATCTCAGATATAGAAAATTGGATTGAGTTGAAGGGTAGAGGAAGGTGTGAGGTTTTGTTTTTATTTTATTTTGGTCCACGTCAGCACTTTGTCCAGCCAGCTTTATTTAGGCAGTTAGCGACATCATTAGCAAGAGTCTTGGACAGTGTCTGACCTTTTCACCTGTCGGCAATCACACTCTGCATCATTTCCTGCAGACTACCAAGTTTGGTCAAGTCCCTGTGGTATTTTATAAGTTCATTAGTAAGGTTTTGTGACAGCGCGGCAAACAGCTTTTTCCAGGCAGTGCTGAGAAAAAACAATAAACCTCTTGTAGAATACAATAGGAAGTAGCTTTCTGTATTTGCTGATAACTTTTACAAGCTATAACTTGTACAAGTTTTCAACTAATAAATTCCACAAACAACTGGTTTTAATCATGTGTTCAATTTATTATTGGTAATTTCAGCCAGGGATACTAACGAAATGGCTATTGATATGTTGGCAAAGTTGGTCGGCCCACCATTTTGGTCCACACTATATCTATCTATCTATCCATCTATCTAGCCCCAGACATAAATGGGGTCGCCAAATGGTGAATCATATTTTAGAATCCACCATGTGGTTGAGATATGTGGTATCTTAACAACCATTGGATGAATTCCATTAACGTGTCCTTCAGGATGAATTGTAATCACTTTGGCGATCACTTAAGTTTTCTTCTAGCACAATTATCTGAATTTTTGTTTGTCCAGTACTTTGGTTTATTTCTTAATACCTGCAAAACAAATGACGTTCCCATCAGCTGTACAGCAAATGTTTGCATACTAATACGCTAACCTAAGATGGGTAACATGGTAGACATTACACCTGCTTAGCATCAGCATGTTAGCATAATCACTGCGAGCATGTTAGTATGCTGACATTAGCATTTAGCTTGAAGCATTATTGCTAGTGTGGCTGTAGCCTTGTTACAGTACATTAAAACATGATTCATCCTTTATTTGTGTTTCTGCAACATTGAGAACACTCACATTGCTGGCTCTCTGTGAGTCCCCTGGGTTGTCATACAAAGCTTCACTCTTGTGGTCCTTTGGCTGGACTAATCAGCTCTCCTCTCCTGAAGGCTGGCGCTATGCCCAGTAGTAAACTCAATGTCCTGCAGAAATAGCTAGATCAATTGATAGATTGTCAGCATATGCAGCTGCAGAGAACTACGTTAGGCGCAACTCAGCCACCCTCCTGAATAAATTTAATTGATGCATTGGTCTGTGGCTACTTCTATTACTGTGCTAATAGGCCATGTGTACAAACAAATAAACTGTAACCAGAGACCATACTGTGCACAGTTATTTAATATATAAACAGAAAAAATTTCTGTAAAGACAGCATCATGTCTAATTTAAAGAGGTCATATTACGCTCATTTTCAGATTAAAAATGTTATTTAGGGGTTGTACCAGACCAGGTTTACATGGTTTCATTTTCAAAAAACACCATATTTTTGTCATACTGCACATTGCTGCAGCTCCTGTTTTCACCCTGTGCGTTGAAGGCTTTGTTTTAGCTGTGGAGTGATACATCCTGCCTCTACATCAGGGGTCTGCAAATACAGTAAGTCTGGCATGAGGCCAAATTTTTTTCAAGCCGTTATATGGCGGGCCAGAACAAAGTCAAATTATTTCAAATCATGTGCATGTTTAGCTCAGTCGGTACTGTGCGGGACTCTCTCTAGGTAGGTTGTAAGATTGATTCCATCTTACTGCAGATATTTTTTTCTCCCTTGTTAATCAAATTGAAAAGGACAATTTTGCACATGCTCACTATTTAGCATGTGCTGCAGTGTGCGCGTTCCAGCATTTGATCCGCATTCATAAACCTTTGGAGACTTATTTTCATAACGCTGAGGAAATTCAGGGGAGTCTAATCACACATTTACTGATAGCTTTTTCAGAGGTGTGTCAAGCAAGCCAGAGACTCTTTTGAATGTCTGTAGCCCGGTTGGAATGTGTATAACTAGTTTTTGTAGTAAACAAATAACTTCATTGTAGGTTAAATGTAGGTCGCCTGCATCAACACCCAGGAGAGAAGCTATTTGATTTCTTGAGAAGGTTGGAGCGCTCACTGACCAAGGTAGTGTTAAAAGGTGGCCTCCCCAGTCATCGTGCAGACCGTGCACGAATTGACCAACTCATCAGAGGTGCTGCTGAGTCAGATATGATGCTATTACAGTTGAGACTAAGAGAGAGAAAAGAGTCACCTCCCACATTCTTAAAGCTATTAAATGAGATTCGGGAAGAGGAAGAATACGAAAACTAAACACAACAGTGAGAGAAGTAAAAGTCAGTGAAGAGGCAAAACTCAAAACTATAGAAGTCCAGCAGTTGAAGGCAGAGATCAGGGAGCTGCGTTCTGAACTTAGTGAGTTGACAAACAGACAGCAAGATACACGCGCTGAACAAAAGTCGAAACTAAACAAGAAAGTTACTGACACTGGTACAGAAAGTTAAGTCCAGATGTTAAGACAGCAGGTGCAACAGTTGCAACACCAATTGACTGTTATGTCTGTATAGCATAGTTCAGCAGCAGCAGACCCTAAAAAGAGAGAGATGAGAGTTAAACCCAGCAGGGTTGCAATGCCGTGTGCTGCAAAAGACCCCGAAAGTTATTTCTGCTACAGGTGTGGCGAAAACGGCCATATTGCAACCCAGTGCACAGCTGCTGAGAACACAGCAAAAGTGATCCAGAAGTTACTCAGTGCCCTTCGTAAGAGTAAGGAGGAGAAAGGGGCACCAAAAAGCTCAGCTGAGCCGAAGGAGATTGGCTCTGTCAGGAAAAGTTCAGTCCACACCACTCAACCCTGTGGCATGCCGAAAGGACTAATTGGTCCATCCATGATGGCCAATGTGAAAATTGAGGGGCAGCTGTCACGGCTGTCGCTGTCACCTTTGTGTTTCCCCTTTTTCTGTCTCACCTCTACCAAGTAGGCTGTGTCCCTGGGGAATGAAGACCCGCCTACTTCCTGGTTTCTGGGGTGCTGACATCAGTCCCGCCCATTGGTTCCCTCTGTTTCCACTCAACCAATGACTCGTCACCCACATTAATTACCTCCTGCTCATAAGGAGAGTCCACCTGGCAGCTTGTCAACACCTATTGACTTGTGTGCTGCTGGTATTGACTGCATACCCTGCCTGTTAGTTGAACTTTGTGTTTATTGGAACTATCCACCTTCCTTGCTTATTAGCTGTACATTGTGTGTAGGGAAACCATTTGCATACCTTTGTTTGTTAGCTCCACATTGGGTGCAGTGGAGAAATTCACTTAGTGTTTTGTTTACTATTGTGTTAGTTTTCACCAGGTGGAGTGGGTGCTGTGCTCTTTGTGTTATTTTGTAGCAAGAATCAACTCTGCTTAAATAGATAGATAGGTACAGGCCTCCTTTTGAGGACCTTTTTATTTTAACTTGGTTTGTTATTTTCGCAGCACCCCCGTCCACCCTCCTTTTGTTTATTGTTACCTGTCTACATCTCTCTGTTACCAATAAAAGTTACCTTGTTAAGATCTATACCAGTTGTGCCTATATGTTTATGGCCCCCACTCCCCTAGACCAACAGGGGGTCGTAACACAGCCGAGTCACCATCATATTTGAGAGCTGGTACTCTCGTTTCCTCTCCACTGTGCCCATCCTCCCTCTCACCGATCTCGCCATATGGGGCCTGAGTGACTCCAACTACCCATACAAAGGTTATATAGCAGTCGAGCTAGGGCTCCCTACTAACTCTAAGGGAGCTGAAGAGACACACAGAGAGTCTCTGTGTTGGCTCTAGTATGCCCAGACCCAAAGAGCCCTGACCCAGTTCCAGTTATTATCAGCACCAACTCCCAGAAGCTGCATTCTTTATTAAAACGCTGTGAAGAACTTGAAAGCAGTGTTGAGGTCCACTCCCTGAGAATAACCACCCTTACTTCAGAACAACCTTCACCCCTTTGCACCCCACTTAGGGATGTAGTGGGCCAAGTAAAGTGGCAAGGTCCTGGTCCTCTCACTATCCAACCTGGAGGTGTACGTTATGCCACCTGTAAAGTGGAGCAGCAACAGCCTATGGACAAAAGCATCCTGATGGTGGAGGCTGATGAAACCACCAACCTTCCAGTGGGTGTGCTGGTTCCACCAGTAGTACTACCACCTTCAACTATGGATAGCAATGCTTTCATCCTTCTGTAGAGAAATGAATCTCAAAAAGAGACTGCTCTCCCCACTGGAACTGTGCTAGCGCAGGTGTACTTAGTGGACAATGTCACTGAATTAAAGAATAACTCTGCCCAATCTAAATCCATTGACCCCAGCTGTTTAACTTTGTAGATTCGCCCATCCCTGAAGTAAGGAGGACCAGGTTAGCTACCAAGCTATCAGAGAGAGCCAATGTTTTCTCACTGGAGGAATCGGATGTGGGTTTGGCAAAGGGTGTGACACATCACATAAGACTTAGAGACCAGCGACCATTCAGGGAGAGATCCCGCTGCATAGCACCGGCTGACATCGAGGATGTTAGTCACCATCTACAAGAACTCCTGGCAGCCGGAATAATCAGAGTCACGTAGTCCGTATGCATCCCCCATTCTCATCGTGAGAAAAAAGAATGGCAAAGTAAGAATGTGCATCGACTATCGTCTACTGAACAGTAGAACCATCCCAGATCAGTACAAAATGCCGTGCGTTGGATGTGCTTGACTGTCTGACAGGAAGTAAATGGTTCTCTGTACTCGATCTGAGAGGTGGATATTAGCAAGTGGAGATGTCTGAGACGGACAAGGAAAAAACAGCCTTCATTTGTCCCTTTGGATTTTTCCAGTTCGAGAGAATGCCTCAGGGCATCACCGGTGCCCCTGCTACCTTTCAAAGGTTAACGGAGAGAGCTGTCGGAGACATGAACTGATACAAGTCCTTGTGTACCATGACGATCTCATAGTGTTTGGAAGAACACTGGAGAAACATGAGGAGCGTCTCCTCCGAGTCTTGGATCGGCTGGAAGAATGTGGTCTCAAAATCTCCATTGACAAGTGCAAGTTTTGCGAACCCCAAGTGAAGTTCTTAGGGCTCATTGTCTCTGCTTCTGGCGTTGCCACGGATCATGAAAAAGTGAGTTCCGTGACTGATTGGAAGAAACCCACTGACCTAAAGTCCCTGAGATCTTTTCTTGGATTCTGTGGGTACTATCGGCAGTTTATTGAGAATTATTCTTCCATTGATCGCCCTCTGACAGAACTAACCAAAGGATACTCCCTGGCTCAGCGGAAAAGGAGAGACGCAACCAAAGAAAAGAAAGAGAGCTACTTCAAAGCCTCCGAGCCTTTTGGTAATCGATGGACCCCAGATTGTGATGACGCCTTTCACCACATCATCTACAGGCTCATGCACACACCTTTCTTGGCTTTCGCTGATCCAACCAAGCCTTACATCCTGCATGTAGATGCAAGCTCGAATGGGCTGGGAGCAGTGCTGGATCAAGAGTATCTTGAGGGGTTCCGCCCAGTTGCTTTCGCCAGCCGCAAGTTGAGTCAAGCAGAGCGGAACTACCCAATCCACCAGCTAGAATTTCTAGCGTTGATGGACAAGTTCCATGACTACTTGTACGGGGCCAAGTTTACCGTAAGGACGGATAATAATCCACTCACTTATGTTTTGACAACTGCCCGGCTTAATGCTACAGGCCACAGGTGGCTAGCTGCACTCTCCACATATGACTTTAACATCAGATATAAGCCTGGCCGGGAAAACATTGATGCTGACTTGCTGTCCAGAAATCTACAGGAGACAGAGGATGGATGGGTGGATGTACCGCTCAGTGGAATAAAAGCACTTTGTTATTAGACCCCTACCCTCTCAAACACTCTGCCAGATTCCTAGACCTACTAGGTGCTTCCCCCAAAGCCATTCCTGATGTTTACGCCTATCTCACACAGATAGACATGAATCCTCTTGAGCAGCTGAGCCAACAACAGTTGGTTGAGGCTCAAAGCTCAGATCCAGTTATCAGTGTGGTACGGCAGCAAGTTAAGACAGGTCAGCTGGTATCAGTCCCTAAGCATCAAAGCCCTGATGTGGCCCTCCTGCAACGAGAAAGCTCTAAGCTTAAGATAAAGCATGATCTACTGTACAGAGTAACCAAAAGACACCCTGGAAGGGAAGTGAGCCAGCTCATCTTACCTGCCCAGTACAGACCCATGGTTTTGAAGTTCCTACATGACAAGACTGGTCACCTTGGCGTTGACAGAACCACAGAGCTTATCAAAGACCCAAAATGGCCTCTGAGATTGCAGCGTACATCCAGAACTGTGGCAGGTGTGTAGCCAGAAAGTCACTTTCACAAAGAGCTGCCACTCTGCAACAGATCACGAGTAATGGTCCATTAGATCTGGTGTGTATAGACTTTCTTTCCATTGAGCCAGACTCAAAGGGCATAGCCAATGTACTGGTTGTGACAGATCATTACACCAGATATGCTCAGGCATTCCCCACAAAGGATCAAAAAGCCTTGACTGTCGCCAAAGTCCTCTTTGAAAAGTTCTTTGTACATTATGGATTGCCAGCTCGCATTCATTCAGATCAAGGGCGGGATTTTGAGAGCAGACTTATAAAAGGGCTCCTGTCCCTGCTTAGCATTCGCAAGTTGAGAACCTCACCCTACCATCCTCAGGGAGAACCTCAACCTGAGAGGTTCAATCGCACTCTCCTGTCAATGTTGGGCACCCTTGATCCGGCTCAAAAGTCAAAATGGAGCCAACACATAAGCCAGTTACTGCATGCTTACAACAGCACAAGGAACGCTAGCAGCTGACGCAGCGTCCAAAAACCATGAACGAAACAAAAGACTGTATGATGCGAGAGTCAGAAACCAGACACTGGCAGAAGGTGACCGGGTGCTGGTTCGCAATCTTGGCACCACTGGAAAACACAAACTACAGGACAGATGGAACTCACTACCCTATTTAGTGATTGCAAAGTTGCCAAATCTTCCTGTTTATCGAGTCAAACTAGAAAGAGGGACTGGTGTAGTGAAAACAGTGCACAGAGATCACTTGCTGCCCATTGGTTACTTGGTGAGGATGTCCACTCAACCCGAGAGGAAAGCACAACCTAATAAGCCAATGACGAGGGCACAGAAAGCAGTGTGCGATACTGAAAGTCAACATGTGAGTCAAGACGGCCCGTCATCAGATTCTGAAGAGGACAGTACCTACCACTAACCTCAGTTGAGACTTGGTGCATGTACTCAAACCCAAAGTCATAGGATTGAGCAAGGAGATGGCCTGGTTCCAAATGACAGTGCTGTTAGTACCAACTCCAGTGTTCACAACTTACCTGAGGAGGATGAGGGACAGTTGGAAGGGCTTCTGGAAGCAACAGAGCAAATGGGAGAATGTCCACAACCACATCGAGACTCTGTGGTGGACACAGAGCTAGAGGACGGAGACGTCCTTACACCTAGCACCTCGGCTGTGGGTGTCGCATCTTCTCAAGAACTCCATGCAAAGAGGAAAGTGAAACCTGTTCTGCGACTCAGCTATGATGAACCTGGACGGCCTACAGACAGACCTATGACTATAGTTTATCGAGGCATGATCATTCAGATTAGCTATGATGCAGAGACCAAAGACACTGTTATACCACTAACAACTTCCCCTCCTCAAGCTAGTGTAGCTAACTAGTGCTGTGGTGTACTGTTAATAGGTCTGATGGGGACACCAGACAGTTAGCAGGGGGAGGGTGTAGCCCGGTTGGAATGTGTATAACTAGTTTTTGTAGTAAACAAATAAATAACTTCATTGTAGGTTAAATGTCAAGTTCATGGTTAAAATGTTCAAAGGGTTAAAATATTTATTCCATATGTGCTTTGTTTTATTTCATTTGTTAAATGAAGGTTCACTTTTACGAGAAATGTATTTAAATGTGGTCACAAACATGTTGGATTGTGATTGGATGATGTGCGTAGATAGAGGAGAGGGGTCAGAGGTGAGCAGGAAGAGAAACGAGAGAGGGAGAGACAGAGGAGGTCAGCGAGCGGAGCGGGAGTTTTCGGGGTGTGCATGTGTAAAGTTGTCTGAAATAGTTGTGTTTTATCGGCTAGATAATCTACAAGAAGAGGTATTTGTGAGTAAGACAGTCTCTAACCGAGGTCTGCTGTATCATAAGCTGTAGAGTGCCGCTGGTTAAGCGAGTGAGTGGCTAGTTAGCTGTTGCCTGCTACGAGCTAACTCAGCTCAACACGTTCCGTCGGATAGACTGCGTCAGGCTCGGGAACCCAGAGAAGGAGCCCAGATAGCGCTCTGAGCTACCGGAAAAGCTCAGAGTTCCTCTGGCAACGCTGGATAACCCTAGATAATGCTGGATAACCCTGGACTCTTGGCTACCCCCATCGCTCTCCTCCTTTCTAAGACCCATGGACTGGTAACGTTTCCCTGTCGGACCACATCGCAAAAAAGGTACTGGCTGTTGACTGTTTCTGCTCCAGTTGGAGTGAAGGACTATCAATCGCTCCCCAGCAACTAAACAGGCCTGCAATGCTTTATTTTAATTTTATTTTTCTCATTGAGATATTCTGCCGGCTTATGTTTTGAGTGAGGTGCACAGTAATTAATCACTCTGATGATTCAAGTTAAAGATGCTAATAAGCAGCTGCTGTTTTTTTTGTTTTGGGTGAACTGAAAAGCCTTGTTTGAGGGAAAGATAGTGGAAACACTGTCATTGTTTAAGTTTACATTTGATTGAATTTATCTTTTTTCCTTTTTATTAAACTTAGAGGGTACTTATTTTCATTCCAAGGTGTGGTTAGTATTTTAGTGATATCAAGGTTTAAAGTGACCCCTAAAACACCACCTTAAGTTAATTTTGTGCAATACAACTAGCATTATTCATAACTACTAAGTAGTTGGAAACCAAGAACTCAGGGCCCGTCTACATTTAGGGACGTTAGACGGGTTACATGTCCTTCAGAACTCTTCAAAGTAAAAACTCGTTCTCAAGCTTTTATTTTAGAGGTACAATCACTTAACTCATGACTGAGATCTATTTCAGCACCAGCCGTTATGAATTTATTTATTTCTTATTTTTCTGCTATCAAAGCAATCTGGCCGTGGGCCACCTATTGCCAACCACTGCTCTACATGATCTTTGTTGGGAGTTGCACATGCACAGTTCCTAGTTAAGGACTACTAGCCATTCAGAAGCAGAGAAGGGCGGGTCAGTGAGAAGCCGGTACTATTTTAGAGGTACAATCACTTAACTCATGACTGAGATCTATTTCAGCACCAGCCGTTATGAATTTATTTATTTCTTATTTTTCTGCTATCAAAGCAATCTGGCCGCGGGCCACCTATTGCCAACCACTGCTCTACATGATCTTTGTTGGGAGTTGCACATGCACAGTTCCTAGTTAAGGACTACTAGCCATTCAGAAGCAGAGAAGGGCGGGTCAGTGAGAAGCCGGTAAACACGGCTTCGGTTCAGCTGTACATGTTCCCCTTACCAGCTTAGCAACATCGACTGGAGGAAGAGTTTCAGATTGAGTTATTAAGTTTTAACAAAAGTATTTTTCATCCTAAAGTCATAACCGAGCTCTGTCTCTACATCACAGGAACAACTTTATGTCCATTGACTGCCTGAAGGGTAGGTAGTGTTTGGAAGGGAGAGGAGAGGTGCGTGCTGCAGCTCAGTGTTTTTCCACCTGTGTTTTTGAGGGTGTGTCAGACTAGCCGCTTAGCGAGCGTTATATGAGGCGCATTTAGCTTTCATCCCTGTGTTGTCACACAGATGAAAGGGAAACAACTGGACAACAAATGAGCTTTTTTTCAAGCATTTCAGAGCAGTGTTTTCTGTGGGATTTATCACTTTGCAAACCTATTACATACACAAAAAAGATATATAACTCAATAAAGGAGAGGGGGAAAGCCATAAAGCATAATATGACCTCTTTAAAGTTTGCCACCTATTTGTCTGGCACTCACTTGTCTGCAGGTGAAGTGACTGACAATGTAGAAAACAAGCACACATTTAAATGTAGTTGAACTGTTGGTGTGTGAATAAATAAAAAGTTATCAGACAACTTTAAATTGGGAAAAATCAGTACAGTAATGCACCATCCAACTGAGCACAGGATTTCATGATTTACCTATCCTAATGGACAACCTGTAGAAGTGAAGAAAAATATGCATCACAATTTTAACACTAAAAATGATCCTGCAACCAGGTTGAGTGTGTTTGACAAAAGGTTCCCAACATGTCACACTTTCTTACAGTCTGTGCAGAAAGATCTGGAGAATGTAGGGCTGTCTCATTTGGCTTTTCTATCATCAAGTTCCCTGGTGATGCATCCATTTATGTGTGAGAGTATCTGTGTCAGCTGGTTGATTCTCAGTGCTGCATGGCCAACATGGCTCGGTTTATTTATGGCAACAAAACATTGTTCTCATGCCAATGTAAAGGGCAAATGTTTTGAAAGGTGCGGCAGCTGTATTCACACTTTCTCTACCTGAAGCTGTTATCAACAAGAGCACATGTGGGAAGAAGGAGAGGGGAGAGACTTCCAGACAGCCAGGTAGACGACATGTAAACAACATTTAGCATAAAGACAGACGGATACTCAGTTCAGCTATTGTCTGGAACCACACAGATACAAAGTACAGTGTACATCTAGACAGAGTCTGGGCATAACTGCAGGTGCTTTAATTAGAAACTAAATAATGAAACAGAATGGACGAGTGGGCTGAAAGCAGAAAAACGGACTGGTGGCCAGACTGAGGGGGGAAGAAATGTTTCTTAATCATAGCTTTGTGCCTTGGAGCATGGTAAGTTTTAATGAATGATTGAAAACCAATCATAAATGGCGGTGCATTAATGCTGCAGGACGCCAGATGACCTTTTCCTTTGAACTGAGTGAAAAATGACATTCCAGCTCAAAATTTTGATGGCTTTTTTTTTTATTACATGTTTTACCCCTCCTGTACAGCTGCCCAATGCCTTAAGAGATTTCAATTAAATTGGCCTACAGAGTTCTTCACTTACTTTCCTTAATCTCTCTCTTGGCTTGTGGCAAAGTGTGATTTTGTTTTTTCCCTGATGTCATTTCCAATTTAATAGAAGTGCATTTTTGTTCGCCTGTGTTATGAATTAAAATGGGGTTCTTTATGGGCGGAGGTGCATGCTGCCATGGTTGAGCACCCCTTCATTCAAACTCTCTGTACCTTGAAGGTGAATAGTCCAGTGAACTTCATAAATTGTGTTGTAAGAGTTCTCCTTTTGGTGTTGTTGAAGGTAAGGCTCCAGACTTACCCTTGAGAAGGTGTTTGCTCCTGGTGAATTATAGATGCAGTCAGTGAGAGGGTTCTGTTTTCTCAGGAGACTTTGATGAGTATTATCTCCATTAGAAGAGACAATGTCTTGGCCATTTATATGATTCATTATACAAATATCCAAATTAAAACCCGTCCATTTGATGCAACTGCTCTACTAATGGTAAAAACAAAATAACACAATCATCACTCATACACTTTAGGACTTCAGTATGACTCATGACAGCTGACAGATCAGAAATCTTTTAGATTTTCTCAGCGAGGCCTCCAGATTTGGAGACATTAGAGGCTGTAATGAGGACAGCCCAGAGATCTGTGGACCGTGCAACCCATCCTTTCATTTCTCCACAACATGAAAAGACAAGCAGAGAACCGCCTACAACCCATCCCTGAAAAAATGATGAAGCTTTTTTTGTGCCTGTAACACTTTTTTGGAACAACCCGAAATTCCCTGGGAGACAAAACAATCTTTCAAATCAAAACTAAAAGACGTTTTGTTCATTCTGCCCCTAAAATGATTCCCAGCTGACACACAGCTTGTTAGTCCCCCCAGAAGTCGTCCCTGGGACATTTAGCATGAGGAGAGACACAGACCGTTACGTAAAAGGTAATGAGTGCCTGGCATTGGACTGACAGAGCCCATGGGTGTTCTCAGCTGACTGTGTGTGGATGTGTAGATGTGCATCATTATTGTCCTAAATTAGTACATGCATCTGTCAGTCTTCAGGCCTGTTCTGCTAGCTTGTCATTCATGGTTGGTTAAACAAGGCTGGTCAGTCAGTTTGTGCCTTCTAGTTGCATTCAACCTTGCCTTCAGCCACATCAGCCCATGGCTAACAAGTAGATCCACCCTCTGCTGTTTACAATGCCGTGGTACTGACGTGACTCAAGCATGCGTTCACTTAGATACATCATATATCTATGATCAAGTAGCTTGCTGACATGCTAATTGATCCCTTGCTAAGCCCTGCCCACCGTAGTTGCCGCTGCTAGAAATGTCAAGCTTTCCAATCAAGAGCTGCAGGTATGCAGTTTACGATAATAATGGTATTTACCAGATTTACCATTTATTCGAAAATCATGGTACTTTTAAACAATGGGTTCTTGACTTTTGACAGAAATAAACAAAAGTAGGCTTCCCTTTTTTAGTTAGCATCCATTAGTTTTGCTGGCAGAAATGACACCTCTCACTGGCAGATTTTATTAGCTGTACCAACTGTATTAGCTGCTATTACCTGGGAAATTATATTTATTTCTAGACTGTTCCACTACCTCCTGCTGCAACCTAGCAATGTTCAATCTGTTTCACATCTGTAAGTAAAATCTGTAAGTAAAAGGTACATATACCTTTTATTCTTATTTTTCTATTTCTATTATATTATGTATTTTTGTAATTTTATTTAATGGGTATTTTCTTATCTGTTGTGTACATTTCCCCTGTGTGGGATCAATAAAGTCTATCTTATCTTAGCTACTTACTTAGCTATATTAGTAGAGAGCTAGCTAACAAACATGATCTAATTGAGTTGGTTGAAAACTCTGTCTCATGCTGTTTTTTTCTCCATCTGAGTTGTGAATGAGGACCTAACAAAAAGGGTCTTAAATACTCATTTGATAGCTACATATATGATATGCTAATTCAGTGCCATGTAATTATGCAAAAAAGAATGAGGCTACAGCTAAAGCTGCCCCTGGGAAACAGCAGGTATTATAACATGTAGTAGATATGGAAATAAAGGAGCACCATGTTCTTGTTTTGCAGGTTAAAGCTGATTTGTCCTGGTAATGTGGTACGCTTATAAGGAAGCAATTAAGATTAGGTACTAGCCTATGGTCCTAGCAGGCACCAGCCACTGGGCCTACTCACTGAAGATGTGCCTCTGTGTTACTACTCTATGCTACAGAGATGGAATCTGGGAAATATGGTCCAATAACAAGGTATCAGGATGAAGTAAACCATTAACTTAATTTCCCAATTTATTTTGAAATAATTTATTAGGGGGGACAACTTTCTGTCCCCTCCCCTCTGATGTGCCTATTTACGTTTGCAGAGCTATGATTGAACAATCACTGTTAATAACTTAAATGAGCATTAAGCCAACCAGACGAACAGATCCTGGCAGAATCAGTGAAGTTTCTGTAAAATTGAGTCAGATGCTTTAAGAGAGAAGGAGAGAGGATGACTTTGTGATTCTCCAGCAATAATCAGCGAGGGCATTTGAAATGGAAAAACAGAGTAATAATTCTCCCTCATCCCGCTGTATAATTGCAGGGATGCAGTTCAGAGGAAAAGAGCAGCGTCTAAATTTTACTCCTGAAGATTTGAAGCAAGGGTGTTGGTTGCGGTGAGTTGTATCCTTGGGAAGTGATTTTTTGCTGGTGTCAGCATCTTTGATGGCCAGACAATTTTAGAGCCCCCATGTATCTGCCACAAAATGTGATTTTATTTTTGGCTACATTTGTTTTTCAAGCATTTAACGTTTTTCTGGCAATACTCCTGCAACGCTGCATCGATTTGTCATAAGAGATATTAGCCTGTCATGATCCAGGAATATATTCTCTGGAAAGATTAGCATTCCCCCCTAAGCTCTGAGTGCAGATACCACTTTCCAAAGCTTTACATTTTCTTCCTTTGCTTCAGAGTCAAGAGCCAAAATTCTTAAGCAGAATATTTCTTATCTATACACATGCCAGTATATAGATCATGTACTGACTCTTTCCATCACTCTTCTGATTCATGTGTTCTCCTCACCCTTCTTGCTCTATATGTTTTCTTTCTTTTCTACTGCAACTGCTGCTTCTATTAGTTAAGTTTTGATCCCTGTGGAATAAATTGCAATTTGAACCTGTGGTTTTATTGGAAAGACCAAACCAGTTCTGGTATTGTGAAGCCATAAAACAAGATTGCATTCACAACCTTTTTAGCAAAAGCATATCCAACTTGGCTAGAGCTTTGTGTTCTGACAAGCATATATCACAGATGACAAACTCTGTTGGGTAATTTTAACATTTTACTTACTTTATTCAAGTACAAACGGAGGAGTGAAATAAAGTGAATTTGCTATGTGCTGAGATACAGAAATAACAGAGGACTGAAGAAAGATGTGATGCATGAAGAAACGAGCAGGAAGGAGGGTGTAGAGCCAAAGGTGGGGTGCAAAACATCAAGATGTTGCATTGAAACTGCGGGAGCTTAGTGTAGACATAGCAGGGGGCCAGTGGAGGGAAAATCATGTCAGGGAATATCACACTGTCACAAATCACATCGCCAACTCCCAGCTGAGATTGATCCGCCAACCTTCTGCTACCCAGCCTTCACGCGCCCTTAGTTTTTTACTTCCTCACAATGCAGCTAAGACATTTCTCTGCAAGGAAGCGCTGCGTTGTCATGAGCAGGTGACTGTGGTACCAGTGTGGGATCATGAGTTCAGGGCTGTGACTGGAAGAGGTAGAAGAGGATTAGTGGCCCAGTGTTGGGAGAGAGCTGCCTCCCTGCAGTGGACAACCAGCTGGTCAGCAGGCCGGCCAGCCCAGCTCCATCTGTCATTCACCTGCTCAACCTGCTGGGCGCCCTGGCAAATCTCTCCGCCTCCCATAGCTCCCAGAGATTATGTCATTCAGTTTGGTTTTGCTGTACATCATGTATTATGGAGGTCTCACAGAAAGTAGCACCAAAGTGTATCTGCAACCTGTACAAACCTCAAAATCTTGACCCTTGGTAGACCTTTTAATGTGCAACCAATAAGATGACATTCCTTGAAAGGGTTAGGGGAAGGACAAAAAGCTCATTCTCTTTCGTGACAGAACTCCCAGAACGGTACAAGGCCAGTTAAAAATGCAGTCTTGGCAGGATGACTTACGCCAAGTGCACAACTTGATGCATTGTCAGATTAGAGGAGACCATAAGTCATTCAGTTCCAATGGAGGGTGAATGATTGACATTGACGTGGTAGTGCTCCCACTGCTTGGCAAAAGGAAGTAGAAAGTGAACAATTGGAGCCCAATTGTGACCAAAATATTTTGTCTTTATTTATTTAGACAAAAGAAAATGTCCACAGTAAAATATATATAATAATGGTTTTATATTTGTAGTTATACTAAATAATAATGATTGTAATGATTGTTTTGTCCAGTTTCCATCAAACAAAGAGCTCCCATGCACTATACCATATGGTGGAGATCAACAAAAATACGTCAACAAAATGTTCCACCATAGTATGTTAGCAAAATGTCAGCAGTCAGATGGGGTTAACGGGTTTGTCTGTAGGCACACTGGTGACTTAGACGTATGTTACACCTTGACCATGCACTGTGCTCTGCGCCTCAGTTTGTGGTGAGCTCATAACAACAAATGTTGACGTTGAAAGATCATTCATAACTCTGAAAGTTATAGGATGATCATGTATAGGATTGTATACAATCCAAAGCTCCAGAGCTGCTCCTGAATGGGCTTTGGTGGTGAGATTGCTTTGCTATCACCAGATTTTGATCCTGGAAATACCTGATATCATCATTTTCTGAGAGAACCCTGCTCACTTGAAATCTGGCAGATAACTGTGTTCACGTAGGATCCCATTTCTCATAGTAAAAGGTTGATTAAGAACATAGGTTTGCGGGGCCTTTAAACTTCACGTGGAATGCCTGACACGGAGAGTGCTGTGAAATGTGTGCATTTTCAAATGAACGTCAGAGTTAGTGTTGTAAATTTACATTCAAAAAGACAGGATTTGTTAAAATACTTTCAACGCTGTATTTAATGTTCAATTCAACCCAGTTGTTTCTGGAATCTTTGAAGACCTACCAGGAAATGTAATTTTCCCAAGCCTTCAATCACCCCAGTTCTGTCACAGCTTCTGTTTCATATCTCATCTATACCCAAGTCAGGTACCAAAAACAAAAGATGTTTTTTTTCTCCCCCCCATTCGAAACGATGCTGCATTTTGTTTTTTACTGCTGAAACCCTCTGACAGCTGTTGTGGGTTCCTGTCAAAAAGTGTTGTTTCTTTTTTCTTTTTTCATTTCCCAGTCTCAGTCACACTAACAAGGAGTGAATAAACAGAAGTAGAAAAAGCAATAGCTCTGGAAATGCCTCTGCCCAAGAGAGTCAACAGAATTTGGTAGCTAGGAAAGGTTAAACTTTGTGACATGATCTTTTGAATTGTTTTCTCCTTCATCCGATATACATGCGGAAGTGTCGAGGAAAAAATTATACATCAGGCAGGGAGTTGGAGTAGCAGTTTTCGATAATGGCTCATTTTCGCTCATGTTGCTGCCTTTGTGCTCAACACTGAAAGCTGCTGTCTCCCCCCAACAATAACAGATGTCAAAATCATGTTCTCCTAAAAGTTTATAACTGCTGTGTGCTCATTGCAGCCATCTTAGCAGAAAGCCAATTGTGTTTGATTGACTGTGACTGTGATTGGCAGAAACTTGGCTCTATTGTTTGGCCTCTCATGTTATCACATTTGAGAAGCCCGGCTAGCCTGCAGCAGTAAAAGCAAGAGGGGGATATTGGCTCCTGAGTAGCTGGCATCCAGCCTCTTTCAGACAAGCAATTCCAGGGGAGCAATTGTCTGGTTTAATTGCTCCAAAAAAGAAAGACAGAGAGGCGGAGAAACTAACAAGCTGTCTACAGAATCAGTAATTTACAGGCTCTGTGATAAAAACAGATTTCTATTTTTCTATTTTTTCCTCTCTCCCTCTTTCACCCCCCTCTCTTTCTATCTCTCTCTCTTGCTGTTCCAGTTATTGTAAAATATTCACAGGGTAGTTTATTGGACTGATATAATTTGCCGATTTGCACAGTGGGACAGACGCACACTGATTTCACTGACTCTCAGACTGATTTGATGGGACAGAGCTGTCCACCACCTCATCACCTGGTGCATTTCTAAACTAAGAAAGCACTCAGAAAGTACATAATTCTGCCAAGGCTGCACAGTCTCCTAACTTTGTAATTTGAAGAAATGTTTTAATATACATCTGGATATGTATCAAATAAACATAGAGGTGCCAGATATTTGTTCTCTTCAATTTAATGTGTAGAAGCAAGATGTTGTGATGTTAAAAATCCTTTCAAATATTTTTGGATCTAATCCAACTAATTTGTTTCATGGCCCATTTACGTGTTTACACCACAGGTGTCCTTACTAAATAACACATAATCTGGAACACTAAACATCTTTACTTGTCTGGTACACTTAAATGTGTGAACATTTGTATTTTTGCCATGACCACCACTGCTTACGAATATGTTATTGTAAACCCGCATTCTCTTTTTTTTAATCATTGTCTTCGCTGTTGTTAGAGGTAAGATACCAGCGGTAATGCAGAAGACCAAAGGGATTATATTCATATTGGTTTTAGAATAAATCCTTTGTTGATCAGGGAACGAGAGCACGGAACCAATGTGTCAGGTGTTGCTACGCCGGGGGTTCCATTTATGCAGGAGTTTCTGCCCTCCCGTTAGAGGAAGTTAGGGAAGAGTAACGCAGGGTTTGTGACTTCATTAATCTGATCATTTCACCTGTGTTTTCAGGGAGTTGGAGAGCAGTGAAATGTTGTTACTGTGGTACTCGCTGTTTGAGACCTGGCTTTATCATCTTTCTTCAGCTTCACAAGTTTCACCTTTTGCTCCACTTGGTTTTATTTGTCACCTTTAATCATAATTTATCAATTATAAACATTAGCACGTAGTTTTACCCATTCTGCCAAAAGTCCAATATTTTACTGCTGAAGGCAAAAAGGCAGCTACTACAGACTTTGACAGTCTGACATTTCAGGGCAATTTTCTTTCGAGTTACCTGGATTTGAGCAGTATATAACCGCCAGGCAGACAAACAGCAGGCACCAGAGTGTTGCCCAAATGAAACACAAGCCTTTGATCCTACCACAAATACGCACTTCCCATCTATTGTTGTGACAAAATAGTTTCACTTTTACACAGAATTATTGATTGTTTTCCACAGAATTAACGACCTATGAAATCTGATTTGAAATCTCTGCAGTGAACACAAAGGTGTACCAAAATAGGGGGAAATGGGTTAAGAAAGTGTGTACAGTATTAAATCAATGTGGCTCCAGACACAAACACATCTAAAATACTGAATAGTCATGTCAGGGCAAATTCATGCACACATGAAACCGAGCAGAGGCAAATGGACATTAAGAGGCACAGGCACATGTACAAAAAACAAAGTGATTTGTGTGTGTGAGGATGTGGACCATGGCCTATTCCTTCCCTCTCTGCAGCAGCCTCCATCCATATTCATAACCTCCCACAGCGATAGCAGAGGAAAGAAGGGAGAGGAAGAAAGAACTAGGAGGAATGAGTATCTCAGTAATAACAAGTTAAAAGGAAAGGAGCATAGCATGTGTGTGTGTGCACTTATTTTTCATTAGTAAATATTTTTCCTATGATCCTGAACAGTCTAGGATTGCAAACATGAATCGGAGCATAAACCAGAAGCCATAAACAAGACAACTAATGGCTCTTAAATTATTATCATTCTTTTAAACACGCTATTTGCAGTGCATATGAGTTCGACTTTGTGGACTCAGCAACAATATGCAGGGTGATTTAACAGGGATAAGGGAACATTTTCCGGTTCATAACCATTAGCATCACAATTAAATTCAAATGGATGTAAAAGCTCATACAAATATGCATGGAATGCAGTTTCCAAAATAGACTCACATTTCTTCTCTTACAAAAATCATGAATCAATAAAGTATCAGTGCATTTAATTGTCATTGTGAGAAGAATGGAAGAATATGAGTGCCTGTAAAAGGAGAAAAGGAAAAGGAGTGTGAGGTCGGAAGCAGGGTTTTGAACTTTTTCAAAACTATTTTTCTGTGCACAACTGAGTGCAGCACTAGGAATGCCTTCCAGGAAAGATTGTCTGAAAGTGTACAAAGTTATCCCAATATTAAAATGATTATCACATCTTGTCCCTAGTTATAACAGCGTTTCCCCCACCTTCCAGTGCTGCTTGGAATAGCAAGAAATACCTTTTGCCTTCTGTTGTATCGACTAGTTTTACAATAGGGTCAATGATAAGCGTTAGTGTTTCCCTCACAAGAACAAAGAGGTGTGCGTGGCATGTGAAATGAAAAAATCTCTCATGTGCTTGCTCACCTCTTTCTCTATTCAGACATTTTTCACATATCTATCTCCCTGTCCCATCATTTCCATCTCCATTTCTCCATCTGCTTCATCTCATTCACATCTAATCTCTCTTGTCGTTCTTTACTCTTATTCAACTATTTGTTATTACAAAAGAAAAAAAATTTAAGTTTGTCATTATCTCAGCTTGATCTCTTGGAATCCCTGCCATTTAGCTGAAACACAGACAGGCTTGAAGTTAGTTTGGCATTGATTGGTCTAATAGTACCACATGTGCTAATGGCCCTTGTCATTCTATGCTGAGTTTAATGATTCATGTTTGATTTCAACAGTTATGGAAATGATATGATTCATTGCTGTATAGCAGGCAATTAGCGTACAAGGTCACACACACACACACACACACACACATACACACACACAAACCATCCATGCAATCCCTGTGGACCACTTAAAGGGGTGTATAATGTATTTTCACGTTCAAAGCATTTTACAGTAGAATTTCTTAAGGGTTTTAAAGCACACCCGACTGTTTGATCATCCACTTGACACTCTGTGGAGCTTTGCTGAGCTGGAGGAGCCCACACATCCCCTATCCAGCCCTGTACAGCAGAAAGCCAGACTCATGCTGGAGGGACAGATGTTAGTGCACACATTGTTTGACAGAAGTTGGAAAAATATACATGTTGTCTTCCCTTGCCCAGATATCAGAGGTGCAGGAGGGTGGTTTGGAAACACTTAGGCTGTATTTATACTGATTCTTTGGATGGCAGTTGGCAGTGACACCTTTTCTAGCGCTACTAATAGTTACCCTTTTTAACAGTCAATATCAGAGTATAACCTAATAATATATGATATGCTTTAAGTAGGTTTAAACACATTTATTAATGATTTGTACATGTTTATGTAGTTAACACTAAAATTAGGATAAATTAATATAAAATCCAGTTAATCCCCTCCACTTAAAAATATATAATAAATACAAGCATTTTGAGGAGTGTCCTGGTAGCCTGGTGGTTAAGATTCATATCATATACTGTGATGCGACGTCCCTGGTTCAACTCTGGATGTGGACTATTATTGCATGTCATTCCCCATTCTCTCTCCACCTGTGTTTCTTGCATCTCTTTACTGTCCAGCATTGAATAACCAATAAAAAAAATATCTCCCAAAAATATTTTTTAATACATTTATGATTAATCCTGAGAGGTAACAAAAGAAAGAGTACAAATCAGAAACTAAGTACGAATTAAATAGTTCCTGAATAATTGTGAGTCAACGGCTGTAAGTTATTAAAAAGCAGACTGTGAGATACTAAGTCATTAAAACTAGTTCCTGGATATCTATGAATCTGCCTTCCGACCATGTCTTAATGAATAAATGCTGTCATGTTCCGAATCAGGAAAAAACAGCCATTGCTTCTAACTCTGGAACCAGTAATTAATTGGTTGAGTGACAGAAAATCCATCCAACAACAACAAAGTTTATGAATAATGATAAACAATGTGTTTAAGCCAAAATCCCAAACATTTAGTTTGGTTTTTGTGTTTATTATATTGTAGATTCAATATCTTTTAGGTTTGGGAGCTTGAGAAAAAACTGCAATTTTAAGATTTCACCTTTAGCTCAAGGAAAATGTGATTTGTTATTTAGTAAATTTACCTGGTAAATTGATCAAAAACAGTTGTCCGATTAAAAAGGAGTGTGCTGCAGCCCTAATTACCCCCCTATTGTTTGCCTATTTCCTACTTTTATTCCTCAGGTACATTGATGCTTCACACTGAGTGACCAGGAATGCATCATTTGTATTTAACTATCTAACTGACGTGAGGGAGGAAGTAAAGCTGACAGCCACTATCTAATTAGTGTATTTATGTAGCTGACACTTCAAGTCGAATGTCTTCAATCACTTTCGGATGGAAAATCCAATTCATGTACAGTATGTTCTCTGCCCACACTAGCTATTAGCTACCTCCGCTTGCCTAATTACTGTCATTCATCCTTTATCAATGAGAAGTGGTGGGAAGCAGCTGCTACCGGGTGGCTGTGTTCTCATATGCATGCAAATATACAGGTGCGCACACACACACACTGATAAACATGCACATTGCAAAGAAAATGTCGCTGAGATAGAAATACATGATGGGGAAAGTTTTTGCATATTTTCTCCTGCCAATAGTGTTCATCTGTATTTGGTGGTCTTCTGATCCTTTTTTTCAAATCGTCCTGCCTCTGTCTCTTCGTTCCCACCCCTTCCAGATCTTAATCCCTCTGTCATTCTTATTTCACTCCAGCAACAGGTGCCTGTTATCGGTAAAACGATCCAGCCATGCTGTGCCTCCTCTTACAAACTGGCCTCCTCTCATGACAACTGGCTAATTAGGTGTCACCACAGAAAATGAAAGGTAAAGGGACAGTAGATACGCTAAAGCCATAAAGCTGTCAACTGTGTCACTTTTGGTAAGAGCAGAGGATGATTGGAAGAAAGGTTGAGTAGGTGTAGAGCTCAGTAAAAGAGTGAGGAGCACTGGAAGGATGATGGATGGATGAAGGGATTGGGAGGAATTAGGAGGTAGGAGGATTGAAAGCTAGATAAATGCAGGAGAAAATGAGAAGATGAGAGAAGAATAGATATGCGCTAAGAGATGTGGGAGCGGCAAAGGTGAGAAAGTGATGCCAGAGGCAAAGGGCACTGCTGCCATTCCCTGTGGCCTCTAATAAAATGCTCCAGTCAGAACTGTCTGTGCACACGTGCATGAGAAAACACATACACACAAAGGGCAGGTGGACTTCCTGATCGATTGAGCCATGCCCTGCTTTGACGTCTCAGCTGGCCTCAAGATGAATGAGCTGACCTACGAAGGAAAAGAGAAAGAAGATAAAAGAGGAAAAAACTACAGAGGTTTGTATCATGTGAGTTACAGGATGAGAGGGTACAGTATGTTTATCAACACTGGTGGCTGCTTTTTTTTCCTGTCCCTGTGTGTATGTTTGTGTGTACGCAACCTCGTCTACTAAAAATGACATTGTCTTCTAAAAAGTCTGAGATTTGGGGAAACACTGTCCATTTTGACTGTGATTGAGCACCAAGCATCACCCATGTAAAGCACAGAGTTCGCCTCCTCTCATCTTCCCCGAGTCTTGCGCTCTGACAGCTTGGAATATGCTCCGCCTGTTGAGTACATGATCCGGGATCTTTGATGAGCAGGTCTAAGTAAAGATGTGGACAGAACAGTCCCTGATTTCTGATTCTCTGAGTCACAAGAGAAACAATCTGTTTGGCTTGTACTGTAGCCACATCCATAAAGCCAGTCAGCAGGGAATCTTTCTCTATGAGTTCCTCTGAAAGTCGTCTGATGTCTTCCATAAGGTCAGCAATCTTTTTGTTCACTTTGTTAAGGAGTGTGCAGTCCTCATGGGGCAGAGTTATCTCGCCAGAGCTTTGTTGTGGTCAGTAGCGTTGATAGCGTTTTTACGGTCATCTAGCTTAAAATCCATGTCGAATGACTAAAATCAATATTATAGTCATTTTCAGGTTCATAAATTTATTTAGGGATTGTACCAGAACAGGTTTACATGGTTTCATTTTCAAAAATCACCACATTTTTGTCATACTAACCACTGCTTTTAACACTGTGTTGAATGCTCCATTTTAGCTATGAAGTGAAGCATCTCACTTCAGTTTGATCTTTGTTGGGAGTTGCAGTACCAAGTTAAGGACTACTAGCCAATCAGAAGCAGAGTAGGGTGGGTCCTGACAAGCTGGTAACCACGGCTTGGGTTCAGCTGTACCTGTTCTCGAACCAGCTTTGCAACCAAGACTGGAGAAAGAGTTTCAGAGTGGTAAATTATTCATTTGTAATAACTTTATCTTTCATATGTAAAGTTTTAACTGTCAGCCCGTCGTTCCTGCTCTTAGTTTAATCCAAACCCGTGCTTCCTTTTCAGATCTCTGTATTTCTGTCATGTGTTTCAACAATAAAGCCAGGAAGAAAAAACAGGTGAAAAACAAAAATGTAGCGCAGTTTGAAGGAGCAACCAGCCACAGCATCTGCATGCACTGGCAATTTTCACATTGCACTATTTATCAGTATTAGTTTTCATAATGATAATCAATACTCTGCAACTCTGTAGTAAATTCTCACATAATAAGCTGCACTTAAAACATTCTCACAGTGAAATTGAGAACAATAACAATATTTAATACTCTTAATCAGTAATTAGTGCTCAGCTCTGTACAGTAGGCCTAATCATCTTAGTGTTCTGTATAGTAATAAGTCTTAAGCGCAATAAGCAAACTGACAAAACAATGATTGTCAACATTAGCTAAGTTAGACTGAGCTTCTGCCTAGCTGGACAATATTTGTTACTGCATATGAACCACAGGGCTAACCATAAGAACTTTTTCCAATGCAAACAGAACCAAATTAATTTTAACAGTAGTTTGCAAAACATTGTTGTGACTCATTCATAGTTCATGCAATTCTCAAGAAATATAGTGTTCTTACCTCAAAGGTGCATTGTTGCTATGCTGCTATACTGTCTTCTTCAACAACTTTTGTCCCAATTCGTAGGCGTGTGTGTTCTCTGGCATTTGAAGCAAACAATGATTGACATCACCCAGAACCAATGAAAATTGGGCAACCACCATCTGGTTGTGTGTGCTGGAGAGTTATCAACCTGTGAGTGTAATTTGCTTGCTTGTAATTGCTTTGCTTTGTATGAAACATGCATGTGTGTTTGAATGTATCTGTTTGCACCTAGTTTTGTGTTGTTGACTGTGTAAATCTCTGTGTCTTAAACTGAGCCATAGCCAGAGACAGGTTTGAGCTGCTCCTGTTCAACCCCGCACTTGAGAACCATCCATCATCTCTCAGCTGATGGTCCACTACTGGCCATTCTGTCACTGCCACTCAAACAAGGCAACACTCACACAGCAGCCAAGAGAATGACTGTTGTGCACTGAAAAGGGCACATCGACAAATAATTGGAACTGTGCCCATGCTGAGCTGGAGGCTAATTAGCTGTGTACCACCTAAAGTGTGACCTCCATACTAATAGAGGATATTTTGTTTGCAGCTTTTCAGAGTCTACAGCAGGTAGCTGACAACACACTCGCCTACCATTCACATTTCCTTTGGTACAATCATGTTAACATAATATAATCACTCTCACAAATATTCAGTGATGATATTAATTCTTCATTAAGGCAATTAGGCACAAGAGCATCCAATCAATCAATCTCATTAGCTTCTGTAGCAAGTAGTTGGTCCCCTTTCCCTGCATGGCATACAGTATTTATTGCTATGATGTTCATTTAGTGTCAGTGCTTATTTAAGTCATTGCATAGCTAAGAAAATGCCCGCTCACAGATGGCTTTCTATTACATTCCATATAGTACATATAAATGATAATATTAGTCAGGGAGATGATGACTACACTGTTTCATGAGAATGGCTGTAATTTTCTATGCACGGTAATAATGACATAGTGCAATTCCGTGTTTAAGAGAACAGCAGGTACTGTGGCTGACAGTAATTCTGTAGCTATAACTATGTCTATCGATCAATCTCATACACATATAAAAACATGCACACAAAGCATCTGTCTGGTGAACTTACAGTTTACTTTAAGGAGGAGGGTAAGGGATTCCAATTCCAGTTCATGTTTAGCTTGTTAGCACATGCCTAGACAGGAGAAATCTGAGTCCAAGTAACTAAGTTGTTGTATTTACATGTTATGTTGTCTTAGGTGGCTTGCTAACATTAGCCACTGGTGAACTACGTTCAGGAATCAGTTAGACTTTGTTCAGAGTTGCAGCATATGTGAATTGTTATGAGGTTAGGTGACCAGATTTCTGAAATGAAAACCGGTGACATTTTAGGTTTGGTGGTCAGTATGTCATTAAAAATTATGTTGTTATTATATATGAAATAAAAAAAGGGGACGATTTCGGGTTTATAATCTGTGAAATATAACTCTGAATGAAATCAAGTCATTTTGAGGCAGAAACTACCTTTCAGTCAAAAAGTAGAGGCTGCAATCACTTTATGGCAAGTAGAATAATGCATTTTATGTGTTGTTTTGGCCATTTAAGGACTGGATTGGTTGTACACAGCAAGTTAAATAATGCAGAGTCATAAGGATAATTGCATAGGCTACATTCTATTTTCCAAATATAAACAAGGATATTAGACATACACCTACCAAACACATAATCCATCGACAAAAACAGGTTTCTATTATTGCCTATAATCACGTTGTAGCATGGCTAAATTAGCTATGAATTTTAATACATTTATGAGAATTAATACCCAATTATGAATTTTAATATTCAGAAAATATCAAAAAAATCTCTCTCGTTTCGGTGCACCACCGGAGTTGTTATTATCCTAGAGCCTCCGGACCTCTAGGTAGCTTTTAATAACTATACAATTATTACTAGTGATCAGTTAGTTAATAATCGCTAAATTATCTTAAATCAATCAGTCAGTCTCATATCTAAAGGGTCAATTCTCTTGGCAGGGATGTGGAGATAGTCAACACTCCCAGTTCCTTGATTACAGTGAATTTATTAACTAACTAAAGCGATACAAAAGGGTGGTTAAATACAGGGAAAATAAACAATGGCTGAACAATGAGAAATGGAGGTTCGATTGTGGGAAGCATTTGACTCATACGGCAGAGGAGAACTAATGAAAGTAAGCTATGAGTTTAGGAGTTAAAAGACAATATTAGCATTATGGGACATCCCTGACCACAGAATGTTTGTTAGGTCTTAGGGCTTGTCGACGGCCTGCTTTGGCCTGTTGCACGGGTTGCTGCTGGGGTTCTCCGTGTCTGGCAATTCGGCTGTTTTCAGGTTTCCTTTGTTGCCGCTGGCGAGACCACGTGGCTTGGTCTGACCTCGGTGAAGTTGGCTCGACGAACAAGCTTAAAAGGGAACTTGGTCATTCCTGAATTAGTCCAGTGTAACTTAACGGACTGATAACTTTAACAAAACAAAAGAAAGAAAGAAAATAAAACAAACTGAGGGGCAGATTGATGTCGCGGCACTTCGCGTGTGTAGCTTCAAGCGAACAAAGACCTGTTGCGCTGGTCGAACTCTTAGGGCGTTGCCTGGAGAGGCACGCTGGATATGTGCCGAAGCGTCCAGAGAGCAGAGCGGAAGACCAGGGCACGAGGGGAAGAGCAGAGAGAGTGCGAGCGAGAGCAGAGCAGAGCGCGAACAACGTCGCGTGACGCTCTTTTGTTGTCTGGGGCGTGGTTCCCCCAGGGGGCGTTTCAGGTTTCCCGAGGGACTGCCTTTCTAAACTTTAATGTCTAAAAGAAAAATCTATTTGCGCGTATTATAACCCTAAATTCAAGCTGGCGATTAATAGAGTATAGTATGACATTTCTTTATCATCATTTCTAAAGGAATTGTGTGAGAAAGTATTGTGAACAAGCATTGGTTACACATAAGATGACGGAGTGTCCTTAATCTTGCTGAAAATAAAAACACTGCAAAAGTAACTTATTTAGATTCTTTTCAGCACTAACATCAACAACAGATAGCAACAACATGGTAACATAACTACTCAAATAGAGGCAAACGTAATCAAGTAACTTAATTAATTTAGATTTAATTAAACTTAATTAAATGCTTTGAGTCTTTGGAGACTGCAGTCTTTTGTTTATTTAAAGTTCAGGACGGTCCGTGGTTTATGTCACACTTAGGCGTAAAAGGGGGTATCCCTTTGATGGGGTAATGAAACACAGAGCAAGGTCAGTTGTGTGTATGTGTGTGTGTGTGTGTGTGTGGGGGGGGGGGGCAGTGTAGGATTTCCTGCCTTTCCGATAGGCTTTTGTAATCTCTGGTTAATTTCCCTTTTGTCAGTTTAACAGTCAGTCACCGCGTTATCAGCTTCGGAATCAAAAAGGTGCCAGTTTTATGATCAGGCTGCTCAGGGATAGCACTTAGAGAAAGCAACTTTTCCACCCCCTTTCTGTTGGGGTCTCTTTAGCAGTCTGTTGAAGTTGATCTTTAACCCCCCTGCTCCTCTCTGGGAGAGGAAAAGAGGAATTTGGAGTAGTTCCAAATTTATTTAATATAAAATGCACAAATCCACACCGTTGTCCCACTACAACGTAAATGTCATGCTTGGTTACGCTATAAACTGCAAACACTTATTTGGCCACAATTGTGATTATTCTGTTAAAAGAAACATTAAAGTATCACAAAGACATACCTTTGCTATTACCACAGACATTTCGCAGACTGTTCGCGGAAAACGGGGATGTCTGGTCACCCTATTATGAGGACAGGACTGCTATGTGCAATCACCAGTTAACGTTCAGCTAGCGGTTGATGAATCAGTAAATACCACCACCAATGTAGGGAACTGACTGCTTAAACCATAATCGCTTCTTCTAAATATATAATTCCTTAATTTTTATTTTGCTGTGTGTTACATAGGTCTTCATGATAAATATAATAGTAAAATGCATTAATAATGTACCCAACACTGGCTGTCGCACAACTCAAATCACACAAATAACTAAAAGAGACAAATGAACAAGAATTCAAGCTTATGTGCCCCATTTCAAACCATAATATCTTCTCAGTGGAACAATAATCATCACATTAGACACATTAGATTAAGTAAAATTTCAAATGCCATTGCTACCTCTCTCTTTTTTGATGCAAGAGCTACTAAAGGGCTGGTTACTACAACTCAATAAGCAGACTGGGTTGTGAAATCCTTTTTCAGACATGGAATACTACATATTTCCATCTGTTAAAGTGATGGCATTTTGTCCATCAGACATAGGGGACTTTTACGTTAATGTTCCTTATGACTTTCATGACAGGACACATTTACAGAAAGAGACACTAGCCATGTTTCCATCTAACCGTCAAGCGAATTATTGGTAGACTTTTGAAATGTCACAAAAATAAAAAAAAAGAAAACGCTAAATAGTTGCACGTAGTTACGTCAGTAGTTGACGTTATACATGGCTGTAATAAACAAGAAGTATGGATTGCAAAACAGAAACAAAACTATTCCATGGACCTGAGAACCATTAACCTGAAAAAAATGGAGAGACGTCCTCACGAATGTGTTTCAAGCAGGAAAGTTGCTACCAGCTAGCAGTCTCCTAACTTATTTGAGAAATTAAAGAATTTTACTTAAAAAATGAGCGTAAAGAAACGTTGATGGAATCACGGCTACTGTTCACAATGTTCATGCGATATTTGGCACTGTTTTACGATATCTGATGCATTGAAGGAATTGAATTGGGACTCTCTCTTAATTTCTATTTTGCTTATTTGGGTTCCTATGTAAGTGTGAAAAGTGGGGAGCTTGTTCAGCTAGTACTGAGCAAGTTTATTTCAGAGGGTTGCTCTACTACACCACCTAAATGAACATCATAAAGTACTGTTAGCCACATTGTTTGGCTTTTGGAGTGCTTTTCTGCAGCACACGCACAAAGATGACATTGTCAAAATGTACTGCTAAGTGAAGTGTGTAACTTAATGGTGATGAGGTAGCTATAATGCAAGTACCACTGTGGGCCAGTTAGCATAGATGTGGTGCAAAGTCACAAAGTCATCTGAGGGAGCCTCTATATTAGTCTAAGAGTGCTTAGCATCCTCAAGCACCCCCTGTAGAACTGATCCTGCTTTGAAGCTACCATTTCCAGACATGTATGGATGGCTAAAAAGACAAAAAGCACCTGCGTACACTTGCACGCACACACACATTTCTCTGTACAGTAACCTCAGGGGAACATCACTCAAACCACTGAAGAGCAACAGGAGGTGATTACTGTGATCTAGCCGTACTCTCCTTGTACTCCAGTAATGGAGCTGGCCACAGTGATGCCTGTTGAGTTGATGTTTTAAGAGCTTTAATGGACTGGCGAGCCACAGATGAAAGCTGGGTCTCTGCTGCCATATATACAATAATATGATGTGAGCCAATTAGATGAATTTCTTAAGTCTCACCTATGTGAGGTGTTGCATTTTTAGCCATGCAGATGAGAGTGCAGATTCTATATAGATGACAGCGTTGTTCAGTTCACAGCAAGCTAAGGAGCAGAGCTCTGCCTCTTGGGATCACTAGCAATGCTTACAGTATAGACTAGTCTTGAGTGTTGATTACTGCATGCAAACATTGTATTTTAGAGTGTCTTAAAGGCTCTATTATTATGTTGTCTGAAGGGTAGAATCACATTATTTATGGAGTTGGAGACAGTTCAAGTGGGCTTTTATAAGCAATGTTCTAAAAGAGCCATGGCTGGTGATTTAGTCTATCTTTAGGCTATCTCTATTATAGATAATGTTGTGTAGCTCTCCCAAGGGCTGCATTAGTAGCTCAGATTCCCTTGTATATCCTTTAACTTCACAATCCACCTCCACAGTGCATTTGACTTCTGAAAGTCTAGTCTTTTCTTTTCCCCTCATGTCTTGCTTCCCTCCTACTTCCCCATCTGTGCCCCAGCCTTGTGTAGTCTAGTGTAGCAGATTCAATATTGATGAAGTGGATCAATAAGAAGAGCACCGCCTTCCCCTTTCCGTTACTGTAGGTCTTGAATAATCTATCATCCAATATACTTATACAAGCAATAAATAGCTGAAGTTAAAGATGTCTTGCACTCTCAGATCCTAGTCTCCCGAGCACACAATTTTGACTGCAGAGACTTCATTTAGTCTTTGAACTGCTATTTACTTTCATTCTGGGACCTACAGTTGTTGCCAGGTAATTAGTTTAAGATGATGAGAAATAGCAAAGATTTACTTACAGGTGGAGACACTTACTCACCTCTAAATAACAGAAAAATTCTTGATGCTAATTAGTAGCATGCTATATATATAATGCTAGAAAGATTATTTAGATTTATCAGGCAGTAATGAGAAATGTTCAAGAAAGGTTTGACCTTTTTACAGATCTGCCCTTTAATTTATAGCATTCCTAATTGAGACACAGACATTGGTCAAGACAATGCAATAAAAAGCAAAATTATATTATATTATCTAGGTAAGGTATTTTCCAATTATAATGTCTAAGGTGATAAGGTGAGGCAACATTTTCCTATTTTTTACTTCTGTGGTATGTTCTTTTATATCTTGTGTCCACTGACATAATTTTGTGCCAAGCCTCTGTTGTTATGAACTGGGGTTTAATCTCACTGTGTGCCCTCTAGAGACTTCGCCACAGAAGTGATCCTTGACTGTAGCACCTCGCTTAATCACAGTGGATTATGTGACTGTTGGTCTAAAAGGGAGCAATATCAATATCATCGTTTGCACTACATCTGCCTTGCCTGGAATTTAACTAGATACAAGATACTCTGATGATTACCTTTTCCCTCAGAGACTCTAAACTGAGTTACGTTTTAATCTTCCGTTGAATCTAAGCACTATGATTTACAGTATCTAAATTAAATGAAGTGGTCTGCTCCTGCAAAACTGACACAGTGAAACAGCATTGGCAGAGGAGTAATTGTGGGAAATTAAAGTTGGGCTCTGTGTACTGTGTATAAAAGAAATGTAATTATTCAGACATTGTACAGTACAAACACAGTGGCATCCGGCAGGCCACAGCATGAAGGGCAGAAAAGGTCTGGTCACACAACATTCAAACCATGGTTGACAATAACACATAATTCTACCATAGCTGTTCCTGAGGGATGTTGACTGAATGCAACCAGCTTTGTATCACAGACAAGCAATTATTAAATTGAGTGTAATGCCATAATGGCAGGCTGGTTGTTTGCTCATACTTGTTAATCTGGCCGTTAACAGTTTGTTTGTGTTACCCTAATCCTTTGACAACAAGCTGGTTATGATGGTAATCAGTCTCAATTGTAAATTTGATGTGATTTTGAAATTAAGGCCGAGAGGAAGCTCCGGAGAGCTCACAGCTCAAGTCACATCTGAATAAGTCTGATTGTTATTGATTGGCTTGAAGCATTGCGTGATTCTGTTGAGAGATATTTCTCTAACACCAGCAACACACACACACACACACACACACACACACACACACAAGCATAAACGCATACACACAAAGACACCAAAGACAATGTTGTCAGATGAACTGTTAATCATTTCCATACCCGCGATGACTTCAGAAGTAAACAGGACTCATATGAATGTTCTCATGCGTTCCAATACTTGTTAGCACTTGTAAATAAGACAATAAGGAGATGAGCTCAAATAAATGCATGCTCTTGGTCCTCTTTTGTCTTCACATAACTGTAGCCAGTCATGGAAAGCATGCAGAGGACAGAGGCAGAAAAAGCCCACATACCCTTTGCCAAATGTGCAACCACACACTTAAACACACACACACTTGCTCTTTTACCACAGCCTGGGTAGAGGTCTCAGAGACAGGAGGAGTGTGATGATGGATGTGTTGTATCTGCTTGCTCTAGACAGCCGGTCTGCAGTGTGGACAGAGGGACAAGGAAGGCCATCGGTCAACACACATTTTAGCCTCTATTTTAGGGGTTGTATCTGTGTGTGTGTGTGTGTGTGTGTGTGTGTCAGTGCACATCCTGGCTGCTGTCCTGTCTCTGTCTCTGACCATGGTTCCTCTGGTGGAGGACTCCGGGCCTCATTCTCCCTTCCCATCTGCTGCCTTCGCGTCCCTCGGCTTGCTGTACTGACAGGCAGAGTTGCCAAGGTGACGGATGACTGTGCGCCTAGTTTCAGTGTCAGAGTCCTGCACCTCTGCTACCTGCCGTGTGGGTCCCTGTCAATGACTTCCTGTTGGGTCAGCTATACTCTGTCTCTTCTCGCTCCACCCTCTCTTTTTATCCAGCTCTTCATCTTCATCTTGCGGCTCTCCCATCTCTCCTTTATTTAGCTCACTACTGGGACCTATTTCAGAAGTTGGAGCAGAGTGTAAAATTTCCCAGAAATAGGTTGTCAACCTAATAACTTATGTAGAGCTGCAGAACAAAGAGACTGATTATGCCACAGGAACGCTCTCTCACGTCACACAGAGCAACATTTTCAACGAAAGCAATTCCAATCAGTTAGATTGGGCTTATTAAGGGTTTAGACACAAAGCATGTTAATGAAGGCATTTTCCTTAATGAGCTGCATGATGTGAAGTGACTGCTCCCTTTTTAGCTAATACATTCTCCATGTTAGTGTGTAAAAGTGTGTGAATGTCTGTGTGTGGTGCTGTAAGTGCACCTGCAATTGTCAGTGTGTGGTCGTGTGTTTATTATACAGCAAGCTTCCTCAAGAGTGACCCCAGTTTTATGCCCCATATTTTAAATACTGGCCCTTTGAAATGAGGTCCATAAGCAAGGCACTCATGAGCTTTGTCTGTGAATGTAATTAGCCAATTAGTCTGTTCTTTATTAGAGACCAGCAGCAGCCATGCGTCTCTGCTACCAGGGACTAGTTAGTGTGTTCTAATGAGCCTTTAGCTTCCAACCAGAAGCCATGTCAAGCATTATTAATAAAGAGGCTATTTGTGCAGGCCTTCCAGTTTAAACACTATTAATACCAGAGAGAGAGCCGTGGTTATTAAGATTTATCTGCAAGCTTCATGAACAAGGTTGCACTGTAAAACCAGTGTAAAAGAAGGTGAAGGGCTCACTCACCTAGTTTTTATTATTCAAAATTCAGTGTTTCTGTGATTTCCATTGCATCTTTCCCCACAATATAATGAGCAGAGAAATGTTTTCTGCAACATCTACTAAATGTCCTCAGGCTGTTGTACAATTATTTTCTTATTGTACCCACATTTTTTCCAAACCATTGTATTTCACTATTAAACTGTCATTGGGAACAAGGAAGAGCAAAGACATATGGAATTACTAATTCTTTATATGGCAAAGAGGGCAATATATTCAGGATTCAATTTTCCATGCAGTAGTATTCCACTGTAATCACAACAGACTTGATATGCTAATAACAAAAGCAATTTGTGACAGGTTAGTTTTGGAGTAATTGGTGTAGGATTTCTCTGAGCTTTGAATTGATCAAAGAAACAGTGGATGAATAAAGACAGAGAAACTGCCGACGCTTGAAGGTTTAGCTTTAAAAAACAATTTAAAACACCAATACTAAGCACTGGTATTAATACCACAAACTGCAAATTGCACATGATTGGATGACTGCATGTGTCAGTAAGCCAAATATCCAGCATATCTCTAAATATCTCTAATAATATTCACAAGCTCATCCAAATGATTACAAACAGGACAAACAATGGTTTCACACACCAATCTGTAGAGAGAATAACTGAGCATCCCTAATGAAATGACAGTAATAATATTTTATATATAATTACTCAGTATAATGTAGCTTAATTAATTAAGGGCTTTTATATTAAGAATAATAGGTGCTCAAGTGAAATATTTCAAAGTACATGGCATTTCTTATTTAAAGTGTTTTTATAAAGAATTATGAATTTCTACCAGCTGAAAAGAATTTGACAATAAGGGATTGATACAGATTTAGAAACTGACAAATTAACAGTTGAGTACAAGGAGTTTATAGCCTTCAAAATAATGTGGGATTATTGGCGTTAGCAGTATAGATTTTTGCCACCATTGACAGTACAGTAATACAACACATCAGCTTCTGTTCAGTAAAGAAGTTTTGTGGCATCTTTAGCTGCGTTTCATTAGTAGTTCCACTTCCCTTCATTCACTTCGCCTCAGCAGGAATTAATTAACAGCATGTGTCACATAGAGGCCACTTGGAGAGCAGAAGAAATGTAGGTGGGGGTATTTAAATGGAATACCCTTGCCCTTGTAGTCAGTCACGGTGGATTGTCAGCCGGTTATGTGTGCAGCACTTTATTGTGCCTTGTAGGTACATATATATTCTAGATTCTGTAGTCTACAGTACAATATTGAGAAAAACTAGCTATAGGTGGAAAAACTATACTGTAGCTTGTTGTTGGGGGGGGGGACTTTCTTCTACAGCAGTCTGACAGGACGTCCCCCACTATTTACATAGCAGCCTAATTAGATCAGCTCTCCGCCCACAGAGCTCTGGTCATGTTACTGGTACAAAAGTCCTGGTGACTCGTCAGAATTGGGTGGTAAAGTAATGTAATAAAATAAAATGATTCTAAGAGATAAATCTAAATTAGCTATCAAGTTAGCTGTTCTCTCTCTTGTGCATTCAGTGATGTGTGATATATTACAAACTCTAAAACTCATTTGCTGCACTGTGTTATTTGGCATTATGGCAAGCTTGGCGCTATTGTCTTCTGCCTATATTGGATGCCTAACACGCCAAGCCATAGTTGATACTGATGTCCAGTACGCACCAGGACTACATATTATATATTTATTGTATACTTTTACCACATACCGTGTATTTATCATGTATTCTATTACCATCTATCCATCCATCGTCCGTCTACCGCTTATCCTGCGTACAGGGTCGCGGGGATGTATTCTATTACGTATTATGTAATTATTATGAACTTTTCATTCAATTTATATTTTTATTGTGCTTTGGGTATTGTATGTATTATGTATTTTTATTATGTACTGTGTTTTTATATCACTTCCTCTCTGTCTGTGGTGTTGCTTTATCACCTCCTCATTAATGTGATGTATGTTACTAAAAAAATCTATGGTATGCTGGGCGAACCAATCAGGACTGCAACTTTTAATTTGTATTTATTATAGCAAGCAATAGACACCGAAAGATAAGAGATGAAGCCAGATATGGAACAAATGCCGCATGGCATCAATAGTAGTTTAATTTAATTTACTTGCACTCCATGGAAGTTGTATTTGTATTACCTTACACATGCCTGATTTTGATGTGCATGCTCCAGTGTTGTTGTAAGAAGTGCACCAGTCAGTCCAATAATTAACTTTATCACAAGTGCATGCCTGAATTTGGTGCTTCACTTGGATACCCATCCAAGATCATAATTCACCCTGCAGCAGGCCAACAGCTACCTTTTTTACTTGGCCAGATTTGTCACAACCTTGCTCAAAAGTTTAAATTCACTGTAAATAGAATTTTATCTGACCATATTACAAAAATCATAAAAAAATATTTATATATTATAAAATCATTGAATTTTTCAGGTGTAAATTTGTAGTTAAGTGAAAGAATGCAGTCACCATTCAACAAAAGGTTGGATCAGGTCTGCCAGAGTGTCTTGTTTTTGATACTACCACTACTAACTGTGAAATGTTTCTTTGTTTCCACACATATTCTACCTACGGCAGGGCGATATAACAGTATATTAATACAATGATCAGAGGTTTTGTTGCACCATTTGTACTGTGGTTGCTACTGTATCTCTTCTATATCTTGGGTTGTATTAGGCCCCTGTGGGTAATGTTGCAAATCAATGAGACAGGACTGCTTTATGGCATCATTGTTTTTTTTTTTACGTGTTTTGGATCAGTATGTGAAAGGGCCTTGACTTCTCAGGTATTTAATTATTGGATTAGCCAAAATCAGATATTTCTGTCTGGATATTTTATCTATAAACAGTTATATTGATATTGTGATATAAAATAACATTTACATTGATAGAGGATTTTATTCATACCACCCATTCTTCTACCTCTGTAAACATTCTTTCTATGCTTTATTGTTCAATTTTAAATATTCCAGTGGCGTAATAGATTTGGCCAGAGTGACCTGCTTAGATTCAGGTCTTGCAGTTTAGGAACCTTCCTTTTGGATGTGACAGCACAAGTATTCCAACTGTACGGAAATTCTGCATAACAGCAGTCAAGACCCCAGCTTATCTAAGACTCACAAATGTGTAAGCCACCAGGGACTCTTTACAGTCTGAAATGTGACTGCTGCCTCTCATTCCCCCACCCCCACCCCTTCCCACAGCCTCTCTCCACAACACAGGGATGAGTGATGCTGTCTCTGCCTCGTCTTTGACTGGCAGAATAAACACTGTTACCACAACAGCAATGCTGGGAGACAAACTACAAGTAACAACAGAGGTAGACAGACACACCACAACTGTGACAGTATACGGTCGGAGAGATAAAGCTTTGACAGTGTTTGAAGAGATAGTCGTGTGAGCCCAGTGATGATAACAGAGTTAGGAGGCTGATATACAAGCATGATAGATAGATAGAGAGAGAGAAGAGTCACATGAATATGACAGTACAGGGGGAGGTCTGGGTGTGGAAACTTTGAAAGATGATGGATGGTAGAGGAGGAGAGAGTAAGACTAAAAGGTTGACTTGGAATATAATCACAACTAGGGTTTGTATTTTACTTTGTTAAGACTATTATTATTCAGGGGAAAATGGGATAGTGAAAGAGATCTTTATAGCCACAGTAGACAAAATTCAAATGGTGTTTAGAGCACAGACAGGTATGCTATTAGCACACCCAGCCACTCAGGATAACAAAAGTAGCATTAAAGAAACCTTTTAAGTCCCACCTTGCTCTTCGCTGCCTGTAATTAGCACAAGAAAGAGAGATCGAGACAAAAAAGTAAAGGAGGAAATGGGTAAAATTATGTCGGGGAGGGGGCTGAAACGCAAACAGCAGCGAAAGATGGAGATGAAACACTGGAGGTAAAGCAAGGCGCGGGCAGAAGGAAATTTGCACAAGAACAGTAAAGCATGCCAGAAAACGCAGCAAGGATAGAAAGACTAAAACAAACAAACAAAAACGTCAGTATAGAACGGGAAGCAGTGAGAGGCAGCACAAACAGAGAGAGATAAAGAAAGATTGACAGGCCAATGGGGAGACCACAAGAAATGTACATACCGCCAGGCTGATATTGTCATTCTGTGCAGCAGCCCAGCTCCGGTGTGCTGATTATGAGAGCATCATTTGAGACTGACAACCTTGTTCCTATAGTACAGCATGCCAAACACATTCCCAGCCCCCATCTTTCTCTCTCTGTGTTCTCCCCCTGAGCTCACACAATAGCTGACTGATGAAGACTGAATGATTGGAGGGGGAACGAAGTGAAATGTGAAAGAGTAACGGAAAAACACACACTTGGAGAGGCTGGTGATCGGGAGAGTGCAAAAAAAACAGAGCGCGGAGAGGAGGTGTGGAGAACACAGGCTCAATGCAGCTGCAATTAAGGGAGCGATTTTGTGCCAAAGAAATATGCTAATTCCTCCTTTGTGTGAGCAGTTGATTGGCTACTATGCTGCAAACCAGGCGGTGAGGGAAGGGAAAGCGTTGGGCTTGGACGCCTCTGTCTGGCACTGCGTCCATCACAGGCCTCATTTAGCTGCACCATCACACTTAGGAGCGTTGGTGGAAAAAAGGATACACTTTTGTCAGCTGTCTCTCCCTGCGTCAGCATGTACGGCCAAGGGATGTAGGGAAAGAGATTCTAGCTCAATTAGCAAGCTTCAGAGACTGAGACCAGAACAAAGATACTCATTAATAGTCACGTATGACCTTTTATATATATGAGCTGAGCCTAAACCCACTGAAGACTTGTAATTTTGGACCTGAGGGATTGTGGGAATACTGAGTTCAGGCTATGAGAGGAAACTGAAGCTACGTTATCATTTCTACTCCAGTTTGTTTGGGAAAACTAGCATTGCATTGTAGAGATACATGTATAATCAAAAAACCTCAGTATGTACAGTGTTTTTTTATCTCCATATTTAGATATTAAATAGATGAAGGCAGGGCAGGACATGGTTGTTGCCTGTTAAAACAATAATTTCTATAAATATTTATTGCAATACTTCACTGCAACAATAGAGCAGTTTCTAAAAATAGTTACTGATTCCTTCACTTTCTTCAATAGAGCATCTGATTGTCTTCTTCCATTTTACAAATTAATTGCATGTGTCACATCACATCATCATGGAGTCAGGTCTAAAATAAGCACAGGCAGACTTACATGCTCTCTGATTCATGGAGCATACTGTTGCTGAGGCATGTGTTGTCATTCAGCATATTGCCTCCAAAGCACCACACACAATTAGACACTCTTTTGAGAAAATTGGAGGCAAGGCATCACAAGGCAGCGTCAGCCTGTCAGCTGAGTGTGGCTTGTGATTAGCTCCTCTTGCGCAATTTGCACACCTGTCCCTATCGTATTGCTCAGCATTCACTTGAACAGTGGAATGATGGGAAAAGTGCGTTGCTATCAGTAACGCTAATCAAGCAGTCCTGGCTAGTGTAGTTCATTATTCTGCCATGATTCTTAATGTTTTCTTTGTCTCAGACATAATAGCTTTTTTTAAGTTGAAATTTTGTAATAATCTTACAACTTTTATTGTATTTAGAATAAATAAAGCTTTTGTTTTTATCTATAATTAATCACTTATGAACACAAGAGAGATCCCAATATAGAGCTGTAATCCCTGCTTTGTCTAAAAATTTGGTTAAAAAGGTTTCAAGTGATTTTACTTTTTTTCCATTTACTCAAGTCCACCACATTTATGTCAATAATGGTAGACTAAATGTTAGAAGCATACATAGTTTTAGTCAGGTAAAATGGATAGAGGAATTTCACTTGTAATGGAGTACTTTTACATTGTTGCTGTTTTTATGTACAATAAAGTATCTGAATCATTCTTCCACCACTGAAAATTACATAATGCAGTGTTACTATAAGGTTTGATTTTGGTCTCCATTTGTCTTTGAGTGTCGGACGGGGGGGGGGGGGGGGGGGAGCAACCAGCTTCGTCACCATCTGGTCCCCAGAAGAAGGAGGCACAGCAGTGCTTTCACGATGCACACCCACTCACCAGCCCCTGAAGTAGCACCTACGTGAACACACACACGCCAACACACATTCTGGCACCAATACTGTAGGAGCATTCACATGCACACGTACAGGCACATGCAGATTTTACCGCCCACACTTTCCACAACATGCATCCATCTGCTCACTCTTCCACTCTCTCCATGGATTTAAATGTGTCCAATATGTGATGCGACTTCCCAGCTTGATGTAGATTACAGTCTAGGTATGTACAGGTATCTGAGGTATACACACAAACCACTACAGCCTGACCAATACATTGACATGGCCAAAATGATTGGCTTATAGTTTGTCTCAAATATAATGGTATCATATATAAATAAATATGTCAGCCAATAAGTTACAAAAGATTGTGGTACAGAAATGCCAAAAATATGTTTGAGGTAACTATTTTTTAACTCTACTCAAATGCATCAGCTGGGCTCTACAAATCACCAGAAAGAAGACATGCACACTGGAGAAATAAAAACAGATATTCACCAGAAACAGGCAGGCACTGCTTAAGGTCATAAAAATGCCCTGAGGTATGTTAGCAAACATACAAAGATCACTGAATAAAATATATTACTCTACTTTGAACTTGACCCGAGGCTTAGACAGCAACATCTACACTTGTGTGAACATCTAACTGAGAAATAATATACCAATAAAGAAATGTTGAATGAAGGATTGTCACATGCACGGACATGCAAGTAGAGGTATGACAGGCAGCACACACATGCATAAAAAGAATTCCCAGAGCAATTTAATGTAACACTCAAACCAAAGTGAAGCTGAATGCCAGTGGAAAGCAGAGTACAGAGGAGCTCAGCCTACGGCACAGCACTCAGGTTGCTTGCTGCAGCTTAAAACATCACTGATGGCTGTTTCACCCTCTGACTCACTAAATTAACTCCAAATCCATTTACCAGCGTTGCAGCTTAAGCCCTCCAGTTTGGTCTTGGTCTTCAGCGGTTTCTTCTAATTGAGTTTCTAGTAATTACCACAAGGCTAATGCATTGTAAGTGCCGTCTAAATCAGGGGTAAAGATTTTATTTCAGACTACAAGTGTACACAGTGATCGTATGCAACGGGATGTAAGAGAAGCTTTGGGATGTATGTGGAAAAACACAGATCCATCCCAGACCTTTGTGACAAGCAGCTCACATCCCAAAGAGAGGATGATCGTCTGTCACATAGCCTTCAACCCACCCACCCCCCACTTCCACTTAATCCGTGACTTTGATTCAGAGTGCCAAGCAGAGGTAACCTGGCTGACACGCTGCACAGGGCCCTTTGATCTGTGCTGGCAAATTTGACAACAATGAGTGGGCTGATGCTGGTTGGATAAATACACTTAAAGCCGAACAAATTAGCTAGTTACCTTGTGTCACCCGTTTCTTGATACAGCTAAAAGTGCAGAAGTTAATGTGAAGACTCTGTAAAAATCGTGATGGGATTGTGTGTACAGTTCCTCAGGCCTTTCATTATTTCTACTGTTTTTTTTTTCTTCAAACTTTGTTGTGTTGGTCAGGAGAGAGTGGGGGAGAGCTCGCCAGAGACATGAGTAAACACACTGCTCCCTTACCCTCATGAAGTTGCCTGAGACCTTCCCTCTCTCTGAAGACTCCTTTAATTAGGCTTTAATTGCCTTATTAGCTCTGGCTATCGATGGAGGAGGGAAGGCAGAGAGAGAAAAAGGTCAGGCAAGCAAGAGAGCTGGAGAAGAGGGAAGATAACAGGGCAAATAAACAAGGGTGGGCGAAAGGGGCAGGCAAAAGACCCGAGGACACAGAGAAGAATCTGCCCACACATTGCTAACATACAGATGTTCATGCGGGAAACTCACGCACACAGACATATGTGTGTGTGTGCATGGAGCAGGTTACTGCAGGTGAAAGTGAGGCCTTCTCCTGTGGGAAAGAGTTGTCAGGCGAAATAAAACAAAAAGATAAGACGGAGCGCAGATACATGACTACTCCTTCAAGAACAGGCTCTGCGGTGCGCCCAGGCAATTGACCCCTCACCCTGACCTCAGTACGGTATGGGAGATGGACAAGGTAGAGGAGAGAGTTGAGAGGGAGAGGTGGGGCAATGAGAAATGATGAATGAGACAGAGAGGGAGATGAGCAGGTGAAGGGGGAGTTGCAAAAGCAGGACAATGAAGAAGAGGGTAAAGAAGGAGAAGGCCATGGTAAATATTCTTCTGAGGAGTCTCAGCACACACTCCAGGTCTCTCAAGCATCTCTCAATGCTGGGTACTTGAGTCACTGAAATGAAATTAGCATATAGTTTAGCTGATTAACAATACTAGGGAAATGCCTGGCTTGTCAGTTTAGGATATGCAATTTACCTCTTACTTTCCTGCGTCATACATACATGCAGCACATAACTGCCTTTTAAAATTCATAGACTGTACCTGGGTTGCAAGCTAATTTAATTTTCAAAGTGTATTTTGTTGACGTGATCATCATACATCAAACATCATAGCTGGTGTTTGTTATTACCATTAGCCTGTGGCTAGTAATATCCGTATCAACTTTCATTCCTCTGAGAAAAAAAAATTCAAAGATGGGAAACTTAGCAGAGTCAAAGCCCAGCACACAACACAGAAATAAAACTAACATCTGTTATACAGGCTCAACAAGAATAACGGCTGACATTTTTTATCGCTGCTGTAGGCTTTACCAATCCATCTGTTGCTATATCCAACTCTACCTAGGGAAGTGATACTATAAAAGGATGCCAGTGGGAGTGAAGCCTTCACGTTGGCGCATCTGCAGAGGCAATACAGCAAGTTACCTTTCCACTGTCTCCTCTTCATCTGCCACCCACTGAACATACTCACAGATGCACACAGTATCAACTTTATAGCTGAAACCTCAGGAAGAGAGCTGTTATTTGCATTAGTGTTGATTTGCTTGTATCTCCACTGTAAGTGCGCTCCCATGTGCATGCCAATGTGATTGCGACCCTTGCACTGTAACTGTGCATCAGTGAGTGTGTTTGTACCTGCATGTGTTTGTCTGCGTGTGTGCACTGGTGAAACAATCCATCAGGGAAATGGAGGAGTGTTTCTTCCTTTCCTGCATGTCGTTCCCCAGCCTCATTAGAACCCATTCAGTCAATCAAGCATGAATCCCTAACACAATAACATGCAAAGTGCTTTGTCTGGGTGTAATTGGCCTTGCCAGAACTGTTTTTCTCAAACGGTTAGCTTCACTTGCCTCTCTCAGACCGCAGCCAGAAGCTCTGTCCAAGAAATGCAGCTGGCTAGAATAGGATGGAGAGATGCAACCAGGAAAAGCAAAAGGGATAAAGATAAAGAAGGAAATTGTAAAAAGAGCATGGATGGAGGAGTGAGTATGGATTATTGGCCTCCTCTCTGGGTTCATTTCACAAATATCAAGTATTTATAATTTCATTTAAGCCATTTATTCAAGTTGTGCTCTTGTTCAGTCTCACCACTTTAGGCCAACATGTGCATCAGTACCGTGTGTGGTCATCCAGGACTCCTCCTGTCTGTCACAATCACACATGTTCCCCATTACCATGACAAACCCGTTGACATCCCATTTACACACACACACACATAAACGCACCACTCATGCGAGGAGCTGCACACATGCACTCACATAGAAAGGCATGATGGGAGATGGATAGGCACAGAAACGTAGCCCCGTCTGTATCCCCACAGGAAAGACTGTTTTTCGCTATGATGGGTGACACGGCTCACTGACACTTTCCTCCATACCAACCCAGCAGCCAATCTACTGAAATTGTGTGGTGACATTGTTGATTAAGCAGACATGCAGGCTACGCTGAGTGTGTGTGTGTGTGTGTGTGTGTGTGTAATGGGTTCACTGATGAACAGAAATGAAATCTGTGTGTGTGTGTGTGTGTGTGTGTGTGTGGATATATGGATGTTTGTATGTACCGTGTATGTGTGTGTTACATTACAAGGACATCTGACTGTAAGAATCAAAGGAATACTTTTGACTTTGAACCAGAGCTTTGCATGACTCAAGACAGCTAGGCTACAGCACCCCAAACTGCTGAGATAATCATCAGCAGTCAAGTACTGCCATCTAGTGACCTTAAAAAAGACCTTCTTCTAACACATAAATACAGACAAAAAGTATCAACTGCTTTAAATGTGAAGTCACATTTCACGGAAAACTAAACTTGATCCAGCTAAAAGCTGAACTTGCAATAAACTTTAATTATTGAGGCAGTTGTTAATGGACACAGCATGATCACTGTTGTGTGTATGTTTTTTTTCTCCTTAATAAAATCCAAACTCCTGAATTTATTATCCTCTCTATGTAAATCTTCCCTGGATCTCTCAGTCTCCCTAAGATCAATAGCTTTGTTTATTCCAGCAACACCTCCCAGTGTTTTCACTTGTCCCTCACTGTAGGATGCGAATTGGACGTCCTATCCTGTGCCGTGGTTATGCTGTGAATCAAAAAAGGCAAATTAAATTGCCTAATTGGTTTCCTTGGGAAGGGTAAAACAGATTTAAATTGATTACCGGTAATGGCCTTTTGTGGAACCACATTGGCTTCTGCTGTTTGAGGAGGATTTAGCAAAACCAATTAATTTGCCTCACCTCTTACGCGCCCTCCTTCTGTTTCCCTTTGTCTCTGTCTGGGAGCTTTTTCATCTTTGCTTTTTCAGCTTCCTAATGTCTACCTTCATACTCCCAAAAATAAAAGGGATGATGATGATATCGTCACTGGATAACAATCAGTCAGGTCTAATTGGCTGAAAACTGTCATATTGCAGTGCTGATAAAATGGCAGAGATGTTTTTCCAGGTCTACTGTTACAAGACTTGCCTGACAAAAGATAATATAAATCTCTCTTTCAATTACGCTGCCCGTGCCTGTTTGCTTCCACACAGCAGCGGAGGGAGAGAAAAGTAAGATGTCAAGGTCACATTTTGTCACACAAGCTGATTAAATCCTTAATGTTACCCCCCTCTCCGGATCTCTGCTTTTCCACCTCCCATCAAATATTATCACAACCAGACCGAATGTGACATTTAAAATGGAAAAATTACAAGCACTTAATGTGATTTCATTAATTACATTGGGGCAAGGACTGTGTATGATTAAACAGATGTCATCTACCTCATGGGAATAGGAGAAAAATACATTTTCTCACCAATGACTTTTCCTTTTGTTAACGTTTTTAAAAACATTTCCCAGCAAATTCTAAACTATCTAAAGCCAGATCAATAATGCAGCAGCATCTGTTATTCTGTTCTGCGACTAAGCAATGTCAAATTGGTGTAATGAACTTTTTCAGCTTCATTGCGTGCAGTAAAATTAAATGCAGGGCTGAATAGCCCATGACAAATTAACAAAGTAAATTCAAGCATTGTAAATTTATTTATAGCCGCCTTCGTGGATTACAGATGAGTGAAGCAACCTTCCACCGCCTAAGGTTCAATAGAGATTTAAGAATAATTACTTAAGTACTGCTGTTTAGTTGGATTACATGCAAAAACCCTTAAGCATTACAAATTACTGATGAAAGAAGGCCGAATTCCATTATGGTATTACTTTACACACATATAATGTGGGTATTGAACCAGGGTTGGTTCACATTAAACTAGAAACAAGTGCTCCAACATGACCTTGATGCATGAAGCTAATTGGTATCATGAAAAAAGTCACCTGAGAAGCTAAGGTGTATCTAGAAGGTGTGAATGAAAGCAGAGCAGTAGGTAGAAATAAAGCAGTTTCTGCAAAAAGTTATACTGAAATGAGATATTTTCACTTTGTGTTGAAAAGTGGTGGGGACATAAAGTCTGAGATTAGGGGCGTGATGACACACAAGAACAAGGCTACTATGACAGAGGGATATTCTCTTTAACAATAACCTTTAATTGTATACACATTAAATGAGGAAGGCTTATGATGCAGGTATTAGATTTAAAATAAGTTATTTACCCAAAAGCTGAGAAAAGACAAAGTAAATATTGAATAGCTAAAGCCTGAAAAGAGGTCAATAAAACAGAACTGCAAAATACAGCAAATTGAACTGCAACAATACTAAACTGATACAGAGGGGAACCAATATACTGGCTGGCCAAACAATGACAACACACAGTGGACAAAACAAAATAACTGCAATAACTATAAATACACACTAGACATATTGTTTGCTGAAACCTCAATGAACTATGAATAAAACAAAATAAGCACATGTGAAATTATCTTTAAAATGTTCTAAAGCACGTATTGCTGTAACCGAACGAGCCTAAATTAGAAAAAGGGTCAAATTAAAGTTGTGATGTGAGAGTGAGTGGACATAATATTACTGAATATAATATTACATAATAGTATGTTTTTCTTCTGCCTGTGTTGCCATGGGTGCAGCCGTCACAACACAGCAAGAGAAGAAAATGTGACTGTATTCAATTATCTGACTCATTTTTATAAGCATTTTGTGTTGTGGTCATTGCTTATGACTTATTCCCACAATCCAGAATCACACAGTATATGATGCTGTCAGGGATTTGGGTGTGAGCGCAAAGCAGGTGAAAGCCCAAATGCATGACACTGGAGAGCAGAAGTATACTTCAGGGATTTTAATCCACAAAAGAAACAAAGCTTACAGGTGATGGCTGGCAAAAATCCAAAATAACAGGTAACAGGTAACACTGAAGCAGAGACACATGTCACAACAGAGTATATTCACACTACAATGACAGGACAGGGAAGGAACAGAAACACCAAACATTTATACACAGGGACTAATGAGCAGGGCGGGAACAACACAGGTGACAGGGATCAGGACTAACAAGACAGGCAGGCAGAGAGACAGCAGGGGAGAACAGAGAGACAGGCAGGCAGAGGGTTTCTGGAGTTACAGACAGGATACAGGTTACTAAAGACTAAACACAGACATAATCAAAATAAGATGTAAAAGATCAGAATAATATAAATAAACTAATCCAGACACAAGCAGACTTATCAAAAATAATCTACAACCAACAGGGAAAACAAACTGATGCAAGGATTGAACACAGAGCAGACAAAGCTGAAATAATGTAAACACAGAACAAAGAGTAAATACAAAGACTTTAACTAAGACACAGAACCAAAGTGCAGGGCTAAACCTAAGATAGAAGACAGACAGGCACAAACGAGCAAAACTGAACATGCAAATGAACAATGGAATAAACAAGGCTAAACAGAGAACACAAGACCAGGAACAAAACCCCAAAACAGAAAACATGGACCAACTGTTACACAGACTGGGGTAGGGAACAGAGACAGGACAACACTCAACAAGGAACAGAACAGAAATAAGGAAAATACCAAAACACCACTAAACACTAGCTGACAGATAGTAACCAGATAAATAATAACCCAGACTAAATAACAGATGTCGAACTGATCAATAAGTAAACACACAGTGAACTAAACTCAACGGAACAGATGACAGAACTGAAATGTGGATGCAAAACCCAAACCACAGAATCAAGAACCCAAAACCCAGAAACAGAGAAACCAAAATCAAAACATAGAGAAAGAATGGCCAAAATCATATAACACAGACAACAGGATCGTGACAGATACATTCTTTTAGTATCCCATCAATGGTTTTGAAAGAAAAATTTCTTTAATCTCTCCTTTTCTGCAGGGAAACCAATTATCAAGGACTGGGCCGGAGTATCATGGTGGGAGGATGTGACAGGGGGAGAGGATGGTCTTGAAAGCAAAAGACAGTCTGTAAAATATATTGAAGGTAATAGAGATGAAAATACATACAGCTGGGCTATTTCTCTAAAATCCATAATGTCTTTTTCTTACCAAATCAGAAAAGAGATTCAACCACAAACATGTATAATTTCATACGCTTCCCAGATCTGCTTTCACATTTACTTCATACTTTTCTCTGGCAGCTTCCTTACCTGCATAGGAAGAATGAATCTGAGATAACCTTTTACAAACCACAGAATGCCAAAGAAAGTAAAACTTGATCCGGGGACAATAAAGCAGGAAAATACTATCCAAGACACCAGAAAAGACCAAAGATGAGATATCCCCTTACCAAAATGATTTTTCCACTTCTGAAGCTCCCTGCCCACAGCTTTTATCTTTTGCCTGAGGTTTACTAGCCTAAGGCCACCGCGGCAGTTAGTATCAGAGGCAGCATCAAAGTCTAAGCATCAGACATTTTGAAGAACATACACAGTTTAGTGAATAATTTATGTCAGTCAAAACATAAGCAATGAATCCAGATGTGACATAAAGCCCCAAGATATGAGGATGTAATGTGCTTTCAGAAATATGTTATCTATAAACACTCAACTTGTCTTCAAGCGAAGTTCTCAGCCAATTTGATGCGCACACATTTGACAAACTCTGACTAATGCAAGTATATGTATAATGTCCCTTTTTATGTATTTTGCACAATACATTGTTAAACACATAAACCTTGACTGAGTCCAAACCATTTTTACAGTGCAGGGAGGTGAATCTTCTTCATGTACTGCACTGGGAATCTTGAGGCAGTTGTATTTGTACATTTACAGTTAGATGTGAGCACATATTTGTCATTTTAAGAAATCTTGCGCATGCACAGTTTGGAAAGTGATTACCTCAAGAGGTTCATTTCCTGTCACAGTTTATGTTGTATTTGACTTTGACTTGAAAAGCAATGAATTCTCAGCACCAAGCAAGACTCAGGATATACAACAACACATGGAATCAGGACCCATTGTGGGTTACTTGATATGCAGATGGGGTTGATTTTTTAACTGGTATATTATTTGCTCGATATGTACATATAACTTTATACAAATAAGTTCAAATAAGTAAAAATAGAAAATTAAAGAATAAGTCTGGCATACCACTAGACAAATTAACAACTTTAAATGTTAGTTAGTTAACCTGAGCTAATAGAATAAAATGTAACTTCTTGCTGCAGCTGGCCAACATCTGCAGCTGGATTTATTATTCAGTATTTAGCAGTTTTTAACTAAGCACCACCTCACTTCTGTGTCATGGAAGCAAAACTTTAATATCGAACATCAAATAACTAAGTCTACAGCCATTCTGGCAGCTCCTTGAGGCTGTACTTGGTGCACAATGGTGCTTTGAGCTAAACGCTAACGTCAGCATGCTAACATGTTCACAATGACAATCTTAACGCATTTAGCAGTTGATGTTTACCGCATTTACTACAACATCTTAGTTTAGCGTATCAGCAGACTAACATTTGCTAATTAGCACTAAAGACAAAGTACAGTTAAGCTTTTTTGGTCACCAAAGTATTGGACAAATTATAATTTCTAGATTTTAGGTTACCATGGTTTTTAAAAGTCATCTTAAGGGGGTCATGAATGAGTGTACCACATGTCATGGCCATCCATCAAATCATTTTAAGACATTATACTTAAAAACCTAAATGTCAACCCTGTCACAGTTTAAGTTGACCTTTGACTTTGATTAACTTTTGTTGTGAAAAGCAATAATTTCTAATAACTTCTTACCCTGTACATTTGCATGCTACTGGTCCATTTCATGGCAAACCAGTATCTCAACCAATAGGTCGTGAGACATTTCACTAAAATACAAAAATGTCAATCATGGTGGCACCACAGGAAAAGACAGGGAATTACTAAAGGCTTCATCGCCTGAGGACCATCAATATCTGTTCAAATTTTAAATGGCAATCCATCCAATACTTGCTAAAATATTTAAGTCTGAAAAACAGTGACAACAAAAGTGACCAACAGATGAATAATGCCATCTCTAGAGCCAACAGTGCACTGTTGATATGCCACAGAACATCAGCACATCCTCAGTAACACAATGGTGGAAAATGAAAAGCAACAAAATCACAAATACATAAATGTTTATTTTTATCTCTGCATGTTAAACATTTTATCTCTTTACATTTATTTACAATCTTTATTAAAAGGTTATTCTATTAAAAGTGCACCAGGGCACAGACAACAAGGTGATGGTGATTTCCCCATAACTCTTTCTGAAAATAAAGCAAATTATGTGTCACTGTTCTCCTCCTTAGTGAGGAAAGCCCTGGACCTAAAAATCCAATAAACACAAAAAACAAACAATTAATGGACAATAAACTGCATAGTGCACACATCTGTGCAGAAACTCCAAATTTTAACGAGTCATACAGAAAGGAAGGATTTTGAGTTTCTTGCTCACCTGCTCACACCAGGGGGTAGCTGGATGCAGTAGCAATGCCACACTGGTTGTGTTTGTTCCTGGTCATCATGATGTATCCCATGTCTCCCCATTGTAGACCCCAGCTACAGAAACACACAAATGACCAACAATAGTCAGCTTCTCTATGTCAAACAGAATCATAATCATAAAATTAGTTACAACAAGTGAAATAATGGTTGCAATCCATATGGGTGATTTAAGAAGTTGACAACATCCTGAATAAATTTCACACTTAAATAAGATATATTACTGCTGCTGTCTGTGAAAAGCTTTCTAACTCCACTGTAACACTGCTGACTGAGCAGGGAAGCAACACATAATTTAAAACATGAGCAACAGATTTGGGTGTTTACCTGTTCTTGACCAGCCAGTAGTCTTGCCCGTTGTCACTGCCATAGCCCACAGCAAGTACCCCATGGTCCAACTCATCACTGCTGCAGTCTGGCTCATCATACACTCCTAGAAAAAAGCAAACACAGATTAGGCAGACATATGGATAGGTTAAAAAATAGAAGAATATTTCCTTTTTCTTCTTGCATTTGATAGAAAGACTATTTTCTGGCAGAAGCAACACTGTGTTTAAAACTTTTCACCTGATTCATAAAGCTGGAAGGTCAGATGAGATGCATCAATGGCCACAGACACAGGTCCGATGGTGGCCACAGCCTCCTTCAGGGCCTCTTCATCACCTTGTGTCACATCAACGTAGCCTGTGCAAATGGCTCCAATGGTGGCAGGGTTGTAACGGCACTGACCATCCTAATTGAGAGAAAGTTTTTCACAGCTCAACAAAGGTTGTACCATACTGACACATTATGAAAGTGGTGATTACGTGTACATCAGAGAACATAATATTTTCCAAGTGCTACATTCTCACTGCTTTGCACTGCAAGTCTGTTATGTGCCATTATACATTTTGTCCATAAGATGGCAGTATTGTACATCTCTTTCCAAGTAGGCTGTAATTTCTAACAGTGTCCAAATAAGTTTTCATGCATAATGTTGACAAATGACACTGGATGTTGTACATTTAAAGATTATGACTTTTTCAACCATACTGCTTTCTGTTTACCTCAGCTTCATAAGGGTAGGAGTCCTCTGTGTCTAAACCTCCATTGGCTTGAATGTACTGGAAGGCACTGTCCATCCAGCCTCCGTTGCAACCCATGTTGCCATATTTTCCTGAGCAGTCAACCAGCTGCTGCTCGCTCAGAGACACCAGCTTCCCTGTCTTTCTAAAGGTCTGACCCTCCAGCGAGCCAGTCTGAAAGTGATACAAGTTAATATGAAACCAGAAAACAGTTGTGTAAAGTTTCCTACATCACCAAAAGAGAGAAAACTAAATTATTGTTGTACATACTGCACTGAAGGCCCAGCAGGAACCGCACTGCTTCTGATCTTTGACATCAGTGACGTATCCCTTGTCCCTCCAGTCAACACTGATGGGCAGATCAGCTCCTTCAGGGAGCCGGAGGAAAGTAGAGCCACTACGAGGCCGAGAGGCATTGAAGGAGCCCAGGCAACCCTGGGAAATCAGGCGTTTGTACTCTTCATTTTCCTGGTGAGGAGGGACAAAATTCAGAGTATCACTTAATAGGGTCCTCGTTCAAAATGTTCCATTCCAAATGTATCCTGAAAAGCGGATTGCAACCAAATGATGGCAGAAGCATCCACATTTCTGTTTTCCTGTGCATACCATGTCAGCAAAGTAGGTCATGCCAAGGCGGTAGGACTTAATGCCCTCATCAGCCATTATGTTGTGCACCAGCACCAGTCTGCGGTTGTTGACCCAGATTTGCCTGCGGTGAGCCTCCTCTGACGGAGAGCTGTAGGACCTTCCTGCCAATCAGAGAAGGAAATAATCAGAAAGAAAAGAAAGAAAAATGATCATTGATAAATTATTAATCAATTCAAACCTTTTCCTGTTAAGAGATTGCCCTTCACTGGCTATGAAAAACTGTAAGTTGTAAACTTCTAAACATTACAAATTACAAATCCCTTTACTTGAAGAGCTTTAGATGTGTGTTGTGTGTAAATGAGTATGAACATATGAATGGCACACTTCAAATTTAGGACACACATACAGTATCCACTCAGGAAACAAGATCTATTGGATTTGACAATAGACCACAACAAAAGAAACCATCCTCACCAAACTTGAGTTTCCAGGCATGGAACTCCAGGTCTTCCAGAGAGAGGCTGGCACAGCTGGCCACAGCCAGAACAGCAGCAGCAACCAGCAGCAGCTTCATCCTGACTGACACACAAGCAGAACAAGCAAAGAGATCTCTTGTGACTTGCAGGAAACCACACAGGTTGAGACTCTCACTTCAGCTTTGCTCCACAAACATTTTCTGTCGTGACGTTGGATGTCAAATGCACTTTGAATCTCTGATTCATTTCTCCCTCAAGCTCTCTTATCTTTTTTTTCCTGTTTTTTCTTTGCATCAGCACACCTGCAATACAGGAAATGTATGTGCTTGTCTGTCTGTTTGTGTGTGTCTTGTTGTCTGTTCTGTAGCTGCTTACCTGCCTCCATGTCGGTGTGTGCGGTAAAGTTTGAGGTATAACTACCTGTAGGTGATGCAGATGCTGTGTTAAAGAGATGTTCTTATATAGCCACCTACAGTCATGACTTGCAGTATGTCCAGTCAGGTGGCTGTCAAGAGCTTATAAACTGAGAGAGAAAGGAAAAGAAGTCAATCATTGAAATAGGGAAGGCGGGAGTTATGCATCATGAGTTTGCATGATGACATTCTTTTGGGAAACATATTTGTCAGTCTCAGCAAAACTCTTTAGAATTTTCTATGATAACATGATCAGTCACCCATCAGTCTGTTGTTTAGAAATGATATAGTCACATGAGGAAGAAACAGTCTGTGTGTTGGCTTGATGCCCTCATGTGAAAAACAACAATTTGGTGTTTGGTGTTGTTGTGCTTTCTGATTCCAGTCACGTGATGATGGGAATTTCTCTGAGGTAACAAAAGGAAATCACACACAGAGATACATTAACATATGCTGCGTGCTAGTTTTTGCTGTCACCCACATGCTTTAGTTGAAACCTTAATTATGCCACGCTGGAAAATGTGTATGTAGCAAATGGATGAGTTCTTATTTCTCGGATACGTAGGCGGCACTTTAGCTATCGCTCACTCACTGAAACTTTGTATGAGCAATTTATATGAATGATCAGGTTTTATTTGAAGTTGCGTTACCCTGTCTTTCTGTCTTTGATAAACTCCTCTTCATTGGACAAGTATTTCTTCTTCTCCTCCACAATACAGAACTCTTTTTTTGCCTCAAACGGATAAGAGATTAAATACTGTGAACACACACAGGCACACATTCTAATAAATTAAACTCTTCTCAATTGGTGTAATTGATTCAGTAGTGTTTCAATTGAGAGTTGCTTCTGTTGCTTCTGTTTCCATGCACACATCCTGTTTTCAGCTAGACTGTTAGGTTCGGTTTGTTCTGCAAATGTTACCAAGCCGTCATTGTCAGGAAACTGAGTGCAAATACTATTTAAGGCAGAAAGCAGTGCAGGGAATTTAACTTTGTATTAATTTGTTTCACTCTGATGGCACAGTGATGACATCCGAAGTGTAAATTCTTGGTCTCATAAACCCTTTTTACATATTGTGCAAGCAATGTAGTCTTAAATTTTTTTCCATAGGAGTTCCCTGCAGTTACTGATTGCTGTGTGCTGCACCCTCCTGCTTTGTCACAAGGCTTTCGTGTCATGACAATACTTATGCTGCGAAGTGAGGAAAAACTGAGAGCTAAGCTTAAGGTTTACGGATGTCATCGAACTCAATCAGCTTGTTTCATGTTCCTGTCTGTTTGTACCCAGATATACAGGGTGTGCAGTCAGTAGTGTTTGTACAAGTGCTTGGGTTTCTTCCAGTAAAAACAGTGCAAATAGTTTGCCAGCAAATAACACTGTCACATAATGACAAACAACAGAAACAGAACTGCTGCTAACTGCCCCTAACCCTGCTATATGGTTCTCATAAAAGCTCATGAAAAGCAAAAGCACAGAAAGACATTTGACCAGTGGTAGCAGAGGTCCTCAGATCCTTTACTTATTACTATAATGTATTATCTTCAATTTATCATCACACAGAAAAAGCCCCCTGTGACTAATACATTATTAATTAGATATATTGATATACTGATACAATACTGATGCAACAATATGTATGTTGTGGCTGGTCAAGGTGGAGCTAATTTATCTTTGGCTTGATATATCCAGTTAGGTACCATAGTTTAATCCAGTTAAGTTTAATTGTGGCCCTCCAAAGAGTCACATGATGAATCTGAAAGGTCGTGTGATGATTTATGAGAGAGGAAAGAAGAAAAAACAAACTTCTCCGACCCAAATTTGTATTAATCTCTGCACTTGTCTCTCATCCTTTTTTTGTACAATTTTGAATACTTTTACCTTGTTGATCCTTGAACAGTTCTTTTCATGAAACCATTTGAGACAGTGAGAAATGTGAGGAGGGGCCCCAACTAGACATTGCTTTTTTTATAGGGTTATGTCATAAGCTTATTATGTGTTTATTTGCTGTTTTTTAATGTAAGATCTTAATGTGAAAAGTAGTGACTATAGCTGTCAGGTGAATGTGGTGGTGTGGAAGTACAAAGTAGTAGAAAGTACCTCAAAATTGCACAGCACGGTAAGTAAATGTATCACCAACTTTTAAGTTCACTGAGCTCAAGTTTCACACTGAAACTAAGTGATTCTCTATTTTAAGCTACACAAACACAGATCAGCAAGCGTGTGATCCTTTGTAATGTAGATGATGGGAAATGCTGGCTTTATTGTAAAACTATGATGTCAAGTGCAACTTCACAGGCATAAAGACTGATACCATGGGTCCATGAGTCAACATGATACAAATACCATAGGAAATCTTCCACAGTTCATAGATCAATGTTTGTGTGTGCTTGTGTGCATGGTATTGAAAAAAAATCTTAAAGGAAGAGATGCAAGGTACACACCTAGATTTACAATTACCTGTGCAATGTGTGTGTAGAGCCTGACAAGTTGTTTGTTTCTGCCTAAACAAAACAGAAACCAACTGCACAGAGGAAAAAAAGGTTTTCTCCTATTTCCACCATGACTTCCATATTGTATACCACATGTTTTGGTTGCATGCCATTGTGTTTTATTTTTTATTCAGCTGGCACATGCAGTTATGACAGTTAGGTTATAGCTCTGGAAATGAAACATTAACTATATGAATTGCAGGGCAGAGGATACACAACTAAGCAATGTGTCTGAAATGGAGGTGAGTATAACAGTCGGTCATTAGGTCAGAGTGTTGATTTGTAAAAAGATTGGAGTCAGTTGCACAGTATTTAGTGAAGATGGAATAACTACAGTTTATGATTTCAACATTGATTAATTTCAGACATAGTATGCAATTAGGTAATATTTCTTAAGCTGATTCTTAATTCAATTTCTCCTAGTTGTGATCAGACAAATTGCTCTGAATGTGAATCTGCCTCCTGCATCATGTGGCTTTGACCTATGACCAGTTAATTTACCCACTGCTTTGATGTGGAATGCAAATGTACTTAGGGTTTGTCTTACTGTAAAATATGTATTACACCACAGCGGGGTGAATCAGCTGTTCTAAGAAAATGCCGGTTAATGTTGTGAACTGGTATGGCTCACTTCCCTTTATCAAAGTCTATAAGGTACGTTCCATGGGGAAACCATAGTGGTTTTCCTACAAACTACTTTAGCTCAAAATCAAATAGACACACAGACTCATGCTTATAATATATACACATGCATTTTCCAAATATTACTGCTCTGTCCCCAACTGGAAGACAGCCACATGCACCTGCTCAACATTTCTAAAACCTCACTTACTTACTTCCTGTACTATTGGTTAGATGTTTGTAAGTTTGATTTTAAACTATATTGCTCTAAAAGCAAAATGCATTTGGTCAAAATTTAGTTAAGACCTGAATCAGACATTTTACATATGTTTTACTGAATAAAATAAAATTATAATATCTGCGAAAACAGCTTAATGTGCTTTAACAAAACAGAGCTAAAACCGGTCCAAACCGTTGCTCTCTGGCATGGTCATTGCAGTTACTGCTCTTAGCTACCACAGACAAACAGCCAACTAGACAGCTAAAGCAGGAACCCAATAGCTAGCTGGTGATAAAACCACAGCTAGCCTGAGCTAAAGCTAAAGCTAAATTTTCTTGCTTTACCCTGGTTGTTCTTTATAAATGACGAAATTAGTGTCACAACTGACCATTTTCAATAAGGTGACAATAAGCCAATTATTTTCTCAATTACTCGTTTAGTTGTTTAGTCCAGTGGTTCTCAAAGTGGAGTCTGGGATGCCCAGTGGTCCTTGAGGGGGCTCCAGGGGGTCCCCAGCAAAAAGGGGAATAATTTATTTTCACTATACATTCCATCCATAAGTAACACAATGAAAACACATACGACTATTTTGGTCATGGGTTGCATAAACTTTCTGTTATAAAACATCTAAAAGAAAAAATCCTATCAGATGGGGGTATGTGGTCTAATTTGTTTAGGGGTCCTTAACTAGAAACAGTTTGATAACCACTGATTTAGTGTAACTATTAATAACTGTATATAGTGTGTGTGTGTGTGTGTGTGTGTGTGTGTGTGTGTGTGTGTGTGTGTGTGTAGCATGAAGGAACTACAAATTTTGTTTCGTTGTGCAGCCTTGTGCTGTATAATGACTAATAAACAACCTTGTACCTTGTACCTTGTATTTAGTCAATAATTGTAGGAATAAGGAAAGATGCCTGTCATTGTTTCCCAGAGAAATTTTTTGTTTTGTTCAACCAACAGTCTAAAACCCAAATATATTCCATTTACAATGATATTCACCAAAGAAAAGTATTAAAGCTTAATGTTAGAGAAGCTGGAACCAGAACATGTTTGGCAATTATACAGTCAAAAGAACTAATCTCGAAATGATTAATTGATTAGGATAGCTCTACTGTAAATATTCAAAATAATGTGTTTGTGGATAAAATAGACAAGAAAGGTTTTCTTTGTAGATCAGTTTTCATAATACTATAAGAGTATTATGTGGGTCCTATGAAAATGATTTTAATGGCATAAAATAAAGCCTAAACTTTAAACCATTTTCCATCAACTTCAGTGTTTCCGTAGTTACTGTTTTCAGCCTTTGTAGGACAGTATACCTCTCACAGATTCAAGGGCTAAAAACTCAACATATGTCAATTTTGGCCCAACTAGTCAATGTGGAGTAAGTGACTTATGGTTGACCCTTAATCATTTCTTATCTGGCTTATGCAGTGTTATAAACCCAGCAGGAGAGGGCAGCATTTCCTTAGGCTGTGTTTATACAGTGGTCTGTTCATAAGTAAACACCCCCTCACATGTACTTAATGTGGAGTTTATTGACATTTAAGTAATACAGTGTGACAATACCTGTGGGTGCATACTAATGTGGAGTAGATCCTGGAGGATCCGGTGTGAAAAAGAAACCGTCAGGCCCAGTGACAATACTAGTGTGAACGCTATCCCTGGTAAACTCTTCTAATTTCATTACTCTACATGTTTCCTCAGCTTATTGCCAATCACATAGTTGGCTGCTCTCTAGTGGGGGTCACACATAACAGCCGCTAAATTGTGACAGTGGCCCAGACTGGCATACCTTAGCACATAATCTGATTATCGGATCAATAACACAGCAACATTTGGGGCATAGCTGGGATGGCTGCCTTCTTCTCTGGTTACACATTGCTGGCATTCACCACTCGTTCCCACTTTATAGGTGACAAAGTGTGAATGCAAGCAGGAATTCAAATGGAAGGCCTTTTAAATAAGACACATTGCACAGCGTAGGTCACATCTGGCTGTGCTACTGTCTCCAGGATTCACACAGCTACTAAAATATCATCACACTCTATATATCAGTGTGTCAAATCATAATTTGATCTAAAAGCCTCCATCAATATGGTGACACATTTTTTGAAGCTAATATTTGTGTTTGTCCACTGGAAGTATTTATTTATCTCTGTCTAGTTATACTTACAATGTCCTTAAACTTAGTAGGGGCTCAGATAGTATTTATACAAGGTAAACATTTAGGAGATTTGCCATAAAAATATTTATTGACCTCACAAAGTTCTTGGACACAAAAATGAGAAATGACACACAAAAAAACTTAGAAAGTCCAAATTCCAAAACATCTAAGAATGACACAGAGAAATAAAGAACTAAAATGGAACAACATTGTTACATTTAAAGAACACAATCTTTGAGTCTGTTTAGGATAAACAAATAGTTAATGAATTTAACACATTTTTGATATGTTTTTATTCCTTCATAGATGGATGAGAAGCTCCACCAAAAACACATGGTGTGGCCATCTCCGCCTCCTGTCTTTAGAAAACACAATAAACTGAATCACAATCATTTCAGAAAACTGGCCTAACCAAACATTTTAGAAATGCACATGAACACCAATAAATAGAAACCATTTATTTCAGAAAGCAAAATTATATAACAACAACCCAAAAAAGGCATCATGATGACAGTAACAAAGCATAAACCACCATAATTGCTGCTCCTGTTTATCGCTGCATGTTGCATTTGTGAAATGCAGATAAGTGGATGATGACAACCACTGTACCAACCACCAAGAACATGAGACAGAGATAACCAGGGACGTTGGAGGGAATCCCTGCTTGCCACTATTCATCCCTCTGCCCCTCCATTCATCCCTCTATCTCTCTGTCCTCTGCAAATGTCTGTTGTGATCCTGTCTTTCTCAGTCCAAACAGGTCACTGTGGCTCATACCTTGCCAAGGTCTGTGCTGCACCGGCAGCGACAGGAGAGAGAGTGGAAGAGAGATGCGAAAGAGAGAGCAACAGCACAGATTATAGACAGTGTCTCTCCCCCTCTTTCTCTCTCTCTCCCTCTCTCTGCTTTATCTCCATGGTGCACACACGTCGACCTGGAGCAAGGCTGTATGCTGGCAGGGGGAGGCCAGGAGCAGAAACAAGGGGGTGGATAGACGGGGATGGAGTGTGTGGCGGGATAAAGGGACATGCTGCTTCAATAGCAGAGCAGGTCCAGGGACTAATTGGATCTAGTAATGGCTGGTCAATGTGACTGAAGGGCTCGTTAGAACCAGTACAGCTCCTTGCCTTTCTTGTGCTGCTGGAGGCCTGAGAAAAAAGGACAAGGAAACAATGAGGAGGACAACGGCGAACAACAGAACACAGGTTGTCATGGAGCCTACTTTTGCTAAACATCATGTTTTAGAGGGGGGGAAAGAGAGCTTCTGTGAGGATTATGATGTGTGTGTGTGTGTGTGTGTGTGTGTGTGTGTGTGTGTTTCATTATGCGTAGGAGTGTCTATGGCAGTCTACAACACAAGTGAATGCATCTGTGCATGTGTTTCCAACAAAGGGTATTGTAAGGGTTGAAAGTTAACGTGTGCGCAAGAGTGTGTGTGTTTGTGTGAATGGTTGTCAGAAGACACGTGTTCTTCTGTGTTTGATTGAATAAGATCAATACACATAATTCAGAATACCTTGGGCAAAATGTTTTTAGCAACTAAAAAGCTAAATCGATACGCTGCAGAATTACAATCGTGCTCATTACATTCAACAGTAGAGAAAAAATGTATTTGTTTCTCATATTTTTGTAGCCATGTATAATCTGAACTTGCCATTTGTATTTGTCTACACTGATGTCTGAGTGTATTTCTTTGCATTTTCTTATCTTCGTATATAATCTGATTAGAGATATTTTATAAACTGTTAATAAAGAAACACTTGGATTGTCCATAAAGTATTTGCAAAAGCCTGACAGCCTGGTTGAGTGGGTACCTGCATCCATGTTGAGTGCCAGTGTCTGGCTGACATCTCCTGGGGGAAGCAGGCTGGGCCAGGAGGCAGTGGGCTCCAGCTTGCTCACTTCATAGTGGCTTGGCAAGGTAGGAAGATGAGGTGGCCTCACCGTGGGCATGAGCAGGGCCCCATAGTGGGGCTCCAAAGCCGACGGTGAATACAGTTCATGGAGAGGCCGTGGGGGTCCGTAGGCTTGGGCCTGGGGATATCCCCAGCTCTCTGGTGGGTGAGAGTGGGAGTGAGGATGAGCGTGTGGGTGCGGGTGAGCATGTGGATGCGGCAGGCCCGGGTGCAACCCAGATGCGTATGGGTCCATGGAATAGGAAGGCGCACCGGTTTCACAGTGGGAGCGGCTCTGAGGCGAGGAGTAGTTACTGTCCCAGAAGGATGGGGGGAAGCTTCGTCGACTGCTAGGTGAAGGGGTATCTAATGGGGGAGGGAGGTAGAGAGGGGGAAGGAGGATAAACGATGATACAATTTAGGCCAAGTTAAGAACTATTGCACAACTGAAGTAGTGAATCACTTGATTTACAGAGACAAATGGAAAAGCTGGAGCTGTGCAACAGGAGCAACCCCTGCTAAAACGTAGATGTCATTCACATGACTGCTACACCCGCTGGCCCAGATATCTTCCCCATTGGATCATAGTGTCACACAGCCCTAGCCCCAACAAGACACAGAAATAAACACAGCCACGTTCTAGCAGACAGAGGGAGAGAGAGTGACAGAGAGAAAGGTAGAAAGAGAGACATCCCTATATCCTACAATTCTATATAAGGCAGACGCTCTGACCTGGAGGGAGCCCAAGGCTCACATAGCCTTATATCACTCGCTGTGGTGACATCTCTCACTCTCATGTCAGCCCAGTACTTCTGAAAGTCTCACAGCTCACTCATGCACACACACACACGCGCACACACACACACACACACACACACACACACACACACACACACACACACACACTCACTCAGACACGCAACTCTGGCCCTGTGCTAGCACCCGCCACCCCTCTTTTCTGTCTCCTGCACCCCCACCTGTTGTTTTCTCTGCTCCCCCCTCTCCTCGCCCTTGACAGAATGTCAGCGAGCCATTATATGTTTTTAGCAGTATACTTTTATATTTAGATATTCCTCTGAAAAAAGACACCATGCAACACCCTGAGAGGTAGTGTTTCCCTCTTCCCCTATCACACAGACCACAGCATATATAAATCTGACAGGCAAGCAGGCAACTGACTGTGCAACCATTGTGGGGCAGGAGCTGTAGCGAGAGTCAGAATGGCAGCCGCAGAGACGTTTGAAGGGGATACGCCGGCGAGGCTGCGCGCTTACGGCCATGTATAAACATAGCATCTGTTGTGAGGCAGGAAGCGTGTGTTAGTGCCGAAATGAAGACCTCCGACTGAACTAGGAAAGAGACTAACAGCGACATCAGAGAGAGGGAAAGAGTAGAAGCTGTAGGCCCTACATGGATATCCAAAGGACATCTGCAAGCTGCTGGTAGAAAGGGACTTCTGTGTCTCTAGAAGATTTGAAAATTACTAATTTTTACTTTGCATTTTTGTGCATCAAAATGAAAGAAAAAGCAAAACAATATAAACTCCTAATAATGTTGCTGATTTTAAAAATGATTTGATGCTTTTCAGAATAGTAATTATGGAATTTGTGTATGTTTTTTTGCTTTTAAGAAAAAAGAAAATAATTTTTTGATTCCTGATTTTTCACCCCAAAACCTAGAAAAATCTGAATGTGCATGCTCTCTCTTGCTTGTCTTTAAATTGTCACCCTAACCAGAGTCAAAAGTCCCTTTTGACTCCCAACAGCTCCTGACCTTTGTGACCTCTCCAGGGACAACAGTCCCAACAAGCAGCTTTTCAGTCCGGTCACCTGATCACATCACCTGTCTGATGCTCTTCTGTGCTCTGCAGAACTGTCAGCTCACCCTGTGTGGCTTCAAAAGCAGGCACAAGGCCCCACACAGACAACTGTGGTACCTATGCTCACATAAATAAGTGGAAATGATGAAACTGCAGGAATGTAGTGGAGGGCAATTTCAACCTAAACTCAGTTTACTCAACCTTTTTCAGGCTGGCGGCAATCTTCGCAAAACAAATTTGTTGTAAAGATGGCAGTAAATGAGCTTAACTGGTGGAACAACATTCAGATTGGGTCCCTAATTATTTTTATGAAAAATTATGGATTAATGATTTTGAAAAATACAATGGTGGTTGTTTTCTTTATGTTCACACAGTGGACTGGATTTACTTAAGTTTGTGTTTCCATTACTATTATTGAAGACCATATTTTTCTGTAATTATAGTATATACACACAGTGTATACACACACAAGGACAGGTATGCACCTTTGTATAAATAGTTTTTATGTATGGACAATGTGGTATACCTGTGCCCTGTTGGTCTGAAGCCCGCCGTTTGCCCTCTCCATCCATGTAGGAGCTGAGGGCCCTGGAGAAGTGCTCGTCCACCACGCTGCTGATGTCTCCCTGGTAGTAGGTGAAGAGGACACAGCGAGAAGTCAGGTACTCCGCCTCAGGGGGCTCCTGCTTCTCCTTGGGGCCCTCCTCTGGCCTTAAAACCGCCGGTGTGTAGGAGGTAGAAGACGAATTGGATGAAGATGAGGAGGAAGTTGATCCTCCAGTGCCTGGGCCCCCAGACATCCCCTCGGGACCCCTGGGAGTATCCATAAAATCCCGGCAGTCAAGAGAAGTTCTGCTCAGACCTGTGGGAGCCTGCGGGGGTTGGGGGGAGCGTTAGAGGAGAGGCGGGGAGAAGCAGGGAGAGGGTTAAGACAGGTGTTGCAGAGGACAGTTCTGTAGCTGTCTATGAGATACTTCGACATAATGTTTTTCTTTGTGTGTGGCAGCACTGTTACGTGTGTGCGTGCGCGCGACCAAGCGTGCATGTCTCAAGATACGAGTTGTGTGGGTGCAGAAGACTTCTGTGTTTGGTAAGACACAAACAGCAGAACTGACAATGTAGATGTTCGAAAATGAGGAATTAAATCAAAGGAATAGCCTACTTAAAAGCATGTAAACAACTTTAACGGTTTCTTCCCCATCACGTTATTTGCTTTTACGCACAAGCTGCATAAACTAGCCAAATAGTTGTTCCCCACCTCAACGATCCCCTAACACGTGAAATAAGTAGATAAGAAGAAAATAAGAAAAAAAAAACATTTAAATGTTTGCTTACTTCCTACCTGTAAGCTATTGATAAAAGCAGGACCAGTCGGTGCGTACGGTGCGTAATGTCCATAGGCTGGGTACATAACATCCAAACAGCTCATGGTAAATGAGCGGTGTCTTCACTGTTCTGTGGAAACCGACCTTGCTGAGAGAGAGAGTGATAACATTCCGGGGGTTTTTTGCCGAAGAGAAACGGGCTCGGTGATCGCTGATCAGTGCGAAAAAGCCCTTGCCACACTCGACATAGTCAGCCCAGAAGGAACGCACCTCTCCGCTCCCTGTGTGCGCCACAACAGCTGCGGGAGCAAAATGTGGTGAGGTTTATGGAGCAAGCATGAGGGTGTCCTGTCCTGTACATCTCTATGTCAACCCCTCCCACCTTTAGCTTCCTTCCCCCACATCACCACCAACACTCCCAATACAACGTCTATAGCAGATTATTGATTGCACCCTAGCAAAACGGATAGTTTCCTTTAAAAATGAATAGGCTAAAAACTGTAATCATTAAAAGTGTATAGTTGTCAAAAGTAAATGTGTAAATGAGGTCCGAAGTCTGGGACTGCAAAATGTCCATTCAAATACAAAACATAGGCAAAACTGAAAAACCTGGAAACAACCTGTGACTAATTATGGGCCCACAACTGCTTCATCCTGGTGTAAAATAAAGGTTAGATAGAATGTCATCCAGTTACACAAATAGATTTGGATGAAGTCATTGAGCTTAATAACGAGTCACACAACAATGAGCACATGATGCATGCGATTCAGTGACTTTTTATTTCTTTCCATGTACTGAATGGATACTTGAAAACTTTGTGCTCTGTCCAAGCTGAAAGTGTATCCATGGTCTTAAAACAGCCATCGGTTGCCAAGTAAACCCTCAAGTCATCTGAAGTATTTAGTGTGTTCCCAGAATTACACATAAGTGTCAACTATAGGTTGCATACACTGGTCATACCAACATAGAGGAGAAAGGGACTCTGCACAAATCTATGACAAATTATCACCTATCCGCAGTGCAAACAAAAAGATATTTTCACACACACACACACACACACAAACATACCCGATGACAATCACAAACACCACAGAGGGAGGAACATCATCTTCATCGTGCATCCATGTACAAAATGCCCCCCCAAAAAGCATCTTGAAAAGATTAAACTTGAAAAGATGTATTCTCCAGAAAGTGCAGCTTATTTCTCTTGTTTTAAGGTTTTACAGGTGCCTGATGTTTGGGCATGCCAGTCTTTTTGACAGGCACTTGCCTGTGTGCCTGGTAGAATAGTGTGGAAAATTTGCTGAATTCCATGGACGAGTGTCAGATGAGGTGGAATGTCTCTGATGTATGCGAGTGGACGAGCTCCTCAGGAAGTTACATCGTCCCTCTGCTGCGTTCTCTAGATGGAGAACATGACCAACGTCTTGCTATGTATACATCACACATAGTATGAATAACTAGTGGCAGGTTACTGGCATGCTAATGAATCCAACATGCTCTTCAATTGCAGTGGATAAAGCTAACATTCTACACTGTATATTTCTCACTTCTCACCTTGCCTTGCATCACTGTTTTGATAAGATGATTTTACAGCATAGCACTGCAATATAATACTGTAAATTGTACAGTATTGTATATATTGCCTCAGTACAGCAGTGTTTCCATTTTGAATGAAGAGTTTAAGTGTGCAAATCCACTTTTCAAGCAGACCAATCTTAACATTACTGCGGCACTAATCCCACTTCAGACCATTACCCTTGCAGAATGATGTGCAATATGGGCTACAAGATCCATGTACATGCAGGGTAACGCAGGACAGAAGTGGAGTCAGGGAGAAAGAGAGTGATGCAATGCTAGAAAGCTCAATGTTACACCAGCGTGATCAACAGCTGCAGCTGACAGAAGGGAAGGGAGGCCACTATTAGTATTAATGGCCATGACTAAATTTCTCTCTGTGTCTCTGTCTGTCGTTCTGTCTCTGCCTCTCTCTCTCTCTCTCTCCCACTGGTCTTCCTTAGTGATACACACACCTTTTTTTCTGTTTAATCGTTCTGTATTCCCCCTGGAACAGCCACCCCTATTGACAGTTAGGTGTGTGTGTGTGTGTGTGTGTCTAGGTGTTCCAATGACGGTGCGTGTGCACATACACGTTGCAGCACTTGTCATCGAGTCACCAACCTAGGAAGAGGATAGGAGAGACAACCAGCTTACAGACACATAAGAGAGATCCCAAAATCCAAAACTAAGTCAGTCGGCACATTTGTGTTTGTCAGTGATACTACACTGTGTATGCTAAAATCTTTGCATGTATGGAACAGTATGTGCAGGAGTCTACAGTTACATGTGTGTGTGAGTGTGTGTGTGTGTGTGTGTGTGTGTGTGTGTGTGTGTGTGTGTGTGTGTCTGTGTGCAAGTGTGCGTGGAGGTATCTGTGTGTCTACATTTACGTGTATACGCTGAAAATAAACACAGGTTACATCACTCCTTGTGACCCTGCAACACATCTAGGCCCCGCCTCTCTCAAAAGAGGTCTGACCAGGCAAAGTGTCTCATTGGCTGAGATGTTGCAGGGCCAGTTGAGGTGGTAATGGCAACCTGGTTTTATTTAGACCACTATTCGCATTGCAACACCACCATTAATAGTTTATACTTATGCTACAAATACCTGAGTACATTAAATACATATGCACACACATGTACTTTTATCAGCCCTTTACATGAATATTAAAGTGAAATTGTCTTAATGTATAAAAAAATTGGAGAATCATGTATAAATGCAAATCAGGATAATGCAATCAGCAAGCTTATGGTGTTGGTCTGTAAAATTGGGCTTGTTGAGATATGAACCTGAAACCATATAAGCTACCTCCTGAAACAACAAGGCCTTTATTAAGGTCTCAGTCTGGCTTTGTCCCAAGGGGGTCGGACCTTAGGATTCCACTGTTGTTTATATGCATCAATGTGTGTGTGTGTGTGTGTGTGTGTGTGTGTGTGTGTGTGTGTGTGTATGTGTATTATCCAAGACAGAGATGTACAGCTGCCCCGTTGTCCAGTTCCACACAAATTCATCTCAGCTGTTCAAAATCATCGCTAAGTGTCATCGGAAACACTGACACACGAAACACACACACACACACACACACACACACACAAAGGACCACATATGAACAGGTTTGGCTCATTTATCCTTCTACACAAATGTTGGTGATAAATCTACTGTCATAGAATGTGCAAGTGTGTGGCTATTTTCTCCCTAAAACAACTCCCTCATTGTCCACACAGACCACCAGGGCCCAGGATACCAGAGCTTTGAGTCTAGAAGTTAGTTAAATATAAATAAAGAATTTTATGCTCATTTATTAGAAATCATGGACACTTTACACTTCTGCCAGCCATTTTCCACAGCATACCTAGGCCTTAGTTTTAACATTGATTAATGCATTTTTACATTGTCATCAGTTTCAATTCATGGCAGCACAGTTTGAAAAGCAACGTTTAGTCACACGAGATCTGATAGGGATCACAGAAAACATTTAATCTTTATTTTATTGTGAAGTAGATAACATCTGGGATTTGGTATATTGAGAAACATTTAATTGTCTTCTCCTGGTCTTAATTGTTACATTGCACTTCGGTTAATGGTAATGTTTCTTTTCTTCAAAGTGTCTTTCATGGCTTTCTTTTATCTTTTCAGTCCCACATCAATAACATTACCCGGTCTGCCTATCTCCATCTCACAAATCACAATCTTGTCACTTCTCGTTTGGACTACTGCAACTCTCTCCTTTTCGGCCTCCCTCACAAATATCTTCATAAACTTCAACTGGTCCAGAATTCAGCTGCCCACATCATAACTCGAACACCCTCCATCCACCACATCACTCCTGTTCTCCAACAGCTTCACTGGCTCCCGGTCCTGTCCCGTATCCAATTCAAAGTCCTTCTGTTAACATTCAAGGCCATCCACAACCTTGCCCCTCCGTATTTGTCTGATCTCCTGCAGGGTCCAACTTCCACCCGCTCCCTTAGATCCTCTTCCTCCATAAACCTGTCTGTCCCCCATGCTCGTCTCACCAAAATGGGGAGTAGAGCGGCTGAATGCTCTGCTCCCCAGTTTACCACCATAACTTAGAAACATCGATTCATTCTCCCATTTTAAATCGCAACTCAAAACACATCTGTTTAAAACTGCCTACCTCATTTGATGAAAATTTTTTTTTGCTTTTAGCTTGTTTTAATGTTCTGTTTTCTAGTTTTGCTGCTTTTAAATGTTTTTGCATCCCTGTATGGTGTCCTTGAGTGCCGAGAAAGGCGCCTTAAATAAAATGTATTATTATTATTATTATTTCATGTCATTCATGTATTCATGTCATTCAAAATAATTCTGTTATTGTTTTATAAGATCCATGTTGACTGATTTGCCTTTAACTCCAATGCTTTCTCAAGCAAGTTTCACATCCATGCAAGTTGATTTTTTGAAGCCGTACTGAAATTTACAGTACTGTAGACATGCAAAAACACTGAACTGGTCTTGCTATTACTGGTTCTGTTGGTTATGATTCCTGCATGGTACCTTTAGGGGATGCAAGTTGTCTGGGAAATTGTGTAATAAAAAGCTGACACATAAACCGAACCTCAAATTTCATTAATGCAAGGGAGCAATTTGCACACTTCATTTCATACAACACAGCTTCTACACAGGTAAACATACTCAAGGTTCACCCCCTGAAACAGACGGAATGTGAATTAACAGCATCCTCTGAGAGGCTGACAAGTGTTACATTCCTAACATCCTATTACTGAGGGTACCCTGCCGCCATGCTGCCACTGGGTCACTGGAGTTATGCACACACAATCACAAATTCACACACTTGCATACAAACTCACACAGATATAAAGCCAAAGGAACGCATAAAAACACATGAAAGATGCACACAGAAACTTGGAAAGGGGGATTGTCACCTTCCTGCCTGACATTCCTGCTTCAGTGTGACAGAGGGGGCTGCCGTTAGAAGGGAACTATGGGTGGCAGCGGGCAGAGGGAAAGAGATGCGGAGGGTGGACCGAGGGTAGAATCACAAATTTGGCATGTCACATGGTCAAACAGAGAAGATTTACGACTGGTCAGGTTTCACATCGGCAGCATGGTGTTGTGGCTTCAGAATGCCAGGTATGAGAGTGAGATCAGACTCCGGCTTTAGTTTGTACACCCCTTCTGGCAACAGCAGCCGGTGTGACTGGCTGAAGATGGCAGTGTTATTGGGGTTTGGTGTGGGGAACGAGCTATTTTGTTCTCTGGTCTTTTAACAGCTTCCTGGTTGTATAGATTTACAAACTAAGGAACATGCAGACGTGACAAAAAAGGTAGGAACACGTGCAGAGAAAGACGTGCAGAAAAGTGATACAGGTTTGGAGTGAAAGCAAGAAGACAAAAAGCAGTGTAGTGTGAAATTAGATTAACTAAAAAAAAAAGACACACAGACAGGTAAAAAAAAACACACAGCCCCTCCTTTTTTATCTTGTTTTATTTCTCCCTCTACAGTCAGGAGCAATGATTTACTCACCGGTGACATCATGGAGACCACAGCTATTTTTATTGGCTGGTAAATGGCCAGCTCTTCTCCATGCTATGCCACCTGTCCAATCCGCACCAGTCAACAAGCCCCTGGGAAAAAAAGTCAACCACCCAAAAATGATTGAGAGTTGAAAGGCGGAATATGATACACACATGCCATGCTACTGTCCTATGCATGTTTCCCAAGTGAAATGTCTTGTCACTGCTACTGGTTTTCTATCGCTATTTGCCTGTGTTATTCATATACTGTGTTCTCATTAAACCCCCATACACATTATGAGTTTTGCACATGAATTTAAAATGAAACACCCCTCTGTTGAGGAAGCTTTGTGATCTACACCATGTTCTGCTCCCTTGTTCTCCCCCCTGCAGTGTTTAGACATGTGTGAGTGTGCGTGTGTGACTCTAAGGGTGGGGTTATTCCTGGCCCTGTATTGTGTGTTCTTAGGTGCCATTTAGTCACATGCCATCTGACCAACCCTTGGCCCTGAAAAATGATAAGTACCATGGCTGGGGGGGTGCCAGGGTGTACTGTAACCCCCCTGTCCTGCATGATGTCTATAAACTGGTACTAAAGGTAAAGACTGAATGTAGATGATAACATGTGTATGAGATGACAGTGTTGATTTAATAATGTTATATATGCAAATTTGAAGAGTTGATGGATGACAAAATCCTCAGATAAAAAAAGAAGCTATCAAAAGACCCTTAAAATTAGCATCATTGCCTGCTTACAGAACCATACAAAGGTTTCAAGATCAAAAATGAATGAGACTTGGAGAGTCTAATGTATTCTATTTAGATGTTAGGCTAGATGAACATATGAAGGTTGTCTCACAAACTGAGACAATATTATACAAAGATGTCTAATTAGTGTCAGAATCGCCTGAGCTTGGATGGACACCAACAAGAGCACTTCACAAATAAATAGCCTGTAACCAAAAGTTCAACACCCATTTGCTGATGAAATGTCTATGATGTGTATGTGAGTGAGCAGAATATCCTTTAGTGTTATTCATAGGAAGAGAAATAGAGGACTAGTCCTGAATGATCGTGTGTGATAACTGCACACCATGCAGAAGCTACTCTTGACCTTACTGCCTTCCTTAAATCACAAATTCATGACTGTGACCAGAGGTCCATCTTGTGGCAGTGGCATGTACTGCTCCACTTTCAGTGAGATCCCGAAAAAGAGTGCATCATTCTGTGAAACAACACCAGTGGGTGATGAAGGTTTAAAAAACAAGCAAATGCTAATAAGGCCAAAATGCTTTCTAAATGAGAAATACTTGCATATTTGGTAATTAAAATCAGTTTAAATCCCATGAGACCTTAAGCTGCCAGAACCCCATAAGAAAAAGCTAAAAAGGACTAAAGACGTGATTGTGATAGCGAACAACATAAAATTACCTTTTCTTGTTAGGAACTGTTAACAGCATTATTTCACAACAATTATTTAATTAATCAATCAATACATTTAGTCTGTGAAGCAGACTAACTATTTTGATGCAGTAGAATTTAGACCATAGCCTTGTTACCCACTTAAAAAGAAAGTTGATCACAAACACTAATTGAACAGTGTTTCTGAATTATTCAGTAGAATTGCATTTTCCTTTGAGAGAAAGCATTAATTTTGATCTATATCAACAGACCTAATTTAAGTTTTCTGACAAGAGGCAGCTTAAATTTATAAGGGAATACCAGCCAGTTTAAGAATTAATACATTCTATGTCAAAGTGTATAGTCTAGAGTAACTGTTTATAGCTTGTGCCCTATAAAGTTAAGTGATGCCCACTTGGCTCCCTGTCATCATGGTGCATATATGGTGGTCAACCATTTTTCTTATAAAATCAGGATGAAAAATACTCTATTTACATTAAAAACTGGAACAACTACAATTGAGTTTAATTTAAGAAATATTTTCTATCCCATAATATACTTTGTGATCCCATCAATTTTATCATGACAACTAGTGGGTTTGAAACCTACAGTTTGACAAAGCCCACCATAAACCTTTGGCCATATGGTAGGCTACACATCTATTGTCATATTTTATATTATGCTTAGCCCCAATTGGGGTGTTTTTAAATTTTAGTTTAGTTTGATGATGCAGCTACCTGTCCAGTCATTCTGATTTCCCATTTATGTATGTACATATATATATACACACACACACACACACACACATATATAATCCAAGTTTCAAGTTCTAACAATAAAGCTGTCATTGGCAATGAAATTCTTCATTAGGCACCCTCCAACAATGGTCCCACAAATAAAATTTTAATCTAAGACAAAAACAGTGAAATATAGAAATCTATATATAATATAATAAAATATATACTACTATGGTAGACAAGTGTATATGGAGGACCAATCCTGACACATTCAGAAATAAATACAGAAATAAATAAATGCTCAATAAATAAATAAGCATCCAATTAAATACACAAAAAATAAATAAATGTAGGTAGTAATTAAATTATACAAGGAGACGTGTCTTTACTTATTCACCTTTGTAATAATTACCTTATTTATTTATTCTCCGTTATAATCTTCACCTTTATTTATTAATTACTTATTTTTTTTAATGTATTTATTTATGTGTGTGTTTTAATATTTTTGAACACTGAAGGAAGCCATCTGACTGTGTGAGGAGCAGCTCGTTGATGTCTGCAGGCAGAGTAGGCCTAGAGCTCCCGTCTGACTGGTCCACCAATAGGAGAGAAGATGACCCCTTGAGACACAGCCCCTCCTCATTTGCATAATGAGGAAGAAATGCATACAGAAATGTAAAAAGGACAGGCAGAAATAAATACCATGGGTGAAAATAAATAAGGTAAAAAAATACAAAGGAAGAATAAAACAGACAAAAATATTAAAACACACACATAATAAATACATTAAAAAAATAAGTAATTAATAAATAAAGGTAAAGATTATAACGGAGAATAAATACATAAGGTAATTATTACAAAGGTGAATAAGTAAAGACACTAATTAAAATATATACATTTATGTCTCCTTGTATAATTTAATTACTACATACATTTATTTATTTACTTTATTTTTTTTGTGTATTTAATTGGATGCTTATTTATTTATTGAGCATTTATTTATTTCTGTATTTATTTCTGACTGTGTCAGGATCGGTCCTCCATAAGTGTACAGTATATGGTAAAATGCATATTGTACACACACAATATTCATGTCCCTAAATACAGTAGGTATGGAACACTTCTGTGTTTCATTTGACCTGCTGTGAGTAGATATGTGGTAGGTTAAACCTGGCTCCTCCGCGCCATTGGGGGGCGCGTGTCCGCTGTAAATAAATGCCATCGTGGGTTGACGAGGGCCGCCCAGCCATGTTGAGGAGTCTGTCAAGCAAACTGCAGCCCGCCATTGTGTAGAAACCAGGCTCTGTAGAGAGATAGGGGCATTTGGCTGAATCTCTTCAATAGCTAGACCAATTCTACACCCTGCCGCTTTTATTTAGGAGTAAATACAGTTACACAAGTTCCGGGGGGGAAAGACATGTCAGCCAGCAGCCTTCTTGAACAGGTAAAGAGAGGTATTTTCTGAACATTTACGAGGGCCAAATTTCTCAGCTTCGCGACGGCTAGCGAGGATAGCTTAGCTAGAGGCAGCGGCTGTGGCTCAGTAGTGCAGTAGGCCTGACCACCTGCTAAAGGAACTGACTGCTGAAAATATATCTTCATATATTTTTCCCCTTCCTCTCTTCTCATAAATCAAACCTTCATGAATCACCTGGACCCAATCCAGAGACCGAAAGGCCAAGGTAATAAAGGTAAGACTAAATATTGTCTAACATTATCGACTTGGGTTGAGTGAATGCGGATCTTTTTACGTGAGGTGCGCTTCGAAAATCTTGCGTGCGCGGATGCGATAGCTCGTCTCCTACGTTAGCTGCCTGGCAAATGGGCCTGTCCGTAAGTCTTAAAGGTTTTTCATTTAATTTGCCACTTCAGTTAAACACAAAACTACATTGTGTTTCATAAGAGTGCCCTCGGTCCTTTTATTCACCATTCGCGAGTTTCCTTTACATCACTGAAATGATACTTGTAAGGTTCCCACAGTTAGCATTAGCCATATTCTGACTAGCTAACGTTAAATGGCAACATGATACACATTAGCATCCTTTTCCTGGTTGTACTTGCAACGTTTTATATTGCACTGGCAGGTGCGATCTTACTACTCACTCCCTTTTTATATATCGGTCACAGTAAAACATTTTTGCAGCGTTAAACTACAGGTGCCATCCTATCACGCTCGGCTAATGTTAGCCAAGTCCGTCATGTTGAAAGGACTCTTGGCGCTCGTTAACATGGAGACGCTGCGCACTGCATGCAGCTAACCACACAGCTAGCATGCTAACGTTAGCTGGCTGCTAAGTTAACCCAAAATGACACGTCTTCCGACATGCTTTTCCTGTGTCCAAATGGGCCTTGCGTTTTCCTGTCATCAGGCTGTAATGTAAGATAACATGTATTTGCTAACCAGTTTGTGTTTTTAATTTAACTTTCCCACGTCCCGACAAGCTCTCAAAGAATCGTCAGCTAAAACAGAGAACACACTGAAACTTCTAAAAACAAACCAGGGTACACTGGTCCACCTGAACTAAACATACATTAAATCTGTTCAGGGACTATCAGTAATGGCGTGCCCTATCCTAAATATTAAATCGTGTATTTTTATAAGGGAATCTGAATGCCTTTAGTGGTGTTGTCTGTACATATGCAACCACTACCAAGTGCATTTAATTCTTCACTAGGGCTGATTCATCTCATTATGCAAGTTTATGCTGTGTAATAGGAAGTATATTGAGCAGTTATAGTATGTGATGTCTTATCATGGTCAGTTTAGTGGCTTTTCCTGTTAACACTCATAGAATAGGAGGGAGTGGTTTTGTTATGTAACAAGTGGTGATGATGCTGATGTGAAATAACCAATAATGTAATGTATTTCACCACTCTGTAGTCATACAAACCTGTATGCTCTATTTACATCACTGTTTTCTTTTCAGTGCAAAACGGAGCTGTGACCCAAAAGGATACTTTGAATGACGATGAGTTTGAGCCTTACCTGAATACTCAGGCCAGACAGGTAAGCTTTTATTGACCGGTGTTTACCAACAGGTGCTGCTCTTCAGTTGAATCACTTTAAGTACCCTCAAGTTATCAAATTACTGAAGTACTTTCAAGTTAGTTTTTGTTCTTGGTTAAGCATAAATCTTAAGAAGTGGAATTCATTGATAAAATCAACAGGTTGTAACTTCACCTGGATGTCAGTAGCGTACTATTCTGAAAGTGTGTTGATTTTGTTTTTCTATCTTTATAAGTATATCTAGAAATGGGTAGCTTAATTTGTAAAATAAGGACCATGTGTCTGAAGTCAACAGTAATGATGGCCAGTCAGTATATTACAAAACCAACTAATTAACTTATTAGAACTAGTTTTGGAAGTTAAGCGATAAGATATTTGCTTTATAACAAGAAATTTCTCTTCCAGAAGATTAATATAAACACATGTTGGGCTTCTGTAAATGGCATCATAGAGTATGGTCTAGACCTGCTCTTTTATGAAAAGCGCTGTGAGATAACTGTTGTTGTGATTTGGCGCTATATAAATAAAATTGAATTGTAGAATGCCTTATGAGTCTCTTTTTGTGTGTGAACACATACTTGTTTTTTTAGGGGGAACTTAAGGATGTGCAGCAATTGGGTGCTTTTGTTGATTGTCCAGTTTTCAGTTGCCTTGAATTTTATTTCATTTACTGTGTGGTAGATGGAGTTCCCCTTCTGTGGTAACAGACACTGCCTGTGAAGTGAGCTGCAGAGGAAAATAATAAATAAGAGATAAAAAGAGAGCTTTATTATTGTGTCAGCTGCCTGTCTTTTATCTTGGTCAAACTTTCTGGATCTACAAAAACAGAAGTGTGTGTGTGTGTGTTAACAATTACTGTAAATAGTATGTTAATTTATTTTACATATTGACACTAAAACCAATTATTTTTCTGTTTAGAGCAATGCCTATACGGCCATGTCGGACTCGTACATGCCCAGCTACTACAGTCCCTCCATAGGATTTTCCTACTCCCTAAATGAGGCAGCATGGTCCACAGGTGGGGACCCTCCTATGCCTTATCTGGCCTCTTATGGACAGCTAAGCAATGGGGAGCCCCACTACCTCCCGGACGCTATGTTTGGCCAGCCAGGTCCCCTGGGGAGCAACCCTTTCCTGGGCCAGCACGGTTTCAACTTCTTCCCCAGTAGCATCGACTTCTCGGCGTGGGGCAATAGCAGCTCTCAGGGACAGTCGGGGACACCGCAGAGCTCTGGCTACAGCAGCAGCTACGCCTATGCTCCCAGCTCACTTGGGGGTGCCATGATTGATGGACAGTCCCCGTTTGCACCCGCTGCCAACGAGCCCCTTAACAAGGCACCTGGTATGAACAGCCTTGACCAGAGCATGGCAGGGCTTAAGATTGGCGGTGCAGCTCCTGGTGGTAATGGGGACATGGCTCCTAAGGTGGTTGGCTCTGGCTTACCTGGTGGGGGTCCTATTGGCCCAGTATCATCTGTAGGACCTCCCAGCATGCCTCCTGTCTCAATTGCCCCTGCCAAGCCTGCCTCCTGGGCTGATATTGCCAGCAAGCCAGCCAAGCCTCAACCCAAGCTCAAAACCAAGGGTGGAATGGCCGGTGCCAATTTGCCTCCTCCTCCCATTAAACACAACATGGACATTGGCACTTGGGACAACAAGGGTACCATGCCTAAAGCTGCCACCCCTCAGCAGGTGCCCCCCATTCCCAGCAATGGGCAGCCCCCCAATCAGGCTTCTCCACAGCCTGGAGCTACTGCTGCAGGGAACCCACAAATGCCCCTCAGCAATGGACAGCTGGTACAGCCTATTTCCCAGATGGGGCAGCATCAGCTACCCCCCAGTGGGCAACCAGGTATGGCTCAGATGCCCCAGCCTCATCTCTCCCAGGGGCCTCCTCCCCCAAGCCAACAACAGCAACCATCTCAACCTACTCGTTGGGTCCCTCCACGGAACCGGGCCAATGGATTTGGGGATGCCAGTGGGAGTGGTACAGGCCAGTCACCTCCCACCTCCTCTGGTGTGGGTGTGGTTCCTGGGGTCCCCTCCGAGCCTCACCCAGTTTTGGAAAAATTGCGCATGGTCAACAATTATAACCCCAAGGACTTTGACTGGAATCCCAAGCAGGGTAGGGTGTTTATCATCAAGAGCTACTCCGAGGATGACATCCACCGCTCCATCAAATATAACATCTGGTGCAGCACGGAGCATGGCAACAAGAGGCTCGATTCAGCTTACCGTTCGTTGGGTGGCAAAGGGCCACTTTATCTGCTGTTCAGTGTCAATGGGAGTGGTCACTTCTGTGGTGTAGCAGAGATGCGCTCACCCGTGGACTACAACACATCTGCTGGCGTGTGGTCACAGGACAAGTGGAAGGGTCGTTTTGATGTGCGCTGGATCTTTGTTAAGGACGTTCCCAACAGTCAGCTAAGGCACATTCGGCTGGAGAACAACGAAAACAAGCCAGTGACCAACTCTCGGGACACACAGGAGGTACCACTGGACAAGGCCAGGCAGGTGCTAAAGATCATCGCTGGATATAAACACACCACTTCCATCTTCGATGACTTTTCTCACTATGAGAAACGTCAGGAGGAAGAAGAGTGTGTGAAAAAGGTAACAAAGTTACTGTTGAATAAAGTGAGTGATACAATGGATGAATGAAAAGACTGCTCTGCTTAACTTGGGTTGAACAAGGTGCAGTACATGAAGCTGGCGTGGATGTGTTTGTGCATGTACAGTCTTTTTGCATTACAAAAGAATATGGGAACATCTCAAGGATTTACAGCTGGTTTGATCTTTGTCAGAATTCAGTGTGATTGTACACAGTAGGATATATTGTGATTTTTATTTTTCACTGTGGTATGTGTTTTCCCTATTTGATCACTCATGTATTCCCCTGCTTTGAAATAGAATAACAGACCAGAAATGGTTTTAAGCTAATATTATGTAATGGAAATTTTCAGTGGATTACATGAGAACATATCTTAAAATGTAAATGATCAGTGTTTATTGTGGTTAGGTTGTTTCATTTTGATAGCCTTATTAGGGGTATCTGTTCTTGTCTCCAAGACATACTCAAACATTGTGCAGCATCCTGAAGTGTGATTTATATTTTTATGCCTTATTTCTGAACACACATTTTGTTATTGTGAGTTGTTTAGTCTATTTTGTGTTGAACTGTCAGCATCAACATGAGGAACAAAAATAGAACAAATGTGTTGCAGCTAAATGCAGTATTAGCATTTTTTTTTAATTATGAAAAGGTACACTTTTTAAAACTGGGCTTATGATGTCCTACACAGCTGTATTACACATTCTCTAATCCTTTACCTGACTGAGGGGCAATTTAAGGGACAAGTATGGCAACATAATATTGGCTTACCTCCCTTAACAAAGCAGCTCGTTAACCTTTTGTAAATTGCCATTTTTTACCTACTTGCTATTGGATGTAGAAAAGCTTGTTTTATTCTGTAGATAAAGAAACATTTATCTTCCAGTGTTGTGATGTTCGTTGGTGCATGCCAAGAACTGTTGTTTTAGTTTGATCTTTTTATTTACTCCACTGTCTTTGTATATTTGAGGAATGCTTTAGAAGCATAGTGTAAATCTTGTTAAAGCCACAAATGTGCTGCATAAAGGTTAATGTGCTTTAAAGCCAGGATACATGAGCTCTAAGACTGAGTGAAGTGGTTGGTATCCCTGTTTTTAAAAAATTTAATCTAGATTTTGTTGGGAACAATGGCTTTATCTGTTGCTTGATATTTCCCTTACAGACGGCAAGCATGACAACTCCATAAATTAATGTAGCAACTATGATTGTACAGTCTTTAACATATTTATGAAAATAGTTTTAATTATTTCACAATTGTATAATTCTTCTTTTCGGGTATTTAAGAAATGTGAAATACAGAAATACAAAATCTTAAGCAGTTTTCCAAAACTGTCTTGTGTATCCATAAGAGCAGACTTGAGAACCTTAATAACCATGTTATTGACAGCATAGTGATGGATACAAGAAAGAGATGAGCTCTGTATGAAACTCTAACTCTTTATCCAAAGCATGCATTGTTAATTAAAAGTATTACTTTGCAGTTTTAGATTAATAGTTAGTAAACGCATAATGTAAAAGTTAGAAGGTTTTAGATTTTGGTTTATCAGACATAAATCTGATGTCTACATGCAGAGTTGTGTGAGAGAGAATTTTTTTTTTTTTAGTGTTTCATCATGAACTGGTGTGGTTAATACAAAGTTTTCAGACAAGACAAAGTCCTATTCTATTCCAAAATCTCAACTGGTTTCTAAGAAATAGTTTTGGTCAAATTTAGTTAGAAAGGTCTGATTTAAGTATTGTGACTTGTCTGTTCCAGTTACGCTCAGTTTTCACTCTTATGTGTGACAGGTGGAGGTCCAAGGCAGTGAACCATATCCCAGCAACCCAAGTAACAGGAGTCATTACAGGCTTCAGGTAACTTTCTTCCTCAGTCACATATGCAGAAGTTGTTTAAATGTTACTTTGATACTTGCTGGATACAGCTTGAAACCTTTTCAGATTGATATCAAATTGTTGGAGTTCATCAATTTTGATCAGAAGTCAAACAAACTAAATCTGTTGCTGTGTGAACTGTCCTTTAGTTTGTTCATTCATTATGAGCAAATATAAATAAAATGAAAGCCAGGTGGGATGCGCACATTTGATTTCATCAGAGAATGAACCAGAAAAACTTGTAGCAATTTGCGTCAACTATAGTTTGAAAAAACAGATTTTATTTATTTTTGTGGTGTGTAACTTGCTGCCTTTTTCATTGTGTTGTAGGAGCGCCAAGGACGAGTCAAGTAACAGTTGGTGCTGAGGTCAAAAGACTGCAATGGCCCCCCCTAAAGCCCTGTCCACCCCATTACACCATTACATCCAGATCTCTCTAAGAAATTCTAATAGGGGTGAAGAATTAACCAAGGACAAAAAACTAAATGAAGACTTTCTTGATTTCTTTTGACTTTAAAGACTTACTTCGAACTTGTAGTAAAAAGAAAAGGAAACGATTATTCATAGGACTACAACTAAATGCATAGCATCCTTAGGTGAAATCTTTTTTTGCCCCACCCCATTCCACTACATATGCTTTTTTCCCCCCCTTGTATGCTGCTTCTTCCTTCTTTTTTTTTTTAATGAAAGGATCATCCTCTGTTTTTATGGTCCAAGAGCAAGTCTGTAAATCTCACACAAACACACAAATCCAATAGAAATTTGTAGTGTTGGCTTAGATTGGTGTCCCAAAGTCAAGAATGGGCCGTTTGTCTCATTTTCTTTGTGAACCCCCTTAGCCCTCCTGTCTTCCGAGGATGCTCACGTCTTCAACCAGGACCCAGTGGAGTTTCCTTGTACGTGGATTTTCATCGTAGGCGGGTGTCAAATGTGCTCACTCCAGAATCTATTTCGTACATGCTTGCCATGTTTGTGTTTGAGAGGACTGCAGATGTTCAGAATGGCCCTCTATTTTGTTTTCGCATGTGTTGGACGGAGTGTGTGGGGAAGGTAGGATCTGGAGGATCTTGCAAGGAAGACTGGGGGGGGGGGGTCAAGAGTTTGAAAGCAGAAGAAATGTTAAGTTGACAAGCCTTGCTCTGTGTATAATTTCATGGTCTAAAAGAAATTGGGGCCCTCTGTTAACAGTCTTCATTGGACTTTATTTACCCTCTTTCTGTCTGTTGGACAAGTAAATTCAGCGTTGCTTTGGGCTGCTTTCTTGTTTGGTTTTTTTGTTTTGTTTTTTTCCTTTCTCAGTTTTCTAAAGACGGTGATGCGAGTGGCCTTGCCACCACTCTTTCTATTAATCAGTTCAAAAGTAATAAATGTGGTATATTCAGCAGAACTGGTGTGCATTCCCCTTGTTTGACTGTGTAAAGCAACTTTGTCATGCGGCGTGTCTGTGCATTCTTTTCATCGGTTTTTCTTTCCCCAGATAGGTGTATATAAATGTCTTTTTTTTGTTTTTTTTTCTTGCAAACTTTAATATTCAGCCTGTCCACTCCCCCTTCTGACTTCAGTTGTCACCACTGTACCCAGAATTTCTTTCCTCTCTACTTTCCAAACCTGCCTTGTCCTCCACACTCCAGTTTCTGACTGCTCAGCCAACTATACATACTATAATATCACAATCAGCTTCCACCATTTTCTGAATGTCATTGTTGGTGAGTTAAAAAAAAAACAAAAAAAAAACCACAAAACGCAAGGTCCTCTTTCAAAACTACTGGCTTTTATTTGTGGCATAATAAAGATGCTCCACAAAGTGGTGTGTGGGGTTTTTCCTCCTCAAATATTTTTCTGTAGTCACGTGGGGTGGCCGGCTGTACCTGTTCGTCTTGTTTAGTATTGTTTTCCTTGCAGCAGGGCGGAACATGAAACGTTCACATGTCCTGGATGAGTAAAACCTGTTTGTACGACGCTGTACGTCACTTATTATGTAATGTAGTGTAAAAAAATGTTTGCATAAGGCAGCATAATATCCTACGTCAATATATAGGCTATAGTTTTTTTAAGTTGTGAAAATGTAAGCCTATTTTCGGATACCTGCGTGTGTACAAATGATTTTAAGAAATTAACTGCAATCCGCCATTTTCTGTCGTCAGTGCGGTTGTACTGAGCGTAGCAACCACAAGAGGGACACAACGCATCATTTACTGCTGTTCATTTTCTATCCTGACCAGAGGACAGACTCTTCAACGAGGCGTGATCGGGTTTGTAAAACGGGTGACGGTATGAAGGCCTTGTGTACCTTAGCTACTTTTTTGTTTTTTTTTACTGTAATCCCTGCCTCCACGGTACGAGCAATCAAATAAATACTTTTAGTATAGAACTTTAAATTAGCCTGTGTGTGGTGCTAGTATATTGTTGAGATGTGATGGGTTTATGTGGCCTGTATGTGCAAAATGTAGCCACCGCCAACCGCAAGACACATGAAAAATTACAAAATGTCTGATTAACCTGGGCCATGAAATAAACAACCAACAAAAATAACTGGTATGCAAAGCCTACCACCAACTGCTTTTACACGAACTTACACTCCTCAATAATGCTTTCTTCTGTTAGATTTGCTTACACTGGTGTTTTTGCATAATAATATTGACTGTTTAAATCGTAGTCATGATCCACATAAAATCCCCGTTTTTAATCTATGCTACAAAGGCCTAAATTGGGATTGTAGCCTATAGGCTTCAGCCTCTGTGAATTTAGCTATGATTTAAAATAATTTATCCTACCCGAATTTTTCATCTTCTATACAGCACTGAAGCACTCGAAATGTGGTTTAATTAGTTCATATTATTCCAAATTATGACTGCCCCCAACTCTGTAGCCTACACTGCCTGCTTAGCCTTTATAGCCAATAAAAATGATGGACTTGTAACAAAGAAATGTGTTTTTAAGAGGAAAGTGTTATAGCTGCAAAGCTTGTGACAGTATCCAAACTGGGAAAAAAATCTGAAGCGACCACTCAGCTCTTGGGGACTGGAGTGCAAGTCTTGGTAAGAGAAGAACTGTGAGTGCGTGTGCGCTTGCGTTGTGCGTGTGTCGGGGGGGGGGGCGGCACGTGTCGTGTCTGCTTTCAGGGTGCGTGCCAAACACGCTGCCTCGAGGGGATCTCCTGTGACCCTTATCTGCGTGTCTCTGGGGACGCCTTTTAGCCCCTCCTGGGATGCAAATGAACGGCCATAAAAGAGAGGCAGATACAGCTACCGAGACGATGGAGGAGAAGAAAGGGAAATGGGACGTGGGGAGAAAGTGGGAGAGGGGGAGGGGGGTTGAAGGCGACGAAGAGGTCGTCAGCATTCACATCTCAGGGCGCATCAAGCTAAGTGCACAGGAGATGGAGAAACAAAATAAGTTGCCATGGTGAAAGGAGAAATTCCTCACTGTGTGTGTGCATGTTTGTTTGTTTGTTAGACTTATTGCTTTTTGCCATGTACAGAACCTCGACATGATTGATAGGCTATATCATAGGAACTCGAATTATGATCAAGACAATCTTTTTTCGCTAACTTCAGTAGACTGTAATTCAGACACAGTTAGAAAGGATAAATACATGAAAACTAAATAACTAATACATTTCACGTGGTATCTTTTTTTTTGCATTAATTCATTTAAGACTATATATTATTTTTTAACAGATATTACACTCTGCCACCCTACATTTACATGAAATATTTGTCTTTATTTGTTTATTGCATTTCGTCCTGTAGAATGTAGGCCCTATTGTTCAGTCAGGGAGCTTCACATTAGGTGCGTTGTGTCTGTGGGTTCATATTGCACTGCAAGGTCATGGTTCTGCTTTATTTCCCTCTCATTATCATAAGGCATCCATCTCTTTCTTCCATTAGTGACGCTTCACCATGTCGCCAACCCGACCTCTATTTACATGACTAAATTAGATTTCTTCTCTTATTGTGAGTTTTGTTTCAGAAAGCCTGCCTCTAAAAAACAATAAGATCAAAAAATGTAGAAATATAGGACAGCTTTTGACTGCTTTATTCTTAATAGAAAAGGAAATCTATAAAATATTCACTCATACAAAGGCTAAGTTCCCTATAGGTCACGTTTTTTAAATATTCGATTTAAATATATTTTTTAACTTGAACAAAAATGCCCTTCCTAGACTTTGGGCCTATAATTCCACACCTGCCATGATTTATCAGTATTATTTTGGAGCTTAAATAATATTCATGTTATTTAGGAAAAAGAAAATGTCATGATGATGAATGTTTTTAGCACGTGAGGCCCCCCCTGCTTGCGGTCACCTGCTCACCATCGCCAGGGGTCTCGCAATGTTGACATATTGACTGTTACCCCCTCATTTCTCCTAGTGTTCCAATTCTGTTGAGACTTTTGGAAATGCATAATGTGCAGACAGGCGAAGGGGCTTGAAAACAGTTGATGACCTCTGTCACAACATATGTGGCACTCTTGCCCTCTGCACACTCTAATTGTGTGGAGGTGACTGGCAGTAATGAAATGTCATACACTGGTATATCAGCACACAAAGAAGCGTATAGGTCTAATGCAGATGCAGGATGCATTCTAGCAGGGAAATGCATTATGCGTATCATAAAATCTCTCAAGCCTAAAGTTTGTACTGTTTTAATCATGATTTTATCCATTCTTCCTATAATAAACATACTAAGTCATATTGTGAATAGACTAGCCTTGAATAAAATCTAGAATTAAAGCTACAGGACTGAGTAAAACAGAACGAAAGAAATCTATGCAGAAATCCAGGGTATGTTTTTTTTTTTTGCTCATTCCACCATCTGAGATGTAGGTCAACTCACATCTCTATCGCCTACAGCGATTTACAGCTCGAATCATTTGATGCAGCTTTGTGTTTTTAGGAGTTGAAATGAAGCTCATTATTTAAATTACTTGATGTGCTTTGGGCCTTTTTTTTTACTTTGAAAAGAAATGCTAGATAGTACAAATAGAAATGTTGTCCATGAAATTACTTCTTTATTGAAACTTTTTGCAGAACAAAAATACAAATATATTGAACCCCCCCCCCCCCCCCCCCCCAAAAGAAAATCATTTAAAAGCCTGTATCGTGTGGATGATCATGGAAATCATAGTTCAAATAAAATAAATCTGCATGCATGAGAGTGATTCAGGATGTTGTTATCTTTTATGATAAAATTGAGTAAAAACAAAATTTCTACAACAGCAGCTCTTATAGGATTCTCACCCTGTTTTTCCATCTTCCTCTCAGACAAGGCAAGTGTACGCTCATGCGTAAACACAGACCTTTGAAGTCGCCCTCTGTCACCACATGGCAAATCCCCCTGGTGTGATCCCTCTGTCCATTTGGCCACAGGACTGACACTGGTAGGCTGCTTACAGCTCTGTCTGTTCTATGGAAACTGGCATATTACTTATACTGGTGCCCAGTGATTATGGTGTGTTTCCTGCATGTCTTAGTAATACCTCTCCTAGATTTGTCTGGCGTGCATTAACTGATTTGTGCACCTGTCTTAGGTCACTGCACCGTTACCTCTTTGCCTAATGCTTCTTCTCCTGTTTGTTAATCTCAAAGGATTGTAGCGGACCTCCATCTGTGTAGTTACCAGTGCCACTCTCCTGTCCTGTAGTGGCTTTATGCTGGTCTCTCAGGTGAGCGAGGACTGTGGCTTCTCTCTTGGCATTCACCGCGTGCCTTAATTGTATTGAAATTAAATCAAGGTCCACTGTGAACACAAAGAGCGCAAACCCAAACTTCCAAAATGTTCTGGGTTCCTTTTCATATCCTGTTCTCCACTGTCACTTACCCTGCTTTTAGCAATACATTCCCTCCTTTGTATTCAAGTTCTACAGCATTTTTCAACAAGAACACTATTTGCTAAATGCTGTCACTTTCTCAATCTTAAAAGTGTATCCAATTGTTGTATTTTGTCAGCCCATCCCTGTTTGACTTTCTCCTTCCTTTCTCCTCACCTGTGATCTCTTTTCCCTGTGGGCTCAGAGAGCTATGCGGTCCTTTCGCACGTCAAAGTACATTGCATGCTAATCCCACACCAACATGCATCCTCCCTTTGTAAATAAAAACAGGTTTTCAGTACAGACAATACAAGGGTAAAAACATTAAGATACAAACCAACAACATTGTGATTCCTTTGACTGAACAGCCCTAAGTGTGTGAATGCATGCATGCAATTGTGGATGTGCAAGAAAAGGGTTCCAGCAACATAATGTAAACCAAAAAAACCCATCTAGTGATCATAAAAGCAGCAGTTGCAGCATTAAGGCATTCTCTGTATACACATACTACAGAACATCATTAAAAAGCCCCACAGAGAGAGGAGAGCACAGAGGAACGGGGAGTGAGATAGAGAGAGCGAGCAAAGCTACCTTTGTTGCACCATAAAGAGAGCAGCAGCCCAGCTACCTGATTGCTACCATTCCTGCAGACCATCTTCCCCTCAGAGCAAAACAAAGGATGACGACTAGATATTTATGAGTACACACTGCGATGCGCCGCTATGCCTTATCCTCACCGTAGCACTGCCTCCGCCGTTCCTGGTTAAGAGCTTGGTACGGTTTAATCAGACCAAGCAGTTCTTCATTACAGTTGGTAAAGCTGTGTCGTTATCTCCCTCTTACCCTCCCTCACTCCCTCCCTCCTACTCTCCATCTCTTCTCTACTGTTCTCTCTCTCTCTCTCTCCCTCTGCACTCTGCGCATGTAACTATAGCCATGTACAGACTGGAAAACAGGATCTAAATAACAACAGTTTCCATCCAGTGATTAATAACTACATATAGATAATTGATCAAAAAAGTAATTACTGATATATATAACAAAAGCAAAAACACAAGCGGAGGAATTTAGCTTCTTTGCAATTACGCAAGACTCTCATGTCCAGAAAAACTATAACTGTTACATTTAAAAGCCCTTTCTTTTTAAACTCTTGACCACTGCGCTCAATTCCTTTCTTTATTTGCCTATAGAATACTGCTGTGTGGCACAAGCTGAATTGGGTTTGCTCAGATCAAATACATCCTTCCTCTCTAAAGACGAAGCAAAAAATAGCAGAGGAGCTGCAGAGTATTTCCTCCTTCAGGTCCTTGGTCCTGGTTTTGTTATTGTTGTTGCTGTAGTTGTCACTGTGAGTGCGCAGCTCCATCCTGTGAAGGTCCTTGTGGGTTGGGAAGAGCAGGGAGCAGGCACACAGGGGGTGGTGGTGGGATGGCGGACAAGGGGGCTGAAGGGACGGGAGGCAGGCAGGTGTCACGCATGCAGTCAGGGGAAAAGAGGAGAGAGGGTAGCAGGAAGAAGAAAAAAAAAACTCAGCTAAATTCTAGCCAATCACCACCATTAGAAAAATCCATTTGGATCTGCTCAAGACAAAACCAAAAAGGAAGACGAAAAGCCCAAGATGTAAAATATACATATATAAGCCAGGTAGGTATATATGTATGAGGATCCAAGGGAGAAGGAGGAGAAGGACAGAGATAAGGGATGGACGGACGAGGAGGAACAGGCAACTGGCTCACACACAGACACACTGCGCCGAGGCGAAGGCACGGGCTTCAATTTATGCTTTCTGGTTGACACCACCCCCCACCTCACACGCACGTTCACACACACACACACAGAGCGTCCCGCCCCTATCTGCCCCTGTCCCTGTCCTGTCCCGTACTGGATGCGTGGCCCAGCTGATCAGTGCAGAGGGATTAGCCAACGGGGCCAGCTGGCAGGGATTACACAGGCAAAGTGGGGGAGGTGTGTGGGTGTGGGTGTGTGTGTGTGTGTGTGTGGGGGGGGGGGGGGTTCTAATACTGGGGGGGTGTTAGTGGGATGGGAGGCCCTATCTTGTCCTGTACCTACACACACACACACACACACACACATACACATACACACAGATGTGCTTGCAAATCTGTTCACATATACAACACATTCACATACACTTTTCATGCAGATGCACATATGCATCATGCACCAGTGCCTGAACACAATGTGAAATGCTTTGTGGTGAACGCACAGGCTGCAACGACGCAGACTGCATGGGTAGCCAGCCAGTAATGCATGAGGTGCGTCGACGTGGCTCGCCTCACAGTGTTGATAAATGTATGTAAATGTGCAGGAGGCAGCAGGGGGATGGATGGAGGAGGGGGCTGAGAGAGTGAGTAAGCCCCACGGGAGAGCGGGGCTAGGCTGACAATACAAGGCTTTGACCCTTGACCCTTCTCCCCTCCATCATCTGTGGCCATCAGCTGATCCCGGGAAATGGACAGCCGCAGTAACACCCCCTCCCCTTCTCTTTTTGCCTCTTACACACACACAAACACACACACGTCCACTAACAGCGCTGAATCTACCAGGGCCCACCTCAACTCTTTTTTTTTCACCAATCCTTTTCCATATCTCGCTCCCTCCAGTCCTTCATTGCTCTTTCCCGTCTCATGCTTCCCTTCACCACTCAGCTCATCTCAATATCCCCGCTCCAAACCTTTCTCATTATTTTGAAATGTGTCGACATCTACAACAGTCACATCTATGCAGGAAGAGGGAGTATATGTTTTTATGTGTTTTCGTGTTTTGACTGAGTTAAGGCAAGGTCATTTTACAAATCTCTTCATCAATATTTCAATTACATTTATGTGCTTCAAGCGTTAGAAAAATGAGTGTAGTAATTGTTTTATGAACATTAACACTTAAAGCTCATTTTAGGGTAAAAATAAGAGCAGTTGAGGTGATAACCATTTTTAGTAATGTAAAATAGACTAGTATCTTTCTGTTTTTTGTGTTCTCTCATATGTTCAGTTTATCTGTAATAGTGCAATTACAAGCAGTGGTGGAAGTTTGAACTGCCTGCTTTTATCTGCTGATATTTGTGAGGTATTACAAAAACCATGCAGGCTAAACGGCTGTGTGTCTTTCAGGTGACACACATTTACTTCACACCCTGTGAGTTCCATTTTCGTAAAAGCCTAAAATATCTATTTCAATATCGTGCAGAAATACATGCCTTGATGGGGTAAAATATCCTAGAATTAGATATATTATTTTCATGGAAAATTCTGTCACCAAATCTGCAAAGACTGCCAGGTATAGAAGGATAATTCAGACATGTTCAGTTGGTATTAGTTGCATCAAGTGTTATTTTGTGAAAAGCTAAATGTCAAAAGTTTTTGCAGACTGTCAACAGCAGCCACAGTATATAAGACAGAGATGCGGCTTAGTCCAAACACACTCAAACACAAATTCATGCACACACGCAAACCCACAACAGATGCACACACAAACATAGAGGCAGTCATAGAGTGATTTCTGTATAATCAGAGAGACATTTTTAGGGCCTTGCAGGCAGAAAACAGCAGCAGTGTTTTATAGTAAATATATAGAATCAGACATGGTAGATGTGTGACAAACAGGACATTAGTTTAGATCTGTTTACATAAAATGCACAGTAACGTTGCAGCACAGCTATGGGGTGGAACAATAGAGACTGCTTGGTATTCCATTTCTGAGGAATAGAGAGACAGATTTTAAGAGAGAATGTGAGTGAAGGCAGTTTGAATGGATGCATGAACAAAAATGAATCCCGTTTATTTGTTTTGTGAAATACACTTGTCCACTTTTTCCAATTTGTGTCAAAAAATGTTTTTTTGTCAGTTTCTTAGACCAAATCCTTTTAATTTATGGGTATAAATTACATGCCATAAATATCATGCATCCTGTACTGTAAATGTTTATATGTTTAGGTTAGACGTGTTTACCCTTGTGCATGTTGGCATGGAGAGAGAGCAAGGAGATTTGCGACTGCATTTTGATGTCCTGCTACCCCGTTCTCCATTTTAAAAGCTTCTACATATGAGGATGAGAGCGGGCGAATAGGCATGCAACCCTACCAGCAGACAGCTAGGAAGATCACAGAGAGGCAAGCAAATAATTTTTTATCATACAGAGAAATACAAGGGGAAATACAAGAGCGAGCAGTTATACAAAGAAACATGCTGAGAGAGACAGACAGGCAGGAAGACAGAAAGACAGGCCGGGACAAATTGACAGTGCTCGTCCCTAGTTTGGTAATCCGATGGAGAGATTAGCAAGCAGGCAGCATTTGGGTCGGATTAGCGGTCATTAGAAAAGACTGGTCCTCCAGAGCCTCTCTCATGTGTTAATGTGGCTTTACAGATCCTCCGTGCAGCCTGGGCAGATTGTCTAGATTGTGTTGAGAGTATATACAGTAGATAGTCATTCAATACGTAAATAGGGCCATGTAAACCTTATGCCCAACACATTTATTTGTTTGTGTGTATGTGTTTTATTTAGGTGTCATATAAAACACACCAGAATTTACTGACTGATGTTCTATTTTTTTATTTTTAAATTTTTTTAGTTATTTTCATAGTCGTGCTTCAAAATCTCCTGTTTTAACAACAAAGAGAAAATTACTTGCAGAATTTTTAATTCTTATATTTTCACCTTCTTTGGGTGAGGAAATTCCACATTGCAACACTGCCAAAGTGTCGAAGTGTGTTACACACGAATGTCCCCTACATGTCGGTCAAACAAATTAACATAAATCAATTTTTTTATTGTTGCATCACTTCCTGTTTATTCCAGGAGAAAATCCATTTTATTATTTACAATTCACAACCTATCATCAGAATTGATTTTTTTGTAAAACACTACTTAGAATTTTTATTGAAAGCTTCTTCTTTTTTTTTTTCTCAACAAAAAACAACATCTCCCGAGTTTTCAGCAATGACATACAAATTCTGGCCTAGAGGAAGGTGAACCTGAAGACAAATGAAGGCGTCTCTGAGCGCATGCACTATGTGCTCAGCACTGCATAGCTTGCTAAAACATAGCATTTAGCGCTGTAGGTCATTAGAGAAAACCGAGGTATATGGCCTTCATGCACTTGCAAATCATACAGCTCTGATGCTCAGTGATGACTGGATTTAAACAGGATCAGGAGGAAGTCGGAAAGCTTACGGGTGTGTGGGTGTCTGTGCAGGGGAATACTTGTATTTATAGTACGTTTTGTGGATTTTTGGAATTTACTCTGTAAATATCAGTGCCGATACACACAGCTCAACTGTATGTGTGTGTGTGTGTGTGTGTGTGTGTGTGTGTGTGTGTGTGTGTGTGTGTGTGTGTGTGTGTGTGTGTGTGTGTTTAGTGGTGTCAGATGTTGTAGCTGGGTGGTTCATTGACAACTAATCAATGCTGCTGACACACTGTATCAGATGTGCTGATATGGGCCAGTGACCGTAATATCAGTTTCAGTTTCTCTAGAGTGGGCAATGATGAGTGTGTGTGTGTGTGTGTGTGTGTGTGTGTGTGTGTGTGTGTGTGTGGTTTATTAAAAAAAGTTTTAAAACAGTATACATTTGTCAGCAATTAGACATTTTTATTCGACTCCACTCTGACCAAGCAGTTTTTGAATGAGCCATAACAGCTTGTAACTTTCCTTCCAGGTCAAACCTATGCACGCACAATCAATCCCACACACACACTATCTGATCTGTGTTCCCAAAAACCTTCCCTTTTTGCTGCTGCCTCTGCATACACCATGCCCCAGTTCCCCACCCCCATCCCTTTTTGTCAAATAAATTGCTATGTGACCTACTTCCAATTTTGCACCATTTCTGTCATGTTCAGATATTACTGTTTGAACATGAGTGATTTGCTTTGGGGCATACAGTATCAAAGAAAACACGGTGTATATTATACGGGGCATAGTGTACTGTAAAGTGTAATGAATGAAATGTGTATTTTTTTAAATGGAAACGTTAACATCAGCATTGACAGTTTTTTTCCTCTGTATTATGATTTGGTGTTGTCGCTGCATGGCAGCTTCTTTTAATGTGTGGGCAGTGCGATATGAGCGTTATTTTTGGCTTTTGTTTTTAAAATTGCCCTTGTATGATTTGTAATTAAAATACATGGTTCACGTATTTTCTGATTAACACATACAATAATACTCATAGCCCTCATAATAACAGAATGTCTTTGTGATGGTCATAGACTGGGGAAATAAGGTAAATCAATTTTGCAGCCTAGTTAAGCAGAAAACACAGTGGTAATTTTCAGTAATAAGCATGGCTAATTCATTGGACCACATTGCATTTATAACCCAGTTAAGTCTGCACTAGTTGGCATCCTGTATTCTGTTTGGACTTGAGGTGCATTTTTAAAAGCCCGTCATGATGAAGGGGATCTTATTGCACGCTGGATCCCAAATATCTCACGTGTAGGCAGATTATGCAGCAGCAACTGTTAGGAGTGCTGCAGTGACTTTTATTTTACATTGCTGTTCATTTATTTACATTTCATTTTAGGTACTACACAACTTCTTTTCTGCTTCCACATATTTTATTACAGATGATTTTTTAAATCATATTTTAGTAGCTACATTACATTTGTACATATTCATGGATAATGTTCAAGCTGATCTCCTTTTAGAAATTGCACAAGGATCAGAACATTTCTCAAAATGTCTTATATTTCATGTTCAACATTTTGAGATTCACGCTTTATTATATTTTAATAACATTATGTATGTATATCTGTGTGTTTGTACACATGTATGTGTGTGTTTGTGTCTATCAGATCAAGGTTGCCTCTTGCCTTTTCCCAACCATGCAGAGATGGCATCGGAGACCACACTGACCCTGATTTATTGGGATCAGAATCCACATGACAGCAATTAATTTACATCCATTAACTACACCGCTTGCTCTCTCTTTCTTGCTCTCTGTGGACATTTTGCACTCTTGCACAATCACTTTGAACATTCTTCGTTTCGCCCCTCACTCTCCGACTTTATCCTTTCTCAGCATGTTCTGTCGCTCACTCCCCTTTAATCAGTCACTCTTGCTCTACCAGTCAATCCCACATCTCGCAGCCCATTTTGCTCAAGGTACTGGGATTCCATATTCCTAATCCATTTAGGAGACCTTCCTATCCCGTCCTACCTCTATGCATTAGGATCTGCTACATAAACGATAATGTCATCAGGTTTGTATTACATGAATGTGTGTTTTTGTTCATGCAGCGTGTGTGTGTGTGTGTGTGTGTGTGTTTCTCGGAGGCATAAGGAACCTCTAGCTTGCTGGGAATCATATGAGTGAACCCTATAAATAATCATTATGTTGCATGTACTTAGACTTTTCAATAAGTGAACAGACTATCTGTGTAATTGGAACAAATTAAACAGTACTCAACAAACAGATTATGAACACGCAAGGAATTTGACATTAACATTATAAGCTCAGCATCTTGTGATCATTTCAAAGGATGCTCCACGCCGTTTTCTCATTAAAGCGCTCAACTCATGCAGGTTCTCATGCTCATGGGTCTTTCTCTCTGCCCCTTACGATAAGACAGTTTATTGCTGGCCTACATCACTCGCTGCCTTGCTACCGCTCACTCTCCATTCTACCAGTTTCTGTCTGCCAAGTGCTTAATGCTGTCTTTTCAACTCAAGAAAGGAGACGTTGCTTGAGGGAGATTTTGCCATTTATTTCCGGAGACAAAAAAATGAAAAGGGGCTTAAGCACTTTGTATCTTTTCCCCTTTTTGTCTTCATTCTCTAGGCATCTTTGCTCTCTGCACCATTGTGGAGTATCTTCATCCAGCGCAGGCCTCCGTGCCTTCACTCTGTCCTCGGGGTGAGAAGACCAGGAGAGCTCAGCGGGCTAAATGCACGGGGGGTTGGGTGATTTGGACAGCAGAGTGGAGGATGAAATCTCTAGACTCTCATCTAAATCCCTTGTTCATGTGAACTGAGCAAGTACTCTCAAACCATCATGGACATGCACAAAGATGAGCACGTACACCACTACACCATTGCATTCACACACTTACGGCTAGTACTCGTACTTTATACACACTTGCTAAGTATAGTCATGTATTACCACATGCCTATATGCACACATGTACAAACAAGCATTTCATGTTAGCATAGTGCACATGCTTGCCTAATTCCAAATTTATTCTAAAGAGAAAGACAATGCAAAAATCCTTTGCTCATGTCTCTTAACCAACATAGCTTGGGGACAGGTTCCACCAGTATCTGTTTAAGGATTGGCTGAGAATGTGGTGCGGGAGGAAAAGTTGCAGTTGGCAGCAGGAAGAAAGACACTGCAAGGGGAGCGGGGGTTCACAATAAAGGATTTTAAACCAAAGCCTCTTTGGTAAAGAGGAGGGAGGGAAGGAGGAAAGAATGGGGCTGTGGGGGTGGTGGATAGATACAGGATGACACAAGGTCCAGATTAACCCTAATCTCAGGCCTGGTGGTTTAGGTGAGGCTGAAGGACTGGAGGAAGCTATCCCATGCCAGGTGGTCATGAGGAGGTTAAAACTGAGGGGGGGTGGGAGACTCGGAGGATGAGGATGGGACAGGGTGTTGCTAGGGAAGACAGAGAGAGGAGGAAAAAGAGATGCGAGTAGAACGAAGTATTTCTGTATCTCTGCTTCCATCGTGCTTTGTTAGGATAGAAATAAAAACAAAAATCCATAATGACTGAAACAGAGAAGTTGTTAGGGATCGGGGTTGGGGGGGCGAGGGGTTGCACAGCTAGCAGACCAGCAGGCACTGTGTCGATGGCTGCAGGGTGACTGGGTGGTTGGTGCATGGTGACAGTGGCACATACCCTGGTGCGTGGGATTAGAGGGACAGTCAGTAATCTGCTGTTTAGGCTGTATGTAGGGCAAGAGTGGCTTAGCCCAACCACTCTTAGCACGGGTGGAGCGCCAGAGGGAGAGGAAGTGGACCGGCGTTATATAGCTGCACTCAGCTCGCTCAGATCACCTCATGTTTTCCCTCTGTTTATCAATCTCTTTCCCTCTACCTGTATCTGCATATAACGTACAATGATATCTAAAGTTCTACCTTCCGCTCTGAAATGTCTAAAAATGCAACAACTAATGTGCAAAAGAGAAAATTATTTGAGGAATTATTTTACAAATGACTTAATGGTTGGGGTGAGGAGGAACACACTGTAGTATACGTTTGTAAAACTAGTACTGTGTGCAAAAAACTAAATATTTATGTCAAAGAGGCAGTATAAGAGGAGACTGTAGTATATTCAACAAACACACTCAATGAACACAACTGTGTACTTGCACTTAAGTGCAATTCTGAGGTATGTTTATTTTACTTGACTTTAAATGTGAATTTGTACTTCTACTCCACTACATTTCAGAGGGAAATATTTAGCTTTTTACTCCTCTGCATTCATTTGACAACTATATTGTCACTAGTTACTTTTCAGAATAGGATTTTACATGCAAAACACATCATCAGTTTATACAATATAACAGTGTATGAAGCAGTTACAACTTCTAATTATTGCTTATATGTCATTGCATCAATAATAATGATCCGATTACATAATACTAGAACACTGACATTAGCAAATCTGCATAACGAGTACATTTTGTTGCCAATACCTCTGTACTTTTATTAGAGTAAAAAAATTTGGCATTGCTACTTTTACATAACTAAGTACATTATCTAAATATGTCTACCTGCTCTTACTGTTTTAAAACATCATCAGAATTTCTGTGGAAAGATTTGGTCTGAAAACAAATGCTCCCAAAGAAAATGCAAGACATTTGACTAAATTAGACAAAATTGGGTAAGACTGTATAATTTCCCCCACAACACAACTGTATATGCAGCTAAAGTCTAGGACTCATTAATTTATTAAATTTTATTAAAGGGAAAAACATCCAACAGAGATCCAATATAAGGTCAGAGTCAGAATGGTGCAGGTAAGGGTTCCCAGTCCCAAAAAATTCATGTAGAGCAGAGCTTCTCTTCCCACTCATGATCACTATTGAAAAAGAGCTATTAAACTTAAAATCTAGTCCTTAACAATCCCTGCAGTGCTGTACAAACCCGAGCTGGAGCTCTCAAGATTTACAAAATAAGCACTGCTGCATACCCCACAAACATTTTACAAAGAACCGAAATTACTGAACAAATGAAATCTAATTATTTGAACCACTGAAATGACAAATCCAAAACTCACAATAAAACTTTACGCTACACGGCTCTCATGAGAGACTACAAATTGGCAGACAATCCGAAGCAGAGGCAAATCCCGACAATGTTTAGACTCAGTGACCATCAAACGAGAAGGATACACAGAAAGACATGGCTGCGTAAACAGAAGTGCATACAGTTTGTAGTCAATGTTGAACAGGAAAGGTTGAGACAGAGATGCACTTCCTCCTTCACCGTGGAAAGTTCTCACAGTTGAAAGAGCACAGTTTACAGACATTCAAATTCATCTTTCATGATAGAATATTTATGAACAAGAGAGCAGGTGTACATATATTATATATCAGCATTCTGATCCACCATATTATAAGGTTTGCTAGCACATGGTATACTCTTCCATGATCTAAAGATAAGACATATATCAATTTTACTAGTGCTTAAACGATTAGTCGATTAATCAATTGGTTGATTGACAGAAAATAAATCTGCAACTTTTTTGATAATTGCTTGATCTAGAAGTCAGTTTTTAAGCAAAAAGGCCAAACAAAATCATCAGTTTGAGCTTCTCAAATGTTCAATTACTTCGACTTCTCAAATTTGTTGATATACTTAGTATAAGATCGTAAACAGTTTTGGACAGTTTGTCACATAAAACAAGACTAAAGACATCACCGTGCTTTTTCCACTATTTCCTGACATTTTATTGTCAAAATTCACTGATTAATCTAGAAGGTAATTTACATATTAACAGATAATGAAAATAATTGCAGTCCTAGTTGTCACTACTGTTATTAATATTGGACATTATTTTAGGTGCTTTGTTTGTGTTTCTTCATCACTACAATTATGTTTATTGCCATTGATTTTGTACTTCATGTCAGTAAAGGCAATTTGAAATGAGGGGAAAGGGGAGAGAGAGGATGTTACATTGCAAGGTCACCCAATATAACATATTAGGGCCTACATAGAATGTGTATTTTCTTCCCTGGAGAAAACAATAACCATGTTGGAAAGGTACTACCATGCAGTCTCCCCTCAGCCTTTCATGTCATTCAAACAACCCCCCATCTCTTCTCTCCATTTTCCAATGAGCCAAGTGATTTATGTCAAGTGAAGTCGAGCATGGGCCAGCATATGAATCAAAATTTGTCAAGTTGGCTTTTCCCACTCAGGTCTATGAATTGATATGACTTAGTTTTGAATATGAATCCCCAGAGAGTGCCACGTTGCTTTTAACTGACTGTAGTTTCAGCAGAGCAATCAAAGCCTTTGTTTTTCACACCATCCCACAATCCCACCTGCTTCGGCGAGACGATGGAGGGCCCTTTGAAAACAACGAGGCGGCATGATTTATTATTCTAATTAGGCAAAGTGAGACTTTAGCAAAGCCACAATTACACTAAATCACCAAAACAGTTTTCTGGTTGGCTGGGCTCCTGTTCTGTGCAGATGTTAATCAGAGGTAGCTATAGAGTCAAGGTGCAAACTGCTTGTGAGTCACACTATTGCTTGGTAATATCTTCCACAAACACACAAACAATCAAACTAATAAACGCTAGAGTCCTGTATTGAATTACAAATGAGCATATTGGCTTATTAAATCAAATTTTATTTTACTGTCTAAACAAGGTAAACAAACTTCTCAATCAAACAGCGAGCTTAACATGCCACCATACCCGGTTAAAATCTACTGCAGTGTTTAATTCCAGGTCATTTCATAATCTCTTTGATACTCACTCACATCTGCACATCTCTTCGCTCTCACTCACTGACAATCAAACAGCTGCAAGCTGGCATACTCACTAAATCCTCCGCTACAACACACAAATCACACACACAAACAAATATGCAGTCACCCGCCACACGCACGCACATACACTACATACACAAGTGCCCATTACAGAGCACGCGCACAATGGTGCACACAAGCTCTTAAACAGATATGCCTACATGCACCCAAGTGAAAACACTTGCATTCAAAAAGCATACACACACACACACACACACACACACTTCTACTACGCTACCACGCTACTCAAAATGCTGCCGCACTTATGCAAGAAACTGGTTTTATTCACTGCAGATATTCTTCTGAAATAAAAGTAGATCTTTCCTCCATCACAGCATACAGCAGAGACTCAGGAAAATACAAAATGTATTGATCATTTGTTAGAGGAATACACTCACAGAAGCATGCACAGGGAGGAAATTAACACACACTGTGGGCTCTCTGTATGGGGTTCTCATCACCTTTTTCCCCCCTCCTCCCCTCTCCTCTTCCTGCATCCCCACCCCCCCCCAAAACACCCCAATCATCCTGCATCAACAGGCATGTGAACCCAGTGCTCAGTTCATCTCTTTCTCTCTCCTCTCTCTTCTCTCTCTCTCTCTCTCTCCTGCTCTATTTTCATCTGTGTGCTTCCACTCTTCTAGCTTTCGGGTAATTACCTGGCATTTGCATTGCAAAGTCCCCTGTGCCGCCCTCAGCTCCTCCGCAGGTGATTGAGCTTCATTTCCCCGGCAGATGAGAGAGGGAGAAAGGGGAAGAGAGAGGACGAGAAAGAGGAAAGGGGAATTGCAGCAGGGTGTGATGTTATTCTGGCTTGCAGGATATAGGAACAATGCCCTGGATTCTTTGTAACTGGTATGATGGCTGGTTCAGAGCAAGAACAAAAATGCCAGTGACTCTAAATACCTTTTTTAAAAATATTATTTTGGGGGCATTTTGCCTTTATTTGATATGTTCAGTTTACAATGATATAAAACAGACAAATGCTGCAAATCATCACACTAAGGAAGGTGGAACCAGAGAAAGTTTGGAAATTTTACTTGAAATATGATCAAATTGTTGCTGAATCACTAATCACTAATTAGTCGATCACTAATCATTTCAGCTCAACACGTCTTTGATTTTAACAGAATGTTAATCATGTCCAGCTTTGGATGACTGATGCACATTCTGGACGTCAACATTCAGTTTTGCACGGTTGTCCAGGTGACTGATGACTTGCTTGAAGACTTTTGACAACAATCTGCAACCTCCTGCAGGACTAAACTGCAGCGCATGTGGTGGTGTCTTCGGAGCTTTCTGCCTTTGTTTTTTCCTAAACATAACAAAGTAGTTTTGGTGCCTAAACCTAACCAAGAAGTGAGGCTTTCTGGCAAAAGCAGAAAGGATTTCTGACACAAAGCCCTGAGGACAATGTTCTCCCGCGTAAAACTACAGCAAGCATGCAGTAGTGTGTTTGTTTGTTTTTTTACCTCAATGTTGTCGCCTTAAGAATACCATCAACTGACCAGGTATCTTGAAGACAAATAATATTATTTATTAAAGTGATGAAGGTTTTATGACTTTGGCTACATCAACAGATGCGAACCAACCAACCTGAACATCACCAGAAAATAGAGAGCTTCTCCAAACCTGATAAATGTTTGTGCCTTTTTACAGTTTTTTTAACATTTGAATAATACATGCAGTGCTTGAGCCACTTTGTAGGCTATTACCAGTGGACTCTTTAAGCTGTTACTCATCAGGATTAACCCAGAACAGGCATGTAAAATGAACCACAAAAGGAGAGCTACTCTACCATACATCCATACTCCAACTTGATCTACCAGAAGCACCTCCCACAGAATGAGAGCTGATAATTGGCGCGAGCTCATTTGCATGCAGAACGGCTTGGATATTTATTTAAATTTAATTTCGTTCCCGCACACGGTGCGCTGTAGGCTTTTGTGCCAAAGTCATATTAACCCCTTGATTAGTTAATATGCTGTGCACGACGTTGCCCACGCACGATGAATATTCATATTGATGGCGTTTTCGCCGCCGTCCCTCCCTCCCTCTCCCGTCCTCACCGAAAATGTAGCAGCGTGGCGTTATTGAGGCATCCCGGAAGACTCTGCCATTTTCATAGGTGTTCTCCCAAACACATAACACATAGTCTTACTCATTCTTGTTTCCTCCTTCTAGTTTTTGTGTCGCTGATCGCTGCCGCGGACTCAATGGCACATAAGACTGAGCTGCCAAGCAGAGACCGCGCTCTGAAAGGAAGAGAGGAGAAAATGGTCGTGGCAGGTAAATAACACAGGCTGACAAGTTGTATCCAACATCATGGAGTTGGCACGGGCTGAAACTGCAAATTTCCCCATGTGCTTGAAATAGGATACGTGCCACAGAAAAATAAATAAATAAAAACGACAGAAAATTGCCTCATGTCGTTTCCTTCAGATAAGGAAAGGAAAGGAAATATGATATAGGCCTACCACAGACATTACAATGACAGCTAGACAGTAGGCTACTGTTACAGCACTTTCTTCCAAGAGTGTGTTGGATGTTAGGCCTACGGGATGTGGTAGGCCTAACTAGGGCTGAACAATTAATCGAAATTTTATAGAAATCCCAATATGACATAGGCTACTGCAAATCGCAGACCCATCCTGACCCACACTCATATTCTACAGGCTTAAGAAAACATCTTTGTTTGGTACAAATACTCTCAAAAATCACGCCATAATTAGCCTTGTTGTTTTTCAATGAAAATGGGAATAATGATGTAAAAAAAATGACCATTCTATTATGGCAAATCATAGATAATTGATAGATAGACAGATATTTTGTTCAGCCCTACTGTATGGCAAAATTTAGGCATCTACTTTTGCATCCTCAGCAAAGAGTAGGTCTGTTTGTTAGAATTTGAGCTGGTTATATAGCCTATTTTACCAAAGTTTAGTTTTTCCATTCTGCAGAAAAGACAGTTGACAAAAGGGTCGAAACTTTTTTCCAAGTGTGTGTCTGGTGTTTAAAATGTCTTTTACTAGGGAGTCCTTGATGTGTGAAAATTGAGAACCTTTGGCCAGCATTTATCTTGACACAACTCTCTGTTGGAAATGTCAAGGGGTGAGAGGCATGATTTCGTGCTGTCTGAAATGAAAAACACAGGATATTTCTGTTATTTCAAAAAAATTTTTTAGAATTAACAAACCTGTTGTAGGTTCACAAAGCAAAGCTACCTTTTATGCTGACTTGACTCATTATGTAGAAAAGTCAGTGGATTAGGTACACTGACTCTGAGGCACTTATTTGGATTTGCAGTTATTATATTCCTTGTGCTATTAAAAGTTACTATTACAACTAAAATTTGATAGTATTACCGGACTTTAAATTAGGTATCATACTCTTTTTTGATTCTTAGCAGAACATTTTCATGTGTTTCATCCACAGAGATTTCTCCCTTTGGGTTATGGCCACGTTTTAGCCTATTTGGTGTTTTATGATTTAGTTATTGGGCAGTAATGAAATCTTTGAGACACCCAGAAAATCTGAAGCAGCAGCAAAAGCCTTTTGGGACGTGTGGTGGGATTGTTTCAAATACTTGATGAAGAAATCAGGTTAAAACAAGTCTGTATGGATGAAGTTCTCACACTGTCAGAGACATCAACGCATTCTCATCTTAATGCGTCATAATTGACGTTTTCAGACAGCATGACAAAGCATAAGGATTTTACGCTAAAGGTACCCTTCAGTGTCTGTATGAAACACCCCGTTTGCTACATTGCAGCAACGGTCGACATGCATAAAGTCAGTGACTTAGGTTTAGGTACTAACATTTCTGATGGTTATAGTAAGGGTAGGTGGTTCGGGGGCTGTAAAAACCTTTATCACGAACGTGCTACCGCTAGCTAACTAGCACTTCCGGTCTGTACAGGACGCCCCAGAGCATCTCATAGAGACGCTTCCGGCAGCGTTTCTATGAGACACAGATGCTAAAGGATACCTATACCTAAAGGATACCTTTAGTGTCAAATAACCAAGTTTTGTCACTTTTTTTTAAAGCGTTGGTATTGGACGCCCTGATGTTTCACTTGCTTTTTTATTGGTTTCAGTGCATGTGAGGATATACTCCTTCTTTTGCTTCCTATTTATAATTTCAGCAGTACTTGTTGTGTAGTACAGAGTCAAACCTCTCCCTCTCATATCAGCCTGTTCTATCCTTTCATTCAGCTTTTCTTTTGACTATTTTGGGACAGGAGGGCTCGTAGGAGTATTCGACAGAGATAGAAGCATGGTGCGGTTTGAACCTGGTCCCTGTCTTCTGACTGAGGCTTCCACAAAGTGCGCTGTGGGAGCTGGGTGTTAGTGCATAGGAGGAAGCAGTGCCGCAGCGTCCAGGGGCCCATCTGGGCATTATGCGCATGAAGGCTCCACCCCGTCATAAGTTCCTGCTCCGTCTGTCGAAGCAGCTCGGAGACACCGCATGGCAGAAATCTGTTCCTCCCCTTACACCGTGGGGGGCAGCTTAGGTGGGGACGGGGTCGTTGTTGTGTGTGTATGTGTGTGTTGGAATAGCATGCTTCTGTGTTTGCCGGTGTGGGCCAGTAAGCATAAGTAATTTAGGGATTGCAAGGACGGTCTCCACATATGCCTTGTGCAGTCCCATCCTTGTGTGTGAGTGCACACATTTGTCCTCCCACTACAATGAAGATCACTAATTTTGAAAGTTTCATCTACGCCTCCAGCCTCTTTATAAAGAAACTCCTTGTTCCTTGTTCAGACATCCTGCGTTGCCTCCCTCACTCCAGTCTGTATAATGTACTCTGTGACCTTGGCGAGAATGATCCAGTGGCAGATTGCTACATGGTAGGGGCACAGTAGCTATTATTTTGAGTCAGTGCAGGATAGACTGCCAATATTTCTTTCAAACAGGATGGTGGAGGTCAGCTGACCAAAATCAATCTCTGTTACATGCTTCACTATAACTCTTTAAAGCAGGTTCATGGCGAAGATGTATTATTTTTCTCTTGTTTTCCCATCCTTGCTATCTCCAGATGCCCTTGCTTTTTAGCTTTTACAGTAAACTCAGTGGGGAAGAAAATAGAATGTAAGTAAATGGGGAAAGCATGCAAATTAAGTATACAAACAGTAGATAAATAAATGAGAAATCTTTTCATGGGTAGCGCTTTGGCTCACTGAATAGGCTGTTGCTCATCACAAGACAGTCCTGTGTTCTGACCCAACCTAAAACGGGGAGTTTGTGTGTTCTCCCCATCTCTCCTTCATGTGTTCTGCTTTCCATCCCACATTCCGTTAAGTTAGTTGGAGACCCTGTAAACTGGAACCTGCATTTTGCCTAATGCATGCTGGGATTGACTCTCGCCCCCTGTGAAGCTGATAAGCGATATAGACAATGGACAGATTTGTTCTGGTGTATCTGCAGAGGGAAAGTGTAAAGGTACATTTATTTTATATGTGTTGATCAGGTGGATTCCATCCACTTCCTTTCCTCGTCAGATCGGCGTGTGAGTCAGAAAGATATTTGAGCAGGCCCCAACAGGATGTGCCTCCATCTTGCTGGAAGGAGATAGTAGAGCCAGTGTCTTAGTAGGTAGTCTTCTCCATAGCAACTGTTTCCGTTTCTATGTATGGAATGCATGCATGGATGGTTTCAAAGTTGTACTTTTAGAGTCTAGACAAGTTTTCCCACCCTGAACAGAGGCAGCCTCAAATGTATGCATGTGCCACAACACCAAGTTGGGTTGATTGTTTTAAGGCCACAGCAGCATCATTTTTCTTTACTTCTTACTGTTTTTTAAAAATCGACCACCTCCCACCAGTCTTGTCGCTTTCCTCCCCTCCCCTCTTTTGCCCCACTCTTTCTCACCCCTACCCATCCTCCCATACAACAGAGGGTAGTTGGCACCAGTATAAAGCGTCAGCCTCCGACGACGACTCGTGCCTGACTTTCTGCCAACCTGTGTGAAGCTAGAAAGAGGAATAGCGAGAGGGAGGGAAGAGGAAGAGAGAGAGAGAGAGAGGGAAAGAGAAAGAGAGAGAGAATGGATTTTTGGAAGGAAATAAACAGAGCAGCCTGGAAATCAACCTTTCCGTTACCAGTTTTGGCACCCAGGGATAGAACCTCTCCCATGTCTCTGCATGAGGGGGCAGCAGCGCTTGGACTTCAGTTTTACGGGTGAGAAACACGGGACAACGGGTAGACTCGAAGAGTAACAAAGACTAAATACCTGCCGAAACAAGTCAAACTGGAGTTTATTATCCGCAAAGCAACAGATAGGTTGTTGTGCCCTTCACTTATGGTAATCACGATACAAGCAAAGTGGCAGGGCACCGGGTCCGATGTTTTGGTTCAGGTCCAGCCACCTACAGCCACCATGCTAAAAGCAACAAAAGGTGACCAAAGTATTCCGCTTCAGTCCCGCTGTACTGTATAGCGTGCACTGCGTTTTTCAGATATCCTCAAACAAAGGCGCACAAAAGAAATTACGCCCATATCTCATCCAAGTTGGAAAAAAATCCTTTTCATGAATCCTTCCCCCATATTCAGCCTGTTTTCTTCCTTTTGTAAGCTCAGTCAGTCACCCTCCCTGCTTGTTTTTTGTCGTCCTCAGTTCTTTCTTTTCCTGGCGTAGTGAGGCAGCGTAGTGAGGGTATTCAGCCAGTTCTTTCTCTGTGCCTGTGTGTGTTAGGTGGGGTAATTCTGGCAGAATGGGGTGTGGGCGCTGGGCTGGCAGGGGGGAATGCTGGGCTAGGCACAGTGAAAGGAGCTTGCCTGGCACCACCTGGACCTCTGCCAGCTGCTCCATGGGAGAAATACCCACAGCAGAGGTTGGTGTGCGAGTGATTTGTGCGGCTGATTGCGTGCGTGCAGGCGGTTGTGCGCGTGTTTGTAAGAGGAGAGAGCGAGGGATGATGGGAAGGTGGTGCGAGGAAGAGAGTGTGAAGGGAAGATGGAGAGCAGCTGAGAAGACGAGAGGGCGGGGAGGTTTGGCTCACAGTTGGCTTTTTCTGGACAGTGCTGTGTCGGCGTGTTCTTGGCTGTCTTCATTTTTACCTCTCTCTTTTTTTGTTTGTTTATTTGTTTGCTTGTTTGTTTTCTCTGTGTTCTCTCTTGGATGAAGTGCTTGGTCTTTTTATATAGTGCCCGAAGGCATGGTGGTCTGAAAGCCAAAAGAATCCTTCACCGCCTTTCTGCTACCCTCATCTGTTGCTTCTCACTGGCTATTTACTCCTTTTATTGTTTTGGCAGAAGGCTCTCTCCTCCTCCCACTCCTCCTCCTCTATCGCACACTTGTCTCTCTCTCACTCTCTCATTTTCTCTCTCTGTCATTTGGCAACTTTAGTACTTTTTATCTCTGTGGCCAGAAACACAGGACAAGAGGGTGAGAGTGAGCAGAGGATGGAGATGAGGCAAATTCACAGAAGAAGGATGGAGATTTTTCCTGTCCTCCCACCACCTTGAGTCACCCCCGTGGACTGATAATATTTAGCCAGCACGGTCGCTGACACAGATATACTTTGATTGCAACTAACTGTGCCGGTAAACATGACCTGGCAGTGCCAAACAATCTGCCGCTAAAAGACAGAACTGTCACACAACAGGAGGGCAGGGAGGGACTGCCTTAAGGCAGCCAGGCCTCTGTGACATTTCAGGAGTCCTTTATGCTTGTGCAATCTGTTACTGCAGAGAAAACCAAACATGTTTGTATAATAATTAAAAAGTGCCCTTTAGGTGGCACGCCAAGACAGGTGGGATCAGCTCAAGTGAAGTGGTTCTTCTTTTGCTTCCTGTATTCTTCAAAACACGTGTCAATCTCTAGGGTTGAGGCATGTTTCTTATCAATGCCTCCATACTATCTGGCTTCACAGTAATAATTCAGTCTATAATAAACTGTAGGTAACTAATCTTCGGCCAGAGATTATCCCAGGCCTATCTGGGAAATGAACTATTATTACTGTATCAGATTAGAGATTGTTTGTATTCAGGTCAATGTCACACATCGTATTTCTGAGCGGCCAGAGAGCAATCACTCATTGAACTTTGAACTTAGGCACATACCAACAATGGATGCTTGCTCTAAGCTCTTAGTGTACCCGGTGGCCTGTTTATCTGTAGACTAATATTAGTGGTTGCAGTACAAACCAGCCTTGCTTAGTGGAGATTTGCACGCTAAGTCACCTCAGTCTTCTTAAACCCTAATCCTCCTCACACATCTGTGGGATACACAGACATGCATACACACACGCACACACACTTCCTTTTTAGCGCTCTTAATTCCACGCAACACAGTAGAGTGCCACCCCCCTGCCACCTCTCAGCACTCCAGTTTGTTTTACTTAGGCGGTATTTATAACATGACGAAGATTAGGACAGCACTGGGTGTGCTTGCGGGGCCCTTCCCCGCTCATGAGGTTATACAAGTGCGTGCCCCTGAAGTGTCGTCTTTGGTTCACTTTGTGGACACCCAATGGTGCCAAGCCTAGCACTTAATACACTCACATTCAAAGATATGCAGTGGAGTAAGGGACAAGATCAGAAAATTATTGCATGATTGTGTTTAATTGTGGGTATTGAGGAGAGGGCAGCAGGGATAGAATGGCGGTCAAAGCTGTGTAATCACTTCAATGTCTTCCAGCACAAAAGCCTCTGATCCTGTGGCCTGGGTCAGTCAGCCTGTAACAAAGTGCAGACCTATCAGGCCCTAGTTGAAGCCACTAATGGGCCTCTTTACTCGCATACTGTAATTTGTACTGTTGAAATACAGTTTTATGATCTAATTTCACATTTGCACACTGTTTCCCTTCACAGACAAGCATGCAGTCAATGGGAATCCCACTGTGGAACCTTTTCCAGTAGGAATGGAGACCATCATGTTTGGTGAGAGTGCACAATCACGCATTTTTGAAATGAAAATAATCCCAATATGGAATCCTCTGTTACCACTTTGTGGTAATGACACATTTTGGTAAAACGTTGGCCTCTCTATGAATGGAATGGTAGCACAGAAGCACCAGTACTGTGTGTGTTTGCATGCTGTCTTTATGACCAGGTATGGGCTGTTTCTGGGGAGCAGAGAGACTTTTCTGGCAGCTTTCGAGAGTCTTCTCCACACAAGTGGGCTACGCCGGCGGCTTTACACCCAACCCCAATTACCACGAGGTCTGCTCAGGTAATATACTCTGCACCTCGTGTGTATTTGCACATTTTCACAAATGCATACCTTCTACACTTTGATTTGCGTTACTTGATCGTGCTCCGTCCCTGTGAGGGGGTGAAGTGGCTTGGCAGGATGTTTCTCCGTGAGATCAATCAGGGTTCAAGAGACCAAAAGAAAATGCAAAGGAAAAAGATACGGAGCTGGCAAGGGTGTTTTTAAGTACAGCGCGCTCATCCTCTCGCCGCCTTCCCTTCATCTGCAGTCAACTACTCAGAATGCACTGCTCCAGATGGGCTGCACCCCCTCGTCCCCACCCCCCCATGACCTACTTGTAAGGATTGGGCTCTGTACTATGCTGTACTGCAGCGTTTTTGCCAACAGAGGTTACTGTGTATGAAGCGCCATAAATGGGCTTCTTTATCTCAGACACTGTTTTGGCGAACATGCTGTTGGAGATATAAGCTTGAATTCTGTGCATTTGATATCAAAGCCCCTTGAAAATGTTTGGCTACCTGTCTATGTCCGAATTTCTTCCTTTCCATTTTTCTCATTGTGAGATTCAAATGATTAATGTAGGGCACTGATATATAATTCAAATGAAGATGTCTAGCTCTGTCTTATTCCCTGTGCCTCTCTTGTTTTAGGAGTTGTGAGCTGTTAGTTTGGGGCTTCTCCATTTCCTAGGGCACATCATTACAGGCAGGCATGGAGTCTAGGTGCAGGCGCAGCATGGGGAACATGGAGAGGAGGAAAAAGACGCTTTGGGCTTTGCTGGCAGACTTTCTGAGCCAAGCCCTTCAAGGGATTGTATGTTTCCTATCTGTCTGCCCCTCTGTCTCTCGTTCTGTCAGCTTCCCAGCAACAAGATGGTCAGCTATGGAGGAGGGTGGAGATGGAGACAGATGACAGAAAGAGAGATTGAGAGCTGCAGCAAGTGAGGGAAATGGGTAAAATAAACTTTTGAGGGGAAAGAAAATTTGAGAGAAAAGTGAGCGAAAATGGTTGCCTGTCCATCGGCTGAGAGAGTGCAGGAGTCGCTCCAGTGGCCATGACGGAGCAGAACACTGCGACGGCATGAGACCG